>NC_064616.1:269329204-269954204 GCF_023898315.1 Schistocerca nitens
TCAGATTACGGAAAACTTTCCCTTCGACTCTTGTATGGAGACTGGAAGTTCACAGTTGATTTTTTTGCATTAACTTCCAGGATGAGTAGGCGTCCCTTCCTGGCAAGTCAGATATCAATAGAATCCTAAACTCAGAGAATAAACAAAATGAAAGCGATCGCCAAGTTCGGCACACTTTCTCCTGGTGCATTGAGACGTCAAATAACTTGGGGAAAACTGCTGTAGCGATGTGAAATCGCGCAGCTGGATAAATTTAATGGTAACGGAAGAGAGATGATGCCATCACTTTATTGTGAGGGTTTCGAGAGATTGTTTACCTGTAAGGTGTGTAGCTTAAAATACATCTTCGCAAATTGGCCGTTGTTTCGTGTTACAACCTACGGCTAGTAGCAGTGACAGTAAAATGGAGATGAAAGAAGTGGTTAGTAACCACACTAACTGTCCCTGCGTCCCTTCACACAAATAATGAATAATTGAAGGCTATCTTTTGGTACATAAATAACCTGAATACAGTTCCTGGATTTCAGTGATTTTCAGGGTCTTACGAAATTATTTTGGCATTCTCATGGTAAAGAATGAGATTGAGCCGGCCGGAGTGGCCGTGCGGTTCTAGGCGCTACAGTCCGGAACCGAGCGAGCACTACGGTCGCAGGTTCAAATCCTGCCTCGGGGATGGATGTGTGTGATGTCCTTACGTTAGTTAGGTTTAATTAGTTCTAAGTTCTAGGCGACTGATGACCTCAGATGTTAAGTCGCATAGTGCTCAGAGCCATTTGATGAGGTTAATCACAAGGGAGATGACACGAAAGTGTGCACACAGTAGTCTTAACAATTCACATATTATGTGACAACGATGTTGATGTTAGATATAAAGATTTTCTACCGCTAAAACAATAGTTCCCAAGACGCTCGGAGTCAATTTTTCATTGTTTATTCGAAATATGTCTTTGTTTGCATTACATGTTCCCCGCAAAGCTTGTTCCTACATAATCATCCACTTCATTCTAAACTTCTGTCGTTGTATGCAAACTTTCTTGGTCGCGTTGCCTTTAAACAGTCCGAAGAGGTTGGAGCCTGGATTATTAAAAAACCAGTCAAACGTTAAAGTGATGGTCTTAATACTTCAGGCGTTCTACATAGTATCTCTCCACTTGAGTACAATGCACCGAACGTTAATACAACCATGTGAAACCGTAAGAAACATCCTGCTTTGGGATGAAGATCAACTGGCTCGTCACGTTCTCACCTTCTTCGGTCTGAAACTATCAGGTACCCATTCTCCACTTTGTCGTTTTATGGTATGTTAGTATTGATTACACAGTCTCATCACCCACGATGATTTTTCCAGAAAAGAACTGCCCGAGTTTTGTATTTCTTTCAAGTGTCAGCAGGTGTCACACGTCATTGTTATTGTTTGGGAGTTTAGAGATGTTGCTCCATTGCAGTGTGTGGCACAACGGCGTTGACACACTACGACCCCATATCCACTACAGAACACTGCCTGCTCACAACTGACTCTTCGAAGTTATTTGTGTGTTAAATCTGTTAGTTCAAGCTGCCACCGTATTTATCGTGCTGTCATCACTTATATGCCAGGAATAAAATCAGTCTCAAAGCTTTTCGGACGGACGGTGCGTGTAGTAGTTCCAAAACGATAACTATAATTCAGAACCAACTTATTTCGTGACTAGAATTTTTCAATTGTTGCAGAACACAGTCTCAATCACGAGAAATTTGGCATACAACATGGTCCAGAACATGTCATTGGATAATTTCTGAAACCTAAGATACACATTTTAGAAAACGTAGTAAAACCGTAAAATCTATTAACAGCATCCAGTTAACCCTAGCTGTCACACATGACCGCACCGTAATCTGTTCTCTAAGAGGTCGTTCAAAGCTGTATTAACAGTCAATCCCTTTCCTTAGGAGGAGCCGTGTGCCGGTGTGCAAGAGCCCTTCATGGGAGGTATTTGACCAAAACTCGTCTCCCCAATGCTTCTGATTCGGATGAGGAAACCACGCTGGCCAGTCAATAAAGTGGATTTCTTCAAAACGAGAAAGTGACCCATCACGGTACGTCCATGTCGACGGGCATTCGCATCCGTGAGGAGGAAATGTAACTGTACCACTAGAAAACCACACATTTAGTTTTAATGATAACTATATTCGTCCAAATTTCAACAAAGATATGTTACTCCGTACACCAATCTAATGTGATTCGTTCACACATTGACACCACCTCTGTCACCACCACCACCACCACTGCCATGCTGGTCTCTTTAGCCCGATGTGTGGTGTCACGCATCGATACCACCCTACGGGTGTTCCACAGTTGGTAAAGGAATTCCAAGTTTCCGTTTGACGCCGCCGATAGCGGTCGCCCGGAACTGGCGGACCCAATGGTGCGTACCCGCTGCCACGCCTCCAATGGCTCCCTCTGCCGCTGCGATACAGGTCGGCTGGCGGCAGCCACTCTCCCACATGCGCCTGGAGCCTCATCACTACACCATCGTTCATGCTTAGTTCAGAGAACCTCATCCTAGTTGACACTTAGAGCTGGACGTCATTTCTTGATGCAGTATTTGTAATGCGTCTTCGTTAATTTGGAGAAAGACAAGTAAATCTTCAGTTTACTGTGTCAGTTCGTTCGCTAATCATTTCTGTTGCTGTCGAGCTTTCCTACGACGACAGTTCCTGCACCGCTCCGTAGCCCACCTCTCGTACACAACAGGATGTGTCTTGGATGATACCAGCCACCACTACCCACTAGATAAATGCGTCCGAGGAACCTTTCTGCCAACTAAAGCAGTTTCAGCAATGATTCACACGGTCTTTCCGTCGTTCATGGTCCATTATTGCTTACTCCACTATAAACGAGCCTCTCTCTTCACAAATGCGAGTGGGAAGTACGATACAAGATGTCTCGTATTCAGGCCAAAAAGCTACATTGAGTCTCCAGTACACAGTTTTTCAGGAAAAACGAACTCAAGAGGCAGCTGTAAGATGGCAAGGTAAATGTCATGTTGATACTTTTGAATATCGCCGTGCAGTTAAAGCCAGATATCGATCCTGTTGTGGTTTGTTTAATGTTGGTTGTCCTTATTGCGATCAAAGACTAATATTTCCTCTGGCTCGTAATCGTCGCCAAAGCCTTGAAATGACACTTCGTAGCGCATCGGAGCTTCTAAGAATGCCGTGTGTGATTTGCTTCTAGGCGTCTGAGAAGTCTACCCTCCAAAACGGGGGTGCAAATGGCGTTTTATAACATTATGCTGTAAAAACTGTGCTCAGCTCTTAAGGAAAGTACAACTAACGATTGATAACATGGCTTTTAGGAGCACGGAGTAGTTACTTCCTTACACAGGTTTCAGTTTGAAGGAAAATCTCGTCTGTCATTTCCAGTTTTTCTCTGTTTTTCATTCTTCCCAATTATACCTCATTTCTGTGTATTACTTAAGCTGTTTTAAAGTTATTTCATTCTCCACGTGCAATACTGCCATGATATTTCTAATGTGCTACCGTAGATTTTTCTTCAATGACAAAAAATAGTCTATCAGTTTGCGGCTTTGAATACAGTTTGCCTTGTGTCTTTTGTCATCACACTTTAATATGGTAGCTCCTGTCGTGGTTTCTTTTTTTCCTGATTTTGATGTACCTTTTAGATTTTAATTGTTTTCACAGTTTGTATTTTTCATACTTAAAGTCTTTACGTATCTAATTAGAGTGCAAAGTTTATCATTGTGCAATATTTTCCATGTAGCTATAGTTTTAGTACGGCAGGTTCTCATTGAGAAACATACAGTGTATCAAAACTAGTTTGTCGTTTATTACACGTTGAAGATGTAGTCTAATCTTGAAAGGAGAGAGACTAAATTCATTCTTGAAAAAATGTTTATATTTTTGTATTGCTTCACTGTCTTCAGCGAGGTTTGGAAAATACGGTGAAGCAATTGGCAGCAAGCACAAGGAGGAAAGCATCCAAGGTTCTATTCGAAACACTTTAACAAATTAACGGAATACCTAAATCCAGATAGTGGCATTAGGCTTCGATATACCTTCACGATTTGTTACGCACTGCTGCGCTCCACCCCATGAGTAAGCCACGAAAAAGACAGCAGTTAAAATAACATACAACGATAATAATTAAGTAACGTCAAAGACGTAGAAAAGAAACTGTGGCTGCCGAACTATACAGTTTGATTTTTGCGATGAAACATTTTATTTTTGGAATTGTGATTTAACCGTCTTATCGACAGAGGTAGTACGCTGTCTTGTAAGCACAGATGACGAAACTAAACACGTTCGACCAAGGTTGTGTATCGTGATTTGGTTGATATAATTTTAAGTTGCTGAAAAATATCGGAATTTTCTGTCCCAGACATGAGTTCTACACTGTAATCCAACGCGCAATAAAAAAATTGCATGTGCTGTTATTCACTTACACCTTTGATCAACAGGCCATCACTGCAACAGGATGCAAAATGATCAGAATTGGAATCAGTGGCTGTAAAATTTCCAATTAGCAAGCAGTACGTATCATTAGTCAATGCGTGCTGGCTAAACTGTATATAATAATGTTCCAGACGCAAATTTCTGACAGAGATAAGAAAAAAGCAAGTAGAATACGTCTACTTCTAACGCCTTGCGGTCGATGCTGGGTTTTAAATCCATACCGCTGAACGTTGTTGAAAAATCTGTTACCTTTAAATATTGTAAGCGAGTTTCATTAACACTTTTGATGTTACAAAATAACTCTTTGTCCAATCCTGTTCTAATCAGTGCCTCTTAGAGAAAATATGGCCGCAGTGACAATACAGTATATGCGGAAAAAGGGAACGAGACGTTAATTATAAACGTTAATACGAACCCGCCACTTGTGTGTATTTTGCCTTCTGCTGCTGACACTAGTGCAGTCGTTACGTCCCCGATATCCACCGGGCATCGCAGCAGATTTAATTAAGTGACCGCAAATGTGTGGCAGAGTTTGATGAGTGTACTAGATTTTCGAGCACATAAAGTGATTTACCAATTCCAGAGTGGTTGACTGGAAAAGTGCAAAAATTAGACACCTGTTTGTGAAACAGTGTCCCAAACAGAAAACAGCTAAACGATAGCCTAAATTGTGTATTAGCTTTCAAAACAGGGGAAAAACAAAAAAAAATATTACTTCCATTATACAGCCATGCTAATGATGAAGAAGCAGTGGAAATGGTTAAACTCTCGTCTCAGTAGTGTGTATGTGTCGTTGTTCGGTAGTTGAAGCCGTAGCGCGGCTGCTACATCATTGTGAAGGGGGCACTCGTAAACCACATGGTCGGGAGTACCCTCCGGAGCACCACAGTCACACGAAGGCGTAGCCCCCCTCCCAAACCGACACAGATATGTCGCATAGGGGCCATTACCAGTGAGAAAATGGAACAGTCACCGTGTTGTCTCAGAGTATCTCAAACTTAACCTTTCTTTCACGTCTGGTAGAAATTGGAATGTTCTTCGACCAGTGTCATCGGCTTTCCATGACTCCTGCCCCAACTCTTCACCTCTTCTCCTGATCGCACTCTTATCACCAGCCCGGACGCCCAGAATGTCCCCCGTTTTCCCTATTTCCTTTTCCTTTGCCCAGAACCATGCTGCCTGCTCTCTAATTTTAATGCAAAGAGAAGAGAACCCCATTATTACCAACAGGGCCCCACCTGGAGATGTCCTGTAGGCCCCCACCGACCTTAATATCATGTTCCTTTACACCCTTCTCACCCACCGTCATGAGCCTGTGCTCCCAGATTCCCGAGCTGTACCCCACTATTGTCGTTGTATGCTGTTATGGTATAATTTTATTAAATGAAAGGGAAGATGGAATCTTTTATTGCCAATGCAAATGAGGTTATTGAGTACTTCTAGTGCTCTTTGGGTTACGGTTTCGATGTGCTTTGCAAAGTTCCACCTTTCATCAATGATGACTCCCAAATAACGCGCCTCTCTCGCCGAAGAACTGGCGAGCCCTCAATTTTCACTGTTGGGTTCCTTACGAGTTGTCCTTTTGGTAAGAGATATGTTGACTTATTTGGTGATATTGTCATTTTTGTATTTCGGCACCATAGTTGTAGTTTTTCCACAGTCCTTTCTATCTTTGGCTCGATATCTTCGCGGCTACGGCCGCCAGCCAACATGAGGAGGTCATCCGCATAGGCTCTAGCACCTCTTCTCTCTGATGTTGGCTGTCCAATAACGGTTCCATGCAGATGTCCCAGAACAAAGGGCATAACACAGAACCCTGGAGGCATCCCTTTGTTATCGTTTTCAAATCTTTCCCGTTAGGGGATGATAGCCAGACCTCCCGATCCTCGCAATAACTCCTCAGACAACAGTATAGCGGCCCTCGACACTCTTTCTCCCGTAAACAGGAGAAATCGAAGACCACCACAGGTGGTCGGAGGCGCCACTGATGTCCACCATGATGCCAGCCAGCTACGTACTTCTACGGGGCTGAGTCACAGACCTTGGCCGCCAGGGCGACTGCGTCAGCCGCCGACAGTCAAGGCCTAAAGCCGAACAGCACTCGATGGGCAGCCAGACTGTCAGCCATCAATTTCTCGAGTAGTTTTCCAAAAAGGTCTAATAAACAAATTTGTCTGTATGATTTAGTTTCGATCGGGTCTTTTTCGGGTCCTTTCTTTATGATTACCACGTTTGCAACTTTCCTGATTTTTCGGAAACTTTTGCTCCATGAGGCACTCATTATACAGTTGGGTAAGTGGTGTTATCAGCTGAGGGGCTAAGAATTGCACTACCTCCGCTACAATGCCGTCTGGTCCAGGGGCTTTCCCTCTCTTTAACGATTTTATTTGGGCAGCCACCTCCTCTTCAGAGAAGGGGTATACTGCCCTGTCATTGGTGTATCTAACTAGGTCGTCATTTCTTATTTGGCGCTGGCCCTCGGTTTCCCCATCCGTACCGTCGCCAGGCAGCAGGGACTGGAGGAGGACCTCAGCAGTTTCCTGCCAGGATTCAGTCGTCCTGTCCCCATGCCTGACTGTAGATATCACCATTGGGGAGCGGATCTTCTCTCTTGCCAGTTTGTAGGATGCTCCCCATGGGTCTATAGTTACTTGGTTTATGACATAGCTTTCTCAGCTTCGTACTCTAACCGCCCTAAGTTCATTTTGGAATGTCTCCTTTGCTTCCCTGTACTGTTGCAACCATCGTTGCCTTTCCCACCAGACGACACTGCGCTGGTAGTGCCGCCTTAGTCTTCTGACAGACTGACGCATATGCTCTAGTTCGGATGACCATGGTGACAGAGGGGCCGCCATGGCCTTCCTCCTAGTTGGTACGGCTGCTTTCACCGCTCCGGTAACCGCACTCACCAGCTCCTTGGCATACTTGTTCGCCTCTATGTCTTTGTGATGTTCACCTTCTGGTAATGCAGGAATGTCGCACTCCATTGCTAGGCGTTCCCAGTCTGCTCTGTTATAGTTAAACTGAACCTCCCACCCCATGGTCCAGTGGTACTCCCTGTCGCCTAACGTGAATGTGATAAGATTGTGATCACTTGTGGTGGCACTGACTTCAACCTTCCAATTTTTTACAGTAGTAACGGCGTTTGGTGTGGTGAGTGTCACATCAATGTTTGTGCCTTGTCCCTCTCCCGCTGTATAGGTGGGAGGGTTACGAGGCTTGTTGGCCACCACAAGTTGCAAGGCCATAATCGTTTCTTCCGCCTTTCCCCCATTTGCGTTTCTTGTGACACTGTACCATAGGGGGGATTTTGCATTTATATCAGCAGTTACAATCACTTTGCGTCCCCGCAATGCCGTGATTACTCTAGTGAGGTGGTCCAGATGTTGCTCAATATCATCTCCGTACTGGAAGTACATATTTGCGAGAGTTAATACTCCCACGGGAGATTGCATTTCCACAACGTTGCAGTGACTGTTTGTGAACCGCAATGATTTGTTTGTAATTATTATTGCCTCTTTAGGGTCGTTCCCGCTGCTGACTAGTTGCCATGTTGCGGCTGCGAAAGTTACATGCCCTGCTTGTGAGTACGGCTCCTGCAGGCAGAGCACATCTAATCTCTTCTCCTCCACCACCTTGCGTAGCTCCTGCATCACGAGTCTGCTACTGTGATTGTTTAGTTGACCAATTGTTTTTGTTGTCGTTATGGGAAGTATGTGTGTATATCTGGCCAGTTCTTTCGCCAATCGAAAGCAATGCGACCGTTTGCCAAGACTGATTGTGTGTAGATATCATCAAGATCAAAATTTTCACTTCGTGTTTCAAAGACTTTCTTGACCAGATCCCGCAGGGCTCCGAAGTCGGTGAGGAGATTCATCGACTTGAGCTGTATTCTGTCAACAGCCTCCATCACCGAGAAGGTGACTTTCGTACCATATTTATGCCCTGCCGGGACTACATGTCGCAACGCAGTGGTCAGGGTAGTCGGTTGCTCCAGCCTTGCCAATTGCGTGGAGTGTTCTATGTTCGGATACACTCTGACAGGGTCTGCAGGCTGTATTCTGACAGGAGTGCATTCTTGTATAGCTGGGAGCACACTGGTGGTTGTTTTTATGATTATTGCTTGATCATTGTTACTTTCCTTTCATCTCTTAATAGTTTAGCGTTGTGTATGTTTCTGTTTGTTTCGTTACAAGGATCGCGACAAATATACGAACTTTTATAATGTAACTAAAGAAAATATAACGTTGTAGTAGCTGCCCGTACTTTCATAGATCAGAGATGTGAAGGCAACGAGTAACGTGCAGTCATAACTTGCGAAGTATGGAAATTAGCGTGCACATTTTAGCAGTGCCGGTTTTTCGCAGCTTAAATGTACTATTTAGTTGGTTTCCCCCCATCCTTCTGCGAAAGTTACGGTCTTCTTCCTCGTCTCTGAAAAAACCACACACATCATTTGTTGCAAAAAAATTTTCAAATGTGTGTGAATAGCTAAGGGACCAAACTGCTGATATCATCGGTCCCTAGACTTACACACTACTTAAACTAACTTATGCTAAAAACAACACACACACACACACACACACACACACACACACACACACACACACACACACACACACACAATGTCCGAGGGAGGACTCGAACCTCCGGCGGGAGGGGCCGCGCAGTCCGTGACAAGGCGCCCTAAACCGCGCGGCCACTCCGCGCGGCTCATTTGTTGGCCCCTCCCTCACATTTCCCTCGTACGCTTTTCCCTGCGTCACTTCCCGCTACTAATTGTGACACACACTGTATATCGTCCTCAGCTTGGAGCCGAAAGTTACCGCTACTTATTGTGACACGTCTTGCGTAGAAATCTTACAGTTCTGGTGCCTCTGGCGCCCCTCAAAACTAGACCCCCAAGCGGAAACTTAAGTCACTTGGGTCTCGAACACCCCCCCCCCCCCCGCCGCCGCCACCACCACCACCACCACCACCACCACCACCACCACCACCACCACCACCACCCTACACGCCCACACAGAAGCGCGTGTGAAACAGGAAATTACATAGAATAACATTAACAAAATTTGTAGGAGGTGGTAGTAGAATAACAGTAACAAAGTTTGTAGGAAGCACCCAGGCACAAATATAAAGTAATTCTAAATTCCAGGTTAGCGACTTCCCCTCGATCAAGTGAACTCTGGAACTTAGCAATGTACTTGCAGCGCCGTGAACCATTATTCTGTTCAGTCTGTATCTGATATCAGGTGTTTCATATTACGGTTTTTCATACTGCCTTCTCTGAAACGGAGTCATACTCCTAATTGCACTTACTCGGTAGAGTATGCAAGCTAAACGCATGAACTTCGCAAACAGTCTTTCTGTGAACTTCTTTCATCCTCTCCAAGATGTTGCGGAGTGAATAACTTCGCAGCTTGCACCAAAGAGTCTTCTGTAGTTTGCATCGCCTTGAATTTTCCGAAGTTGCTGTATGTTGTATTTCGATAGCAGCAGAGACATTTTGCTTCTGTCACGAATTTTTTTCCGGTTCCATCGTATCTTTCCGCAATCTCTGCAGGTTAGAGTATTTGAAACAGTTGCTGATGGTATGTTTGTCAGATAGGACTGTTGACCCCGACAGTGCTATTGATCCTATTTGCTTGCCTAAGCTTTTACTTTCTCGTCGTCATAAACAACTCGTGCATCACACTCCCATCACACGCTGTCGTCAGTAACCTGTAGCAAATGGTCCATTTCAGATATATACGCGCAAACTGCCAGGATGTAACCAAGTCCAAAGGGTCGATAGATACACGATTTTGCTAGTATTACGTACCCGTTTTGTTGAACAAGTAGAAGGAAAACTGTGTTAATGACATAAATCTGGATTTGAAATTTTGAGTTTGATTACGGTTTTCTTTAAACATACCCATAATCGTTTTTTTAGAAGTAGTCTTCAGCAGTACACTCCTTGTCTCTAAAAGTTGTTTGCTGTGTGTTTTATATTGTCCCGGATGTTGGTCCATAAAGACCATAACGTTTTTATCGGTGACATGAAACTGATGGGTGCCGTCGGCGAGCAATATTGCGGAAAGGGCTCTTTCTTGGGGAGCTATAGGACCTGCGAGTCACAGACCACAGCCGAAGTCTTCAGTTTCGGGGGGGGGGGGGGGGGGGGCAGCAAGCGGAATGCTGGAATGTCATTCTGAGATCAGCTTATGTACCTATTGTCTCTCGGGTTACTAAACACTAGTCTTGTATATTCTTTCCATTTGAAGCGTGGACTACAGTTAAAATATAGTAGTAACTTTATACCTTTTGTGCTTACATTTTATTTAATTATAAATGGAATACGAAAGGAAAATTAGATATTAACGTCCCGTCGACGAGGTGGTCATGTCCACGAATAAGCACGGTTTTAGAAAACATCGCTCGTATGATACACAGCTTGCCCTTTTGTCACATGATATACTGCGAACTATAGATGAAGGGCAACAGGCAGATTTCATTTTCCTAGATTTCCGAAAAGCACTTGATATGATAACCCACTGCAAACTGGTAACGAAGGTACGAGCATACGGAATAGGTTCTCAGATATGAGACACGAAGACTTCTTATGTAATAGAACCCAGTTTGTTATGACCGCGAATTTTCATCTGAGACAAGGGTACGGTCAGGAGTGCCCCAGTAAAGTGTGATAGAACCGCTATTATTCACTGACGGACGTGGTAAGCAGCATTCTGTGACTCTTTTGTGCTGATGCTGTAGTGTACGGAAAGGTGTCGAAGATGAGTGACTGTGGGGGGTTCAAGATGATTGACAAAATTTATAGTTGGTGTGATAAATGCTAGTTTGCTCTAAATGTAAAAGTAGTGCGGGTGAGGAGGAAAACAATCCCGTAATGTTCGAATACAGCATGCTACTTGACACAGTCAGGTCGATTATATATCTTGGCATAACGTTGTAGAGCGATATGAAATGGAACGAGCATCTAAGGAATGTAGTGGGGACGGCGAATGGTCGGCTTCGGTTTATTAGGAGAATTTTGAGAAAGCGTGGTTGATCTCTACAGGAGACCGCATATAGGACGCTAGTGCGATCTGTTCTTGAGGACTGCTCGAGTGTTTGGGATACGCACAAGGTTGGATTAAAGGACGACATCGAAGCAACTCAGAGGGGGGCTGCTAGATTTGTTACGAGTAGGTTTGAACAACGCGCAAGTATTATGTAGATGCTTTGGAAACTGAAATGGGAGTCCCAGGGGAGACTGCGACGTTCTTTTCGAGGAATACTATTGAGAAAATTTAGAAAACAGGCAATTGAAGCTGACTGCAGAATGATTCTCCTACCGCCAACATGCATTACGCGTAAAGACCACAAAGCTAAGATACGAGAAATTAGGTCTCATACAGAGGCATATAAACAGTCGTTTTTCGTTCGCTCTGTCTGCGAGTGGAACAGGAAAGGAAACGATCAGTATTCATACAGGATACTCACCAATGTATGTAGATGCACATGTAGATTAGAAACGAAACACTAGCTCTGATTGAAGAAAGATGCAAAAAGTAATCTGCTGTCCCTTTTTCAAACGAACCATCCAGGAATCTGTCTGAAACTGTTTAAGGAAACGACGGAAAACCTAAATCGGAATGGCTGGAGGGAAGTTTGAACCACCTTACTCCTGAATGCCCTGAATGTGTGTACTGTGTGTCAACACTGCGGCACCACGCTCCGTGCATTAGAAACGCAGGCTAGGCAAGTGTTCTATAAAACGAAAATGGAGGAGGTAGAGGTGGTGGTGGAGGAGAAGGAGGAGCAGGAGGAGGAGGAGGAAGGACAAAAGTGGGAGAAGTACGGTTGCATTACTGAAAAATAGATAAACATTGTTATATGCAAACTTCTTGATTTGATAGGTTTATTTGACAAGCAGCGAACATTTGATAATATAAGAATGAGAATGTAAGGGTTCATGGAGATTCGTGAAAGGAACTGAGTCAGGACGATATTGTGCTCATTGGGTGGAACAGCACAGAAGCAGGTATTGAGTACAGAGCTCTGGGTGTGTAGTCGTAGGTAAGCAGAATGATAACAATGAACGTTCATGGATAACATATCTCGTGTCCGCAATAGTGTGAGGTAGGTCGAGACTCCAATGCACCCATGGCATTACGAACACATGCATATGTTACCTTAAGTGCGCGAAGTTGTCCAGTCAACACAGCGCTTGCTCAGGCACAGACCATCGGGTCTCTTGGTGAAACATCTGCCGTCAGATTATGCGACGTAGGGTGAAGAGGTTCTGTGTACCTGATACCTTCCACTTATATAGTCTCGAGGATCGTCCGATGTGTTTCCTTGCCCACCGAGCAGCGGGGTAGCTTCTTGTTAAGGGACGAGCCGTAGTTACCCCGTAGGATAGTTCTAGTCAGCCCTTCGAATTATGCCCAAGTGTTCTCGTCTGGGCAGCATAAGACGCACTGCATGTGTTTACTGTGAAGAATGCGGTCTATAAATGTCACATCTGGCCACGGTTTGTGCGTCATTTTTTTTACGAGCATCTGCAGTATGAGGAAATTATGCGTTTAGTGCACCTATCTCTCTCTCAGGACTTACATCCAATGGAACGCACATATGACACTCCAGATTGAAATATTGCCGCCAAAGGCCGCTTGCGCAGCAGTTGTAGGCGTTGTCGCAAGCCAAGTTGAATAGCCTGATCCATCATATGGTGATCCGGGAGGGAGGATTAGGAGGCAGGGGGCAGTACGTTGCGCATCGTTGCCATGCGAGGTCATCACACTGTCTATTAATTTTCGTGGTTTATTTTTCCTATATTCCTTGCTGCTGTAGCACTGTCACACATGACATTAAATGTACGTGAGCATATTGATTAACAATACAATAATAGTGCGGAGACAAGGCTTAGCCACAGCTTGGGAGGTATTTCTAGACTGAGATTTTCACTCTGCAGCGGAGTGTGCACTGGTGTGAACGTCCTAGCAGATTAAAACTGTGTGAGGGACCGAGACTCGAACACGGGACCTTTGCATTCGGGCAAGTTCTGTTCCGACTGAGGTAGAGGTAGCAGATGAGGTACCGGCGGAAGTAAAACTGTGAGGACGGGTCACGAGTAGTGCTTAGGTAGCCTATTCGGTAGAGCACGTGGCCACGAAAGGTAAAGGTCCCGAGTTAGTCTCAGTCCGGCACAAGTTCTAATCTGGCAGGAAGTTTCGTATCAGCGAACACTCCGCTGCAGAATACAACAAATGATCCGTATAATATGGCACTCAATTTCATTTATGTTATGATAATAATAATGAATACTGAAACATTTGTCGCATTTTCACGGTAGGTTAAGAAGTGTAACTTCTCTCTGGGAGGTCCAATGCACAACTGCAATCTTCAGATAATCATCATCTGCAAAGCGTTTATCAGCAATGTATTTCTCAATAACACCTTCCGTGAACTTGCACAATATAGTAGTTGAATGGAACGAGTAAATTTACAGGCTGTGAAAGTAACTCACCTGCTGACCATTTACAAATAAATTCACTAAAAAGCAACGCAAATATTTATCTTCCTAACAGAAATAGCTGTTGTGCTGTACTAAGATGCAAGTTGCAAGTCTTATATTTAAGGTCTTTCCTGGACTAGGCGTAGTTGCCTAGAGGGAACTACTCTTAGGAGCCAAAACATACGGGCCGTCTACGCGTTGGTTTAATGTTAGACCTACTGCAACAATTTTGCATGACATGGATTCTTGAAGTCCTTGTTAATTTTCCGGAGATATAGGTACGGGCGCCGGCCGAGGTGGCCGAGCGGTTCTAGGCGCTACAGTTTGGAACCACGCGACCGCTACGGTCGCAGGTTCGAATTCTGCCTCGGGCATGGATGTATGTGATGTCCTTAGGTTAGTTAGGTTTAAGTAGTTCTAAGTTCTAGGGGACTGATGACCTCAGAAGTTAAGTCCCATAGTGCTCCGAGCCATTTGAACCATTTTGAACCATAGGTACGGGCCGGTTGTTTGTGGGCGTGAAGCTGCCGAAGGTGAAAATCCCTGACCCCGCCGGGAATCGGGCCCTGGACCCCGTGCTCGGGAAGCGAGAACGCTACCGCGAGACCACGAGCTGCGGACTTTAGGTGACTGTGTGCATTAAATTGTGCAGATATTGTTAGCTGAATCTCTCTAGGACATAATGCTCCCGCTCACAACGCTGCGAATGTCCTGGATTCGTTTCATTTTCATGACGAAGTAATACGTCATTCTTGGCTGCCGCAACTGTTCCATTTGATTATTTTAGTCATTTTGACGTGTACTGTAAAAGTAATAGGTTGCTCACAAACATCAAAAAGCATCTCTCAAGGAATTCAAACAGTTTTCTTGCGATGAATGGTGTAAAAATCCTATTGCAAGCCATACAGGATTTGCATCCATTCCATTTGGGTTCAGAGTGTTGTCAATACAAATGTGGTCATGTGAAGGGACTAAACCATAACTAACCTCTCTTCGTACGTTTTATGTTTACTGCTGAACAGGTCAACCAAGGTCTCCGATGTGCTGTAATTTAGATCAAGAAGATGGAAATAGTTGTGGTATATAACAGCTGGTATGCAATTTAAGACACTTACGCTCAAGTTCACTTAACATGTGTTTCACAGTTGCACCGTTTCTCCGCTACGGATCTGTGAAGCATACGATACTGCTGATGTTCAGAGACGAAGCGTCCCAGATGTCCTTCATTGGTGTCAGGTCCAGCGACTTTCGTGGGCAAGACTTCAACGTGAGTTCAGTATCATACTCTTCAAACCTCTGTAGCACGTTTCTGGCCTTTTGCAAGGCCAGTTACCCTGCTGAAAGATGACATCGCTATCGCGGAAGACATCGCGCATGAAGGGATTTTGGTGGTTCACAATTAGGTTCACGCAGTCAAAAACTGTTTAGATGTCCTTGATTATTATCATAGGTCCCATTAAACAAAACGTGAATATCCCCCGACACACACACACACACACACACACACACACACGAGAGAGAGAGAGAGAGAGAGAGAGAGAGAGAGAGAGAGAGAGAGAGCGTATTGCCCTCTGTCTGACTCAGATAGCCGAATACCCTACTTTGCAGAGCAGGCAACCCTCTATTCACGATCCTTTGATGAGGCGGGTGTGCTAGAGTGCTGCAACGCTCTGTTTGCCGGTTACGACTTCCCCTCTGAAAGTGACCGAACAGTTAGTGGCCGGCCCCATACGACTGTGCTCTGTCACGCACTCCCTCCATGTCTGTCGTCTGGACACCGGACATGCCAGTAACCGAGCAGGACAGCTGACGTGTCACCTCGCCTCTCTCTCTCTCTCTCTCTCTCTCTCTCTCTCTCTCTTCCCTTCCCTTCCCTTCCCTTCCCTTCCTTTCCATCCTCTCTCTCTCTCTCTCTCTCTCTATCTATCTTTCTCTTTCTCTGCCTGTCCCAGCGCAAAAGTAATTTCCAAGAATGTTTACGTGACACAGTCAACACCGTACATCGCGTGGAAAATAATTTGTTTCGATAGACTCACAGAAAAAAAGATGAAACTCATTTCCAAACAGATCTGTTCTTTCCATCATTAATAAGAAACAGTGTACACATTATAGAAGCACTATTCCTGAAACCTAGGAGACGACTGTTTTTGTAAAGAAAACATACTAAGATCATTACATACACTCCTGGAAATTGAAATAAGAACACCGTGAATTCATTGTCCCAGGAAGGGGAAACTTTATTGACACATTCCTGGGGTCAGATACATCACATGATCACACTGACAGAACCACAGGCACATAGACACAGGCAACAGAGCATGCACAATGTCGGCACTAGTACAGTGTATATCCACCTTTCGCAGCAATGCAGGCTGCTATTCTCCCATGGAGACGATCGTAGAGATGCTGGATGTAGTCCTGTGGAACGGCTTGCCATGCCATTTCCACCTGGCGCCTCAGTTGGACCAGCGTTCGTGCTGGACGTGCAGACCGCGTGAGACGACGCTTCATCCAGTCCCAAACATGCTCAATGGGGGACAGATCCGGAGATCTTGCTGGCCAGGGTAGTTGACTTACACCTTCTAGAGCACGTTGGGTGGCACGGGATACATGCGGACGTGCATTGTCCTGTTGGAACAGCAAGTTCCCTTGCCGGTCTAGGAATGGTAGAACGATGGGTTCGATGACGGTTTGGATGTACCGTGCACTATTCAGTGTCCCCTCGACGATCACCAGTAGTGTATGGCCAGTGTAGGAGATCGCTCCCCACACCATGATGCCGGGTGTTGGCCCTGTGTGCCTCGGTCGTATGCAGCCCTGATTGTGGCGCTCACCTGCACGGCGCCAAACACGCATACGACCATCATTGGCACCAAGGCAGAATCGACTCTCATCGCTGAAGACGACACGTCTCCATTCGTCCCTCCATTCACGCCTGTCGCGACACCACTGGAGGCGGGCTGCACGATGTTGGGGCGTGAGCGGAAGACGGCCTAACGGTGTGCGGGACCGTAGCCCAGCTTCATGGAGACGGTTGCGAATGGTCCTCGCCGATACCCCAGGAGCAACAGTGTCCCTAATTTGCTGGGAAGTGGCGGTGCGGTCCCCTACGGCACTGCGTAGGATCCTACGGTCTTGGCGTGCATCCGTGCGTCGCTGCGGTCCGGTCCCAGGTCGACGGGCACGTGCACCTTCCGCCGACCACTGGCGACAACATCGATGTACTGTGGAGACCTCACGCCCCACGTGTTGAGCAATTCGGCGGTACGTCCACCCGGCCTCCCGCATGCCCACTATACGCCCTCGCTCAAAGTCCGTCAACTGCACATACGGTTCACGTCCACGCTGTCGCGGCATGCTACCAGTGTTAAAGACTGCGATGGAGCTCCGTATGCCACGGCAAACTGGCTGACACTGACGGCGGCGGTGCACAAATGCTGCGCAGCTAGCGCCATTCGACGGCCAACACCGCGGTTCCTGGTGTGTCCGCTGTGCCGTGCGTGTGATCATTGCTTGTACAGCCCTCTGGCAGTGTCCGGAGCAAGTATGGTGGGTCTGACACACCGGTGTCAATGTGTTCTTTTTTCCATTTCCAGGAGTGTATTTTTCACAGTAATTTTTCACACTTCACTTACTGGGTGTTGTGTGATGTCCTTAGGTTAGTTAGGTTTAAGTAGTTCTAAGTTCTAGGGGACTGATGACCATAGATGTTAAGTCCCATAGTGCTCAGAGCCATTTGAACCATCACACTTCACTTGTTTGCAAGGAAAGAATGTTTATAATTACCGTCAATCAGCAGTAGCTCACTGACGCGTTCTGGATTTAATTGGCTGTGGTGATTTTTTAATAACATGCCAGCTTTATTGAAGCAGCGTTCACTAGGTGCGCTTGTTAATCAGTTACATAAAATACGTCTTGCAACTGCAACCTGGCCGGGTAGATAGTTTTCATATCTGCTCCACCGCTTTAAGAAATCATTACCGTATAGGTGCAGTAAAATGAAAAGATCTACATTAGCTGCTACGGATCATTTGTTGTTTTCCAGTCCTTGAAAAGATCTATCTTTGTAGGTGGCAATGAAACTATACTTGGAGGTTTCGGTTAACAAACAAAATAGAGACAGGGAATTAATGCAGAAATGGTGTGGAAATCAAATAGGCGTACCCGAAAATATGTGTCTTACTTTGTTAAAATATTATACGAATTACAATACAGCACTTCCATTTGGCTGTAAGACACTATGCACTAACTATACAAAGACGATTACGTTAAAGATTGCCTGTTCTACCTTCGTAACTTGCGCATATCTGTCGCACACTGATAAGAATTTCCTTATTCTCATTTATATCAAGCATATTCATATTACAGAAAGACTGTCAAAGGAACATAGCAATTTTATGTGTACTTATTGTAGAGTAACGTGACGTGACATTTCAAACGCTGTCTTCTCCATAATGTGCACATACATCTATCCATTCTTGGCATAGTGTTTGGGAAGCTTCACCACAAACAGCATTAAAATGTCTGATGTTTTTAACACACATTGGAACACATTTCGCTTTAAACTACTTTTTATTTCTGCCGGCATACCTGAAGGAGCTGTGTCAGTGTGAGTTTTCTTACAGCTGTGTTTTTTAAATGAGCCCTTCCCGACTGGGAACATAATAGTGTAGAGCCGTGTATGCAAGCCCCCTATCCAGTAGACTTGCTGTTTCCGTCTACAACTACCAGAAATTTATTCAACATATCCTTTTGAGACCCTCGCATTTCTTCAGTGTGTACATATTGGTTTCAGTCTCACTTCATACTGCATAGTCTTTTCGACGCTGCATGATTACACACACAAATCATGAGTTAAAACCCTGCGCTGGCTGTAGTCGTACACGAATAAAGTGAATAAAGATGCGTTTAACTCCTGTAGAGTCAACGTTACTTAACATTCGTTCATGGTTTCTATGTCCGACCAGGAAAATGGTTGCGGACGAAGTATCCTGTTAGGTCGTTCTGATGCGCTCGGCCCTCCTTGAATTATGTGCCCTTTCACACTGAGGGGACAAAAGTCATGGGGTAGCGATATGCACGATAGCATTGCGGACACCAGGCATCAAAGCACAGTGCATTGGCGAAACTGTTATTTGCACTCCTGTGATTCAAGTGAAAAGGTTTCCGACGCGGTTATGGCCGCACGACGAGAATTAACAGACTCTGAAAGCGGAATCGTAGTTGGAACTAGACGAATGAGGCATTCCATTTCGGAAATGATTAGGGAATCCAATACTCCGAGATCCGCAGTGTCATGAGTGTGCAGAGAATACCACATTTCAGGCATTACCTCTCGTCACGGACAGCCGGCCGGAGTGGCCGTGCGGTTCTAGGCTCTGCAGTCTGGAGCCGAGCGACCGCTACGGTCGCAGGTTCGAATCCTGCCTCGGGCATGGATGTATGTGATGTCCTTAGGTTATTTAGTTTTAATTAGTTCTAAGTTCTAGGCGACTGATGACCTGAGAAGTTAAGTCGCGTAGTGCTCAGAGCCATTTGAACCATTTTTTTCGCCACGGACAACGCAGTGGCCGACGGCCTACACTTAACGACCGAGAGCAGCGACTTTTGCTGAGAGTTGTCAGTGTTAACAGCAACAATGCATGAAATAACCGTAGAAATCAATGTGAGACGTACGCCGAACGTATCCTTTAGCACAGTACGGCAAGGTTTGGCGTTAATGGGCTATGGCAGCAGACGATCGACGCTCTTGCCTTTGCTAACAGCACGACATCGCCTGCAGCCCCTCTCCTGGGCTCGTGACCATATCGTTTGGACCACTGACGACTGGAAAACCGTGTCGTCCTCATATGAGTCCTGGTATCAGTGGGTAAGAACTGATGGTAGGGTTCGAATGTGGCGCAGATGCCACGAAGCCGTCGACCCAAGTTGTCAATAAGACGCTCTTCAGACTGGTGATGGCTCCATAACGGTGTGGGCTATGTTCACATGGAATGGACTGGGTCCTCTGGTCCATCTGAAACGATAATTGCCTGGAAATGGTTATGTTCGGCTACTTGGTTGACCATTTGCAGCCATTCAACGGTGGAATTTTCGTGGATGAAAATGCGTCATTTCAGCGGTCCATAGTTGTTCACGATTGGTTTGATGAGCATTCTGGACAATTTGAACGAATGGTTTGGCCACCCAGATGGCCCGACATGAATCCCATCGAACATTAATGGGACATAATCGAAAGGTCAGTTCGTACACAAACTCCTACACCGGCAACACTTTCGCGGTTATGGACTACTATAAAGGCAGCATGGCTCAATATTTGCGCAGGGGACATCCAACGACGTGTTGAGTCTGTACCACCGTATCATCGCTGGAATGATCCCCCATTCGTCTCTGCACCGCTCATACACTTCCCTTAGCAAGGCGCTTGCGCGCAACGCAACCAGGCGGTATTCAATCTCGTGGTGGGTGTGGTCATTCTTGTTCATCTATTTATTTTCTGCCTGCCAGATGTTTTACACTATTAGGTAAGCGCTTGTTCGTTACTGTCTGTGCCAATGGTAATTTTAATGAAGAGTGACAAAGGTTATTTTCCTAGTATTCTAATAATGGACATAATTATTCCATCTAAAATGTAACGAAGTATCTAAAACAAATTTCATGAGAGAATGTACGTACCCTGATGCTGTAATTAAAACTGTGTACGAGATAGCCCTTTAGCACAATATGTTATTCATACTGCACGGTTTAGTCCAATGAAAACGTTCTTACATTTCAGTTGCCCTAGAATATAATTCCATTAAACATTTTATAACGAACTAATTTGTTTCTCTCTACAATCTCTGCAAAAACACGAAGCCAAAGGAAGGCCGAAATGAGTTCTTGAAGAAGGTGTACAAGGTATTTTTGGTAACACAGTCTTTATTAATATATACAGACAAACAAGATGTTGAAGATAGTGCCTTGCTAATTTATTATTGCCGGCCTGAGTGGCCGAGCGGTTCTAGGCGCTACAGTCTGGAACGGCGTGACCGCTACGGTCGCAGGTTCGAATCCTGCCTCGGGCATTGATGTGTGTGATGTCCTTAGGTTATTTAGGTTTAAGTAGTTCTAAGTTCTAGAGGACTGATGATCTCAGAAGTTAAGTCCCATAGTGCTCAGAGCCAATTGAATTTATTCATCAGGGTTTTAATTTATAATTGGTATTGTTGTTTTTGATGTGTGAAATTGAATATGCTGAGTTCAGTAAAGCTGATTAAGAGATACCATTTGAGAAAAATAGTAAATAATTCCTTGGAACATATTATTTATTTTGCCGTAAGTACGTTGACACTGATTACATTGCTCACGCCATCTGCAATTTTGATGAGCTAATTTAAACTCATTTATTTTCAATGTTTTGTCATATAGTTGTCGGAAAGAACTGACAGTCAGAACGGCCCGAATCTGGACTTCACTGCCAATGCACTTTTTATGGCAAACCGCTGTCCCACTCTCTCAACGTCAAGAACTTTTATACATCCGTCACTACTGGCGGACGTCGGTCATATTTCGAACACCTCTCTGGACTGCATCAAAACTGCTGTGAATGGCACAAAGCCTAAATTTCCCTCTGCATATATATCGTATCATCTAGACACTTTGGTCGGAGCCCCACGCTTATACATACGTTGTACATGCGGGATGCGTGACTGGCTGCCACAAAATCAATGCACAGGGAACGTGCCCAGTATATACCTCGGCTATATGAATTACACTTATATACAGGGTGCAAATGATAGCTTTTACAACGAATCACAGTCGTGTAGGGGAAGTTGAGGCGAACAGTTTGATACAGGACACTCGCGGTCTATTTAACAATGTAAAATTGTCGCACAAACAATCGAAAATTGGCGTACAAAAGCGATATAAGCTACAGGGAATGCACGTCGCACTTTTGAGTATCCTCTGGCCGTCATGCGCCACGGGATTAGTCGCTCAGTTTCGTTTTTAATTTTGTCGTTAATGTTAGTAATTTAAACTATCCCCTGTGGGTAATGAAAGAATAAATACTTTTACAAACTAATTACGTTGACAATGCGATCTAAGCTTGACCTTTACAAGCACACTTGCCTCGTAGTAAGATGACTAGAAAAACAATGCTATTTAATTGATAACTTTCCACTGTTGAAATTTCACCGATAAAAAGAAATAAACTTCAAACGGTTAATATCGACAAAGCCGATGACGTAAGAGAGAGCGAGCACGTTCAAAGTCTCGCGAGGTGCGCATGCGTTGTAGTTTGGTAGCTTTTGATTGTGATACCCGTCTTGATGACCCGCAAATGTCTTCAATCAGTTTTTATGTCTCGACGACCCCCTACACCACTTAAGTATGTTGTAGGCAGTTATTGTTTACACACTGTATGCAAGATATTCTACAGATTATGTTCAGTATTATTTCCAAACAATAGCAGCATTTAAGCTACACTTTGGTTTCTCTTATTAGAAGTTACCAAAAACAGTGTGTATAAGCAAATACATGGATATGTTACTAGTATCGGCTTGGGGAATTAAGATGTGACCAAATTCGCTTTGTTTTGGTGACACAGTGTCAGCAGGTTACGGGTAGACAAAACCACAAATCACTCTCGGTTCAGTATCGTAAAACATGTTGCGGAACACACATACTGCTCTACTGAGGTCGGTAATGTGGTTAAAAAATTCTCTTACTTGAACGATTCGCTGTTATTAGACATCCGTAGAAAGCAGCGGCTAGTAGCGCCTCTGTGCTTTCGGCCTTATTTTTTGACCTCCGGAATCTGTTCAAAAAATGGTTCAACTGGCTCTGAGCACTATGGGACTTAACATCTGTGGTCATCATTTCCCTAAAACTTAGAACTACTTAAACCTAACTAACCTAGGGACATCACACACAACCATGCCCGAGGCAGGATTCGAACCTGCGACCGTAGCGGTCACGTGGTTCCAGACTGAAGTGCCTAGAACCGCACGGCCACACCGGCCTGCCCGGAATCTCTTCTCTGCAGCTCGTAGTGTCGACTGGTGAACAAACACAAGCTTTCCAAATAACCGACCAACTCTCAGATTGGTGCGGAGACAGCAGGAAATGGAGCCCTTCTCAACGGCGAGAAAACATGAGAAATGAAAGTAGCTTCTGGAATAGAGGAAGCGGCTGCTACAGTGCATTTTCCATACACTCATATCTATAATGATACGAATAATGTCTGAAACTTCTTGTGGCTTTGTGAGAACGCTGCTGTTGTATACAGGAAGGTCGCGAAGCCAGAAAAGTGAGGATAAAACGGAATATCAAAAAGTTTATTTGAGACTGATGTCCATTGGAAGAATCTCAAGAAAGTGAACTTCGTTCGCAAAGAAGTTACCTTAAAAAAATTCCCCGTCGATCATCTCTTTTGTATTCGTTGTGAACCCATTCAGATATGAGTAATAGACGAGACAGAAAGTATTCATAGGTGGGATATCGATTACGTCAGGGGTTCGTTCGATCAGTTGGGAACGTTCATCCAATTCCTTTGGCAGATCGTGTAAGAGAGGCGTTTAAAAGTAGCGAACATGAACAAGGGCTCTTAGCTCTTAAGTCATGCATTTTAGACCCCATGTTTAATGGGCATTTTTTCCGTCATTTGTTCCATACTACCTCTTCCTAAAATATGGATAGCAAAGTCCTTGCAGTTAAAGAGATCTGTTTCGTACAAAACACGTGTGGGACTTCTGAGTCCCGTCAGGGTATATTTATCGTATCTAGTTGGGTTATTTATTTACTGCATAAGTAATATCAGTTTATGTAAACTAAAAAAATAATAAACCAGATTATACATATCAAAACAATCGCAATGATGGCCTTTCACGTCAGCAGGGCCCGTTAACTCTTGCGACGAAATGAACAACACAGGGGTTCGAAGTCGGTTGGCACTGACCTACTTTCCGCATGGTTTACTAACACATCTTTCAAAATGGTTCAAATGGCTCTGAGCACTATGGGACTCAACATCTTAGGTCATAAGTCCCCTAGAACTTAGAACTACTTAAACCTAACTAACCTAAGGACATCACACACACCCATGCCCGAGACAGGATTCGAACCTGCGACCGTAGCAGTGCCGCGGTTCCGCACTGCAGCGCCAGAACCGCACGGCCACCGCGGCCGGCAACATATCTTTCAAAGTGTGTTTGAAACAGGAAGTATTTCAAGAAACAACAACACGTCGTTTACTGAACATTTGAAAGTGAATCACTTCGAGTTACGTTGATGTTACCGCCTTTTTACCGCCTGACGATGGGTGTGTATAGGGAGGGAGGGAGGGAGGGAGGGAGGGAAGGAAGGGGAGGGGCGAGCGGGCACTTAAACGACCGATCTAGGTGGTTGGGAGGAGTATAGTTCAAATCCCCTTGTAGCCAAACAGATAATTAGGTGCCAGGAACATCGACAATGTCGACTGTACATTATACTCTAAGTCTCCTTCTTTCATTCCGCAATGCAGATTACTAGTGCCTTAAAACCTTGAAAAAATTAAAATAATATACATAACAGTGGAAAGTTCCCAACGCCTTTTGAAGACCTTTGATTTAGCTGACGCGATAGCACTACGGCTGAGTGCAGGCAAGAGTATTGTGCTTTCGGCGTTCCATTCAGTTTCTGTTCCGAGCTTTTACAGTGGCTGCGCAGAGCGTTGATGGTAAAACCAGTCGAAATCGTTAGCAGACAACAATTATCGGATGACCTGCGGTGGCGTGCAATCGGGAGATTGCAAGTTCCGGTTAACGCCAAATGCTCGCGGAGCTACAGGTCACCAGCGTGTAACATCGCCCGTCGACGGACAATGTGTTCGCGCTGACGTTGAGCTTCCCTTTTATTAATGTTTGTTGCCATTAAATCTGGTTGCGTTTATTTAAAAATTTATTGTCTACTGGTTTATGTCAAAGTTTCTTTAGTCAGCCCTCGCTGTGCATTTAAATGTTCACCCATCAGCCTCATGTTTGATAATATCGTTCTAAAATCCGCCTTATTACTTTGTAGAATTCGCCAATTGATTGCTGATTAAACTCCTACCTGTGTTCGTTATAATCTTCTATGATATTTAAGTTTCTCTTTTTAACGACTTATTAAGTAATAGGACACATACCATCAAAAGTACAAATACACTCACATATATGAAATTCGGAATAAAAAGCTATCTTCCAGATGATAGTTACGAATGAGTTTTCGGTAAACAGTTAATTCTTCGGTGCGATCGCCCGAACTACAGTGAGTTCTAGGGTTTAACGTCTTATCGACTTCATTAAACACGACACACACGGTCGAATTAAACGAGAATGAGAAAAAACATTGAAACTTCCTGACAGATTAAAACTGTGTGCCCGACCGAGACTCGAACTCGGGACCTTGGCCTTTCGCGGGCAAGTGCTCTACCAACTGAGCTACCCAAGCACGACTCACGCCCCGTCCTCACAGCTCTACTTCTGCCAGTACCTCGTCTCCTACCTTCCAAACTTTAATCTGCCAGGAAGTTTCATATTAGCGCACACTCCGCTGCAGAGTGAAAATCTCATTCTAGAAAAAAAATTGGTTGCAGCAAAAGTGACAGTATCACCTGTAGCAACTTAGGTGAACCACAGAAAATGGAAGTCACAATGGTCGGGCCGTGTTTTAAGTCTTCGGCTCCAGAATCACGTCCACTGCATCACCTTCGTCAATAGTGAATTAAAATGTTCGCAGCAAACCATGGTTTTAATCTGCCGACTTAAGTTACTAAAGTAGACATAACATGGTATTGTTGGCTAGGAGATCCCGAGATGATGTTCAGTAACATAGTTGGGAAGACTCGCGGTTTTTATCCACATTTTCCCGTTGCCTAGTATGCTGCGCTTCAGACGACGTCGTCGTCGTATTCAGTCATAAGACTTTGGCGCAGCTCATCACGCTAGTCTATCCTGTGCAGGCCTCTGTACATCTACATACATACGGCAGTCTACATCCATTTGTACCTGCTTACTGTATTTGACCCTGGCTCGCCTCGCTCTACATTTTTTACCCATTACACTCCCCCCCCCCCCCCCCTCCCAAAAAAATCACCATATTCAAGATCCCTTGATGCTTGAGGATGAGTTCTATCACCTGATCCCTTCTTTTTGTCTAACTGCACTATAAATTTTTTCCCCAATTCGATCCATTACCACCTCATTGGTTATCCGATCTAATCCTCAGCAGTCTCTTGCTCCATCACATTTAAAAAGCTTCGAGTCTCTTCTTGTCGGAATTGTTTATAGTCCACATTTCATTTCCATACCAGGCTAGTCTTCACACAATCACCTGCTGAAAAACTTCCTGCCACTGAAACTGATATTCGATGTTAATAAACTTACGTCTTTGGGAAGTACTGTTCTTTCTATTGCCAGTCTATTGTTTATATCCTCTCTGTTTTAGCTGTCGTCCGTAATATTGTTGCCGATCTACAAACACTCATCTACTATTCTTAGCATCTCATTTCCCTGTCCGGGGGCTGGGTGTTTGTGTTGTCATCATTATCATTTGTGGCAGTGACTAGATTGGCTTGTGAAAACAAATGGACTGTGTAAAAATTGGGACTTTTAACACGTGGACGCGTACACACACACACACACACACACACACACACACACACACACACACACACACACACACACACACACACACACAGTCGGTGGCGAAGCGAGACGGTAAGAGGCACATTGCCTTCTCTCCTTCAAAAGTACAAAGGGCTGAATCTCCATTTGACAGGTGGATCATCATGGAATGCAGCTTACGCTCCATGAGGGACTGCGGAGAGGTAAAGAGTTCAGTTCATAACGCTGGAGCATAATCTAGTGACGACGAACTTTGCGGGATGGAACGTAAATGATGAAAATTACTTCTAGCGTGGAGATTACAGCTGGTCAGCTGATGCGGGTAGTTGGCGAACAAGTCCGAGATTCCGACTAGAGCGCTGCCTCTGGTTATATCCGTTGCTGTAGTAGGAGGTGATGAGCAAGCGCGAGGAGGCAGTCATTTGACGGACCGTAATACGGTATTGGACTACGCATGTCACACAGAAATCGCTGTTATGAATTTGGCCGTTCTCTTCAAAATATGCTCTCTGAAAATACTGCTCTTTCAGCTGTCGATGTTCGCTTTTCTTAATTTATAGACTTTCCTGCATCTTACAAACTTTTTTTCCTGCTTTTCTCGTCGTAACTAACGTTACCCTCACCTGCCCAAACTATGAAAAACTGCGCCAAAGGATTTAATATTTGGGGAGAATATTACCAAAGAGACTAAAACAGAGTTGTGCATTTGAATGAGTGTATATGTTTTTTAAAAAATCGATGTACAGAACGCAAGTGGGACTTCTGCTTTCCTTCATTACGTATTAATCGTATCTGCTCGGTATATTTATTAATTTCATTGGTAATATCATTTACGTCAAGTAAAACAATACAAAACCAGATTATAAACATCAAAAGACTCGCAATAATGTCCTTTCACGTCAACACGGCCCGTAAACTCTTACGACGAAATGAACACCACAATGGTTCGTAGTTGGTCGCTTTTTTTTTTCTGTCCTTTGCGGACAGAGGTATTGAATTAGCACAACCAAAGAGTTCCTTTGTTACAGCAAATGCACACATTCGTCTCGACAGAATTCCAGCGCATGAATTCAACTACACGCTGTTGTATGACTCTTAGAAATTGGACGGGCTGGAAAGGGTTAAATTCCATCAAATATAACGACCTTTTCACACGTAAGTAGCGGTTATACCCTCTTACACAATGACGTTTATGTCAGCAACCCAGTTTTACACAGAAATTATAATTTCAAGATCTGCCGTTCAGTTCAAAAAATAGCCGGAGGCACATCGATTTTTATTTGTATTTTTAATCTCTCTGAACCACTCATAATGATACAAATTTGCAAATGAATCAAGTTTTGAAGAAACGGAAGGAAACCAACTCGATCAGACTATCTGAACTTAATGTGCTTCCTTCTCAACTGGAGGAAATGGCAGACTCCCATAGAAATGCTTGAAACCACCTCCGTGTCAGGAGAAACTGCTTATTGACCAATACTAATTTACTTTCGGTCAGCGTTCTTAAGAGTCCTTTTCCACTTGACGGGATTTTACTCAATTCTGCACCTTTAGGAGATGGAATAAGCGTTACTACGATTCTTGGTTTTAAACTAACCCGGTACCTATAAGAATGTTGCACAGAAGCTACATGAGGGTTGCCTCAACGGCAGAAGGAGCTGTATTGGTACATAATCTGCAAGATCTTGCACTCCTGTAGTGTACAGGCGTGTAACGTATATGGAAACTCTGAATAACCAGTAAAGTTTAACTGTGTCAGTAATCACTTTATCAGCTACTCAGTACATTAAGATTTCCCGATGTCGGAGGTGGGCTTAGCACCTCTCCGCCCCTTCTGCACTAGGTCATAGTTGATCTACAACTTTCACTGGACAGAGATACGTAAGCATCTCGGGAAATCTCGTATAAGTACTAGTCTTGGCATCCACAAATGGTTGAAATGGCTCTGAGCACTATGGGACTTAACATCTGAGGTCATCTGTACCCTAGACTTTTTTCTTTGTGGGTCATCAGTCTCCTGACTGGTTTGATGCGGCCCGCCACGAATTCCTTTCCTGTGCTAACCTCTTCATCTCAGAGTAGCACTTGCAACCTACGTCCTCACTTACCTGCTTGACGTATTCCAATCTCTGTCTTCCTCTACAGTTTTTGCCCTCTACAGCTCCCTCTAGTACCATGGAAGTCATTCCCTCATGTCTTAGCA
Organism: Schistocerca nitens; assembly: GCF_023898315.1. NCBI lineage: Eukaryota > Metazoa > Arthropoda > Insecta > Orthoptera > Acrididae > Schistocerca > Schistocerca nitens. Next base: position 269,357,985 of record NC_064616.1, read on the forward strand.
GATGTCCTATCATCCTGTCCCTTCTCTTTATCAGTGTTTTCCACATATTCCTTTCCTCTCCGATTCTGCGTAGAACCTCCTCATTCCTTACCTTATCAGTCCACCTAATTTTCAACATTCGTCTATAGCACCACATCTCAAATGCTTCGATTCTCTTCTGTTCCGGTTTTCCCACAGTCCATGTTTCACTACCATACAATGCTGTACTCCAGACGTACATCCTCAGAAAGTTCGTCCTCAAATTAAGGCCGGTATTTGATATTAGTAGACTTCTCTTGGCCAGAAATGCCTTTGTTGCCATAGCGAGTCTGCTTTTGATGTCCTCCTTGCTCCGTCCGTCATTGGTTATTTTACTGCCTAGGTAGCAGAATTCCTTAACTTCATTGACTTCGTGACCATCAATCCTGATGTTAAGTTTCTCGCTGTTCTCATTTCTACTACTTCTCATTACCTTCGTCTTTCTCCGATTTACTCTCAAACCATACTGTGTACTCATTAGACTGTTCATTCCGTTCAGCAGATCATTTAATTCTTCTTCACTTTCTCACTCAGGATAGCAATGTCATCAGCGAATCGTATCATTGATATCCTTTCACCTTGTATTTTAATTCCATTCCTGAACCTTTCTTTTATTTCCATCATTGCTTCCTCGATGTACAGATTGAAGAGTAGGGCGAATGGCTACAGCCTTGTCTTACACCCTTCTTAATACGAGCACTTCGTTCTTGATCATCCACTCTTATTATTCCCTCTTGGTTGTTGTACATATTGTATATGACCCGTCTCTCCCTATAGCTTACCCCTACTTTTTTTCAGAATCTCGAACAGCTTGCACCATTTTATATTGTCGAACGCTTTTTCCAGGTCGACCCTAGACTTAGAACTACTTAAACCTAACTAACCTAAGGACATCACACACATCCATGCCCGAGGCGACCGTAGCAGCAGCGCGGTTCCGGATGGGAGTGCCTAGAACAGCTCGGCCACAACGGCCGGCCTTGGCATCCACAAACGCGGGAAACCTGCCGCGCTGAGTGGCTGGTTCAAATGGTTCAAATGGCTCTGAGCACTATGGGACTCAACATCTTAGGTCATAAGTCCCCTAGAACTTAGAACTACTTAAACCTAACTAACCTAAGGACATCACACACACCCATGCCCGACGCTGAGTGGCCGCGCGGTTTAAGGCGCCATGCCACGGACTGCGCAGATCCTCCCGCCGCAGGTTCGAGTCATCCCTCGGGCGTGCATATGTGTGTGTGTGTGTGTGTGTGTGTTTTGTTCTTACCATAAGTTAGTTTATGTAGTGTGTAAGTCTAGAGACCAATGACCTCAGCAGTTTGGTCCTTAGGAATTCAAACACAGTTTGCGAGCATGTGGGGTTGCTATTCTGTCATTCTGCGCAACGGATTAATCTGAGATGTACCCTTTACCCTGTGGCTCCTGCAAGATGCAATTTCCACCCCCACACTACTACAGAAGTCAGACAGACGCTCCTAACGTTCTAAAGAGAAATGCCTGAAAAACTTTCAGCAATAAATATCTTCTGGAGTCGTCCGCTGTAAGGAAATGACACAAAAATTCACAAAATTTCTTACGTAACAAGTTGGATACTTGGGTACCGGAATAGTGTAAGAAAAACATGAAACTAACGAAAACTATTATTTATTTTGCGAAAATTCTGAGAAATCACAATGGTACTTTTAGTTATGAACCGAACACGTTATTTCCTGGTTCTTTTCGGAATGTGAAGTTACCTCTCAAGGATAGGATTCGCTAGTGAAATTTCTATACAAAGTTTAAGATTGATATTGACTTGGCAGAATGGCTGAGAGCCGCTCCTACTCGACTTGAATAATTATCCGTTAGAATGTTGCTAGTTACGGTCGTGGCTGTCGCGCGTGAAATGCAGTGAAGTGTACCGTTGTGGAGGAAATATGGGGCTCGCAAGAGCTGTAGCGCACAATACCATAAGCTGCGATGACTGCTGTCTGCGCCGCTCGCTGCTGACAAATAAGATAACTCTCGTTCTATCTGGATTGACCTTCGCCAATCAAACTCTCCCTACGCCTTGATGAAGTCAAGAACTCCTATTCGCCCCTAGTCTAACTATTAGCGTGGTACACCGGTCAGATAACCAGTCCACCGCGATGCCACTCAAAATTCGCTCGCAGGTGTTTAACTATAACTCTGTCCGTTCACACCGCACATTAAGTGTGGCGGCCAACACAGTGAACAACGCTTAATCGCAAGGACTCAATATAGAGTCCGGTTCGCTCTCGACAGAGGTGCTCTCCCAGTGAAGTAATGAGGAGAGACTTGTTCCTCGCTCTTTGAGTACACGTACGAGCGCACACGCTCTCGTTACATGTTCTCGCTCCAAGATCGACAACGGAACAGCCCCTTTCCACACCAGACGTGAAAGGGTATATCTTTCGATCTCCTCCATTACTCCTTCAGCTCAAGGCGTCAGAAATATCGTCTGCCAACCAGCATTGCTCTTCTAAAACGGGAGAATGACGTTTCGTTTAAGGCGACCAATCCGGAAGTCTGTAGTATCGGCGTTTGGCGTTTGCTGTCTCCCTGTGAAAATCTCTTAAACTGCGTGCTATGTGTAAAGAATGCGTAGGCTGGCCGCTCCCACACAATGTAGCGCAATTTGCTTTTAAGCCGAACACGGGGTCGTTCCTCCTTTCCTTCGGGCAAACGCTGTCCGCTCCACGGGCGGCCACCTGCCGACGTAGGTGGGTTGGGACTGGCCTCATGGCATGTAGTTGCCTCTCTCGAACTAAAAGCTGTGACCGTCGTGTCTGGAATGTATGTGTGTACGCCAGCCTCGAGTATTTCAACCACGGTGCGCACTTGCGATTTATTAGTTATTTGCATATCGTTTACATGAATTAATACAACATTGACTTTATCTTATCGAGTTTGGGTTCGAATGAAGCGTCTTGATGTGCGGAATATGATCGGGAGGGCGGAATATGTAAGCAATGAAAAACCACGACGCCCGCATCTCGTGGTCGTGCGGTAGCGTTCTCGCTTCCCACGCCCGGGTTCCCGGGTTCGATTCCCGGCGGGGTCAGGGATTTTCTCTGCCTCGTGATGGCTGGGTGTTGTGCGCTGTCCTTATGTTAGTTAGGTTTAAGTAGTTCTAAGTTCTAGGGGACTGATGACCATAGCTGTTAAGTCCCATAGTGCTCAGAGCCATTTGAACCATTTTTGAACAAAAAACCACGACGTCTAAGAACGTTTTTTTGAACGGAAAACTTAAATCTGATTGGGAGGGACTGAGGTCGAAGTACGTTCTATGGAATTATTTCCGCACGTACAACGTCCGTCGTGCAGACTGCATCGCCCGGGAAGAGAGTTTAAAAGAAACGAGGGCTCGGCGTTGGCCTCTCGGCCGCGTCGTCCCATAGCGGCGCGCTGCTGGTTTCCTCATTGGACGACAGGCGCGGACGTGCCAGAGCGCGGGACAAACTTTATTATCTCGCGCGGCCTGCCTCCACAGCTGGCCAACTGTAACCGAGCAAGCGCCTATCCATCTAAAACATCTCAAAATGCACTTCTCATATAGGTTTAAGCATCAACACTAAACTATGTACGTCCTCCGCCAGCTCACTTCGTGGCAGCAAAACTGTTGCATCCTACATCACCGACCATCTGTTCTGTCTACTCACATTTAAGCCTGCCCCTGCGAGTCTTGCCCTGTACTATCCCTTAAATGGTCGTTTTCAACAACGATTCATATCGTAATATGCGCCCAACGATTCTGTCTCCATTGATATTGGACCTTTTATCTTGTGGCTAGACGTATTTATTCTTTACTCACAAGGAGATGGCACGACCCAGGGGTCCGGGATTTGTCCGAAATTTTGGGTGGTGAAAGAGAACCCCTAACACCTAACGTGGTTAAAATATTAGGACGCTCTACTAGGAAAATCCCGAGAAAAATCGATCCGAAATTTCTTAGGTGACTTATGTGTATAAAATGTTAGTCCATTGCCGAGCCGCCGTCTGGCCTACACGGTCAGCAGTCGGACCCTTACGCTAGAGGTCTCGAGTTCGATTCCTCCTGTGGCACTTTTTTTTTCTTCTGTTGCTTGCAAAATTGCATCGCATTGTTACAGGAGAATCGTGAAATTAATTCCCGGGAAGACTGTATAAAAATTCATTCTATAATTCACCATCAGTTATCGTCACCAATATTCCGAGACATGATTCAATATGCCTGGTTTGGCTCAAAATTGTCAGAAACTCAAAACATTTTCGTAAATGTTAATGGGGCATATTTTTGTACAGATTTATTGCAAACGCCCTATGATTGTAAAAAAAATCCGCTTTTATATGTTGCGCAAAATGTCGCAAAAATTATTGCTTTGTTTGTTTTTACGATAATTACCACTGCGGTTGTTGTTTATAATTATTATATGTATAAAAATTGAATGTTTCCCAAACGAATTTGATATTCTGATTAAAAACCCAATGATTCTCCTTATATACTTTACAATGAAAAATGGAAAACCCACCGCCGTGAATTGTGTTGTTGGAAAAAAAGAAAATAATGTTTATTCAATATTGTAACTAAGTTTTTAAAGATAATGCGGGTTTGGGAAACTTTCTGAATAATTGGTGGACTAACAAAAGAAAATGAAACAGAAGAAAAAAAAGTGCCACAGGAGGAATAGAACCCGAGACTTGTGGCGTAAGAGTTCGAGCCCTAAAACGTCTGGGCCAGACGGCGACTGGGCAATGGACTAACATTTTATACTCATAAGGCACCTAAGAAGCTTTGGATCGATTTTTCCCGGGATTTTCCGGGTAGTGCGTCCTAATATTTTAACCACGTGAGGTGTTAGGGGTCCTCTTTCAGCACACAAAATTTCGGACAAATCCCCGACCCCACGCTCGTGCCGTCTCCTTGTCAGTCAATCCTGCTGCCCCTCAGCAGACTCCTTTAATATCACGTTTCAGAGCCTTCTTTTCGTTTTAATTCCACCTTCTCCATGGTTCACGTTACACTCCCATGCCGAGCCGTGCTCCAGACCAAACTTCCTGAATGTGTTTCCAGTGTCAGTATTTATACACTGAAGAGCCAAATAAACTGGTACACCTGAATAAAATCGTGTAGGTCCCCTCGAGCACGCAGAATTGCCGCAACACGACGTGGAATGGACTCGACTAATGTCTGAAGTAGTGCTGCAGGGAATTGACACCATGAATCCTGCAGGGCTGTCCATAAATCCGTAAGAGTACAAGTGGGACGAGATCTCTCCTGCTGATATGCAGGGTCCATGGGTTCATGAGGTTGTCTCCATGCCCGTACACGTCCATCCGCTGGATACAATTTGACTCGGCCGACCAGGCAACCTGTTTCCAGTCATCAACAGTCCAGTGTCGGTGCTGATGGGCCGAGGCGAGGCGTAATGCTTTGTGCCGTGCAGTCATAAAGGGTACACGAGTGGGCCTTTGGCTCCGATAGCTCATGTCGATGATGTTTCGTTAAATGTTTCCTGCCCTAGCGATGTCGTAGATTTGATGATTTACCGAATTGCTGATATTCACGGTACACTCGTGAAATGGTCGTACGGGGTAAATCCCCCACTTCATCCTTACTTCGGAGATGCCGTGTCCTGTCGCTGGTGTGCCGACTATAACACCACGTTCAAACTCACTCAAATCTTGATAACGCGCCATTGTAGCAGCAGTAATCGATCTAACAACTGTTGTCTTATATAGGCGTTGCCGACCGCAGCACCGTGTTCTTCATGTTTACGTATCTCCGTATTTGAATACGCATACCTGTACCAAAAATGGTTCAAATGGCTCTAAGCACTATGGGACATCTGAGGTCATCGTCCCCTAGATTTAGACCTATTTAAACCTAACTAACCTAAGGACATCACACACATCCTTGCCCGAGGCAGGTTTCGAACCTGCGACCGTAGTAGCAGCGCGGTTCCGGACTGAAGCGCCTAGAACCGCTCACCCACAGCGGCTGGCTATGCCTATGCCAGTTTCTTTGACGCTTCAGTGTATATTTGAATGTAATCATCGGTCTCCTTCTCTATGAAGCCTTTTTGTCTTGCACAGCTTTTGCTAATTTGTATATGCCGTGTCTGTTGAACAAAGTTGAAAATTTATACCAGACCGGGATTTGAACCCAGGTGTCCTGCTTACTTGGCGGATACGCTGACAACTGCGCCATCCAGACACAGTAGTCATCGCGACTGCGCGGACTACCCCAGCACGCTTCCCGTCAGTGCCCAAATTCTGATTTTTTTCCACTTGCCAATTATATCTCGCGGCATTTCGCCGATTCCCGTAATAGCTCAAGCGTGGTGTGCATCCTCGCCTTAGTTATGTATGTGGTGTCTTTTCTTTCGCGCATGTCCGAAGTAAAATAAGCCGGTAGACTTATAGTCACGGGAACGTGACGATGCAGAGTTACTTAATAATGTGTTTTTAGTGTGAAATTTATGCCTTCGTCTGAACTTCTCTACAATAACCTGACGCCTTTACCACGAGGTAAGAGGACCGCTCCTTGGCAGTAAAGAACTGATTCCTCAAAAACCGGCGGTGGCAATGAACTTGCACAGGTAGGTGCGGCATCAAGGAAGCGGTGGGAAACGAAAGCTGTGTAGCATGCGGAACTCGAAAAGCAGGCAACGCCCTTCGGGTGTGCCGTGCGTGGTAACCGGAAGGGCAGTGCAATCAGCAGATGACTGACGATGGCGGACTATTGAATCGCCGCGTTATCACCCACTGGAGGCTACCTTCATGTATACCGTCCAAAGTCATGGCCAGTTTCACTCTTTAACCTGTCAGTTAGCTATTTTGAAACTCTCCGTATCCAACACTTTAAAATGCATATGTTACGGCATCGAGGGAAATTCTTAGCGTAACATACATATGACGATAAGGTAAGTGAAATTTCATTTCTCTGAGCTTGGTACATGTGCAGTAAACGTACATTAACTGGTAATTTTATATGTGGAATAGTTTGTATGGCTTTTCGAAAAAGTTGTCTTCTGTGTATTTTTTTCAAATGCGTGCATTAAGTGTCTTGCCTCGTAAAATTCATAGTCGTACTTCTCCGGGTGATATCCACGAAAAGAACGTTCCAGAGATGAAACAAAATATGAAAACACAGAGAGCTGACTCCATAAACACAAAAAAATAGAGATTATGGCATATTTTAGACGAAAAATTTTCAGAAAGCGTTGTGCATTTTAAGCAATAGATGGAACAGAAAAGGCGAAGCAGATTTTATTTACCAGTAGGGTTATAACTAGTGTTTCGTAGAATGTGAGAAAGGCTCTTAATGTTTATGTTGCAAATGAAGAAACAGTAGCTTGTGAATAGTACCGAAGCTTTTCTTGGATCACTCAAATGGGAAAAAAAACGAGAAGTTGATTGCAGATAAAAAAATTACATCAGTATAGAGCCATCCTGCAAGGCGTTGAACAAAGGTTAAACGGTGGCATATGAAGAGCGACTTGTAAGAACATACAGCCCATTCACAAAACGAGGCTGTCTCTTATTTTTAACTGTGTGAGGTGATGCGGTTGTAGGACACTAGACTCGAATTCGGGAGGGCGGTTATTGAAATGCACGTACTGCCATCAAGGTTCAGATTTGTATTTATTTATGTATGTATTGAACTGGGGACCTACAAACGTCGGCCCACACCGAACCCAGGGTTATTGGGCGTTTCGGCCAGCGGTGGACCCCCCCCCCCCCCCCACCCCCACCCCCACCCCCCGGAACGTCTCATTCCAGACTAGTGTATCCCCAATGTTTGCGTGATAGAGTAATTATGAATTATGGTGTATGCGTACGTGGAGACAGTGTGTGCGCACCAATCGCCGACATAGTTTAACTGAGGCGGAATAAGGGGAACCAGCCCGCATTCGCCGCGGCAGATTGAAAACCGCCTCAAAAACCATCCACAGGCTAGCTGACACACCGGATGTCGACACTAATCCGCCGGGCGGATTCGTGCCGGGGAAACAGTGCGTTAGACCGCACGGCTAGCCGGGCGGGCTAGGTTCATATTTACTGCGGTTTCCCTAAAACTTTTAAGATAAGTGCAAGGTTGGTTCCTTCGAAGAGGAGGAAATAAATAAACGGAGTGATGTAGCCGTGATTAAGAAATCGGAAAACGGGAATTTAACTCTCCACCTGGTCGTACATATATAGGTTTCCCGTTGTTCTCGTACAAATCGCTTAGAGCAAATGCCTGGATATCTTCTTTGAAAGGACGCGGCCGACTGCGTTCTTCTATCCGGGGCTGTGCTCCTCAAGTCCAGCAACTGAATTATACGTGAGGCCGCGCATTGTACCTAGTACTGAATAACATATGACTGTATCTATCTGCAAAAAGGCAAGGAGCTCCAAACTCACTGTACACAAAAAGTGAGAAATCTAGAGATTCATGTTTGTTAGCAACAAATTAACCGTCATACGTGATTGATACCGAGCGAGGTGGCGCAGTGGTTAGACACTGGACTCGTATTCGGGAGGGCGACGGTTCAATCCCGCGTCCGGCCATCCTGATTTAGGTTTTCCGTGATTTCCCTCAATCACTCCAGGCAAATGCCGGGATGGTTCCTCTGAAAGGGCACGGCCGACTTCCTTCCCATCCTTCCCTAACCCGATGAGACCGATGACCACGCTATCTGGTCTCCTTCCCCAAACCAACCAACCAACCGTGATTGATACGTTCCAGACGTTCTGTGAAATACGTAACATTATCGTTAAGTCCGATTTGCCTTGGAAGACTGACTGCAGTTAGGCCAGCACTACCTACGACTGTTACATATCAGAAGATAGTTATTTTCAAGGAGTGGGCACATATTCGACTAAAACTCAACAATAAGATTCACTACATCTACATCTACATGATTACTCCGCAATTCACATTTAAGTGCTTGGCAGAGGGTTCATCGAACCACAATCATACTACCTCTCTACCATTCCACTCCCGAACAGCGCGCGGGAAAAACGAACACCTAAACCTTAGTGTTCGAGCTCTGATTTCTCTTATTTTATTTTGATGATCATTCCTACCTATGTAGGTTGGGCTCAACAAAATATTTTCGCATTCGGAAGAGAAAGTTCGTGACTGAAATTTCGTAAATAGATCTCGCCGCGACGAAAAACGTCTTTGCTTTAATGACTTCCATCCCAACTCGCGTATCATATCTGCCACACTCTCTCCCCTATTACGTGATAATACAAAACGAGCTGCCCTTTTATGCACCGTTTCGATGTCCTCCGTCAATCCCTCCTGATAAGGATCCCACACCGCGCAGCAATATTCTAACAGAGGACGAACGAGTGTAGTGTAAGCTGTCTCTTTAGTAGACTTGTTGCATCTTCTAAGTGTTCTGCCAATGAAACGCAACCTTTGGCTCGCCTTCCCCATGATATTATCTATGTGGTCTTTCTAACTGAAATTGTTCGTAATTTTTACACCCAGGTACTTAGTTGAATTGACAGCCTTGAGAATTGTACTATTTATCGAGTAATCGAATTCCAACGGATTTCTTTTGGAACTCATGTGGATCACCTCACACTTTTCGTTATTTAGCGTCAACTGCCACCTGACACACCATACAGAAATCTTTTCTAAATCGCTTTGCAACTGATACTGGTCTTCGGATGACCTTACTAGACGGTAAATTACAGCATCATCTGCGAACAACCTAAGAGAACTGCTCAGATTGTCACCCAGGTAATTTATATAGATCACGAACAGCAGAGGTCCCAGGACGCTTCCATGGGGAACACCTGATATCACTTCAGTTTTACTCGATGATTTGCCGTCTATTACTACGAACTGCGACCTTCCTGACAGGAAATCACGAATCCAGTCGCACAACTGAGACCATACCCCATAGGCCTGCAGCTTGATTAGAAGTCGCTTGTGAGGAACGGTGTCAAAAGCTTTCCGGAAATGTAGAAATACGGAATCAACTTGAGATCCCCTGTCAATAGCTGCCATTACTTCGTGAGAATAAAGAGCTAGCTGCGTTGCACAAGAACGATGTTTTCTGAAACCATGCTGATTACGTATCAATGCTACGTTTTTGAGACTCAATGTCGCTCGAAAATTGTAAAGTGAATCCTTAATTATGGTTGTTTTAACCTACCGTCTCTCAGCAGTTTGGCTTGTACAAACACGCAAAGAATTTTAGAGGGCGTACTGAAAAGTAATGCCTACGAATTTTTGTATGTAAAAATTCTTAGAGCTGTTTACATGGGAACAAAAGTTACTATCATTCTACATATATTTCTTCATGTCTACATATCTGCAGCGCTCCGCCGCTAGTGGGATCCGAATTGTAGCGTGTACCACGGTGTGTAACGTAACTGTCTGTGTAGGTGCGTGTGAAACAGCGTTCTGCAAACGCGTTGCGAACTCTGAGAGTTCTTTCATGCATGTAGCACCCTCTCCATCGGCGTGACAGTGCCGGACCACACACGAACGCTGCGACATCCGCGACAATAGAGCACCTTGGGTTCACTGTCATCGGTCATCGTCCATACAGTCCCAACTTGGCTCCATCCGAAACCTAAAGAGCACCCTCGAAGACTTCCTGCAGCGATGGTATCAATAAACTGGTCTCTCGTTGGGAGAAATTTGTTCGTCGCCAAGGTGACAATGTTGAGAAGTAAATACGCAGAAATGAAAAATAAAGATGCATAATGTTAGCCGGCCGCGGTGGCCGAGCGGTTCTAGGCGCTACAGTCTGGAACCTCGCGAGCGCAGGTTCGAATCCTGCCTCGGGCTTGGATGTGTGTGATGTCTTTAGGTTAGTTAGGATTAAGTAGTTCTAGGTTCTAGGGGACTGATGACCTCAGATGTTAAGTCCCATAGTGCTTAGAGCCTTTTGAACCATTTGAGCATAATGTTAACAACATTTGTTTTAAATAGAAAGTTTTAAGAGTTATCACATAAAATCGCTGGCATTAATTTACAGCGCGCCTACGCACATTTGTATGCTACAAGCTTAACTTTACCAAAGTGGTACATCTTTTGACATTTAATTCTCTCCCCTAACTGTTCTGACTGCTTCCGTCGGAACACTGTTTTTGCTGGAATCGACATAATCAACTAGAGGCGCGTAGCTAGAATAATATACAGGGTGTTACCAAAAGGTACGGCCAAACTTCCAGGAAACATTCCTCATACGCAAATAAAGAAAAGATGTTATGTGGACATGTGTCCGGAAACGCTTAATTTCCATGTTAGAGCTCATATTAGTTTCGTCAGTATGTACTGTACTTCCTCGATTCACCGCCATGATTTCAAACGGAATGCTCCACCTGTGCTGCTAGAACATGTACCTTTACAAGTACGACACAACATGTGGTTCATGCACGATGGAGCTCCTGCACATTTCAGTCGAAGTGTTCGTACGCTTCTCAACAACAGATTCGGTGACCACCGATGGATTGGTAGAGGCTGACCAATTCCATGGCCCCCACGCTCTCCTGACCTCAACCCTCTCGACTTTCATTCATGGGGGCATTCGAAAGCTCTTGTCTACGCAACCCCAGAACCAAATGTAGAGATTCTTCGTGCTCGTGTTGTGGACGGCTGTGATACAATACGCCATTCTCTAGGGCTGCATCAGCGCATCAGGGATTCCATGCGACGGAGGGTGGATGCATGTATCCTCGCTAATGGAGTACATTTTGAACATTTCCTGTAACAAAGTGTTTGAAGTCACGCTGGTACGTTCTGTTGCTGTGTGTTTCCATTCCATGATTAATGTGTAGTAATAAAATGAGCTCTAACATGGAAAGTAAGCGTTTCCGGACACATGTCCACATAACATATTTTCTTTCTTTGTGTGTGAGGAATGTTTCCTGAAAGTTTGGCCGTACCTTTTTGTAACACCCTGTATAGGGTTATCGACTCATCGCAACTCTATCGTACTAGCCAAAAAGTAAATATTTACCTCGAATCATCAAGTTATACTTAGCACTCTCGATCAGCAACTGCTAGGTCAATAGATTTAAGACGTGACATGTGACGTGAGCACGTCCCGTGAATTTGAACAAGGCGGCCATGTATTCACGCTCAGGTGAGTCATCCGGCCGCTCCTATATTTATGTGTAGGGACGCAGGAAATGTCGAGCGCGGCATCACGGGACCTCCCTGCACGAGTGAACGTTCTATTTCAGTCCGGAGCGATTGAGTAACAGCATTGGGAGAGGTCTGAACGCACTAAGCATTGTGAGCAAAACCTATGGAATGCTCTTAATATGAATTGGAGCTGTATGACCGCGTATTTTAACGTCACTGTAACGCAGAAAAGAATATTCCGCAATGTCTACATAGCACACCACACACTTTCGACATCCTGAAACTCCCTTTGGCAAATTTTACTGAAAGAGTATTCGTCTCCTATAAAACTCTTACCTGTCTCCAGTCTTTCTCCATCTCGTCCATCTACGTCGTGATACTACAGCTTTTTGGTTTAGTAGTCTGGCAACAAAATGCTCACTGTACTACTTGTCGTGATATGAAACTAAATTATCCAAGTACCACGATGTTAAACCGTATTGGTTCAAGTCTTCGTCTCGGGTAACTCGTGCATTTATTTGCGAAGCACACCGTAAAACTGTCCGGCATATATTACTTGGCTATCGGACACAAAGTATTCCGTTAAATACCTACATTAGGCAGCTGGAAAAATCTAATGGAGAAACCAAACGGATGAAGGGCGATAAGCGTCTCTCCATAAGAAAACGTAACAGACTTCATTGGATTTAATGAAACATCTGTTGTAAATAATAATGTATCCAACTCAGCATGGTCACACCTCCAAGAAATCAAAACAAAGCCGTAAACAGGCGATAGCAGTACTGGAGCGGGAATCTGCCTATATGGACACTGCTCGCGTCGTTGTTACCAAGACAGAAGCTTTCTTTCTAAATATACGTGTCTCTTTTACAGTGATCGAGTGCCCCTGAGAAGAGGGACACAGCAACTTTTGCATTGCACTGCAACATTTCACAAAAAATACTGATGACATACATCAATTCATTCATATTTGAGAAGACGTTAAAATGATCCGCAGTCAACCAGAACTGTATACAGGAAAGTCAAGCAACCCCCATTTGAAAGTTTTCGGGAGTTCTCAAATATTCGTTGTCATACGTGCTTAAATTTTGGCATTGAGGGAAACCACGTCATATCACAACATAAAAGGCCTTTTGTTTCGAATTCGGACCTGTTTCGATGGTTCACTATACACTCTCGTACTGAGTTATGTCTAGTACCGTAAAATGAATGAGCCTTATGCCTGCCGTGTTCAAAATGGCAGTGGCCTTAAGAAAAATTTAGGCTGCGTTTCACAGGACAGTCCCATCGATAACGGTCAGAGACTGAGAAAGAGGTCTCAGGAAGGTTATACAAAAAATTCGAATCGTCATTTCCGAGAGTACCATTCGGCTGCTTGCCTTATTAGATTATGTAAACAATGGGAAATCTAAATTTGAAAGGCCAGACTTGATTTTGTTCCACCATCGTCCCGAATGGGAGTCCACTGTGCGACCTCGCTCGATATTGTTCAAAAAGTTCTGTTGTGGACTAGCGGAAGGCAACCCCGTGGAATGTTGCTTTGTTTCGGCGTTCACCTGTGGGATGATACATAATCGCCCGGCCGCTGTGGCCGAGTGGTTCTAGGCGCTTCAGTCCGGAACCACGCGTCTGATACGGTCGCAGGTTCGAATCCTGCCTCGGGCATGGATGTGTGTGATGTCCTTAGGTTAGTTAGGTTTAAGTAGTTCTAAGTCTAGGGGACTGACTGATGACCTCAGATGTTAAGTCCCATAGTGGTCATAGCCATTTGAACCATTTTTGATACATAATTGCCTCCCTCGACTTATCGTAAATACAACGTGAGGTAGTGAGGACCCACTGAGATTTTTGTGTGTTATGGTCCTCAGAAAGATATTTTGGGCACTCATCTACGACTTAGCCTCATCACAAAATGTTAAAAGTGGGATAACAATTCAGTAGTTCCCTAATTGTGGATAGCTGGTTTCATCACAATGTTCTCTCTCTTTTTTTGCGTTAGTTCACGATGATCCGCACCTCTTTCTCCGTCTCGAAGAACGCAACACATTTACTATCACTCATATAGTCGTCACCATTATGTACACTTCACAGTCTGTAGGATCTACAGTTGCTATGGCCATTCCTAATATTCGTTATACAAAGTGCAAAGCTGCAGATATGATCCGTCTAGGGCTATTGCATACATACTAAAAAGCTTGTTATAGACGTATATATCGTTTTTTGCCCTGCAATATCCAAATCAGTGTTATCGCTTGTATTAGATTCGTTTAATCGACGCGACACAAAATGAATGGCTGGTGAAGATGAAATCGATAAAGGTGCAGTGACATGAAATTATAAGGCGGAAACTGATTAGAAATACTGAACCTGCAGTGTAATGAATATGTCGTCAATCAAAAACAAATTGTTGCCAGGCCGGGACACGAATCTGGATTCCCTTAACCATTAGGCTACCTGAGCACGCCTCCATGTCACACTCAAACCTCCCTTCTCATTGACGACTCCCACTCTAATTTCCCAATACTACGACCATGTTTTTGTTTGTTTCGACGTATCCGTTAATTAGTTGGTTCAGCATTTTCCAGTCCTTGTATATTCGATCGTTTATCCTCATCATTCGTTCATTTAATTTCAGCTAATGTAATTAACTATTACTCAGGGGTTGCACAAAAATGTGGGAACACCCAATGCATTGTCATGCCTGATACTGTGTAGGAAACACGTTGGCATTCAGAACAGCTTAAAGTCGCCTCGGAATGGGTAAAAACAGGTCCTGTATGGTTTTCAGGGGAATATTGTGCGTGAAGAGTTTGACAGAGCACTGAAAGACCTAAGTCGAAACAAGGCCCCGGGAGTAGACAACATTCCATTAGAACTACTGACAGCCTTGGGAGAGCCAGTCCTGACAAAACTCTACCATCTGGTAAGCAAGATCTATGAGACAGGCGAAATTCCCTCAGACTTCAAGAATATAATAATTCCAATCCCAAAGAAAGCCGGTGTTGACAGATGTGAAAATTACCAAACTATCAGTTTAATAAGTCACAGCTGCAAAATACTAACGCGAATTCTTTACAGACGAATGGAAAAACTGGTAGAAGCCGACCTCGGCGAAGATCAGTTTGGATTGCGCAGAAATGTTGGAACACGTGAGGCAATACTGACCTTACGACTTATCTTAGAAGAAAGATTAAGGAAAGGCAAACCTACGTTTCTAGCATTTGTAGACTTAGAGAAAGCTTTTGACAGTGTTGACTGGAATACTCTTTCAAATTCTGAAGGTGGCAGGGGTAAAATACAGGGAGAGAAAGGCTATTTACAGCTTGTACAGAAATCAGATGGCAGTTATAAGAGTCGAGGGACATGAAAGGGAAGCAGTGGTTGGGAAGGGAGTGAGACAGGGTTGTAGTCTCTCCCCGATGATATTCAATCTGTATATTGAGCAAGCAGTAAAGGAAACGAAAGAAAAGTTCGGAGTAGGTATTAAAATCGATGAACAAGAAATAAAAACTTTGAGGTTCGCCAATGACATTGTAATTCTGTCAGAGACAGCAAAGGACTTGGAAGAGCAGTTGAACGGAATGGATACTGTCTTGAAAGGAGGGTATAAGATGAACATCAACAAAAGCAAAACGAGGATAATGGAATCTAGTCGAATTAAGTCGGGAGATGCTGCGGGAATTAGATTAGGAAATGAGACACTTAAAGTAGTAAAGGAGTTTTGCTATTTGGGGAGCAAAATAACTGATGATGGTCGAAGTAGAGAGGATATAAAATGTAGACTGGAAATGGCAAGGAAAGCGTTTTTGAAGAAGAAGAATTTGTTAACATCTAGTATTGATCTAAGTGTCAGGAAGTCGTTTCTGAAAGTATTTGTGTGGAGTGCAGCCATGTATGGAAGTGAAACATGGACGATAAATAGTTTGGACAAGAAGAGAATAGAAGCTTTCGAAATGTGGTGCTACACAATAATGCTGAAGATTAAATGGGTAGAGCACATAAGTAATGTGGGGGTATTGAATAGAATTGGGGAGAAGAGGAGTTTGTGGCACAACTTCACTAGAAGAAGGGATCGGTTGGTAGGACATGTTCTGAGGCATCAAGGGATCACTAATTTAGCATTGGAGGGCAGCGTAGAGGGTAAAAATCGTAGAGGCCAAGATATGAATACACTAAGCAGATTCAGAGGGATGTAGGCTGCAGTAGGTACTGGGAGATGAAGCCTGCACAGGATAGAGTAGCATGGAGAGCTGCATCAAACCAGTCTCAGGACTGAAGACAACAACAACAACAACAACAACATTGTATCATTCTTCCTAGTAAATGGTAAGTTCAGGTAACGATGGTGGAGGTGGAAAGCGATCACGCATACTTGCAGCGTATTGGCGCCATGGCACAGGTGCCGTTCGTGGACAGATACAACAACAGCGCAATCTACAGGCTTCGCTAACAAATACCATTTCTCACGGTTTTTACATATTTTTGTCCAACCTTTGTACATTCCTTGAAGCATGGAATATTACGGTCCGCCGTTAACTCCGTTAAGCCAGTGGTGCGATTTCGAAACACTCTGTGGAAGAGGCCAAGTAACAGTATTTGGTGGAAACAAAAGGGACAACGAAGATTTTATTTCGCCCTGGAGGCTTCCTCAACCTAACGGTTGAGAATGTGTCGATTACAGGATACTCTAGCACAAAGATTCATTTGTTTTAAGCAAATTTCTTTTACGTTGTCAAGGGAGAAGCTGCCGTTACTCGCCAGATGAACCCAACTTCCGGAAGCTGACTGTTGTTCCCCAGCCGCATTGATATACAGGGTGTTACAAAAAGGTACGGCCAAACTTTCAGGAAACATTCCTGACACACAAAGAAAGAAAATATGTTATGTGGAAATGTGTCCGGAAACGCTTACTTTCCATGTTAGAGCTCATTTTATTACTTCTCTTCAAATCACATTAATCATGGAATGGAAACACACAGCAACAGAACGTACCAGCGTGACTTCAAACACTTTGATACAGGAAATGTTCAAAATGTCCTCCGTTAGCGAGGATACATGCATCCACCCTCCGTCGCATGGAATCCCTGATGCGCTGATGCAGCCCTGGAGAATGTCGTATTGTATCACAGCCGTCCACAATACGAGCACGAAGAGTCTCTACATTTGGTACCGGGGTTGCGTAGACAAGAGCTGTCAAATGCCCCCATAAATGAAAGTCAAGAGGAGGGTTGAGGTCCGGAGAGCGTGGAGGCCATGGAACTGGTCCGCCTCTACCAATCCGTCGGTCACCGAATCTGTTGTTGAGAAGCGTACGAACATTTAGACTGAAATGTGCAGGAGCTCCACCGTGCATGAACCACATGTTGTGTCGTACTTGTAAAGGCACATGTTCTAGCAGCACAGGTAGAGTATCCCGTATGAAATCATGGCAGTGAATCGAGGAAGTACAGTACATACTGACGAAACTAAAATGAGCTCCAACATGGAAATTAAGCGTTTCTGGGCACATGTCCACATAACATCTTTTCTTTATTTGCGTATGAGGAATGTTCCCTGAAAGTTTGGCCGTACCTTTTTGTAACACCCTGTATGTTAAGGGTAACATTTTAGCAGTCAGGATATCTCTGAATCACGTACCGTTTTTGTTTAGAAAAAGGCTTGTGTTCCAGCTACTGGCATTATTTTGTGCTAAAAGTAAGAGAGATAATACAGCGGTTACTTCTCGAACAAAATATTGCCAGTATTTGGAACACTAGTAATACGAAACAAAAGTAGTAAGTGGTACAAAGATGCTCTGGCAAAAAGTTAGCACGATTGTCTATACATTTGGTGCTTGACTCATCTAGCTCAAATGGTTCAAATGGCTCTGAGCACTATGGGACTCAATATCTTAGGTCATAAGTCCCCTAGAACTTAGAACTACTTAAACCTAACTAACCTAAGGACATCACACACACCCATGCCCGAGGCAGGATTCGAACCTGCGACCGTAGCAGTCCCGCGGTTCCGGACTGCAGCGCCAGAACCGCTAGACCACTGCGGCCGGCTCATCTAGCTCACTACTAGATAACCACAGCCGCTCCGGACATACTGGATATTCATACTTACTGCGGCAGCAGCGCTGCATCGTGCAATAAAAATGCGGCACACACAATGTAAAATGTTCAAAAACGTTTTAGTAATTTATCTTTGTTTGCATTAACGAGTAATGCATGATGAAACAATGCATTAATCTCAAAGGACGAAAATAGCTTGTTTTAAACTACGAAAAATTTAATGTTACATAATTAAGATATATAATTCTGAAGAAAGAGCATTCTTTCAGTGAAGGAATTTACTTTGTTTCTGTTTTGTTTTCGGAATGTTTTTAAGATAGCAGTTTTAGTTTTTCAGATTGAAAATGATGAAGGTGACTGATAGTGGAAATCAGAAACTCCAGGTTCGAAACCTGGCCTGACAAAGTTTTCATTTGTCACGGCGTATTCAGTCCGAAGTTACTCCCTAAAACATAAATTACTCTTCCTGTTTACCCACAAACATCTTAGACAGTTGAGTAAATTAGCATATAGATACGAAACGGCTCTGTACTTCCTCGCGCGTTCACGAATCTTTTGTGACAGGTGGTAGAAGCGATAAGAAAGACATTCCTGTTTGAGAATGGATATTGAGGAGAAGAAGAAAAGGGCCCATTATCAGCGATGCACGCGGCTTCTGTGCGACGCACGGAGAAGCGGCCGAGGTGGCCAATAACGAATAACCTCTGTCCAGCCCCAGATGCGGCTCCGTTACAGCCAATATCCGACGGAGCTGTGACCGCCCCAACATCGAGCGCCGGCACGCACTAAACGCGCCCCTCCAATATCCGGCGCTTCCTCCGCTGGAAGCATCTGTCACTGCTGTCCACTGCTGCGCGTCAGCGGCCCGCCTGCCAGCATCACCGAGCCTCGCTCTGCGAGACGTCTCGTAGCGTGTCAAAAGGACGGCTGGTAGGTCAAGGTGGATGGTTCGAATTCCAGTCCCCTTGTTCAGATACTCATGCTCCCTCGTATACTGCACGGGCGGAAATCGAAACACTTGCACCATGAAGGCCTTTGCCGAACGCTACCGAACTACCAATCCAGTATTTCTGTGCCGGTGGGATGTACGAGAAGCGTTCAATAAGTAATACAACACATGGTTTTTTTTTTCTGAAAGCAGGTTGGTTTTATTCGGGATTCCGATACACCATATTATTCCCGTCTCTTTTGACTACAAAACCCAGTTTTTCAACATAACCTCCGCTCATTGCGACGGTCTTACGCACTTTATGTCCTTATGATATCACTCTACTGGTCGACGTTAGAGGCAACGTTTTGCTGCATAAATAACGTTCACGTCATCCACGCACTACTTCCCATGGAGTGCATCCCTCATTGGTCCAAACTGATTGAAGTCGGACGATTTTTATCTATTTAATAGTATGGCTAGGGCCCCCCGTCGGGCAGGCCGTTCGCCGGGTGCCGGTCGTTCAATTTGACGCCACTTTGGCGTCCTGCAGTCGATGAGGATGATAGGGTGATGATGAGGACAGCACAACACCCAGTCCTGGTCGGAGAAAATTCCCTGACCCAGCCGGGAATCGAACCCGGGCCCAGAGGATTGACAATTCGTCACGCTGACCATTCAGCTACGGGGGCCGAACAGTCGGATGACGTGAGATCTGGGCTGTGCAGTGGACGAGGAAGAACAGTTCAATGAAGTTTTGTGAGCTCCTCTCGGGTACACAGACTTGTGTATAGCCTTGTCTAGTCACCGAGAAAGAGAAGATCGTTTGCACACTGAATCCGTTTCTTCAGTTTCCTGACGGTAGCACGGTACACATTAGAGTTGATTGTTGCACCACGAGGGAGGACATCAAACAGATTAACCCCATCAGAGTCCCAGCATACTATTGCCATGACTTTACCGGCTGAGGGTGCGAACCGGCCGCTGTGGCCGAGCGGTTCTATGCGCTTCAGTCCGGAACCGCCCTGCTGCTACGGTCGCAGGTTCGAATCCTGCCTCGGGCATGGATGTGTGTGATGTCCTTAGGTTGGTTAGGTTTAAGTAGTTCCAAGTTCTGGGGGACTGATGACCTCAGATGTTAAGTCCATAGTGCTTAGAGCCATTTGGACCATTTGAGGGTGCGACTTTGAACTTTCTCTTCGTAAGAGAGGTCGTGTGGCGGCATACTATGGATTGCCGTTTAATTTCCGGTTCGAAGTGATGAATCCATGTTTCATCGCTTGTGACGATGTTCAACAAAAATTGTCACGATCAACTTCGTAACACACAAGCAATTCCCAACATTTGCCCCTCCGTTGCTCTTCATGGTCTTATGTTATGGGGCGAGGAATCCAGCGAGCACACACCTTTGAGTACCCCAGCTGGTGGACGAGTGTGTCAGCACTACGGACAGAGATGTCCAGTTGTGCAGGGAGGTGTTTGATTGTGATCTGTCGATCACCTCGAACGAGAGTGTGTGCACGTTGCAGAAGTCACAACTGTGTGTGCCAAGCCAGCGCGTAGGAGATGGGACAGGTTTGCGCGATCTTGTTCCAATGATGACAGGCGCCTCGCCCAACGTCTCCTCTAGTTCTGTGAGTACTGTTCACTGAGATAACAATGGATGGGTTGGACATGAATCTGTTCTTTATGCCTGATGAAGCCTGGTCTCAAATGGTTCAAATGGCTCTGAGCACTATGGGACTCAACTGCTGTGGTCATCAGTCCCCTAGAACTTAGAACTACTTAAACCTAACTAACCTAAGGACATCACACACATCCATGCCCGAGGCAGGATTCGAACCTGCGACCGTAGCAGTCGCACGGTTCCGGACTGCGCGCCTAGAACCGCGAGACCACCGCGGCCGGCACCTGGTCTCACCTGAGTCGTTATGTCAACTCATAGAATCACACGTTCTGAGCAACGAAGAAGCCGCATAACTTCCACGAAACACCACTGTATGAGCAGAAGGTTAGTTTTGGTGTGCAGTGTCTATACGTCGCGTTATTGGTCCCATCTTCTTTCACCAGACGCTGACGACGGCGCGTTACATTGCCAAGATTATGAAACCATTTGTGGCAGCATTAATAGTGGAAGAAAAGGCGTACACTTACTTCCAACAGGATGGAGAAACTGTCCATAGAGGAGGCCGAACCTTGGAGCACATTTACACAGTATTCAAGCCTGACAGATCTGTTACCAGAGGTCAGTCTGGTCGCGGCCTTAGATGACCATCTAGGTGACTTGATCTGTCAGTGTGCGAATACTTTGTTTGGTGAGCCCTCTAGTCTAAGTTATATCGCAACAACCCTCGTAGTCTTCAAGAACTGCAGCAGAACACTTCGGGTGAGGCTGCAGCAATTCCAGCACTCCAGCTTGGATTCGCCTTCAGCAACTTGCTGACCAGGGCCCAAAAGTGTCAAGAGATTAATGGTGGTCACTTTCAACATCTTTTCCCTGCTGCGTTTCTTTGTACCCTGGAACTCTGTTCTCCGTGCCACTTTTATTTGCCCCACCCTGTATAAGCCGCAGGGAGATATGATAGGCTGGGTGTGTGTGGCATACTAGACGTGCTGTGGTACGGTTGGAGAAGTTTTGCTTTCTCCCCTGCGTCTTAGGTGTTAAGCGTTGACGTTCTGCAAGCGCCTATGAATATCTGCGATGCTCTGATTTTCAGCCAAAAGAAACTCAGTGACAGCTTTGTGGTTGGAACGCACCTCCGTTATAGACGCCATTTTGAAGTCTACGTACAGCGCCGCCATCCATCTGAAGTTCATGAAACAATAGGGGCAGAAGGGGAGTCGTCCGCGATGTCCCACAAGAAATTCCGCATTTTTTCAACCGATATCGGCGTAGAAACGCCCCTCGCAGCAGCTCAGATTTCATGCTTACGAAGCTTATTTCCCGTACAGAAAGAAGGCATTCCTACTGATAAAGAATGGCGTGAGTACATAGTTGCTGTTGAGTGTGTCCATCGTTACTGGAACTTTTCAGGTGGAAATCGTCAGACATTATGCACAGAGAATGTGCACTTGCAGCTCATCACCATTTTCAAATGGTTCAAATGGCTCTGAGCACTATGGTACTTAACATCTGAGGTCATCAGTCCCCTAGAACTAAGAACTACTTAAGCCTAACTAACCTAAGGACATCACACACATCCATGCCCGAGGCAGGATTCGAACCTGCGACCGTAGCTGTCGCGTGGTTCCGGACTGAAGCGCCTAGAACCACTCGGTCACCGCGGCCGGCCATCACCATTTTGCAGACTTTGTGGAAGGTAGAATCATTAGCACGGGGTACATGGTAGCAACATACCTTCAGGTCGCACAGACACTTCTTTAATGAAGTGACTGCAGAACAAGATGTGAGATACGGCCTCGGGACGACAGTGTGGCGAAATGAATAGGCATGGGTCCTTACAGGAAAACGCCACGAAAATATTGTGGAAATGGTCGGCTGACTTCAATGAACCTACAGTTCGGGCAAAGGCTACAGACAGTGTGTCATCAAAAAGCATTGGGATCATGCTACTGGAACCTGGGTCGAAATCTTGAATCGCCATGCGTCGTTCACCGCTGACACCTCACCACGGGCAACAGATACTTGCATTGTCTAGAGTCTGAGTTACCACTGAGTGGTGTTCTGTGATATCGTGCGAGGAGTTTAGCTTCTATCTGTGGCTCTCGGTCTGATGAAACGTGTCTGTGGATGTCCTGGTGAAAGGTCATATCAAGCAGTGATTCTCGATACCAGTACCTCACCGACCCGTGGAATTATGATGTGGGAGCTATTGGATATGACAATAGGACTGATTTAGTAATTTGAAGAAAGTAGATACGAACAGCCGTAATTTTATTTAATAATTTTATTTACAATAGCTACCAGTTTCGGTGCCTTGTTGGCACTTTCTACAGACCCCTAAACACGTAACTAGATAAATTATCTGAACATTTGTGCTATTATATGGACCACTATATCCATGTGTTTCCGTAGACCTCTTTCCAACAGACGTGAACCCTTCATACACCGTCAGAGATGACTTGCTGGTTTGGTGTACAGGGGCCTGAAGAAGGTGCCAATGATGCACCGAACCTGTTAGGTAGAAAGACGACGGCTGTTGGTATCCGTTTTCTTTATGTCTTCGACCATCCACAATACAGTGAGTATTTACTATGTCTTGTATCGACTGTAGTGAAATGGAAAAGATAAGGCTCAAGTTATGCTGAAACTAAAATATTTGTTGCAATATCCGTTGATTTTATTGTAAATTTTCTTTAGGTAGCCTATTAATTGCAACCGTCCCCTGTGTGATGAACATCCCCACAAAGTCTAATAAACATCGTACTGATGCTTCGTAGTGTAAAACTTTTCATTTCCCTTAGTGCATAAATCATCAAGTATGTATCTCGACGTTCTGTCAAAGTAGATTTCCATTTACATTTCTGTCGGAACAGGGTTACAGCAGCATCACTAAAATCTTTCTTGCATAAAATTTTTCTGTGTTCAAGCCACGTCATATCGCAGTAAAACCCTGAGTCTTCTGAAGTATTGACTATTTTCTTCGCCCGAAGCTCACTGACTGCCTAGACAGATTTGTGTGTCTTATATGAAAATGGGCTGGCGATTGGTGGTGTGCTACACAAGAGAGAAGAGTCGGTCTCTGCAGTAATTCAGCTCCTCGCGAGGAAGGTAACGAATATGTTCGAAACCTCGAGTTGTAATTCACAAACAACGTGCCTCGAACACCGAGAAAATGTTGTTGATGAATGTGGCTGCGAAAATCTGAGCCCAATGCTTTTTTTTCCTCTCATCGAAAAATATTTTTAAAGCTGCAAAAAGTTCACTGTCGAAGGATATGTGTTTTCTGTGCCTTCCGGAATTTTAATAGAATGCAACGCATTTTTGTGTAACAGCATCTAAATGTCGATAGTGGTATCCTACATAATGGGTTCTCCAGTTCACTGAAATCGAAGTTCGCTCACCTTATTCGCTTAACATCTAAGACGCAGGGGAGAAAGCAAAACTTCTCCAACCGTACAACAGCACGTCTAGTATGCCAAACACACCCAGTCTATCATATCTCCCTGCGGCTTATACAGGGTGGGGCAAATAAAAGTGGCACGGAGAACAGAGTTCCAGGGTAGAAAGAAACGCAGCAGAGGAAAGGAAATACATACTAACTTGACTATAGCAGAAGTTGAAAGTGACCACCATTAATCTCTTGGCACTTTTGGGCCATGGTCAGCAAGTTGCTGAAGGCGAATCCCAGCTGGAGCGCTGGAATTGCTGCAGTCTCATCCGAAATGTTCTGATGCAGTTGTTGAAGACTATGAGGGTTGTTGCGAACACCTTAGACTAGAGGGCTCCCCACACAAAGTATTCGCACACTGACAGATCAAGTCACCTAGATGGTCATCTAAGGCCGCGACCAGACTGACCTCTGGTAACAGATCTGTCAGGCTTGAGTACTGTGTAAATGTGCTCCAAGGTTCGGCCTCCTCTATGGACAGTTTCTCCATCCTGTTGGAAGTAAGTGTACGCCTTTTCTTCCACTATTAATGCTGCCACAAATGGTTTCATAATCTTGGCAATGTAACGCGCCGACGTCAGCGTCTGGTGAAAGAAGATGGGACAGACAACTCGGCGTGCATAAACTGCACACCAAACTCTAACTATCTGATCATGCAGTGGTTTTTCGTGGAAGATATGCGGATTCTTCGCTTCCCAGAACCTGTGATTCTGAATTGACATAACCACTCAGGTGAGACCAGGCTTCATGAGGCATAAAGAACAGATCCATGTCCAAGCCATTCATTGTTATCTCAGTAAACAGTCACTCACAAAACTAGATGCGCTGAGGAGCATATGCTGATTTTAATGCATAAACAACAGAGACACTCCGTAGGGATGCATTTGCAGGTCCAGGTGAAGTACTCGTCCGTATGATCGACCTGATATGCCGGTCTCTTGCGATACGCACCGGGTTGATTTGGTAGGGCTTTGAAACGTTTTCTGGTGAACTGCAGACGTATTTTCTGGTGTGTAAGCACGTTTCGGAATGTTTTTTGATTTGTTCAAAACAGAGCCTGGCACTCTTTGCTGGCTGGCACTTTGAGATCATTAGACTTCTCAACAAACAACTGACCACACCGTTTCCACGACGTTTAACAACGAACACACCCTGCTCCAGTGTGAGTACCATCGTTCCCTTTGCACTGCTCCACTCACACTGACACAGCCCGCACTACGCTCTGAACCGGTGTGGATCACGTGGGGTGCGCGTCACGGGGTGTAGTTACATGCATATATTTACATCGAATCGTATCCACTCGTCCGGGCAACTTTTATTTGGGATACACTGTACGTCGACATTTATGGAATAACACTGACTTACCTTCACAATAACATCTGCAATGTTAGTCCACAATTGAGATTCGAGGACCTAATCCGACTGTGTCAGTCCACAATAGAAATTCGGGGACCAAATATTTAAATGGTCGGCCAGGAAGTCATATGGTGTAATTTGACTGCTGCAGTGGGTACGTTACTTGCTATACAAAAACTGCTTGCGGAAACTGACTCCTGACTTTTCACGTATGTAATTCAGTGTTTGCGCCGCCCGTCTCCTCTTAGATCCACTCAATGTACATTTATAAGGAAGCGTACAACTGCAATCAAAACGAATTCGTATCGGTCACACGAAACGCCACACCAACCGTTTTGTTCAGGCCCAGCTCACTGCGTTCCCTACGAGAGCTGCATGGGTGACACTAGTTTACTACAAGGGCTCATCCTGGAACAAGAAACAGCTGACATTATGTGAGAATAAGATGTATCAAACTGTTGTGAGACAGCCACGTCACCATTCGAAAGTTATTTATTCTGAAATGGTTGGCAGCATATGAATCTCTACACTTTGTTTCGTGAAAAGTATTTACATTCACATATTTTATAAGCTTCGGATTATTGAAGCGGAGGGTGTATTAACTGTTTTGGTTGTGTTCGTGGATGAACGGTGTAACATCCAGTGCGTTTGTACCTTTGCAAACGCCGTACCTGATCTTACAGCCATCAATCATGCGCAGGCGGTAAGTCTGAGGCTACAGGATATACCTATATTTCTCATTTATTACGTATTTTTCGTGTTCCTTACGTCCTGTTTTGTGAAATAATCTACGTCTTAATTCTCGGATTATCAGAATTTTGTGACAGCTTCTAAAGGTTAAACATATAAATCTTTTTCTGTGCTCTCTGCACCCATTATTAACCTAACCTGATACGGGTCCCACATATTTACACCGTCAAAGAATCGTTTTGAAAACACATTGTCGAAGGTTAAGTGCAGTGTCCGATACTCTGGGAATCAATTGGAGCGCGTTGCCCCTAGTCACCCACGAGTGAACTCATGAGATAATGCTGTTGTGTATCTCCACGTCTCGTTACTCTGAGATACTTACATGACGTGTTCTGCTGTAGGCCATTTATATGACGTGTTTACGTGACAGTGACCACATCCACATTTTAAGCATCCTGAAATTGCTTACAATATATAAAAATAGTTTCCCTTTAACCTTTCTTCTTAAAAATTTCCCATTTTATTATGTAGCGCTTATGCGCAATTGCTGCTTCGTAGACTGTGTGATTTTCTTCTTATCGGCATGCGAATAGAGCCCAGGTAAGACGTTAAAGGGTCATTCTTCTGTGGTGAAGCTAACTTGAAATGTGCGAAATGTAACTAAAATGTTTTGACTTGTTATACACGCCGTAAAAACCTTTTGTTTCTCACTCATTTCACCAGTTGGCGAAGGAACCTTCAGCGCCTCAGCAGAATGTCATCTTATGCTCCTCTGAACCTTCAGCGCCTCAGTAGTATGTCATCTTACGCTCCTTTGTCATATTACTTATATCTTAATTACACACATCAAAAAATTTTTTTGCATCACCTCCGTTCCGAGAGTTCCGGAACCTGTACAGAAAATTGGAATAGAGATCAACGTAAACATCAGTTCCGACCTTTTTATTGCTCATGAAAATCACACATCGCATGTTGTACAACCATATAGTAGTGGTCCAGATTACTGTGCACACCAGTACCTCTAATATACAGTAGCACGTCCTCTTGCATTGATGCGTACCTGTGTTCGCCGTGCCATACTATCCACAAGTTCATCAAGGTACTGTTGGTCCAGATTGTCCCACTCCACAACGGCGATTCGCCGTAGATCCCTCAGAGCGGTTGGTGGGTCACGTCGTCCATAAACAGCCCTTTCCAATCTATCCCAGGCATGTTCGATGGGGTTCATGTCTGGAGAACATGCTGGCCACTCTATTCGAGCGATGACGTTATCCTGAAGATGTGCACGATAGGGGCGTGAATTGTCGTTCATGAAGACGAATGTCTCACCAATATTCTGCCGATATGGTTACACTATCGGTCGGAGG
This sequence comes from Schistocerca nitens, assembly GCF_023898315.1. NCBI lineage: Eukaryota > Metazoa > Arthropoda > Insecta > Orthoptera > Acrididae > Schistocerca > Schistocerca nitens. The sequence goes on from NC_064616.1 coordinate 269,385,557, forward strand.
ATGGCATTCACGTATCGTACAGCCGTTACGGCGCCTTCCATGACCACCAGCGATGTACGTCGGCCCCACATGATGCTACCACAAAACACCAGGGAACCTCTACCTTGCTGCACTTGTTGGACAGTGTGTCTAAGGCGTTCAGCCTGACCAGGTTGCCTCCTAACACGTCTCCGATACTCTGGTTGAAGGCATATGCGACAATCATCGGTGGAGAGAACGTGATGGCAGTCCTGAGCGGTCCATTCGGCATGTTGTTGGACCCATTTGTACCGCCCTGCGTGGTGTCGTGGTTGCAAAGATGGACATCACCATGGACTTCGGGAGTGAAGTTGCGCATCATACAGCCTACTGCGCACAGTTTGAGTCGTAACACGATGTCCTGTGGCTGCACGAAAAGCATTATTCAACATGGTGGCGTTGCTGTCAGGCCTCCTCCGAGCCATAATCCTTAGGCAGCGGTCATCCACTGCAGTAGTAGCCCTTGGGCGGCCTAAGCGAGGCATGTAATCGACAGCTCCTGTCTCTCTGTATCTCCTCCATGTCCGAACAACATCGCTTTGGTTCACTCCGAGACGCCTGGACACTTCCTTTGTTGAGAGCCCTTCCTATCACAAAATAACAATGTGGACTCGATCGAACCGCGAAATTGACCGTCTGGGCATGGTTGAACTACAGACAACACGAGCCGTGTACCTCCTTCCTCGTGGAATGACTGGAAATGATAGACTGGCGAACCCCCTCCGTCTAATAGGCGCTGCTCATGGACGGTTGTTTACATCTTTGGGAGGGTTTAGCGGCATCTCTGAACAGTCAAAGGGACTGTGTCTGTGATACAATATCCACAGTCAACGTCTGTCTTCAGGAGTTCTGGGAACCGGAGTGATGCAAAACTTTTTTTGATGTGTCTATATTTGCGTTCTTAGAGATTTTACAAATGTCCTAGTCCGTAGAAGCCTCACCCACTAGAAATTTTAATCTTATCTGCTCAGATCATGAAAACATGTACTACTACTACTACTACTACTACTACTACTACGCGAAGGTGGCGACTTGCAGCTACATATAGAATGTAGGTAGAGGTGAAGTTGTGAACCGTACGAAATGTGAAAACTTTGGTTTATATGCGATGGGCGTTCTGTAAATAATGCAATACATATTTTTCGCCGGCCGTGGTGGCCAAGCGGTTAAAGGCGCTACAGTCTGGAACCACGCGACCGCTACGGTCGCAGGTTCGAATCCTGCCTCGGGCATGGATGTGTGTGATGTCCTTAGGTTAGTTAGGTTTAAGTAGTTCTAAGTTCTAGGGGACTGATGACCTTAGAAGTTAAGTCCCATAGTGCTCAGAGCCATTTTTGAACATATTTTTCCTCGCGAATTTCGGTTGAAAAAAAAGGCGAAATTGTTGTAGAACACCGTGGAATATCCCGTCTTCAGCCCCTACAGTACATGACTTACAATAGGTGCGGCTCTATACGTAGTCTTCAAAATGTCGTCTGTAACGGAAGTTCATTCCAAGCAGAGTTGTCACTGTGTTTCTCTTGGCGGAAACCCAGAGCATCGGAGGTATTTAGAGGCGTTTATAGAATGTCTACGGAGACCTGACAGTGACCAAAATCACGGAATGTGGTTGGGAGAGGCGTCGGTCATCATCGCAAGGTCACAGAAACTTGTCCGATCTTCCACTTGCCGGCCGGCCGGACACAGTTGCGACGCCTGCAGTGATAGAGCGTGAGGAGACCCTCATTCGCCGTGCGGTTCTAGGCGCTACAGTCTGGAACCGCGAGACCGGTACAGTCGCAGGTTCGAATCCTGCCACGGGCATGGCTGTGTGTGATGTCATTAGGTTGGTTAGGTTTAAGTAGTACTAAGTTCTAGGGGACTGATGACCTCAGATGTTAAGTCCCATAGTGCTCAGAGCCATTTGAACCATTTTTTAGACCCTCATTCGAGGTGATCGACGGATGACAAACACCTCGCTACTCAACTGGACGTCTGAGAAGTCAGCGCACCCGAGAGGGGCTCAGAACACTTTATTGCACTCTTCTTCCTCATCCAGCCTACAGCCGAGATCTCGCGCTTACCGACGTCCATCTGTTTGACCCAATGAAGGACGCACCCCTCGGGAAGCAGTACGTAGATTAGTGGAGGTTGTTGATGCAGTAGAGTGATACCAAGATGGCATACAGACCATCACAATAAGATGGCGTAAATCGTCGCATTGAGGGGATATCATGTTGAAAAATAGGGTTTTGTGGGCAAAAGAATGGGGAATCATATGGTGTATTGGAATCCTGAATAAAATCAACCTGCTTTCAGAAAAAAAAAAAGGCCGCGCGGGATTAGCCGAGCCGTCTCGGGCGCTGCAGTCGTGGATGTGCGGCTGGTCCCGGCGGAGGTTCGAGTCCTCCCTCGGGCATGGGTGTGTGTGTTTGTCCTTAGGATAATTTAGGTTAAGTAGGGTGTAAGCTTAGGGACTGATGACCTTAGCAGTTAAGTCCCATATGACTTCACTCACGTTTGAACATTTTTGAACAGAAAAAAATGTGTCGCATTACTTGTTGAAAACCCCTCGTAATTTAGTCACAACTGGAGTCAGTAACGTCATTCAGGAATCTTGTAATAATGCCGAGAATGATCTTATTGGTTCACGTATGGGTGCAGCCTTTGACGGCTTAGTTTCGTTGATAAAATTGTGAAATATGTGCTGTTTATGAAAGAGGTACGGTCAGTGGTTGGTTTTTATTTTTATGTGATGTACCAAGATGAGCAGTAGAAAAGTGCTGAGCGGCTTTCCTTGACTCACGTGAGAGTGTCGCAAACATCTAAGCTGGCCCATAATCAAAGAGAGATAACAAGTATTTCACGAGAATCTGCGTGTAGAAATTAAAGAAACTGTTTTCAGCGTAGGCTCTACGAATCTAAATGTTCAAATGTGTGTGAATTCTTAAAGGACCAAACTGCTGAGGTCATCGGTCCCTAGACTTACATACTACTTAAACTAACTTATGCTAAGAACAACAAACACAGCCATGCCCGAGGAGGACTCGAACCTCCGGCTGGAGGGGCTGCGCAGTCCGTGACAAGGTCCCCTAAACCGCGCGGCTCTACGAATCTGTTCAGTCTTAAACCTACCTATTCAGTAGCGTAAAAGCATATAAGCAGTCTCTCCTCCTACGGTTCGTCTGTGAGTGGAACAGGAAGCGGCTTTGATATTTGGCATACTCTTCTAGCAAGTTTACAGTAATTTTTCAGTGTGTAAAAATAACCTCTCATTTGTTTGTCTGATAAAGTGCATATATGCTACATGCTATGTCATCCACGGCACAAAGATGATAGTTTCAAACGATGCCTTGATGGTTTACATCACAAGAGTGGAAGTGACGGAAGTAAATCATCTAATTTATCACTGTTGTAAGCCTTATGTGGAAATCAGAGTTAACGAGAATTACGTGATATCATCTTAGATTGCGTAAGGTGGCAGTGTTTCTCATACAGGCTGCCATTTCAGCCCTTGGTAAGAAAGGCTACAGCGATAGACAGCCTTATATTTTCGTCGTTACAAACGCGCCTGGTCTTGATACTCACGCGGGCGGCGTGGAGCGACGATAGAGGTAAGAGAGCTTTTTGTTTCCTAAAGCCAGGTTTCTTCAGCTAGGCTTTAGTTGTAAATTCCATTCAACTTGTCTTAAAATCCCCTCTTGTAGCAGAGGCTCCTTCTTGAGCTTGCGTAATTTTGTGGCAGAAGAGCTTTGGGGACGTTGCGCGGCATGGAATATTGTCAGTTACAATTTTCCTCGGCAGCGAGAGACATAGAGGATGTGTACGTGACATCAGTCTGCACTGCACAAATCGGTCGGGTGTCAACCAACGGGACGGAGAGGAAAATCGTATTTGCTACGGCTCGCTGGAGACTGACACCTGGGAAGAAGCGGTAAAGGTAAATTTCCGCCGTCGGTGAATATCTGGTCTAGGTGAAAATCGACCCTGAGACACCCAGCAACAAGTTACTGGGAGCAGGTTACTCTGCACCTCTACAGTATTTACCCAGAATAACAGTTCACAAAAATTATTGAACAGTTGTCAGTTGGCACTGTTGTCTATTCGTACAACTTTTTATCTGACTACAAGTGTGTTGTGCCGTAAAGTTAAACTACCAAAAACGTCTGTACTTGAGAGGCGTGACTTTAGTTTCGATTATATTTTCTGTGGTTTTGTCCAAGAAATGAGTGACACAAAGAGAAATATTATGAATATACTAAAAAAGCAGCCTGTCGCTTAACAAAATTATCTTCAATGAATCACGGATCTAATGACTTCATCGCCGGAAGGACTTTCATTCAAAACCAAACACTGCATACAGAGCTCACTGTTTGCAAACTTGAAACACTAGGATCTACAGGGCATGAGTTCGCGTGGCCTGTGCTTCTGTTACAAAACCGTGGTAAGGGAGGGAGATTTGTTAAGACCGTAAAGATATTCATAAGAAGAGTTTACCTTAGAAAGTGTATTGCTCTCCAGAGTGAACGAAGTGGCTTCTCACCAAAGTGCCTTTTTATACTCCGTGCTGTCTTAATTTTTACAGAACAGTTTGTCCTGTGTAACAGCAAGTAACTATTTCTGGGGAGATGCTTTGAAGACATTTTCTAAAGAGCAAGAAAGCTGTCTGTACAATTCACTGGCGTACAGAGAGATGAAAGACAGTGCTGAAAAATAATGGCTCGGATTTTTTTATTTGAAAGCTCTTAAAGCAAACGTTATTAACTTTCGACGTCTTCATTCTTCATGTCTACGTATTTATTTCCCAACATAGTTACGCTGCTGACGAATACATTTATCCCAAAGAGAGACCAGTTTGTTGACCCTTTCACTGTAGAATGTTTAAATTTTGTTGACGGAGCACAGCTTGACAACTATCAAAGTGAGGTCCTCGAATGTGTTCTTTAAGTTTCGGAAACAGAAGAAAATCGTATGGGGCCAAATCGGGCTCGTATGGAGGATGGTTCAAATGGTTCTAAGCACTATGGGACAAAATCTGAGGTCATCAGTCCCCTAGAACTTAGAACTACTTAAACCTAACTAACCTAAGAACATCACACACATCCATGCCCGAGGCAGGATTCGAACTTTTAACCGTAGCGGTCGCGCGGTTCCAGACTGAAGCGCCTAGAACCGCTCGGCCACCCCGGCCGGCTCGTATGGAGGACGATCAGGGACCGTGAACTCAAGACGTTGGAATGCTTCACATGTCGCAGCGCTCGTGTGTGGTCTCACATTGTCATGCTGAACGAGAGGGAACGCCACGTGTAGGCGAGCTCTTCGAATTCGAAACGCGACTACAGCACAAAAATATATAGACATGAATAAAGATGATGTAGTACGTTAATAACGTTTGTCTTATTTAAAAAGGTTTCCTTCCGAGATTTCACATAAAGGTTAGGAGGCATTGCTCTCCAGAAAGCCCTTCTATTTATCGTCAAAATAGAAGGCACCCATATCATGAAATTTTTATTATTATATTAATTTTTATATTGAATTTAGTTGCTGGCCGGTTGGCCGAGCGGTTCTAGGCCCTACAGTTCTGAATCGCGCGACCGCTACGGTCGCAGGTTCGAATCCTGCCTCGGGCATGGATGTGTGTGATGTACCTAGGTTAGTTAGGTTTAAGTAGTTCTAAGTTCTAGGGGACTGATGACCTCAGCAGTTAAGTCCCATAGTGCTCAGAACCATTTGATTTTGATTTAATTTAGTTCGGCAATAAGAAATATTTGCGTGGCAAGTTTTACATAAAAACTTAGTTTTTTTCCTACATGTTCAGCTTCATAATGCAATATTTGTTTGTGCCGAGCAGATTAGGTTCAACAATGACGAAAAAATCAAAATACAACGTAAACCAACAAAAAGTAGGAATAGCCTGGCGCGAAACTGCCTCTACATTTTCTTAAGTACTGTTTCACGCTCTGAATATATGAATGAATCTCCATGAAATCAAAGTTCACTTGGCAGTGGGAAGATGCTCCGGGGCGAGTGAGTCTTCTGTACTTTGTCAAACTAACACAGCACTCAGCTTTTATTTTAAATTATTTTCAGAACCCTATGACTAGCGCGCACAAGGAAGCGCACTTCAACTGACAGATTGTCGCAAAACGGTGTCACGTTACGTTAGCGCTGGCGGCAACGCCCAAAAGCTGGAGCTTCCCAGGGGCACTGAGGCACTCACAGAGCCATCAGTGTGGAGTCGTACTGCTGGTAAAGGAAATGAACATTCACGTGGCGAGAGCCTGCACTGCCTGTCATCTTTACTGCCTGGCCTTCCGTAAGTGCATCTAACAGGTTGCAAATTCTGCAACTGCTTCCCGCAGTAAAGTGAATATACCCTACACTCCGCAGCTTTAGTGCTACCTCTTCGATATAGACGAGTAATAGTCCAGTTCTGTTATGCATTAGAAATATGTAAACATAGTTGATAAGAGGACGATGCCTTTTCAAGACGAATGAATATGCGTTGACACACTTAATAATGAGTTATAATTTGAGACTGGAAAACTAGCTGAAATAGCTTTCGGAAGAAATACATTTAATAGCACTGTAGTCAGAAGAGCCATTTATCAAATCCAATTTCCTTAGCTTTATTTGTTCTAAGGCCATTACTTCTGGTTTGAACCTCTCGGCATAGGTATCACAGCGCCAGCAGTTAATTATTTATGAAATATTGCTGTTAAGATAATCAAATTTTATGTGTTTATTGATAGTAAACTCTATTATTAAAACACATTTGCCTCTCGTGGCATCTTAATTGTTAATAAAATAGTGTAAAATACGAAACATTTAGCATAAATGTTGTAGGTAAACGTCAGAATATGCGGAAACATATGTGGCTAATTCATCACGTGACGTACTGGATGAACTAGGCGCATATCTCTCCCTACTGTTTTAGGAAGACATTCAGACAACACTAACCCGGGACGTTACATACCCTTCGCTGCAGGGTGACAGGTTCATCCTGGAAACAGTCCTTTAGCCTATGGTTAACCCGTTTCTCCGCAGTACCCTTCCTTCCAGGACTTCTAGTCCCGCAAAATATGCATGATAGCTCATGCGAAGTTGGGAAAGTGGGAGAGAGGTACGCCAGAAGTAAGGCTGAGAGTTGTGCCTGTATAGTTCACTCGGTAAGGGCGTTGTCCGTGAAAGGCGAGTTTCCAGATTCGAGTTTCGGGCCGGTGCATAGTTTTATTCTGCCATAAAATTTCATTACTCCTAAATACTTAGAGAAAGTAGTATGTTCCACATGTTTAGCACTAATCTTGTAATAGGATACTATGGGGATCCTTCTCACTGTTTTAAGCATTGTATCGATTTGTCCACATGTAAAGAGAGCTATCATTGATGACATAGAAATTCCTTCTGCATTTCTTTTCGGGCATCTAGCGACAGTATTTCCCTGTCGTAAGCGAATAATGTGATTCGGTACGGCTCTACACCAGGCAGGGTACTTTTTACTAGAACCAGGCCACCAGTCAATTCTAGGATTATTTAAAATTTTAGGGAAAACAAGGTTGCGGTGACCATTCTGAATTTTCGCATACACAAAACCATTACTAGGCAAAGTACTAGGGAAAAAAACAAGTTTCCGTGATGTAACCCAAATTGTTTGTTTCCATCAGTAACGACGGCTAAATGCTACTGATGATCCAATTTTAGAATGGCGTTGCCGTGCCTTGTGAAAGCGGGGACGGTGCTGCGCTGTGCTCTTCAGACAGTGGATGGTTGGACGTACGGCGCTGTTGGCCTGGGGAAGGGTATGGTAACTTTCGTGATGCAGCATTGCCACGTGGCGAATTTGCCTCCTGACTTTGATTGTTATACTAGACCAGGGCTTAACAACTGGCCGGTTTTGAGCACGAGTACTCGCGTCTGCTCAGGCACCTGCTCACGAGCAGCTGCAAGGTCGCGGAGTGGGGAGGGAGGGGAGGGAGGGGAAATGCGCGCGCACGTTTGAATAGGGCCGCAGCGTGCCTATTGAATTCGCGCCGACTGTGTAACGTTTGAAGTACTACGATCAGCTCGTAACAGTCACTTCGCTGGTTAAGAATCATGTGAAGTCGCCGTTGTGTAACCCCAACCATGCTTTCGCAGTTCAACCCCCATTGGGAGGAATTGTATCTGTTTACTGAAAAAGATGGTGTTGCAAAATGATTAGTATGTCACAAAACGCTGAATTCTTTTACGAAATTTAATTTGCAGCGACATTATATGTCGTACCACGCGAAAGACTACGGACGTGGAAAATGTGATTGACCAGATCGTGCACAGGAAGTTATTAAACTTAAAAGGAAGTTATCCGAAGAAGATCTGGACGACGAAGAAAAATCAACTGAGGCAGCTCTCAGAGTGAGTTACAAAATTGCTTTATTTTTAGCAAAATCCCTGCGCCCCTTCACTGATGGCGATTTAATAAAAGATGGTTTTGTAGTTGCAACGGAACATTTGTGTCTATCTCAAGCTGAACAGTTTCGGATTGTGCCATTATCTGACATGACCATTATGCGTCGCATACAGGACATGGCAGACGACGTCCAGAGCCAGTTTGCAAATATCTGTAAAGATTTTATGGCGTATTCTCTAGCTCTAGACGAAAGTGTTGATATCACTGGAACAGCGCAGCTTGCCATATTTATTAGAGGTGTTAATAGAGATCTTCAGGTGAGGGAGGAGCTCCTCGATGTAGTAGCCATGAAGAACACTACAACCGGAGGTGATATTTTAAGTAGTGTTGAAGAAAGTGTTGAAAATATAGGATTGTCGTGGAATTCTTTAGTTTCAGTGTCTACAGATGGTAGAGACATACACTAAGCTAATAAAATTATGAGGCACGTGTACATTCTCCTTTATTTGTTTCATTTGTCGCAGTAATAATTCGTGAGTGATATCCCTGCAGGTGGCCGCGGATTTACATCGACTGGCGGCAGCTGTTGTGTACCCCACGTGACTCTCCCCACTCTCCGCTCTGGTCCGATAGTTGGGGGTAGCGTGCTCGCGCTGCTCCGTGCTCGCGCCTTGCTGCTCACAGCTTGCTCCGCGAGCACGTATGTTGTGAAGCCCTGTACTAGACAGACGACGGAGCTCTGGACTGTTCAGCCATTACATTTAATGTGCTCACACTGCAAATACTTGACCCGCACACTCCCCACCCTATATTTCTCGATCAATCCCGCTTTAATCTGTGTTACAGTGACGGCGAGGTCCTCCGTAGGTGATGCTTCAGCAAGGAAGTTAAGATGTGTTACTTGATGAATGATGGGCTCATCACTGATTGTCCTAACTGCTAAGATGTGGGGATTGTTTCCAGAGAGATGGTGTCGACACTGAAATACTGTCCTAACTTCAGCACACGCCAGAGGTCAGCTTCACCAAGCTAACGTACATAGCCAACAGAATATGCCTATGAGGCAGTAGTTGCAATATGGCATAGCAAAGTGATTGCACATGACTATATGACCGCTCAGATGATGAACCTGTCAATTACTGAAGTTGTGTCGGTTTTCTTATTTAACGGCCTGAGCCAATGAGTTTAGCTGATGAAGTTGAACCTCTAGTTCGCAAGGGCACCAATCCTGTATAATGTACTGCTGATCTGGCTCAGATGAGAAGGGAACTAGCATCAGAATTCTCGATTATAGCAACAGGTCCACAACGTAGACACTCACTGGGGCTCTAAGGTGGCACCTAACTGCCTATTCTCACGTACTTCATTTAATGATTAAAGTTAGGTCAATCTGGACAGAGAATAGTGTAAAGAATACTCGGTGTAACTTCAGAGAGTAAACAGTTCTCTCCACTTCAGCTGAATGCGAACTTTTAACTAACAAAACTGCGTTGTGGTAAATGTATAGAAATTATAGAAATGGATGTACGTATGTATGTTGGCCAACGGCCTTGCCGCAGTGGTAGCACCGATTCCCGTCAGATGACCGAAGTTAAGCGCTGTCGGGCTGGGCTAGCACTTGGATGGGTGACCATCCGGTCTGCCGAGCGCTGTTGGCAAGCAGGGTGCACTCAGCCCTTGTGAGGCAAACTGAGGAGCTACTTGATTGAGAAGTAGCGGCTCCGGCTTCGTAAACAGACATACGACCGGGAGAACGGTGTGTTGATCATACGCCCCTTCATATGCGCATCCAGTGACGCTTGTTGCTGAGGGTGACACGGTGGCCGGTCGGTACCGTTGGGCGTTCATGGCCTGTTCGGACAGAGTCTAGTTTCACGTATGATTGTATGTATGTATGTATGTATGGTCCACATGCCTTCCTAAACCACTGGACCGATTTCAAACAAACGGCCTCGTAAAACGACATACGGCCGGGAGAGTCTGGAGAGAATCACTGTGGGAGCGGGGTGGGGGGGGGGGGGGTGGTAAGGGCCACACGTCTATCAAAGGGGTGGGGGTGAAAAGGCAGTGTAGTTCACGACAGAAGATTACCCATTTTTTACTGGCTCTGAGCACTATGGGACTTAACTTCTAAGGTCATCAGTCCCCTATAACTTAGAACTACTTAAACCTAACTAACCTAAGGACATCACACACATCCATGCCCGAGGCAGGATTCGAACCTGCGACCGTAGCGGCCACGCGGTTCCAGACTGTAGCGCCTTTAACCGCTTGGCCACACTAGCCGGCCCATTTTTTACTCATTCAGTATTTGGGAATGAGAGTTCTTTGAAACTTGCAACAAACCTTAAACATAATTTCAAACCTTTACGATACCTTTTCTCGCTGACTCCCACAAAATGTTGGAATGAAAAAAAAGTGTTTATCGCTTTCTTCATTTTCGCTTTTCATATAGTACAACTGTCACATGAAGCATGACGTTTAAATTTATTACTTCCTTACTACTAATTCTATTCACAACACATTTCCCAGAAAGTAGGCACATATACCACAGGATGTACTTGCAAAGTTATATCGTTGTACAGAACATGGTTCACGAAATACGATGTCATAAACATTGACCTGCGTGTAAATGCAACCGCAGGGTGAAATTCGCTAGGCATACAGGAGACTTATGTAAACAGACAAATGTGGAATATGTGTGAAATATATTTGACATATGTGTATGTGGGCAAAGCCACGGATAAAAAGCGGATCATAAATCCCTGGCACGACTTCAATAAAATTTGGAACACAAATTAGCTACAGTCTGAAAAGAAATACTGTACGGATAATGGTATAATTGGGATAATAACCACCAGCCTCCTATTTGGCTTAGTTTGATAACGTGGAAAGAGAGGGGAGGACGAGGAGATGGACAGTGGGGGGGGGGGGGGGTAGGAGGAGATAGGCACACATAAGAGGAGGGGGGATGGGTAAGGAGAGGGGGAGACGGACTAATAGAACACTGGAATAAATGCATACCAGGCAATTCCAGGTACTCAGCTACTGGAAAATAAATCATCATACAGGCATTCGAAACCACAGAAGTGGGAAAAGAAAGACAAATAACTGCTGAACAAATAACTCGGGTCTGTTTTCTGAAACCATAATTACAATAACTGCGTATCCTAATATCTACCTACCTGGCTTTAACTGAAATTCAGCTTATTACAGTGTCTATTATCCTGGTCTGGGGCATATAAAGAATTTACATCAGCTCAGTAACTGCACGTATAGGTTATGTGCTGCCCGGGCCACTGAGTTGTCGCTCGCGCCGCCTCCGTCCAGATACCCCGCCCCTGGAGGGTTGAGATACTGCATGGCGGCTCGTTACTCAACATCAAACAGACTTCCAAAGCAGTTAATAAAATCGTTATCTTTACTGCATCAACCTCTGCTTAAAAGGAGAAAACAGAAAAGTGTATGTACGGCGGATGTTGTTGGACCGTAACAAATTGGCTGGAGGTCTTATACCATGTTATTTGTCCACCCGTTCTAAAAATCTATGCTATCGTGTGAGAAGCCTCATAATTCACATGTCAGGTTTGCACGACGTTAGCAGCGTACAGTTGCTTCCAAGTTGTGGCTGTTTGAAAGTCCTCGTCCTGCGTTACTGGTCTCACAACTGCCCCCTGTCTGCTCACGATACGTATGACTTCCGACACATTAAAGATATTTTTAATATCTCTTTACCTGGAAGAATACTGAACAGAGGTTCATGAACCAAAGATAAAGACGTTCTCATAACTTCATTACTCCCAGAGATACAAGCGTTAGTTTAATTGTGCTATGGTACAGATGATGTGTATGAAATCAATTCAGGAATGTAAATACGACGAATTACGGAGGAAAAACGAAGTGAATATGGTTATTTTTGTGTTGTTCCAGTCGTTTGAATGGATGACCAGAGGTTTACGTCTCACTTCAGGAAGATTTTCTCCGCCGGGTTGAGACGCGGTCACGATTGAGCTTTATGTTTTACCAAAATTTATCAAACAGAATTTTATATCAGTAAAAGTCATTGCCCTGAATTATAACATAATGAAGCACCTCTCCTCTCGACGACACACATTTCCGTCGAAAGTGACTTGAACATCACGTAATGCTTATCTCAGCAGCGTGCAGATCGGAACTAGCAGCCAGTCCAGAAACGCATTCAATGTTAAGACGTTGACGTATTTGTGCAGATCGCTATTAATTTTCGTGTAGTAATCGTGCTTACTGAGGACATTGATAAGTAGATACTTTCGTCAAAGTTGTAAAAATATTATGCTGTTCATAGACAACTGTGTAGTGTGTTCTATAAACCACTCCTGTTTTAATTTCTGAAAAGCGCTCATACAATCTACGAATCAATGAGAACTTCCGAAAAACTTGTCCCTGTAACTCGTTCGCGAGTTTAAATTGCAGAAGAAACTAATTTCTTTGTTTTTAAATTCATGAAGACTGAAAATGTAGCTATAGTAACATGATGCACTAAGACCGAGTTTGGAGTGTTCCAGTTTGTATGCGATTCGTAATCTCGGGAACTGAACGATTGAGCAGATTATAGTGGCTGGTCGTGTGCTTTTTGAGACACACTGGAATATAGCTATTAATTCTCGACTGTAAATTTGCCTTGAACCATTTCGTGATACTATCAAATACTTCTTTAGCTGCCTTCCAGTAAGACGACTATTGTGCAGACTATAATAATTTAGGAAGAAAAAGATATTAATCTTGCCAGAGTGCAAGTGGAAGATAATTATTTATACGAGAAATAACAAAGGAGCCAAGACGAACCGTAACTGTAATTTATCTCCGTCATCTGATCTCGTCACTTTAATATATATATATCATGATCACTCATGGTTCTCATTGGAATATCAGCTTCATATACACGCATTTCATTCTAGAATGGAAAAGAGTGAAGTTTTTGTATTTTGCGTTTGTCACATTGTCCTTACTGTAAGTATTTTGATGTCGATTGAATTTTTTCTGCCTGATTTGCTTGTGATTCATCCCGTACTATCCCTCTGCATCACAAGCATTTCAATTGTTAGAGGTTACTTTACCGTATCTATCGTGATATATTTTGTTAGGATGTAGAACTGATGTGCCTATTTGGTTTTTTCTAGTGAGACAAACGTGCACACAGCTCGACAAGTTTAAAACACAGCGTTAAACGCGTCACGCGAGCAAAGGCGACGTGACCTACGCCACGTATTCGATACATTTCAAGGTCTATGTACGTGCAGCCTGATCAAAGTTGAGGTCGCCAGCTCTTTGCTTACACAGCTAATCAGAGCAGCTCAGTACCGCTAAGGGCAAACAATTAGCTGTTTGCGTAGGACATTTTATCGTCGGAAGATTGTTATTATAGCAAATAGTGACTGAGGGCAGTAGCATAACAGAAGTTTATGCTTATTGCCAGAGTCCGCAAACTCTCACCCCTGCCCCGACCGTCTTTCACTCCGTATCTGCGGAAGAGTTAGCTCCCAGGGCGGTCGTAGTTTGTCTTCACTAGTCATATCAGGCAGTTTGGGGCCGGGGAGCAGCGGTGCGGGGGCAGCGCGGACAAAAGCTGGCGCCACCCTCTCGCTTCCATCGCACGCCACTCGAGGCGCCACTCGCACTTCCGGCGTGACGTCAGCAGCCTATTGTTCATGCGCTTGTATTGTTCCCGTCACCCTCTGCGCGACTCGATATTGCCGAAAAATTTACATTAGTTTGATAAATCTACGAGCATCTGCTTCGGGTAACGGCTGATAATAGGACAGGTGGGGTCACTCTGCGTGGCAGCAGACTCGTTTCTCTATCACAACGCAGACTGCAGCTTTGAAATCCCTATCTACGCTGTAGTTGATGGAACTGCCAGTGACCTTAAGCCCTGACATGCCTTTTTGTATACCAGCAGTTTCTTTATCTTTTACAGTGACAGTAAAAGTTTATTAGAGTTTCTCTTGCTTTCGCCACAGCACTTCAAGGCGAGCTTTTCTTTTTTTTTTTTCTTCTTTTCTTCTTTTGTAAATAGCCCCTATCTACTTTTTCATATCCTTTCCCATTTTCGATTGGTGCTCGATCTTCAATGACCTTGACGTTGACGAGTTTTTAACCTCTCCCTCCTCCCGTGCATTGCTGAAAAGGAATCTGCCAATATTGTACTTTCATCCCTCGATTTTGTCATTTTTCAGTAATTATTTCTGGTTCATTAAATCCACGCACTATCTTCATTTACTTATTTTAATTATTAGCCAAACGAAGACCACTCCTGCACGTTGTTCCGATTTTGAGTGATCCTCAGTTCGTTCATTTATGTCGCTAATATTTTCAGAGACTGTCATACGTGTTAGTATCTTTTGCTGGAGGAAAGAATATGCGAGCGAGAGAAGGGAAAAATATTTGTGCGAGGTATTAACAACGTAGTGCAATGCATCAGCCCTAAGTGTGCTACTTAAATCAGGCTAACTGCAGCCTTTAATACCAGTTCTCCCAAAACCGATAAGTTTATATTATTTGCGGCGTCTGCCTCGCTATAAAAGGCACACCACGGAGGCAAGAGGAACCGTTCCAAACAGGTATCATTGGCCCATATGGCAGTCGCGGAGTCCTAGTGTCCGTTCATAAGGATTGTATGTATACAGTTAGGTGGCATTAAGTCATGGGATAGCGATATGCACGTATACGGATGGCGATAGTATCGCGTACATAAGGTATAAAAGGGCGGTGCATTAGCGGAAGTGTCATTTGTACTCAGGTGATTCCTTTGAAAAGGTTTCCGGCATAATTATGTGAGCACGACGGGAATTAACAGACCTTGAACGCGGATTGGTATTTGGAGCTAGACGTGCGGGATATTACATTACGTAAATCGTTAGGAAATTCAATATTTCGAGATTCACAGCGTAAAAAGTGTCCCGAGAATGCCACATTTCAGGCATTACCTCTCACCACGGACGACTGAGTGGCCGACGGCCTTCACTTAACGACCGAGAGCACCGGCGTTTGGCTAGAGTTGTTGGTGCTAACAGACAAGCAACATTTCGTGCAATAACCGCAGAAATAAATGTGGGACATACGAAGGGCGTATTCATTAGGACAGTGCAACGAAATTTGGCGTTAATGGGCTATGGCAGCATGCGACCGACGCGAGTGGCTTTGCTAACGGCACGATATTGCATGCAGCGCCTCTCGTGGGCTCGTGACCATATCGGTTGGATCCTAGACGACTGGAAACCGTGGCCTGATCAGAGGAATCCCGATTTCAATTGGTAAGAGCTAATAATAATGTCGTGTGACGAGGGCCTCCCGTCGGGTAGACCGCTCGCCTGGTGCAAGTCTTTCGATTTGACGCCACTTCGGCGACCTGCCCGTCGATGGGGGTGAAATGATGATGATTAGGACAACACAACACCCAGTCCCTGAGCGGAAAAAATCTCCGACCCAGCCGGGAATCGAACCCGGGTCCTTAGGGCGTATTATAGTATTTGAGAGTTGTAGCATCGCGTTTTAGTACCTGAATAGTGTAAAATCGCGTAGTCTCCTTCCGCCGCCGAGCAGTGTGTCAGCAGTGCGCAAGTAGCAGCATTACTGCATATACTAGGCAATCTTGTATTTTAATAACCGTTTAAATATTGTGTCGATTTTTTTGTGCTCTGTGTACATTAGTTCAGACGTTCTTTGCACAACAGTTTTTAGCATGGATAGGGACTGCAACTGCTGTGTTCGGATGCAGGCTGCGTTGGCATCCCTTCGCTCCCAGCTTCAGGCAGTGTTGGCTTCGGTCACACAGCTTGAGGCTGTTGCCAATGGGCATCACTGTGGGGGTCCGGATGGGGGTTTGTCGGGGAGGGCCAGCTCGTCCCACGCATCCCCCGATCGGGCTACGACTGTGGCTGTCCGGGATACTGCCCACATTGAGGCTGATTCCTCACCTGTGGTAGAGTGGGAGGTCGTCTCGAGGTGTGGCAGGGGGCGAAAGACATTCCGGAGGGCTGAACGGAAGGCCTCTCCAGTTTGTCTGACGAACCGGTTTCAGGTGCTGTCTCAGGCTGATACTGATCTTCGGCCGGACATGGCTGCTTGTCCTGTTCCAGAGGTTGCCCCTCAGTCCGGGCGGTCGCAGAGGGTGGGCTCACTGGTAGTTGGGAGCTCCAACGTCAGGCGCGTAATGGGGCCCCTTAGGGATATGGCAGCAAGAGAGGGGAAGAAAACCAATGTGCACTCCGTGTGCATACCGGGGGGAGTCATTCCAGATGTGGAAAGGGTCCTTCCGGATGCCATGAATGGTACAGGGTGCACCCATCTGCAGGTGGTCGCTCATGTTGGCACCAATGATGTGTGTCGCTATGGATCGGAGGAAATCCTCTCTGGCTTCCGGCGGCTATCTGATTTGGTGAAGACTGCCAGTCTCGCTAGCGGGATGAAAGCAGAGCTCACCATCTGCAGCATCGTCGACAGGACTGACTGCGGACCTTTGGTACAGAGCCGAGTGGAGGGTCTGAATCAGAGGCTGAGACGGTTCTGCGACCGTGTGATCTGAAGATTCCTCGACTTGCGCCATAGGGTGGTGGGGTTTCGGGTTCCGCTGGATAGGTCAGGAGTCCACTACACGCAGCAAGCGGCTACACGGGTAGCAGGGGTTGTGTGGCGTGGACTGGGCGGTTTTTTAGGTTAGATGGCCTCGGGCAAGTACAGAAAGGGCAACAACCTCAGAGGGTGCGGGGCAAAGTCAGGACATGCGGGGACCAAGCAGCAATCGGTATTGTAATTGTAAACTGTCGAAGCTGCATTGGTAAAGTACCGGAACTTCAAGCGCTGATAGAAAGCACCGAAGCTGAAATCGTTATAGGTACAGAAAGCTGCCTGAAGCCAGAGATAAATTCTGCCGAAATTTTTACAAAGGCACAGTTGGTGTTTAGAAAGGATAGATTGCATGCGACCGGTGGTGGCGTGTTTGTCGCTGTTAGTAGTAGTTTATCCTGTAGTGAAGTAGAAGTGGATAGTTCCTGTGAATTATTATGGGTGGAGGTTACACTCAACAACCGAGCTAGGTTAATAATTGGCTCCTTTTACCGACCTCCCGACTCAGCAGCAATAGTGGCAGAACAACTGAGAGAAAATTTGGAATACATTTCACATAAATTTTCTCAGCATGTTATAGTCTTAGGTGGAGATTTCAATTTACCAGGTATAGACTGGGACACTCAGATGTTTAGGACGAGTGGTAGGGACAGAGCATCGAGTGACATTATACTGAGTGCACTATCCGAAAATTACCTCGAGCAATTAAACAGAGAACCGACTCGTGGAGCTAACATCTTGGACCTACTGATAACAAACAGACCCGAACTTTTCGACTCTGTAAGTGCAGAACAGGGAATATGTCATAAGGCCGTTGCAGCATCTCTGAATATGGAAGTTAATAGGAATATAAAAAAAAGGAGGAAGGTTTATCTGTTTAGCAAGAGTAATAGAAGGCAGATTTCAGACTACCTAACAGATCAAAATGAAAATTTCTGTTCCGACACTGACAATGTTGTGTGTTTATGGAAAAAGTTCAAGGCAATCGTAAAATGCGTTTTAGACAGGTACGTGCCGAGTAAAACTGTGAGAGACGGGAAAAACCCACCGTGGTTCAACAACAAAGTTATGTTCAAAAATGGTTCAAATGGCTCTGAGCACTATGGGACTCAACTGCTGTGGTCATAAGTCCCCTAGAACTTAGAACTACTTAAACCTAACTAACCTAAGGACAGCACACAACACCCAGCCATCACGAGGCAGAGAAAATCCCTGACCCCGCCGGGAATCGAACCCGGGAACCCGGGCGTGGGAAGCGAGAACGCTACCGCACGACCACGAGATGCGGGCAACAAAGTTGGGAAACTACTGCGAAAGCAAAGAGAGCTTCACTGCAAGTTTAAACGCAGCCAAAACCTCTCAGACAAACAGAAGCTAAACGATGTCAAAGTTAGCGTAAGGAGGGCTATGCGTGAAGCGTTCAGTGAATTTGGAAGTAAAATTCTATGTACCGACTTGACAGAAAATCCTAGGAAGTTCTGGTCTTGCGTTAAATCAGTAAGTGGCTCCAAACAGCATATCCAACACTCTGGGATGATGATGGCATTGAAACAGAGGATGACACGCGTAAAGCTGAAATACTAAACACCTTTTTCCAAAGCTGTTTCACAGAGGAAGACCGCACTGCAGTTCCTTCTCTAAATCCTCGCACAAACGAAAAAATGGCTGACATCGAAATAAGTGTCCAAGGAATAGAAAAGCAACTGGAATCGCTCAACAGAGGAAAGTCCACTGGACCTGACGGGATACCAATTCGATTCTACACAGAGTACGCGAAAGAACTTGCCCCCCTTCTAACAGCCGTGTACCGCAAGTCTCTAGAGGAGCGGAAGGTTCCAAATGATTAGAAAAGAGCTCAGGTAGTCCCAGTCTTCAAGAAGGGTCGTCGAGCAGATGCGCAAAACTATAGACCTACATCTCTGACATCGATCTGTTGTAGAATTTTAGAACATGTTTTTTGCTCGAGTATCATGTCGTTTTTGGAAACCCAGAATCTACTTTGTAGGAATCAACATGCATTCCGAAAACAGCGATCGTGTGAGACCCAACTCGCTTTATTTGTTCATGGGACCCAGAAAATATTAGATACAGGCTCCCAGGTAGATGCTCTTTTCCTTGACTTCCGGAAGGCGTTCGATACAGTTCCGCACTGTCGCCTGATAAACAAAGTAAGAGCCTACGGAATATCAGACCAGCTGTGTGGCTGGATTGAAGAATTTTTAGCAAACAGAACACAGCATGTTGTTATCAATGGAGA
Source organism: Schistocerca nitens (assembly GCF_023898315.1). Classification (NCBI taxonomy): domain Eukaryota; kingdom Metazoa; phylum Arthropoda; class Insecta; order Orthoptera; family Acrididae; genus Schistocerca; species Schistocerca nitens. The sequence continues at coordinate 269,404,801 of NC_064616.1, forward strand.
GATGTCTACAGACGTTAAAGTAACCTCTGGCGTGCCACAGGGGAGTGTTATGGGACCATTACTTTTCACAATATATATAAATGAGCTAGTAGATAGTGTCGGAAGTTCCATGCGGCTTTTCGCGGATGATGCTGTAGTATACAGAGAAGTTGCAGCATTAGAAAATTGTAGCGAAATGCAGGAAGATCTGCAGCGGATAGGCACTTGGTGCAGGGAGTGGCAACTGACCCTTAACATAGACAAATGTAATGTATTGCGAATACATAGAAAGAAGGATCCTTTATTGTATGATTACATGATAGCGGAACAAACACTGGTAGCAGTTACTTCTGTAAAATATCTGGGAGTATGCGTGCGGAACGGTTTGAAGTCCGCAGCTCGTGGTCGTGCGGTAGCGTTCTCGCTTCCCACGCCCGGGTTCCCGGGTTCGATTCCCGGCGGGGTCAGGGATTTTCTCTGCCTCGTGATGACTGGGTGTTGTGTGATGTCCTTAGGTTAGTTAGGTTTAAGTAGTTCTAAGTTCTAGGGGACTGATGACCATGGATGTTAAGTCCCATAGTGCTCAGAGCCATTTGAACCATTTTTTTTCGATTTGAACTGGAATAATCATATAAAATTACATGTTGGTAAGGCGGGTACCAGGTTGAGATTCATTGGGAGAGTCCTTAGAAAATGTAGTCCATCAACAAAGGAGGTGGCTTACAAAACACTCGTTCGACCTATACTAGAGTATTGCTCATCAGTGTGGGATCCGTACCAGATCGGGTTGACGGAAGAGATAGAGAAGATCCAAAGAAGAGCGGCGCGTTTCGTCACAGGGTTATTTGGTAACCGTGATAGCGTTACGGAGATGTTTAGCAAACTCAAGTGGCAGACTCTGCAAGAGAGGCGCTCGGCATCGCGGTGTAGCTTGCTTGCCAGGTTTCGAGAGGGAGCGTTTCTGGATGAGGTATCGAATATATTGCTTCCCCCTACTTATACCTCCCGAGGAGATCACGAATGTAAAATTAGAGAGATTCGAGCGCGCACGGAGGCTTTCAGACAGTCGTTCTACCCGCGAACCATACGCGACTGGAACAGAAAAGGGAGGTAATGACAGGGGCACGTAAAGTGCCCTCCGCCACACACCGTTGGGTGGCTTGCGGAGTATAAATGTAGATGTAGATGTAGACAGTCTGTCGCGCTGACCACTCAGCTACCGGGGGCGGACTGGTAAGAGCTGATGGTAGGGTTCGAGTGGGGGCGCAGACCCCACGGAACCATGGGACCCAATTTGTGAACTACGCACTGTGCAAGCTGGTGTTGGCTCCATAATGGTGTGGGCCGTTTTTACATGAAATTGCCTAGGTCATCTGGTCCATCTGAAATGATCACCCACCATTTTCGCCCATCCATGGAGTTCATGTTCCCAAATAACGATGGAATTTTTATTGACGCCGGCCGTTGTGACCGAACGGTTCTAGGCGTTTCAGTCCGGAACCGCGATGCTGCTACTGTCGCAGGTTCGAATCCTGCCTCGGGCATGGATGTGTGTGATGTCGTAACGTTAGTTAGGTTTAACTAGTTCTAAGTCTGGGGGACTGATGACCTCAGATGTTAAGTCCCATAGTGTTTAGAGCCGTTTGAACCATTTTTATTGACGTCAGTGATGACAGTGCTGCACGTCACCGAGCCATAGTTGTCGGCGACTGGTTTGAAGGACATTACAGTTAGTTCGAGCACATGTCTTGGCCACCCATACTGTCCAACATGAATCCTATCGAACATTTATGGGACATAATCGCGAGGTCAGTTTGTTCCTAAAGTCGTCCTCCAACAACACTTTCGCTAATATGGACGGCTGCAGAGGCAGCATGGCTCAATCTGTCTGCAGGGGCTTCCAGTGACTGTTGAGTCTACGCCACATCGAGTAGCTGCATGACGCCGGGCAAAGGAGGTCCGACACGGTCTTAAGAGGTATCCCATGGCTTCTGTCACTTCAGTGTAAACTCAATCTGTCTTCCCACAAACATTACGGCAGACACTGGAAATGAAATCACGGCTCATATGACCTTTGATACTTACAGGTGAAGAGACTAACTGTTAAAGGGACATTGCAATACAAGGGGTTTTTATTCACAAAAGGTTTTATTCACATTCTTTAATAAGCGTTTAGATCCTTCGACACTCTGATAAGTAAGGTTTCGTCAAGTTCGTATTTACCTTGTCCAATAAACGTTCCTCCTTTGCTCTGTCATGTGTGAGGTTTAAAACTTCCTGGCAGATTAAAACTGTGTGCCCGACCGAGACTCGAACTCGGGACCTTTGCCTTTCTCGGGCAAGTGCTCTACCATCTGAGCTACCGAAGCACGACTCACGCCCGGTACTCACAGCTTTACTTCTGCCAGTATCTCGTCTCCTACCTTCCAAACTTTACAGAAGCTCTCCTGCAAGGTTCGCAGGAGAGCTTCTGTAAAGTTTGGACGGTAGGAGACGAGATACTGGCAGAAGTAAAGCTGTGAGGACCGGGCGTGAGTCGTGCTTCGGTAGCTCAGATGGTAGAGCACTTGCCCGCGAAAGGCAAAGGTCCCGAGTTCGAGTCTCGGTCGGGCACACAGTTTTAATCTGCCAGGAAGTTTCATATCAGCGCACACTCCGCTGCAGAGTGAAAATCTCATTCTGGTGTGGGGTTTAAATAATTTAGCATCTGTAACACCCTTAGACACTTCCAGTCCTTCCTGATTGCTAGTAAAACCCACAAACTACCTGTCCTCCAATCTTCGATGGATTATAATTACGTGCTCCCGCCCATAAATGAAACTATAGGAAGTTTAATACGGCGCTTTACCTTTGACAGTGAGTGCTGCCCCTCTCCGCTGTCCACCGGTCCAGGCCGAACAGTCACCCTCTCCCATCGGGATGTTTCAGACACCTCACGTCACCGTTACAACTTTACACATCACTAATGGCCCCGACTCCGGACCAACACCCACTTCCCTCACTGCTTTTTCCGCTCCTCTGCGTCAATAAACAAATATTGGCCTTCGCCCTCTTTTGATTGATTGACACACAAGCAACCACAGCGACGAGCAGTTATTGGTCACTCAGCTCTCTGCTACCCCACTGCCTCTTGATCCTCCCACACGAATTTCCCGGTGTAACTGAGGCCTGGGAACGACAGGTATTACAGTCAACGGGAAGGTAACGCTTGGCAGCTGCCATCATACCTCCATTCCTGGTTTGCAAAATAATATCTGAGTTCCCAAAGCCATAAGAACTCCAGGGGTCGCGAGACGTCCTGACAAACATTTCCGAGAACGGTGTAATTTGGCTGTGTCTGTTTGGCTTTTGACAGCTGTCGAGACGTCCATTTTATGTTTGCAAAATAGCCTCGGAGTTCCCACAGCCGCCATGGTTTCATAACGACTCTAGGGGTTGCAAGGAGAGTCTCGACAAACATTTCTGACAGCGGATTGAATTGCCTGTTCCCAGCGTTCCCATGACCTTCTCCCTTTATCTAAAGCGTCACCAGTGTAGAGCTCAACTACATCTCCAGACTGAAGTCCGACCAGTTGAGCCGTCTCAGTTTGATTTCACGACGATGCGAGAGCGTTCCGAGAACGCCGGTAGTGCAACAAGGTAGTTTGGAGTATTTCTTTACCTTTACTTAATGATGCCGCCCAAGCGTCTTTTTCTTTGGGTAGCATGTTTTTGCATTACACGCCGTTCTATGGATGAGGAATACTGCTTACGATTCACGAGGCGAGAACAGGGATTTGTGTGAATTACGGCAATGAGATATTTTAACTGAATATTTTAAAGAGAATATTTGTCATTAGCTGGTGAAATTATTACAAGTAGTAATAACGTATCGATTTTTGAACTCAGTGCAAAGTGCGTAAAGACGGAGAAAATGAACTGTGTTGTAAACTTACTTAGGTGAACTTTATCAAATTTTCGACAAGCGTTATGTTCACCAAAGTCCCGTGCTTACGGTATGAAGAGAAATAGCTCACGCTGAATATTTAATCAGTGTAAAATTGAGAAAGCGCTGCGACCAATCACGACTTGTTAGAGGAAAGGTATAACTCAATTTTTTTATTTGAGACTTGGTCGAGCTCTAAACTTAACGTCAAATTCCTTGTGTGAGTACTATGTCCCAGGTGGCATGCGTCAATCCTGCACCTTCACTGTTCTTCTTGTCTAGTTTCAGACAAATTTCCCAACTTATTGTGTATTTCTCGCCTGTCTCGAGCCAAAAGCGGTCTCCCTGCTTGCCCGGTAACAATACAATCAATTTCAGCTATGTAACTGTGCACATAATCGTTCCAATTACAAATTTGAGCCTAAATGTTATCATACATTTTCAAGGGTGTTCGTGGGAAACAATGTATTATTTAGCTAGTTAGTTAGTTGGTTACTTAATGTTCCATGTACCGTAGATTATTTGAACAACTTCTTAATACAAATGATGAGGAACGAGTCTGTTTATAGGATATGCAAACATGATTAGTTTTAACATATGATGAACATATTGAGTTCAGTCCTACTTATACAGCTGCAATGAAAACTAGGTTTCTGGTCTCTCTCTCTCTCTCTCTCTCTCTCTCTCTCTCTCTCTCTCTCTCTCTCTCTCTCTCATATATATATATATATATATATATATATATATTGGAAACCAGTTTTCAAATAGTAATTCGTCTAAGGAATGGACGAAATTAGCCAGGAAAAGTCATTTTAGGTTAGGCTGAATACTTTTTTTGCTACGTATTACATTTTATGTTAGTGGACAAATAATCAGATATTATTTTTGATGCATATTGAACACCCCTCTGAGCCACTGCAGCTTTAATAAAGCAGAATGAAGGTATTTTTCGTTCTAGTGTCCAGTTATGAACACCACTTCTCTTGATTCTAATTTCTTCTCCCATATTCCGACAGAAGAAGCCACCTTCAAGTGTATTTCGTGATGAAGATGCCATGGTGTGATAGAAATGAAGTAACACCGCGTTAACGAAAATGATTAACGGGCTGTCGCAGATCCATTAGAGCAAAGCAGCAACAGAATCTGTTGTTTCATGAATACGGCACGTAATGGACTTCCCTTGGTTGACATTAGCTGCTAGAACGAAAACGATCCTAGATTACTGCACAATAAGGATTTCATGTATTAAATCGTCCTGATTCGTGTCATTAGATGGTTTTTGATGAGAGACACAGGTGAGCGACGGAAAATTGCAGACTGACACATCTATCAAGCACACTTGTGTGAAGCACCCTGTGTCGTCATTTATAACGCAGTTACTCCACACACGAAGAGACTGACTTGTAGGATGTGTAGAGTAACCAACTAAGAAGCGTCTGCTCATGTCGGATACCCGTCCAGCAGTCTGTAGTACTTGTCATACCAGTTTTGTTGAGTCACATTATAATTGACTGCTTTTTATATTCTGACAATGAACAACCCTTGAACTACACATGCGTGCTTCCTACATTAGGAACATATCCCTAACGCTCGCAAGTGCATCGACCCTTTTGATGGAAGAAGTTTGTATCACCAGAGAGAAATGGTGTCGTACAGTCGATCACAACACGGTGTTTCGACTTCGTAGGTTACTTGTCAAATCTGTCCACATCACACAAACACGAAAGACATGTGATGGTGATCCTCTCTATGGATAAAGTTGCTGCTCTTAGCAACGTCTTTGGTGTTTCTCGAGAGGAGATTGCAGTATGTTGGCACCAGTTGTCGCCCTCTCACTGCCTTTAGTTCCATACCCACAGCAACAAGAACAAAAAGCTGTATTAAACAAGTCATATGTCATCTACGCCGCACATACACACATTATAGTAGAAGTGAGAGATGTGGATTGCGAATGCCGACCGCTGTGGAAGAGGGGTTCTAGGCGCTTCAGTCCGGAACCGCGCTGCTGCTACGGTCGCAGGTTCGAATCTTGCCTCTGGTATGGATGTGTGTGTTGTCCTTTGGTTGGTTAGGTTTAAGTAGTTCTAAGTCTAGGGGACGAAACACCTCAGATATTAAGACCCATAGTGCTTAGAGCCATTTCAACCATTTTTGGATTGCGAAATGAGCGATGTGGATAAAACGTTCTCTTTCTTCAGGTATAGGACAGTCTTCGACGTGACGAAGTTGTTATTACAGCGACATGAATCTGGAAAAAGTATTAGAACTTGGAATGTCCAGAATCCTTCCCAGTTCTTCCCTACAAAGGGAGGTGACTTAATGTGGATAGTGGAAAACCACTCGTAAGATTCAGGATTCCAATACCTGCCTGGGTCAATCAGATTTTGGGTTTACACAGTTTCACTTATTCGATTAGGGAAGCTGTTGGTACAGTTTCTTTGAAAAGGCCAAACCTGGCTTCCTCTTCCATCGTTGTTCAATCACAGCTTGTGGTCTTTCTCTAATGACCTAATCTTACTGCTTTTCTCTCCACTTCTTTGGTGAAAAATATAATTGATTTGAATAGGTCATTCTTTATGATAGTGATGATTCAGCTATTTGTAAGTGACATATTGTTTTAATTTTTAATACTGTTACAGTGTTAATACAATACACTACTGGCCATTAAAATTGCTACACCACGAAGATGACGTGCTACAGATGCGAAATTTAACCGACAGGAAGAAGATGCTGTGATATGCAAATGATTAGCTTTTCAGAGCATTCACACAAGGCTGGCGCCGGTGGCGACACCTACAACGTGCTGACATGAGGAAAGTTTCCAACCGATTTCTCATACACAAACAGCAGTTGACCGGCGTTGCCTGGTGAAACGCTGTTTTGATGCCTCGTGTAAGAAGGAGAAATGCGTACCATCACGTTTCCGACTTTGATAAAGGTCGGACTGTTGCCTATCGCGATTGCGGTTTATCGTATCGCGAGATTGCTGCTCGCGTTGGTCGAGATCCAATGTCTGTTAGAAGAATATGGAATCGGTGGGTTCAGGAGGGTAATAAGGAACGCCGTGCTGGATCCCAACGGCCTCGAATCACTAGCAGTCGAGATGACAGGCATCTTATCCGCATGACTGTAACGGATCGTGCAGCCACGTCTCGATCCCTGAGTTAACAGATGGGGACGTTTACAAGACAACACCATCTGCACTAAAAGTTCGACTACGTTTCCAGCAGCATGGACTATCAGCTCGGAGACCATGGCTGCGGTTACCCTTGACGCTGCATCACAGACAGGAGCGCATGCGATGGTGTACCCAACGACGAACCTGGGTGCACGAATGGCAGAAGTCATTTTTTCGGATGAATCCAGGTTCTGTTTACAGCATCATGATGATCGCATCCGTGTTTGGCTACATCGCGGTGAACACACATTGGAAGCGTGTATTCGTCATCACCATACTGGCGTATCACCCGGCGTGATGATATGGGGTGCCATTGGTTACACGTCTCGGTCACCTCTTGTTCGCATTGACGGCACTTTGAACAGTGTACGTTACATTTCAGATGTGTTACGACTCGTGGCTCTACCCTACATTCGATCCCTGCGAAACCCTACATTTCATAAGGATAATGCACGACCGCATGTTGCAGGGCCTTTCTGGATACAGAAAATGTTCGACTGCTGCCCTGGCCAGCACATTCTCCAGATCTCTCACCAATTGAAAACGTCTGGTCAATGGTAGCCGAGCAACTGGCTCGTCAGAATACGCCAGTCACTACTCTTGATGAACTGTGGTATCGTGTTGAAGCTGCATGGGCAGCTGTACCTGTACACGCCATCCAAGCTCTGTTTGACTCAATGCCCAGGCATATCAAGGCCGTTATTACGGCCAGAGGTGGTTGTTCTGGGTACTGATTTCTCAGGATCTATGCACCCAAATTGCGTGAAAATCTAATTACATGTCATTTCTAGTATAATATATTTGTCCAATGAATACCCGTTGATTATCTGCATTTCTTCTTGGTGTAGCAATTTTAATGCCCAGTAATGTACATACACTGCCGGAAAAAAATTAGGATACCCGGTATGACTATGTAGATTTTGGTCCGATGACGACCTGTGCCACCTAGGATATAGCAGATGTACCGATAACATTTCCAGTGTCGTTAGCCAACGGATAGCGTAGTGGCATAGCTCCAAGAGCGCCATCTGTGTCTACCCTGTAGTAGAGGATGGTCACGGCCAGCAGTCTCAGTGTGGTTCTGGTGCAGACGTGTGAAGCCAGCAGGCCACCATGCCACGGAAACTCACTCGTACTTCCTGCAGCCAGCGAGGCTACTTAGAAAGGGGCGAAGTTGTGACCCTCCGAGTGCCGGGACTGTCCTTTCGAAGAAATGCCACACATGTTGGAGGTGCTACGTCAGTTGTTCAACGATGCTCTTACCAGTGGTCATACGAACATTGTCACATCCGTAGACGAGGTTATGGACGTCAATGCAGCTCAGAGGCCCGCAGGGTCGTTGTAATGTAAGAGCAGCAGTCCAAGATCGTACTGCTACTACAGCAATAAGAGGGCTTCTGAATGGTTCAAGTGGCTCTGAGCACTATGCGACTTAACTTCTGAGGTCATTAGTCGCCTAGAACTTAGAACTAATTGAAACTAACTAATCTAAGGACATCACACACATCCATGCCCGAGGCAGGATTCGAACCTGCGACCGTAGCGGTCGCTTGGTTCCAGACTCTAGCGCCTAGAACCGCACGGCCACTCCGGCCGGCAGAGGGCTTCTGAGCTCAGATGTTTCAACACGAACTGTTAACCGGTTATTAGCAGTAGTACTATGGGTACGCACACCTCTGGCCCGTCTTCCACTCACACCACACCATCGACGTGCACAGCTCGATTCGGGCCTTCAGAGGATCACATGGAAGATGGAATGGCGATCCGAGGTATTCAGCGATGGAAGCAGATTCAGCCCGCACGCAAGTAATGGTCGTTCGCGCATGCGACGCAGACCTGGTGAACAGTGTCTCGTAGAGTGCATTCGTCCAATACACGCTGGCTCCATGGTCTGGAGTCTCGCTCACCTTTGGTGTTTCTGGAGGGGTCGCTAACAGCGCTAGCTACGTGTAGAATGTCGTTAGACCCGTTCTTTTGCCGTTCGTGCAACGGGAAGGTGATGTGTTCTTCCAAAAGGATAATGCTCGCCCAGCCATTACCCATGAAACTCACCGTACCGTGCAAGACGTGCAGCAACGTTTCTGGCCAGCACCGGACTTATCTCCAATCGAGCACGTGTGGGATATGATGTGAGTAGATGGGACAGGTGCGACTCGTCGATCAACAAATTTTAAGTACGTGAAAAGATCGATCAGGCGCGGCACAACGTGTCCCAGGACAATACTTGCCATCTGTACGATCTACTGGATGGCAGAGTCAGTGCATGCATTGCAGCCCGTGGAGGCCACACCACGTCCAACTATGGGGGTCTCACCATGGGTCGATACCTGGTACCTCAGAAACACTTGTGCTATTGATCTGTAGGTAACAAAATTTCATGTACTGTTGCAAAAATAAATATTGACTGACTTGGGAACTTCTAAAAGGGTGTACTAATTTTTTTCGGTGGTACATATTTTTTTCCTTAAATGAACGGAGCCCCTTCCCCGCAGTCGTCGGATGGTGACTGAATGTGGGACGCTAAGTTCGGAAGCACGAGCCTGGAAGTGCGAGCCAGTCCCGGTGTTCCAAGTGTAGGTATTTTGGTTTTACGAAGCAGTTAACCGGAGACGTGTTGGCAGCGTTCCACTTTTCTGCAACGTTCGAGTGTGCGACATCGGTAAATGTCAGAGGTGGGGAAGCAGCTTTGATCCTTGGTCTGCAGTTTTTTTAGCGAACGTTTCGCTCGCCGTATTAGCCGGTCACGTGCTCTGGGCTGTTGTGGACATTTCTGAAGCCAGCTGTTTTATTCATTTCTTGAAACATGATTTATTTCTAATACTCAGTTCAGTCCACAATGGCGCGACTCAAAGCACAGTCCACGTGTCGTCGTCTACCTGTATTATCCGCGAGGCGCGCATGCCTTACAGCGTATCGTGTCCAGCTGTGTGTATCTGAGCTTTTGTTGTTCTCCGCAAGCGGAGGAAATACTTGGCAGATACTTTGTGAATCACATACGTGCCACAGACAAACGGGAGAAGAGGGCCAGAACTTTCACACATGATTGTGGGAAATCTTGTTGTCACTGCAGATGTTAGCCGAGCGCTATCCTTCACCTGAAATAATCTACTGAATGAAGACTCAGAAGTGGGAAAGTAAATGCCTCTCATTTTTCAGTTCGTCTACCACTAAACACAACATACCGATGCAATGGTTTCACACACAACTATGCAGTAATACTCCTAAGTTATTTTTATTTACCGATATGATAAAGCAACTGCCGATTTTTTAATTAATTGTTGAACTCTAATAAATGGAATTCTAAAAGGTAGTCACAAGGCATTGATTTGAGCCATGATGAGCTCTCAAATATCTTTTGAATATGTGCAACATGATTTAAAAAAGAACTATTCATTGAGCCTTAGTACGTGCGGTAGATTATTAATATTGCTGTAAGATATTCGCCACCATGCGTATTAGCATTTGTTTACAATCTTACGTTAATTATTTGGACCGAACTGCTCTATTAGGAGTGATCGCTTCGTGGGACACCATCTATAAAAGGAACATTTAAGCTGGCGGGGAAAAAAATAAAGATATATAGTTTCCGGAGGTACAACATGAATGAACAAATGGTGCTGAGTACATCATGAATAAGATACGATTATACGAGTAAAAGAAATAAGTGTAGTAATGCAAAAAGGGACGCTGACGATACTTATCGTGCTTATTTCAAGTATTGCGCCTTCTTGAATGAGCAAAATGCTTCAGATAAATGTTTGTAAGCTGTTTGTTTCGTAACAACCGCCCGCCGTGTCGATTACGAGAAACATGTAATGTGTCGACGGCGTTTACCAGCGTTCACAGCACTAGATGGAGTGTCGTTCGTTACGTGAATCTGACATCTTTTGTACTACCAGAGGTACTTCTTCCGAAATGGGATACAATGTTTCGGGTGGCCTGTGAGGACCGTGCAATGACGACTCGTGTTCTGACACGGTCGGCAATAATCACCATCGACATATTAGTCCTGAACTGCTATTAATGATTCCTAGCCACCATACAACTATTAGTCGATAAATAGCGTCTGTAGAGTTTGGTGTCGTCTACAGAAATGTTGACTGTAAAGACTTGAATAAAATAAACTTCAGCATGTAAACAAAGTATTACCGGGTATGCACTGCTGGCCTATAAAAGTGCAGGACGGCATGCTGCAAACGTCAAATTAGCAGGACTTACAGTTACTTACCTAACGCTTGAAAATACAAGTGACGAGCATTTCGGAGAAACCACAGATAGTAGTTGCAGAAACACCATCTGCTGTCAGTATACAAAGAAAGATTATACTGCGGATTTCTCATTTAGGTATTACATTTAAATGTCAATTGATTGTGAGGAATTCCTGTTATGCCTTGTGTAAGGAGAAACGTCTACTATCACGTGTCGGAATTAGATAATGCCTATGGAGTTTCCAGTTTGTCGTTCTGCGATATGCTGTTGGCGTTGATAGTGATCCCACAACTGTCTTCAGAATATGAAACCGGTGGGTTCAGGAAGGCTATACTCAACGCCATGCAGGATCTCGGCGACACTGCACAACTAGCACCCGAGAGGGCACACACATTTTTCGCTCGATCGTGCAGTATCGTTGAGCCATATCATACCGAGTGGCTATAATTAAAGTGTAGCTAATCACAGAGGTCCAGCGTGGGCTGTAATTATCGTATGTCAGCGAAATTTTGTAGTTACTCTAATGCATTGATGTGGAACCTATTTAAGCTGAAAAAAAATTAGTTCCAAATTTGGCCACCAGGTGCAAAACTGGTGCTGTGAATGCAAGAAATACGTGTAGAAATGTTTTCATATGTAATGGATTAGGAACAGCGGGTATGGGGAAGAGGAGGTCAAACAAGTAGCAAGACATAAGGTTGATTTTATTATTAACCGCCGCTTACACAATTTGTTCACTATGAGCGTCGGAGGCGTCGACGAGATGCTGTACAGCTGGCCAAAATTGGAACTAATTTTTTCCAGCGTAAATCGATTCCGGGTTAACGCATTAGCATATCTTCCAAGATTCGCTGCCATACGGTAATTACAGCCCACACTCGACCTCTGTGAGTACCTGCACTTAAATTATAACCATCGAATATATCTTTATTCAGATGTGTATCGACACAAAATCTCGAGCATCACAGACTGTCGGTACTGCAACCACACGCGGTAGTGGCATGACGCCGTTTCAGACTAGTCCAGGTTGTGCGCAAAGCCTCACGACGCGCGTATCCGTGTATGCGAGGACGACGAACGGTTCCAGAATACGTTAGTCATCGTCACATAGGCCCAGTCCCTGGCGTGATGGTGGGCTGTGTCATAAGGTACGCAACGCGATCACCTCTGTTTCGTATAGCTGGTAATTTGGGCAGCAGCCGTTACATTTCTGACGTGTTAAGGCCAGCGATTGTTCCCTATCTTTGATGTCTTTGTGGCGTCTCTTCAACAAGATATCGCAAGACCACTTGCAGCCCGTGCTGCCCCGACCCTCATAGATAAATAGGGTGTTCACCTGTTACCTTGAAGAACTCTAGCATACACTAGAAGCAGCCCAGCATAGCGTACCTGTTATCATCCAACCTCACGTCAACCCCACGCCCTTCCCTGTAAAACCAGTTGTTACCAAACGTAGCCAACAGCCCTCATGCGATGATGAATCTGGGTGAGCGTACGGGTCCGCCGAGCGCTGTTGGCAAGCGGGGCGCACACAACCCTTGTGAGGCCAAATTCAGGAGCTACTTGTCTGAGAAGTTGCGGCTCCGTTCACGAAAACTGACAACAGCAGGGAGAGTGGTGTGCTGACTAAACGCCCCTCCATATCCGCATCCAGTGACGCCTATGAGCTAAGGGTGACACGGCGGTCTGTCGGTACCGTTGGGCCTTTTGAAGCCTGATTAGTTTTTTTGTTACCAAAAGTGGCAGCTCTGTACCCTTTATAACCCCAAACCACCTATAAATTGAATCATGTATTTTTCTTATATGCTGTACACTGAGATGGCAAAAATCAAGGGATACCTGCTAATACCCTGTCGGACCTCCTTTTGCCCGGCATAGTACAGAAGCTCGACGTAGCCTGGACTCAACAAGTCATTGGATGACACCTGCAGAAATAATGAGCCAAGCTGCCTCTGTAATTGGGGAAGTGTTGCCGGGGTAGGATTTCGGGCATGAACTGGCCTCTCGATTATATCCCATAAATGTTCAATGGGACTCATGTCTAGCTATCTCGCAAATCATTCGCTCGAACTGTCCAGAATGTTCTTCAAACCGCTGACATGGCGCACTGTCATCCATAAAAGTTCCATCGTTGCTTGGGAATATGAAGTAAATGAATCACTGCAGATGGTCTCCAAGTAACCGAACTTAAACATTTGGAGTCACCGATCTATTCAACACAGCCCACACCATAATGGAGCCACCACCAGCTTGCATACTGCTTTGTTGACAAAATGGTTCAAATGGCTCTGAGCACTATGGGACTTAACATCTGAGGTCATCAGTCCCCTAGTCTTAGAACTACTTAAACCTAACTAACCTAAGGACATCACACACATCCATGCCCGAGGCAGGATTCGAACCTGCGACCGTAGTGGTCACGCGGTTCCAGGCTGAAGCGCCTAGAACCGCTCGGCCACCCCGGCCGGCCTTTGTTGACAACTTGGGTCCATGGCTTCGTAAAGTCTGCGCCGCACTCGAAACCTACCGTCAGCACTTACCAACTGGGGTTATTGCACGCAGTGCTCCTTGTGTGTTAGCACTGCTAACTCTTGCGCAAACGTCCCTGCTCTCGGTCGTTAAGTGAAGGCCGTTGGCCACTGCGTTGTCGGTCGTGAGAGCTAATGCCTGAAATGTGGTATGCTCTGCACACTCTGGGCACTGCGGATCTCGGAATACCGAATTCCCTAACGATTTCCAAAATGGAATGTCCCATGCGTGTAGCTCCAACTACCATTCAGCTTTCAAAAGTCTGTTTATTCCTGTCGTGCAGCCATTTCAAATAAATCACCTGGGTACAAATGACAGTTACGCCGACGCGCTGCCCTTTTATACCGTGTGTACACGGTACTATCCTACGACTTTTGTCACCCAAGAAATAAAATTTCGTTACTTGCTGCCTTTCCTGGTTTTGTAATTTGAGTGGGCAGTAGCGTATGTTCATTAGATCCTGTATATGTTTTACCTTCACATCAGTTAGCTCTCGCAGTTTGTCCCCATTGTTCAAAATCGTCACTTAGGCCAGATGCAGACTTTGGTACCAGTACAAGCAGAGCAGTTGTGGCGCCAAGGGAGGGCTGCAGTGGAGGCCTGGCTCAGATTTGGGCTGCACTCCGCAGCAGGCCGTCACGGAGGCTGCGGGTGATTGGGACGCGTGGGCGGAGCGAGAGGTATGGGCGCTTTTGTGCCGGCTGCTTATTAATCGCGCTCTGTCAGACCGCACCAGCCGCGCCATTCCGACCGACGCTAGCTGCTGGTTCCATCCCCAGGCTGCACCCGCGGCGAGTGTGCCGTGCTGTTGCCCTGACCTCGGCAGTAGGCTGCATGTTGCGGGTTGCGGAATGACGGCGGTACAGTGCCTACCAAATCTCGATATCACTCAACGGCGTGAGAATGCTTTATCAGTAATCGATATTTGTGTACTTCCAGTGAGAACACCGCCATGTGGTCGTGGAAGATTGATTCGAAGTATTAGTTGACGAGGTAAACTGTCAGCGGTCCGTACATTAAAGAAAATATCTATATACGCAGAAAAATTTAAGTTTCAAAAAGGATGCAGATTGAGATTTTCACTCTGCATCGGAGTGTACGCTGATATGGTACTTCCTGGCAGATTAAAACTGTGTGCCGGACCGAGACTCGAACTCGGGACCTTTGCCTTTCGCGGGCAACTGCTCTACCAACTGAGCTACCCAAGCACGACTCACGCCCCGTACTCACAGCTTTCAGGAGTGCTAGTTCTGCAAGGTTCGTAGGACAGCTTCTGTAAGGTTTGGAAGGTAGGAGACGAGGTACTGACAGAAGTAAAGCTGTGAGCACGGGGCGTGGGTCGTGCTTGGGTAGCTCAGTTGCTAGAGTACTGCCGGCCGCAGTGGCCATGCGGTTCTAGGCGCTTCAGTCTGGAACCGCGCGACCGCTACGGTCGCAGGTTCGAAACCTGCCTCGGGCATGGATGTGTGTGATGTCCTTAGGTTAGTTAGGTTTAAGTAGTTCTAAGTTCTAGGGGACTGATGACCTCAGATGTTAAGTCCCATATTGCTCAGAGCCATTTGGACCATTTGCTAGAGCACTTGCCCGCGATAGGCAAAGGTCCCGAGTTCGAGTCTCGGTCCGGCACACAGTTTTAATCTGCCAGGAAGTTTCAGGACGCAGATTCTTACACTTTTAAATTTTTCACCTTTTGCTTCAACGGGGTACTAAATCAAGACTGCGAGAAGACTTAAGGTGCAGAAGTTGAGATTTCATCACTGATTTTCGAACTAGAATCCTGTAGCGCAGTAAGAGAAGACGTAAAAAGCTCACAAATTATCTGGGTCTCAAGCGAGGTTAGAACCCAGAGCTAGTGCATCTACCCCTTCAAAAACCGACCGCGTTACCCTTTTTTTCTTTTTAAAAAGAAATCTCATTTTTTTCGATAGTGTTCGTTTTTTGTTCGGGGCGGACGTACCATCATGCTTGTTTAAATTCGTCGGTGATCGATTAACTCATTTTTTTATTTTATTTTTTTTTTTATTGCAGAGGGCAGCTAACCCTCTGACCGAACACGCTGAGATTTTGGTCTAAAGCGTGGTTACGAATAATATGGAGTTGCACCAACTGCAACTGAAAGACCATATAGATAAAGGGCAAGGGAATTATGAGGGTAGCCCTCTTCTACAGTAGCTGCAGTAGTTAATTCTTTTTTTCTGTCTTCAACGAACTGCAAACTAAAACGTTCATTGAGCATTCATTTAATATTATGCACTTAAAAGTAATTTTCCTTAAGAATACTTTCATTGGCACCACCTCTCACACACAATAACACAAATGAATAAAGTAGCGCTGTTACAAAATGCGAACATCAACAAAGGCATTTCATAAGCAGTTTCAAATCAGATAAGCAATCTGTCTGAGGAAATCTAGTACAACGTAAGAAAAACAGGACTCCAACAGCCGTGAAAAAAGTTAAATATGTGAATGAGGCCGTTTGAGTTTTATTCCAGGTTTCGATAACATCAACAGAGAAGCTGTTGTGATGAGAACGTGGAACTAGCAGCACAAGACGCTGACAGTAGTGTTTCCAATATATCATCCTTAAGCAAAACTGACATAGACTGTCAGAAGCAACAGAACGATAACTGCTTCTATCAATGTAAGATAAAATCACGTGATGAATGATCGTTTGAATTTTCAGACAGCTTAAGACAGAGACAGGCCAAATTAACAGGAAGTAGTTCACCCATGTAAGCGTGGAACGGAATTTATATGCATCTTTTCACAGGTGTTGCATTTTGCTCGTAGCTTACTTCCTGGCTGTTTCACAATAACGACGCCTCTGGGCTATCAGAAATTTCATATGAGAATAATGTAATGTAATTGTTAGTTGAGATTGCTACGTTAAATACTGCGCTACTTCTACACGGATATTACTCAGTGGATATCGCTAATTGTAATTTCATTTCATTTTGGAGACTATTGGAAAGCCTTAATGACGCTTTCCACCTGCGCGCACATACTTCACTCAGAATTCTACTCCTCATCGGCTTTTGTGTAACTAAAAGATTGGAATCACATAAATAGGACCAATGCAGAAAGACAGACAGACATGGAGTTAGACACCTCAATCTTGACATCATCGTAAAATAACTTAAAAAATTCGAAAAGTGGTAAGGCAACGGTTTCAGATTATATACAATTGATGAGATAAATTAATCATTTCGAAGTTAAACTTAATTCGTAGTTTCCGTAAGGATTCCCTTGCTTAAATAGCCCCAACATGGCGAACAAACGCCAAATACGTGTATCTTCAAGAGGTTTTAAAGACTGACTTTGGTAACGCAAGGTAACGATAGGGATTGTCTGGTCTGCCACCCGCTATTATCGGCACAGAAGTCGTGGAGCAATGCAACATCCGATCCACTTACGTGACGCAATTATGCGTTACAGGAAAAATTTATCAGCATTCCCGGCTCATCTCCGAAGTTCCAATTTCGTACTTTTAAACCGCGAATATGCACCGCTTCCAGTGTTCACATAACCCCCGACTAGCTCCCTGCAATTGCACCAAAAAGCTCAGCATTAATCTAGTTTCAGGAAAACAGCTAAAAAGAGGGAATAAAATAATGAGCAAATCACAAGGAATGGACCACGTTAGTTCCCACGGAGACAACACGATTGAATCTTACATTAATAATCCAACATCGTTATCACAGTCTGGAGGGACGTAGGACATCGTGATTAGTTTGGACAGTATGTTGGTTTCTCAGGACGGATATTTGTGATCCGAAGAGGTTGGCCGAGCTGTTTTTCTGGTGTAGCAATACAGCAAGAATTTCATGTTTCATTTGTAGGCTTGGAATTACACCAGCAGTTTCCCGTAACTATATCTTTGCTGTCCTTTCCGATAAAATTGCAAGATGTTAGTTGGGGTCATATGGAGTTCGGAAGCGGTGCATTTTTCTGGTTCAGTAGCACATTTATAACTAACCTGAAAGTAATGGGACTGCTACAGAGACGACGGTGGTATAGGCCTGATGAAGGAAGAAGGTGGCAAGATTTAGCATCATGTCGACGGCGCGGTCATTGCAGACAGCAGAACCACGAATTATGAAAGGATTTGGAAGGAAATCGGCAGTGCCATTTTCAAAGGCACTATCCCAGCATTTGCCTGTAGCGATATAGGGAAATCACTACAACTGGTGACTTTGCGTCGCGCAGTTGAAGCGTATGCTGCATCGCACCGGGGCTGTGACGACGAAGGTAGTGACTTTCTTGATGCAATAATTTACCAACATCCGTATGTATTGTAGAAATTTATTTTATTTTATGAACTTCTATGTGCTACTAGTTTCGGCATTACATTGATGCCATCTTCAGGCCCCACTCGTCATAGTCGTAAAATCGCTATACACGGAAGGAGCCATATAACTGGATCCGTGAATCAAATCGTCCTGCAACAGCTCTTGATCCATAATGGATCAACGAAGACGAAGGTAGTGGGTAGCAAACACTCCACCCCACCACCGACTTACCGAAGTAAGTGCCTAAAATCACTTGAAGACATCTGTTTGAGAAGTGTTTGCCATTTGTTTGCCGTGTTGGGGCTATTTGAACATGGATATACGGAAGCAATGACTGAAGTCTGAATGTGCATTATCAGTTCGCGATCTTTTCAGGTTATTTCACAGTGATGCCAAGAGTGACGTCCCTCATCTTCATTACTATTGGCGTTTCTGCTTTCGTCCTCTTTATATGACCGCCAGTATTTTTAATTTTTTAATTTATTTTTCTTAAACAAGAGCCGATGAGCATTAGTGTTGGGAGACATATGCGTGTGCATGTGGAACCATCATTAAGCCTTTCAAATGATCTCACAGATGAAATGACGGTTAGCGATGTCCACTGAGTACGATTCGGCCACAACTACCGTAGTATTTAATGTAGGAGTCTGATCTAACAGTTAAATTCGATAATTCTCATTTGAATGTTCTGATAGTCCTGAGGTGTCGTTAACGCGATACGGCCAGGAAATAGCTTTTGCTGTTTATAAGCAACAGTCATACAATAATTTTTAAATGAACACACCGCCATTTGAATGTATTGTACAGTCAAATGCCGGTGTATTCGTTTAAAAAATGCCAGCAAATAATCTACGTTCAAAATGCGACTCATACTAGAAGATGCATTGAAATTCTGTTCCATGCTTACCCAGGTGAACTGCTTCCTGTCAGTTTGATTTCTCTCTGTGATAAGCTGTTAGAAAATCGTAAAGCACATCCATCAAAAGATATTCGCTTTTGTTGATAAAGAATTATCAGCTGTTAAATTGTAATAATTCCGTTGCTTCTTACACAGGGAATGCCAGTTTTGCGTAAGGGTGGCTTGTTGCAGATATTACCGTCATCGTCTTGCGCTGCTAGTTCCACATTCTCATCACAACAGCTTCTCCGTTCATGTTATCGAAATCTAGGATCGAACTTACATAGCACTCATTCACGCATTTTCTTAGCGGCTGTTCGAATCCTTCTCTTCGGACTTTGTACTAGATTTCCTCACACGGATTACTTTTCTGATTTGAGAGTGTCATTTGCAATTAATGAAGTTCCTCAGTTGATGTTCGCTTTGTGTAAACAGTGTTATTATTTCGTTTGTGTTATTCACTGAACCAATGAAAGAGTTCATAAGCAAATTATTTTTAAGTGTATAATTTTAGATTAATGTTACCTTCTTATTATGCTGATAGCGTCTGGTGATCCTAAAACAGCGAGTCAATTCCGCTGAATGAACTTTTTAGTTTGCAGCAACCAGAAGACAGAAAAACAGAAAGAGCTACGACAGCTACTGTAGACGAGAGCCGCCCATATAATTCTCCCTGCCTTTATCTGTGGCGTTTGAGTCGCAGTCGATGAAACTGCATCTTATTCGGAACTACGCTTTAGACCAAATCATAGCTGGAGTTACACATGTAAAACTCACTGGCCTATACTTCCGATATTTCAGCTACCAGTCAGCACGGTGGTAGCTGACGTCGCCACGTCTTCGAAGTGCGAGCTTTCCGAGTGGTATCCAGCTGAAGAAACATACAGGCCGAGGAAACGCTTTGTTCCTGTCGTAGGTCCAATGGAAAACAGTGTAGAATATGTCTGCCAACTATGTGAACGTCGATTTGCTTACTGGAGTGGTGCAGAACCAACCTTTTAATTCACTCGATACTTTATCATTTCGAATAAATAACCTGAATGATTCTCAATTTAGGTGTAATATTGTGTTACCACATTTATGATTTGATTCCAGGAAGGTCGTTACACGCATAATCTACAACTAGACTCATATTTTTCGTTGCGAATTACCTATATTATCAACCATTGTGACAATGAGAGCTCATTCCAGGCAGAACCAACTCGCTAGCTAATTAATATCGAGGTCGGTTTTAGGAAGCATAAATGCACTAGCTCTAGTTGTAATCTTGATGGTTGGTTGATTCGGGCGAAGGGACCAAACAATGTCATCGGTCCCACCGAATTAGGAAAGGATGGGGAATAAAGTCGGTCGGTCGTCCTTTCAAAGGAACCATCGCGGCATTTGCCTAAAGCGATTTAGGGAAATCACGGCAAACTTAAATCAGGATAGCCGGACGCGGGTTTGGATCGCCGTCCTCTAGTGTGCTAACCACTGCGCCACCTCGCTCGGTGTAACCTTGGATGAGATCTGGATAATTTGTGAGCTTCTTACCTCTTCTCTTACAGAGCTACAAGCTTCAGGTTCGAAAATCAGTAATGAAACTTTAATTTCACTATCTTACGTCCTCTCACAGACTTTATTTAGTATCCCCTTGATGGTAAGGTGCAAAATTAAAGAATTTGCTTCAGAGCATCCTTGTTCAAACTTTAATGAGTTTGCTTGTACCGACACGATTTTTTTGTTTCTTTTGAATACACAATTTGATTGATTTTTGTGTGGCATTACGTAATTTAACTTAGTTTCTTTCTTTGGTACTGCTGTCGCTGCTGGATTTATATATTTTTGTCGCAGTTCTGAAATGCTTCATGGGCTCGCAGGACTTCACGTAGATAGAAGCCACACCGAGGTCAAAAGTCCGTAATATCTTACTATTACGTAATGTTTTGGGTGTGCTGCTATTACGCAGCCACTTTTGTTTATTGAATTACACTTCAGGTGTGAGACTATCGTGGTAAGTTGTAGTTCATCTGTATTAGCGAAGTTTGTATTTTTATTGCGCTTTCGTTCGGTTATTGAATATAACAGAAAAACGTAAGAGAGAAATAGCCATCGGCAGTGTATTCTTCCACATGAACCAACACATTCTGGTGATGCTCAAGTTTTTGTATTCTACGACTGCGGAAAGCTGCCGATTCCGACATTAAAATGATGTCAATAAAGAGTTCGTTACTTCTGCAAAGAAATTTTGTTGATGGTCGTTCGCAGCCAAGCTCTTGGATAACTTGTTTATTGGAATCAGCGGAGTGCAGACGGGCGTTCTCGTCCAGTAACAATACTTGGGTCGCTGTTCTTATATAGCGATCGGAAGGCGTCTCAGAAGTTGGAAACAGACGACAGTTGCGATGGGCACAGCCTTGGGATGCAGTTCGTAACACCTTCATTGTGCCACCAGATGCATAAAATTACATTTTTGGTATTGCACTGGCCTTTGGTTCAGATATTTTTTGTTAGGGCCAACCATTTTTTTTTTCTTTTACGAAATGAACACACGATGGTTCAGAGTTTGTCTGGCTACTCTGATTTCAGATTTCCCTTAAATCTATTAAGGGAAATCCTTTCCTTTGAAAGGGCACACTATTTGTTTCCGCAGCCTTCCCAATCCTAGCCTCTGTTTCACCTTTAGTGACGCCGTCGTCCAACCCTAATCGTTCTTCCTTCCTTTCTTCCCTACCACTGCGCGGTAAATGGCCACAGTTCGTGGCACGGGGTGGGGTAAATAAAAGTGGTCCGGAGAACAGAGTTTTAGGGTGCAAAGAGACACACCAAAGGGAAGGAGATACAGTACTAATCTGATTATAACAGATGCTGAAAGTGACCACCATTCATCTCTTGGCACTTTATGCCACTGTCAACAAGTTGCTGAAGGCAGATCGAAGCTGGACTGCTGGAATTGCTGCAGTCTCATCCGAAATATTCTGCTGCAGTTCATGAAGACTATGAGGGTTGTTGCGATACACCTTAGACTTGAGGGCTCCTCATACAAAGTAATCACACACTGATAGATCAGGTGGCCAGCTAGAGCCGCGACCAGACTGACCACTGCTAACAACTCCGTCAGGCGTCAATATTGTGTAAATGTGCTCCAAGGTTCGGCCTGCTATATGGGCAGTTGCTCCTTCCTGTGTGGTGTGGTTATATGCATACATCCCCGTCCAATCATATCCACTAGTCCTGGCCACTGATGTTTGCGCCAACTGTATTTGCAAATAATTGGTTGGGCATAGTACACGTCATTTATGAAAGCCACATGGTCTTCTTCAGTGTACAAAATAATTCACATCGAAACGATCTTACTTGAAACGAGAAAACATTTGCGTTAACATTGCGCCACATTTGCCCTTAGACCACTAATCGATAGACTGCAGCACCACAGCGGCTCAAACCAAAGGCAATAGTTCGGGCACAAATTTCCACATCCTGTCTTGTTGCCGGGTCCACCTGCTTAGCTGAGTAATTACGTGCTTGCTTACCATGCACCGAGCGAGGTGGCGCAGTGGTTAGCACGCTGGAATCGCATTCGGGAGGACGACGGTTCAATCCAGCGTCCGGCTATCCTGATTTCGGTTTTCCGTGATTTCCCTCAATCGCTTCAGGTAAATGCCGGGATGGTACCTTTGAAAGGGCACGGCCGACTTCCTTCCCCATCCTTCCCTAATCCAATGAGACCGATGACCTCGCTGCTTGGTCTCTTCCCCAAACAACCCAACCCTACCATGCAGCGGTCCCGGGTTCGATTCCCGACCGCGTTGGAGATTTTCTCCGCTCATGGACTGGGTGTTGCGTTGTCCTCATTATCATTTCATCCTTATCTCCGGCCCATGAGTCGCCCAGTGTGGCGTCGATTGAAATAATACTCGCAATCAGCGGCCGAACCTCTACAGATGGGGCCTCCCGGCCAGCAAATGCCATACGCTCATTTAATTTCATTTCATTTCTTGTTGCCAGTTCGCGCAGATGGCCATTATGTGATTCTATTTCAGTAACTACGAAATCAAGTAGAAGCTACGCAATGGTTAGCCAACGGTTGCCCAATTTGTAAATATTGAGCTAAATGCGTAGGTCGAGAACCATTCACGTTACCAGTGCCGACGTTTTAACACACAGTGTGCTATTTTGAGAATAAGTGCGTTTGGCGCATCTGGAGTTAGCTACGCGGGATGAGTGGCAGTGGTAACTGTAGAGTTGTTTTCGCCTGGTCCCATATCAAATGTCGACGATCATCTGTATGATACAACATTTTTCTCCTTTCAGAATCCTAGTTTTGGTGTTGGTGGAGAACGTTCATCTTATATCGAACTGAGGATGTTGTGCTACAAGTGTAATTATATCGGGTGGTTGATTGTTTTCAAGACTTTTGAATTTTGGTATTGGGTTTGTGTTATACATTGGTAAATATTGAATGAAAAGAACGAGGTGTGTGAAGCCCGATAGAGCGCCAAACCCTACTCAAACTTGGTAGCATCGAGTTAAACATTCCCATAAGGTGGACAAGTCGCAATAAAATGCTCCATGCCACCTCTGTGCGACATACTGCGGTAAGGGTAGGAATTTAACTGTGGTCATTTGTGTTCATGGTCAGAAACTAGGTACCACCACATCTCTTCCTCTGCTCATCAGTATTCAAGTGGAAGATATTTTTTTGCCACTAGTGGGACCCAAACCTGCTAACCCTGGCTTGAGTACTACACAGATTTGGTAGCTGTGCCCTTGGGATCTCTTGCAGGGTGTTATTAAAGCGACACTAATTACTCCACAACCAATGCAAGTTCATTTATCAATGACGTATTTAATTTTGATGTAATGGAAAGAAAGAAGATTCCAGTAAAAATCACTAATTATTTCTTACGTAAAACGGTTTATCAAAAGCAAACTGCTTTGGTAGTTTTCTAACACATTGTCAGATTTTATCATTATAGAAGTGATCAAACTCTACGAATCTGGCTTTTGATGAAAATGAAAGCTGAATAACAGTCATTTTGATTTACTAATAGTAAGAGTGAAACGAAGAGACAACATAACAACAGCACTAGACGAGATGTTCGGCAGCATTGTGATGAGAAAGGCTCGAATTGGCGGTATGGTTCAGTCTGTCCGTGAGCGAACCTTACGCAGCTCTCTGGGAATCCCTTAACGAGTAAGTAGCTTATCTGTGCGTGTCAGGCCTCTGTTTGCCGAAATAATTCATCTTCTTCATGAGCCCAACAGTGGCCGCATCTGAGAGGAAAAATTTCGTTATTCAGCCAAGTTAAATGTGACGTAAAGACCGAGCTAGTTTAGCCGTACGTTTGCGGCTCCCGCTGTAAAATTGGATTTAGCGAGATGTTGTCACAGGGCTAACTACTCTCCCTAAGCCTGCGGTGGAGAACGTTGACTTGGCCTTTGCGGCTCACTTGTCAAAGAGGAACAATTACTGGACTCGTCAAAGTTCAGTGCGTGTGAGATTTGCAACTGAACACTTCTGTAAAATTTGATTACGTTAATTATTTGACTGAGCATCTACATTATGACAATATAAAGAAGGCAGTCGTGTAAAATTTTTAAATTTATATGCTTCTATTGGTGTTCGATCTCCACTCAACAAATTTATGTACTACGTGGTGGACAAAATGTCATACTGTTTTGATTCCTGCTCACAAATCTAGTCTATCGTTACGCTTAGGGTTTGGGGTATCCCAGAGCCCCACAGAGGCTTACCGAATGATCCTGCTGGGCGACCTATTGCTCACTGATAAAATTTGAATTCCAACATTCATTGCCACCGCGAGAGCTACATTACGCAGCCCAAATTTCCCTTGTTTTCGGTTTCTCAGCTGCGTACTGTTCCATTTGTGATATATATATATATATATATATATATATATATATATATATATATATATATATATATATATATATATATGAGGTGTATCTAGAGCAGCTGCGTTTTGTGCCACGACAGCACACACTATCCGGTCAGAAGTGTCTGGACACCTATTAGGGGTCATTAGTGAGGGTGGGACGTGTCCACCCTTCATCTTTCTGACGGCTTGAGCTGTGCTCGGGATACTTTCATTTAGATGTCTGAATACCTGTGGGTGGCGGGGGGGGGGGGACGAGGGGGAGGGGGGGAGGGGGGGAGGGGGGGAGGAGGGAAGGATAGCAGCTCATTCGTCCTCAAGAGCCGAAACCCGAGAAGATATTTTATTGTCTAATAATAATATGTGTAACTGTTTATCAACCATGACCGGTTTCGAATCGCGTAGCGATTCATCATCGTATGATACGTATTTATTGCATGTTTGGAGCATTTTGGGGCGCCATGTAGAGTTATTACTTATTAGTATCTGTTGGTTTATTCCTGTTGCTTACATACTCCGTAAATACATTAAAATGTATACTTTCCAGTAAAGTTAATGTTATAGCACTTCACAAACTTTGCCACAGGTAGCAATTCCCAAATGGACCGGGAATATGCCAAGGAAGATTAACAGGTCTACACGCTGTCCGCAATGCTCCAAACCTGCAATAAATGTGTACCAACCGATGACCAATCGCTAGCCGATTCGAAACTGGTAATGGTGAATGAAAATTGAAGATTTACAAGAGTCGACTGGTTGCACTAATATCTGGAAGCATTTATTCATACAGTCCCACCCTCCCTCATCCATGATGGATAACTGTTTAATTGCAGAAATACTGAAATTTTGAATAATCTAACATAACTTGAGTTAACAGTATAATAAACATGGAAAGTGGTGAATATAATTTGGTCCTTAGTGAAATACTGGTTAAAATTTTAAAATGTCAGCTATATTAACGGTGTTACCAATTCTGTTGTATGCTACCGTACTCTTTTTGTTAGTAAGTTTGCACATTATTTTTATCTTTTTTAGACGCATCTGATGCCGGGCTTACGAATCGAAACCTCTATTTAAATAAAGTAGAAATTTGATGATCAAAGTCTGTATCGAATTCCACAAAGTGTTTTTAGTGTCTCCCCGAATGGAAGCAAGTTCCTCATAGAACTAAAAGTTTCAGAATTCTATTCCCCGTTGTCAGGGTGCAACACAGTTGGCCGATGTACCATTTCATATAGCACATTCGAGGAAAATGGTTGGATGAAAGAAATTCCTGAAGAGGAAATAACTTGAATGGCGTTCTTAGATAACATATTAAGACACTCCGGAAAAACTGTATTAATACAAAATACATAAGCACGTTTAGTATTTCTACTATCTCGAAATGTTTATTTTCAATGTAGGAAAAGATAGATTGCTACTTACCGCAAAAGTTGCAGACAGGCACAATTAAAACACACTCATATATAGCTTTTGGACACAGACTTCTTCAGTAAAACAAACACAAGAAAAGACTCGAGATGTTGGAGTCGGCGGTCGTGTGTGCGTGAGGGGTGCTTGCTTGCCTGTGTGTGTGTGTGTGTGTGTGTGTGTGTGTGTGTGTGTGTGTGTGTGTGCGTGCGCGCGCTTTACTGACGAAGACTGTGGCCGAAAGCTAAATGTGTGTGTCTTTTAATTGTACTTGTCTGCAAAAAAATGGTTCAAATGGCTCTGAGCGCTATGGGACTTAACTGCTGTGGTCATCAGTCCCCTAGAACTTAGAACTACTTAAACCTAACTAATCTAAGGACATCACACACATCCATGCCCGAGGCAGGACTCGAACCTGCGACCGTAGCGGTCGCGCGGTTCCAGACTGTAGCGCCTAGAACCGCTCGGCCACATCGGCCGGCATGCTTGTCTGCAACTTGACGTGTCTTCTTTACGGTAAATAGTAATCTGTCTGGACCTATATTGTTGATATTCCTACCTGGAGTTTCGATTGTTTGAAATGTTTATTTTCTTCGTTTGACTTCACCAGCATAGGTACATTTGTTGCTGAAACGATCCGACCATTTACAAACTCATGCGCAGCACAACTCTTAACGTTAGACCTCCTGGTAGTGCAGAGCTCGTGTCCGTTTGGAACTCACTCCGGAGTCGACAAGGGAACCGGTGTCGCCGGTTTGCGTGGGTCGGTACCTGTGCCTGAGAATCCTTTCCTGCCTGCGACTGTAGCGTCGCTGGAGAAATAGGGACGGCTATGCTTTCTAGATCGCCGCGACTGTTGGATAGCAGGTGCGTGCGCCCGGATTCCAGACACCGTGTTTCACTCCTGCGACAAACGAATCCCACCAGAAAAGTGACGTGCGCGCGCCTGAACTTGGAGCTCGTCACTGCAGTAGCGCCCCGCACGTGTAATGCTGTTTCTGGCCGCTTGCTCAAAATGCGTTGCTGGAAATTGTGTAAATCAATTGAGTTCCGCGGAGCGCAGCTGGGCCGGAAGCAAGTTGGCGCCGCGGCGCTGGCCAGCCAATTGCGCTAAAAGCCAAGTGCGGCCTGCTGCTGCCCAAACCACTGATCCCTTGTTACTGGCTTCCCCTAGACCACCGCTGCGCCTCGCCTTCATGTAATGCGCAAAAGCACTATCTGAACAATCACTGGCTGCTTGTGTCACGGCACACATCGAGACTTCAGAGTCGATTTCATCCTCCGGAAAGGTCGTGGCACATCGATTCTTGTTCCTGGTCAGCTTGAGGAGTGTAAAACAACAATTGGTGAATATTACTCGAATGTCTTGCACCATCTGGATGAAGCAAGATAGAGAAGAGTCCCCCATTTGCAAACGAAGTAAAGTAATACTTCATTTGGGCGAAGATCTGACGTATCAAAGTACTTCAGCGCGTGTCAAACTGACAGACTAGAATTATGAATTGCTTGAAATCCACCATATTTCACTTACAGTGTTTTTATGTAGACCTCTTCGTGGTTCCACGTTCTGTTTCGGCTTTCTAAGCCATTAACGATTGGTCAGCTGTGCAGGGTGTCCCTGGAGGAATGCTCGGTATTCAGGAATATTACAGAAACAAGCATTCGAACCAAAAAGTGTAGTAAACATCGGTTCTAAAATGCTTATTATGAGAGCTATGAGCACTTTCTTAGTAGAAGAGATACGTTTCACAGCATCGAAGACGAAGTGTTGCTCACAGCTCTTAAGGAATACACTTTAGAGACCATGTTTACTGGACTTTTTTTCTTGTTTTGGTCAATACTAGCGCCTCGTTAAACACGAATAGCAAAGAGCTCTCAGGTTTGTTACACAGTATCGAAGATGAAGTGGCCACTGCTCTTAAGGTATGCATTTTAGAGCCCGTATTTTACAAATTTTTTTGTTTCGAATTATCGTTCCAGTAATATCCCTGAAAACTGACCATACTTCCTGAGAGACTCTCTATTGGAAGCACATTGCATTACTGCTGCAAAAGGGAAATACGGTGGTGTGAAATTAACGCAAAGGCAATTACCTAGAACAACATACACACGTCCTGAAACATTAACCATAAGCTCCAAATCCTTAATCATGCAAAGAGCAGGAGAAAATGAACATTCTTGAAGAGATCGACATTTTTAAAACATTTTAAAAAATAAATTCGTTTTATTCATTAGCGAACAAGCTGATCTGTAAGGTGCAGCCAAATGAAAACGAGACAGATGGAAAAAGCGAGTAAACTGTTTATTATTCCAAAAGCATTCGCCGTAACTGTTAATGCAATTACCCCGCTGAGAGACAATACGGTCAATGCCTCCACGGAAAAATGTTTGCAGTAGTCTAGTATAACAACCGAAGGGTAATTTTTTCCCTTCCAAATTGACTGTCAGTGCCAGTCTCACTGTTAATGAATCGCTCTATATCACTTTTTGTCGATATTTGCGTAATTCTCGGCTTTTGCGTGGGTGTAGCCTTTTATTGTATTAATTAACTAGTTCTCTTCCTTTATTTTGTTGGATAGTTATGAAAATATTTAGTTTGATTTTTGTACAAAATATGTACATTCTGAAAAAAATAGTCAGCAAAGTACTTTTACGTCCAGTTTAAACAAAATCGGATATAAATAATTATTAGTGTCGGTACAAAACATAGTTTACAATAATACATGAAACACTATTTTTCTAATGTACAAAATTGGTGTCAGAGAATCAATCAACACAACTTCTTTGGAAAAAACATCTGTGACATAGGAGAGTCTTTCGTATTAAGTTCTTACCTTGTGACAGCAGTCAATTTGTGTTAAGCTACGGTTATGGTGCAATTCTGTTAAGTTAATGTGATATCGAGCATTAAGAACAGGAATCTGATTTGAAGAACTGTGTGATGGAAAGTATGTCAAATATTATGTCTGGAATTCAAGAAAGGCGGCAGAATTAATCAGCAACAGTGAAAGAAAATGAGTATTTTAGAAATCACAACCTGGACCAAACATTTGAAAAAGTTTTCATAGATAAATTTCGGTCCCTGAACATGGAATTCATCGAACAATAATTTAAGTCCATATCAATGTTTTATATTACTGCCTTTCGCTAAACGATATTTTATCTTGCAAAAATATGATGATCCGATAAAATGCAAGATGGATTAATCTTACGGTTAATGTCAGTGAACTGTTATGGAAGGTGGTTTATACTACGGAACTATGATTAATTGTACACAGGCATGCACCTCTTCGTCTGAAGCATATCGATGGTAACGAATGTCTTACTTCAGGGATACAAAGTGTGGAAATAGCATGGGAACATCCTGACTCGCCCACGTGTTGTCAAAGTTGTTTCGACTACGATGCTGAAGTTTCCCTAGGAAGCCCTTACACATTCTCCATACAGTCCAGATGTCTCCCCATGCGGTTTCCATATTTTTGAAGCCCTGCAGAAAGACATTCGCGGCCGTCGATATGCTACGGATAGAGTGGTGCACGGCTGGGTACAGTCGTACTTCCGTACGCAACCGCAAACCTTTTTCCAAAAAGGCATTGTCTTGTCTCACAGTGGGAGAATGTATTAACCGTTATCGCGATTAAATTTGAAATAGCAAACAGTGTACTTGCTTTTTTCTATCTGTCTCGTTTTCATTTGACTACCTTTTACACAAAACAGGAATTTCTCTATAATTTGAGTCAAATTCTGCTTCCTGTTAATCAGGACCAAAGTAGCACTTCCATTTTTAGTTTCCACACTGACAATTAGTTATTTATACTTTCTAAACACTAAGTGAAATTTAAAACTTCCAGTACTTCCATTTTGCTACAGCATGTGTTTTCAGTCCCAAGAGCTCAGATGAAAATCCAGTAATACCGAAAGAAGGGAAAGCTGAAAGGTGGAATATACATATACATATACAGACGGGCGAAACAAGCTCTGACTTCGGGAAGAAGGCAACTGCTGACTGGTGTGAATATCACCGAATCACTAGTTTACTATGTCATGACTGCAAAATATTATTCACAGAAGAACGGGAAAGCTGGTGGAAGCTGACCCAGGGAAAGACTAGTTTGGGTTTAGGAGAAATGCAGGAACGTGCGGGGCAGCACTGACCCTACGATTTTGTTTTGAAGATAGGTTAAACTTAGGCAAAACTTTTGTTTGTATAATTTGTAGACTTACAGAATACGTTAGACAATGTTGACGTTGATACATTCTGTAAAATGAAGAAGGTATCAGGGGTAAAATACGTTTAGTGAAAGGTTATTTACATTCCGTCCATAAACTAGGCTACAGTTATAAGAATCGATGAACCTGAAAGGAAAGCCGTAACTGATAAGGGAGTAAGACATATTTGTAGCATAACTCCGACATTATTCAATATGTACATTGAGCATACTGTGAACGAAACCAGGGAGTAATGAAAAGTGAATTAAATTTCACAGAGAAGAAATAAAAACGTTGAGGATGTAATCCTGTCAGAGACAGCAAACACTTGGGAGAGGGCCACGCGGAGTGGCCGCTCGGTTTGAGGCGCCATGTCACGGATTGTGCGGCTCCTCCCGCCGGAGGTTCAAGTCCTCCCTCGGGCATGGGTGTGTGTGTGTTGTTCTTAGCATAAGTAAGTTTAAATTAGTTTAAGTAGTGTGAAAGTCTAGGGACCGATGACCTCAGCTGTTTGGTCCCTTAGGAATTCACACACATTTTTTGAACTTGGGAGAGCAGTTGAACGGAGTAGACAGTGCCTTGACAGTAGGTTATAAGATGAACGTCAACAAAAGTAACAAAGTGATCTCTGAAACATCAAGAATTGTCATACTGGTATTGGAGGGAAGTGTCGGTGTAAAAATAGTAGAGAGAGACCAAGGGATGACTACATTAAGCAGATTCAAACGGCCGTAGGTTCCAGTGATTATGTAGAGGTAAAGATGGAGAGCTGCATTAAATCAGTCTTCGGACGGAAGACCACAACAATAGCAGCCTTTTCAGTAATTTTACTTTTATTATCTTTAGTAACTTTTCTTTGCGCATACGCGTAAGTGTAACTCTGATATTTATAGTCCATCAATTTTATTCTTTTTGTCAACTTTACATTTTCGCACATTTTCCCACGTGAAGTGCACCGACTGTCAAACCATGAAGGACAGTATAATTTTTAAACCAAATGAACGGGAGCAAATCATATGAATACGATGACATTTTCACTGTGGTCCCGTTTCGTGGCGGTAATGTAATGTGCTTTTTATACAGCTAAAACTTGATAATGGTTTAAAAAGCCGGAAATAGTTACAGAACGAATAAGAGGTTCAATTAAACGCAGCCTGTTTTCAGAAACACCGTCGTCATTTCATCCGTTATCTTTATCAGATATGGCGTTCTGTTTTGGTCAGGTAATTTTTTTAGTCGCAGTGAAGACTATGTCGGCCAAAGATGGGTGTTTTGGTTCAAATGGCTCTGAGCACTATGGGACTTAACATCTCAGGTCATCAGTCCCGTAGAACTTAGAACTACTTTAACCTAGCTAACCTAAGGACTTCACTCACATCCATGCCCGAGGCAGGATTCGAACCTGCGACCGTAGCGGTCGCGCGGTTCCAGACTGAAGCGCCTAGAACCGCTCGGCCACCAGCGGCCAGCAGATTGGTGTTTTGCTGAGCTTCAGAATCACACTGCGCTATTAAACATACTTACCACAAAAATATTCGACAAATTAATTACCCGAAAAGAGAAAATATAAATGCATTATTTTTAACAGAAGAAAAAGCCTTTCAGTACCAAATCGAGATATTTTCTCTTTGCCGTCGAATGCTAGATCTCCATAGACGTTTAGAGTCGATGAAATATTTAATTCATGCTATTAGTGGAGGAAGCAGTCTAGGTGCGCAAAATATTCGGACATGCCTTTTATCTGGAGGGCTGAATAGAATTTTTCAGACCGTCAGCTCAGGCTTCGGTTGTACGACACCAGGGCGCTGCTACGCACCCCTTTTTGCTATTGTGCTTAACTACCTGAACGCTGCGAGGCAGCGGAAGCTGCTGCTTAAAATCCGTTAACTAGTTAGCGAACTTTTAATAGAGAAAGCACACTGGGTGCCACTGCATTGCTCCAGGTGATTGGAACCTAGCGTCTGATCGTGACAAGTTGCTTAGGTACGGGCCTCAACACGTCTTCTGCAGCATGTCAACAGATTCCCTGGCAACCATATCTCTGCGTTACAAATTGGTACGGTGAACCAACATTCCTGCACTCAGATGACACAGCCCGATTTCTTGCACATTAACAGCACAAAACATTCTCTTATAAAATTCGCGCTCGTCCATATTTTCAATAGCAAATGAACATCAAAAAATGAAAACTTACCAACACTGTGGTTACGTGTACGCCAAGTACCTTGATTCAATGCTGTACATCCATGACTGCAGCGCCTGAGACCGCTCGGCTAATCCCGCGCGGGCTTAGATATTTAAAACGAAATGTAACATAGTATTGAGCAAGCCGCCGTTCCTGACCATCAGTCCGCAGCTCGTGGTCGTGCGGTAGCGTTCCCGCTGCCCACGCCCGGGTTCCCTGGTTCGATTCCCGGCGGGGTCAGGGATTTTCTCTGCCTCGTGATGACTGGGTGTTGTGTGATGTCCTTAGGTTAGTTAGGTTTAAGTAGTTCTAAGTTCCAGGGGACTGGTGACCATAGATGTTAAGTCCCATAGTGCTCAGAGCCATTTGAACCATTTGAACCTGACCATCAACTAAGTAAATTAAACGTCTCGTACCAATGCCAAACTCGCAACACTTTAAGGGATTAAGACTGGGGTATCCTTTCCGTGATAAGCCATGGAAGAACGTTTACTACTACAGTTAAGTATAAAGCGTTTACACTCTTTCCAACAGTCTCATTTCTTCAAGAACACGGCCGTGAATAAGCAAGGGGAAACAAATAGCAACATGGCACGCCAGACCCTCAATCAGCTTACACACAGTGAATGG
This sequence comes from Schistocerca nitens, assembly GCF_023898315.1. Taxonomy (NCBI): domain Eukaryota; kingdom Metazoa; phylum Arthropoda; class Insecta; order Orthoptera; family Acrididae; genus Schistocerca; species Schistocerca nitens. The sequence continues at coordinate 269,438,121 of NC_064616.1, forward strand.
CTCCGTTTTAACGTAACCTTTTGCAACTGCCAATTCCTCTGCTCGTTGTACAGGCAATTTAAGAATATGGCCAAATCCCACGGAACACTGTAACAGACAGAGATGCACAGTCAGGTAAAACAAAAATTACGTCTCACGATTACTACAAGGCGACCTTAAGGAATGACACTCCGTACACAATTGCATTTAACGTAGAAACTTCAAGTCAGATCAGTGTCTTCAAAAATTTCAACAGTTAATTCAAGAGTCGGTAAACAGAGCGCGCGCGCGCCACACACACACACACACACACACACACACACACACACACACACACACCCCCCTTGACGTTCACCCCCACAGCCCAAAGCAGTCCTTTGTCTTAAACACAGAGCAAGGTTACGGTGAGTTGGGCGAAAATCGAGGAACTCTGTTACAAAGTTCGAGAATTCTCAGCGTAGTTCCAGGAACAAGGCGTAATCGAAGCCAGATCGTAGCCTCTATCACTACTCGGCACCAAAACCGGTGCCACGGCGACAACCCGAGCACCAACAGAGTTCTGCGATCTGCCGCGTACACTTCCGTTGAGTGTCCACTCGCCTCTGCTCGCGCTTTGCTGCCGCTACGCAAGTGTACACGGCACGCAATCCCAACGGTGGCCCTTCGCAGTGTGAGCTCTGTTGACTACGCTGGCTGCCTCACCTTAACTCGCGCGCAGTCTCCCATCAAATCCCCCCAAACGCCGCGTTCCGCGTCCCCAGGGCCGGCGCCACTCGTCAATATCTATACATGACCGAATCGCTGGCTGAACAAAATCGATGGGTACGTAACAACAGCCAAACAGCCCTCACCCCTCTTCCCCTATAGTGCGGTGCACCTGTAATGTCTTGGTATTTGAAATTGACCAGCCAGCCGGCTCTTGCATGGGTTGGATATCGCGGTGGTGGTGACACTGCCCGCTGATGCGCCGATATTTCCATCAGCTGGGGGCTGAAACACTTTCACGGAGTGACAGTTCTACGGAGCTTGCGGCTTTTGCTGGGATAATCGGATTTTCGCAGGTACAGGCGCACTAAGAAGTCTAGCAGCGCAACTCAGCCTACTGAAGCCTACGACACGTCTTCAGACGGAGGGAGAATGAATAGATGTAGGTTCATGTCAGCTATCTGCGTTATTCATAAAATCTGTATGTGAATTAAGGGACCAAACTGCCGAGGTCATCGGTCCCTTGACTTACGCACTACTTAAACTGACTTACGTTAAGAACGATACACACAACCATGCCCGAGGGAGGAGTCGAACCTCCGTCGGGAGTCATAAAATCTCTTAAGGGGAATTCCGCTATGATTCCGTAGAAGAGCCATTGCCTTTGAGCTAGTCTTGTCGATCTTCATCAGCAAATATTTTCCAAATTGCGAGAGACAGCCGACTTTGTGTCTTTTCGAAGAAAACTGCGAGGGGGTAGTCTCATTTTGTCCGTTAGTAAACTTACATAGAATATTTACAAGATTGCCAATAAGTATGACGTGATTCAACTGCGTTTCAGTATTTACACAATTTCCTATGGTTGTGACGTTTTCTTCTGCACTATAGTTAGTGTGTGTAGGTTACACAAGTCATAAATTATTTTAAGTTGGCGTCACTTTGGAGTCTTTTTAAAGCCTTTACAGTAATCTCCTCTGCCTGCCTTTTTTCCCCAACGAAATTTGAGATTAATCTGTCAAACTGGTGGCCATGGCACTCTATTAATTAGGAAAGATCTTCGAGATGACGCAAACGTTTTGATGAACTTTGATGTTAGTTCTTCGCTTGCAGAGCTGTTAGTCCGATGGTGCCTTCCAGTGCAAATCAAAATATCTCCTGGCATATCCTCGTTTTCGAGCCACTACTCGGGGAATAATCGAATGAGTCCTGAAGCTTTAGGTTTTGTGTAGCCGTGTGTTTTTTTCGTTTCCCTTATAGGCAGAAAAGAGGCCGCAACACAAGCACAATGGTTTTAATAGTTAAATAAAAAGATCATACGTTTCTCGTTTTTTGTTCAGCAGCAAAACGTACAAAGCTGGAATAGCGTTTGTTTTCTTCCAAGAACGTGTAAGATCGGCGTGAAGTATAGTAAACTGTTCAAACAATTTGTTCGAACTTTTGAACGTTCCATCCACAAAAAACGATTCACAGTTTAATAAACATGATTTTCTCCATTCTCTGCCAGATATTAACATTCTCACATTCGGTCCCTTGTTGTCATCTGCAAGTAAAATTTTGCTGCTACCAATCATCAGTTGTTAATTTTCTTGAAAGCATATTCCTCCAGAATCAGCCGGATCATGTATGGTTCCCTTATATTTTCGCCTAATGTGATGCAGTTACTGTTCGGTACTTCTATGGGATGGCAACGGCATTACCAAGTCCCAGCCTCGATTAAATAGCTGCCCTAGTTCTTCAACTTATACTGATGAAATTGTAGTATATATTTATTTTGCACGCTTTTTCGCACACACACAAAATGTTTTCGCACTTCAAGTGCTGCTTCATCTGGAATACAAATATGGCTGTCTTCGGCACAAACCGTTACCTTTAGTGGATAATCTTCCTTTGCATTTATTCTGCATAATGTTTACACAACGCCAGTAAGTTACACCTCCTTTTGTGGTGTCGTACACTGTAAATAAAGGCTTCTCTTTGGTGGTCTTTGTGTTCTCCATCTTCGCAACACCTCGACACAGAACTCTATTCACTAGTCAGAGATCAACTGTAGTAATAAATGTGGTGTCACCGCCAGACACCACACTTGCTAGGTGGTAGCTTTAAATCGGCCGCGGTCCATTAGTACATGTCGGACCCGCGTGTCGCCACTGTCAGTGATCGCAGACCGAGCGCCACCACACGGCAGGTCTCGAGAGACGGACTAGCACTCGCCCCAGTTGTACGGACGACTTAGCTAGCGATGCACACTGACGAAGCCTCGCTCATTTGCAGAGCAGATAGTTAGAATAGCCTTCAGCTAAGTCAATGGCTACGACCTAGCAAGGCGCCATAGCAATTGATAGTTATCGTATGAAGCATGTCTCATCAAGAACGATGTATACAAATGATGGATTAAAGTTAAATATTCCAGAAGCTACGTACTTTTCTTTATAGCATTCATTACGTATCCTGTTTCAGACCTCACGCCATCCTGCGTGAGCTTATAGCGTGCATATCGGTCTCCTCAAACCACACTGTGTCGGCACTTCTGTCGACACATCAATAAACTGTGGCAGAAAGTTATGCACCCCAGCCTTCTGTCAATGAACGGTTGTGCAGACAGGGTTCATAGAGGAGGAAGTGACGTTTCCCAGTAATACGTCATAGGTAGCGACGGGCAGGCTGGTGTATGCTTCCAGAATACCCTGTTCCGAGGTTCACTATCTGAAATGTCCTGGAATCCTTAAAAATATCAACACATTCCATCTTCGTACAAGCGTCACTCCATGCAAGTGTCACCAACTCCATCAGCTGTGGAGAGGGGTCGGCTGGCGTATGAGGAGCAAGATTCGTCTGCTCTCGACTGGTTGTGCCTTGACGTGTCGGCTAATCGTTTGAGGTTGTCGCGAGTAAAATCCAAGCCGGTTTGACACGTTCAGTTCAAACTTTTAACGGCTTGCCATTGCACAGTAGGTCCACGATATGAATGCTTTTCCTCAACACCGGAAAGGGGCCAGTATACGGTGACTGTGGTGACTACTTGGTTCCGTTCGCACCATCACATGTGAGCAGCTCTGCAAGTGTTTGTGTGCTGATACCTGATGGTGCCCGTGCCCAGAAGGGGGCGGGCAACGTACATTGGTACAGTGATGTTTTAACTGCTGAACCAGCTGAGGAAGTTTCTATGTATTCCGCTATGACGCTGTCATTAAATGGTCCACCAAGATCCATAAACATTCAATAAGACCTAATAGGTCTAAGGATAGCGTCTCTGTCCATTTTTCTTGGTGACACATTAGTGGTGCTTTCAAGGTTCTGTGCCAACATTCTTCCATACCAACAACTGTCTGGATGGTGTCGCTGCAAATCGCACAATCTCGCGACTCCAGGAACACCGTGGATTCAAACTGGCGTCCTTGGTCAGTTGTAACACCGAGAGCGCAACTAAAGCGCGCAATCCATGTACACACAAACTTTTTTTTTTTTGTATTTTCAGCTGTCGGTGTTGCCTCCGCTCACTGTATACGTCTGTGTCCTTCCCACGGTGGAAGAGGGCCTATCAGGTCGACGTGAACGTGGGCGAATCTAGCCAGTGCATAGTGGAAGTTACCGATGTAGTCGTGTACGTGACGGCCCACTTTACTTTGTTAGCATGAAACGCGGGAACTTGTCCACTCCATATCTTACCAGCATCACACTTGTCTCTTTCGAACTCCGAATGCTGGTGAGTTACTCGTAATGTAGATGTGTATTTTTAGTAGTCTTTGATATTTCCACCGACATGTTGGAATCTGTTTGTCGTTATTACCGCGGGCGGGAGATCACTCGACCAGAACTGATATAGCATCTGCGCCTTTTGTGTCAGCCACCAGGCCGGAGAGGATTATACCGCAACTTTCTTGGCCATTGCGGATTTGGAGCGCCGTGTTCGCGGCTATACATTGCACGTCTGAATCCGAGAGGGTGAGCTCTCCTGCAGGTGACATGCTTTTCTGTGGGGTTGTTGCAAATGCTGCTCACCACTCTAGAGGCTTATTTTGTAGCGGTGTTCTACACATACGGTATTTTTTGTTGGAAGCTATAGAGTTTTCATGTGTCGTCATACAATCTAGTAATGTAGTGGTAGCTTAACAGTGATGTACAAGTCGGCACCATGCTGTATTATGCTTGGCTGAGAACATTATGACTTCAACACAGTGCGACGTGATGCTGATACAAAACGTGCGTAATTGGGTAAAATACGTAAGATGATGGAAAATACGAAAAGAAATGCGTAAAACTTGGAAACAGCAAGAGCACTTCCATATCTGCCTGGGTGGAGCCTCTGCTGGTGCCTCTAATTATGAAATATTATATTGACTTAACGTAATTTGTTATTAAAAAATAGACACAACCTACTGCCTCTCCCAATGCTGACCAACTGCTGAGTGAACTCAATCCACACAAGTGTTCCGGTTACAAAAGATGATAATGGGGAGGGGGGAGGAGAGTGGTGCTTCATCCTCATTGGTCCATTGGGTTTCGCACCATTTTATTGTACTCCCATCGGTTGAGAGTCGTATCCAGTCAATTTTATATCACGTGATCAGTATCGAGTCCTCTTGCATAAGAAGCCTGAGTAGAACTTACGTGACCACTGTAGAGTAACATCATGACCTTGAGTATAACTAGCACAATTGCCTGGGGGGAGGGGGGGGGGAGGGTTCCCGTGGGTGACCTTGACCAATTCCCGGTGTTTCCTCTGAGGAGAGGGAGCAGGGGTGACCTCGAATAAAAGTCGCTAAACTGTGTAACCTGACACAGGATGTCCTTACCTTATCAACAACAGCCTCCCTATGTAGAAAGAACCCTGCTACCTACGGAAACTGCATCGTCTGGAAGCGTGCCCTGAAACTACCCGTTGCATCAGGAAATTGTATTTGAAAGAGCTTCCTGCCTTTCGTAGTTCGATTAGCAGCAGCATTTTTTTTTTTTTTTTTACTACCCGCTGCGGCTTCTGACTTGATAGCGGAAACAGGAAACAAAGTTTTCTCTCCACGAAGGCTTCGAAAGCGACGGTTACGTAACACAGTTTTTTTCTTAGTATGGACGGACTCAGGGCTTGATCTTTTTGTTGGAAGTGCTCCTACAGCCAAGACAATGGCCATTTAGCAAGCGTATTAAATAGCATTTGAGCTTGGAATAATCATTGACTGATCATCATGACTTCAGTTTTCCTTCATTTCTCTAACTCACCTCAGGCAAATATCGGAATATATTTTCAACAAGGCCAGAGGGTTTTTGTTGGTTTGGGCCTGACGTATAGTATCTCTCAGATGACATTGTTATAAGGTAAGTTCAGAATAGCTGCAATGTAATTACCTGTCTTAATTTCACGATAGATCTGTTTCGGCTTTCAGTGTCATCTGTAAGTAACTTGTAGATACAATGTTGGTAAGATCGTTTACGTACATATTACGCCCTTCACATTGATTGACTGCGTATTGGCACTTACGTCTAAGTGAACTTGACGTCCATAGTACTTTGATAGTAAACCGTAATGTAACTGTCAGTGTTCAGTTGTAGGTAGAATTACGTAATCGTTACATATGCTATACGTTGAATATGTTTTGACAGTAATTTGACTTTTCACTTACTGTGATGATGTATGTTTACGAAGTAAATGCAGATAGACAGCGATGATATTTTCCAGCGGTTGGATTCCGACGTAGGGTGCCTTTAGTTATTGTGTGTTATTTGCTTTTAATTTTATCCCTTTTCCTGTTCCCATATTTCAATAAACTTGTAGGTAGAATTGGTGTTTAAAATGTGTAACAGAAAAACGGACTCCCCAAACGGAAATGTAAACAACTGAAACAAAGAACTTTCACGTATTTCAGTGCTCGCATAGCTTTCGCCCTTGTTCATAATATATTTATTTGTGAAAAGCCTGATAATGTAGAGAGCACACTTTGATTTTAAATCTTGTAAATTTTGACATTCTGAGTATTCTGAGAGGTTTTTACTGTTATAGTTATTAAGCTCTGAATACGCTGCAGTTGTACGGAATGGACAGTGTCTTGAAAGGATATAAAATGAAGATCAACAAAAGCAAAATGAGGATAATGGAATGTAGTCGAATTAAAACAGGTGATGCTGAGGGAATTAGATGAGGAAACGAGTTTTGCTATTTGGGAAGCAAAATAACTTATGACTGTCTAAGTAGAGGATATAGAATGTAGACTGACTATGGAAAGCAAAGCGCTTCTGAAAAAGAGAAATTTGTTAACATCGAGTATAGATTTGTCATGAAGTCTTTCCTGAAAATATTTGCATGGAGTGTAGCTATGTATGGAAGTGAAACATGGACGATAAACAGATTAGACAAGAAGAGACAGATTAGACAAGAAGAGAATAGAATCTTTCGAAATGTGGTGTTGCAGAACAATGCTGAAGATTAGATGGGTAGATCACGTGACTAATGAGGAGGTACTGAAATAGGATTGGGGAGAAGAGAAATTTGTGGCATAATGTGACTAAAAGAAGGGATCGGTTGGTAGGACACGTCCTGAGGCATCGAGGCATCACCTATTTAGTATTGGAAGGAAGAGTCGAGGGTAAAAATCGTAGAGGAAGACCAAGAGATGAATACATTAAACAGATTCAAAAGGATGTAGGTTGCAGTAGTTCGTCGGAGATGAAGAGGCCTGCACAGGATAGAGTAGCATGGAGAGCTGCATCAAACCAGTCTCAGGACTGAAGACGACGACGACGACTATAACAACAACAGTTCTTAAATCATTCACATGGCGCATGGGCTTCTCACATTTCGAGATAATGTCTTTAAAATGCTACATTCTTCTGACTTAAAATTTCTTGTACACTACGGTAAATCGATGTAGTAAGCACTGATACAAATAAGTTGTTGTTATATTACACATGTAATACACACACATCAGCCCTATAGTATGAAATTCATGACACAGAAAACAGAAATTGGCTTTGAGACCTGCATTTTTATTCATTGTCATTGCGTTCAAATAACCAAATCAAATAAAAGAAAAACATTTGTCTAACAACAAAATCGTCTGTTTCCAGTGGGGGAAGGATGGGAGGCTGTGTTTACAACACACCTGAGCAACGTCAGTACGTGGTGTAAAGTCCCCTTGCTCGGATGCAAGCTTGAATCTGTGGTGGCATACAACCGATGAGATCCGACCAAAATTGTCTCACTCTTCAATGGCGATACTTTGAAAATCTGGCAGAGTACGTGATCGTTGTCGACTTCCAAAAAGAGCTTCTGTAAATAGATCCCACACAGGTTAGATTGGGTTCTTGTCCGAGGTACATGGGCAGAGCAATCCACCCTGATGATCCTAGCATGCTGAAGCAACACGTTCAGGAGAATAGCTCGAATGAGCATACGGATTATCATCCATCAAGATAAAATCGTCACCAAAACGTTGGCGATACGGTCCCACTATTGGTTGCAGAATCTCGTCCCTGTACGTAAAGCATTGAGATTGCCCTCAACAACCACGAGAGGTGTTAGGTGGCCCCGTGTTATACCATCACAGAACAATGCTGACTCAGAACCTTGTTGCGCAGTGTTGCATGCGTTCTATATTATCGAATTGTCTCAAGACACGTTGTCTGCGATTGTCAGGGTACAAACAGAACCGAGTTTCGTCCGTAAACAACATTCGCCACCAATCCTGGGGCGTCCATTTTGCATGATTACTTGTCCATCAATTACAGTGTCCGTAGTATCGTAACAGTTTGATGCGATTCGTGACGTCGTGTAGCCTCTTCGAACACTGAATTCAGTGCTGGAGCACTCAGCCCGCGGTTTCTTTGACTCAAAATCGGCACATACCGCTCATCCTGTGCACATGCGAAGGTTGACGGCTTGTGCGGTGTTACTGCCTGTCAGTTGTAATCGATTGCATGGCCTCACCACATCACTAAGACTCCGGTGCAGACGTCGAGCAACTTCCCTGTTTGTCCAGCGTTCTGTGCGTAACGTTATGATACGGATCCGATCATTCGTCGCGATTGTCCTTCCTGGCATGATGGAAGCTCACTCTACTGTCCCACAGAAGTCTCTAATGCGTTCCTACTGGTGTTTTACTCTTAACTGAAATTCTGCAATCCATTTGAGTGCGGCGTTCTACCCGTAGGTATCACTCATGGTCATCGTCTGTATGTTTGGAAACGACTTGAGGAACGCTCTTCCGATCAGTACAGCAAGTGACAATAGTAACACACCCACCTGACTCATCGGTATGATGCAAACTCTTGTTTATTTGTGTATTTTATTGCCATTGCTAAAATAGTAGTCACCTGTGTACGCTAAACGTGAGCGTGACGAATGGTTAAATATGTGGCGCAGGAGGGAGAGACAGTGAATAAAATTGCAAAAAAGAAATTGTAAATATCTGCCGAAACACCAGAGAAAATTGGCTTAACGACTCTTGTATATACGCTTCAACATCAAAATTAATAAACCTAAGTGATTGAAAAATAATTATGAATGAATTTAATGTTACCAGTCATGTTGAAGAATAGCGAACCTCCTGCAAATTTATCTCACTTTAACAGTGCAAGCTCCACAGAAAGTATCGCGGAATAGCGAAGGTAATAATTAAATAGCGCTACACAACTACTTTAATGATATTTCATTCCTTACAGTGCACTTGTGAATCGCGACATAAAAATGTCCAAAGCAGCGAGATCTTTGGCACCAGCTACAGGTTGGTAACCGCACACTTTGACACATTGAATAAAGCATGATACCGACGTCAGAACAGTGTATCACAAACCTTTTACTGAGTCCGCTATAGAGTACTTGGGGCTCGGCGGCTATAGTGTGGCGGACCGAGTCACAAACAACCGGTGCTCGCGCAGTTTAAGAACTGTACTATCCGAAGGTCACAAAAATCAGCATTATGGTCAACATTTTTGTGCGGAACCGATTGCTGGGGCAGAAATTTTGCAAATGTGCTGTTTTTTCCTTGAAATACGAAGTCGAGTTGGTGATATTTCCTTGTGAGAGTAACTGAGGCACATTTTTTCCTCCATTTTTGACATGTTCCGGGGCTCTGAAGTGGTTTACACCGACGGCTCGATGGCTAATGGTCACGTAGTCTTTGCGTATGTTCATGGAGGACAAATTGAACATCACTTCTTGCCAGATGGCTGCAGTGTTTTCACTGCAGAGCTGGTGGCCATATCTCGAGCACATCCGTTCATGCCCTGGCGCGTCATTTCTGCTGTGTACTGACTCACTGAGCAGCCTACAAGCTATTGACCAGTGCTGCCCTCGCCATCCTCTGGTAACGTCCACCCAGGTGTCCATCCTTGCCCTGGAATGGTCCCGTCGTTCAGTGGTGTTTGTGTGGACCCCTGGACACGTCGGAATCCCAGGCAACGAACTTGCCGACAGGCTGGCCAAACAGGCGACGTGGAAACCGCTTCTGGAGATGGGCATCTCCGAAGTTGACCTGCGTTCTGTCTTACACCGCAGGGTTTTCAGGCTTTGGGAGACGGAATGGCATAACAGCACGCACAACACACTGCGTGTCATTAAGGAGACTATGAGTGTGTGGAAGTCTTCCATGCAGGCCTCTCGCAGGGAATCAGTTGTCCTCTGCCGGCTCCGCAATTTCCATACGTGGTTAACGCATGGTTACCTACTCCGTCGCGAGGACCCACCTCTGTGTCGCTGTGGCTCCCAAATGATAGTCGTCCACCTCTTGCTGGACTTCCCACTTTTAGCCGCTCTGCGGCGGACTTTGTAAGTTTCCCAGCTCCCTACCTTCGGTGTTGGGCGACGATGTCTCAGCAGCAACTTTAGTTTTAAGTTTTATGCGTGAGAGTGGGTTTTATACTTCTATGTAGGTTTTAGCGCATGTCCTTGCCCTTCTGTGTCCTCCACCCTAGTGCTTTTAGGGTGGAAGTTTTAATGTGTTGCAGAGTGGCTGGCTTCTCCTTTTTATTTTCGTGGTCGGCCAGCCACTGTAATCTGCTTTCTTGTTTTACTCTCTTCTGTTTCTATCGTCTCTGTTGTTTTCTTGTCCTCTTTTGTTCCTTTTAGGGTTTGTTGCCTTTCCTTCGTTCTTGTGGTTTTTCCTTACTTTCCGTTTTGTGTTATATGTCTCGTCCGTTTAATTCTCACACTTGTAGCATTGTTTTATTAGGAATAAGTGACCGATGACCTTGTAGTTTGGTTCCTTGCCCCCCTCTTTTAAACCAACCAAACATTTTTTCCATGGTTGACCATCGTTACAGTGACTTACAAAATGTCTAACACATGGATAGGTACCTATTTCTGATCCTGTCAACGGTCTTTGTAAATTTCAAATGCCCTTGATGTTGAAGCGTAGGGAAAATATAGTGTCGTGGATAACTTGATGAGTAAAGTAGCTTCCACATGATGTGTTACTGCCAAGTAGCATAGCGCGATGAAGCATGGACCAAATATATTACAGTATAATACAGAAGGTAACTGAATAAAATACATAATGAAACGAACATTAGTGACACTGTCATTCAACAATAATAATTACACTGAGTTAACCGAAATTGGTCCCATGGGCATTACAGAAGGTGGGACATGGTTGTTATTTGTGTGTATGTGTGATCACAACGGCCTCGGTATATGCTCAGAAACATGCTCCCACGCAGACCACATTCTTGTTAGGGAGTTCTTGTGATTCGGCGTTCCATTTCTCCACTAGCACGGTTGACAACTGCTAAATGGTCGTTGGCGCATGTGCACGTGCTGCAAGACTGCTCCCCAACACATCCCACACGTGATAAATGCGTTTTAATTCGGGAAAACGGGTATTCGCGGAATGTCCTCACCTTCCAAGAGCTCCAGCACCTTCGCTATTCAATATGGTCATGCGTCGTCATCCATAAACATCAAGTCAGGGCCGTATACAGCCCTGAAAAGAAGCACATGGTGAAGGAGTACAGTATCACAATAACGCTCACCGGTGATTATCCCGTGTTCAAAGATTTGGAGGTCAGTACTCCCATGCAAATTTATGGCTCCCAACACCATATCACTTGAACTACCAAAACGATCATGTTCGACAATGCTGGACGTATCCTCATATGGCGGGAGATGGGGGGAAGGGGGGCGACACCTAGTTCGCCCAGGAACATTGTTGAACATGATCGTTTTGGTCCAGGTGTTACGATGTGGGGAGGCATACTGTATAATGCTTGCTGACCTCCAAATATTTGAACACGGTACATTCACTAGCCAATGTTGTGACCATGTTCTCCTTCTCCATGAGTGTCTTTTCAAGGGTGCATTTGGACCCCATTCCGTTTTTATGGATGACAGTGCTCCACCACATCGGCAGCCCAGATGGAGGAGCGCTTGGAACGAAAGGCTACTCGACGAATGGACTGGCCTGCCCGTTTACCCGACTTATATCCCTTCGAGAAAGCGGGGTACGTGGGGGGGGGGGGGGGGGACGTATGTCCCTTCTTTTGCAATACGCAGGGGACCGTCATAAATGGCTATGACTTAGTGTAATTATTGTTCTGAATACAAGTATCATTTTTGTTCGTCGGGTTGCCTTTTTCTTTCTGTCACTTTTTGTGCTGTACTGTAGCAGTTCCTTCTACGTGCGGTCCAAGTTACATCGAGCTACGTTACTTGGCAGTGACACATCATGGAAAGCTAACTTCGTCCTTAAGCTTTGCACACCAGTGTGCTTTAGTATTGCTGCTCGTAAGTTAGTTGGCTATAATTACTTTTGTGCAATTAAGTTCTGTCTTCCTACTTTCCGTATCTTCATTCCAGCCACTGATTTCGGCTTTCGAATTCTGCAGTGCCGTCTCCTTCGGAAAACGTTTCAGAGTCCTGCACGGCCTGTCGTGCTCGTATAAGGAGCCCCTTGCCGTGGTTTTACGTTCGGTGAAGCACTAACATAGTCTGCATCGCAAATTCTCTGGCTGTTTTGACAGGTGCGAGGCGCTCCTGTTGCAAGGAAGCCTTGCGCTCGTTCCCCGCGTGCTGGAGGCGCGGAACATTGCTGTCGCCTTGCTGCAACAGCTGGCCAGCCACAAACAATTTAAAAAAATGGTTCAAATGGCTCTGAGCACTATGGGACTTAACTTCTTTGGTCATCAGTCCCCTAGAACTTAGAACTACTTAAACCTAACTAACCTAAGGACATCACACACATCCATGCCCGAGGCAGGATTTGAACCTGCGACCGTAGCGGTCGCGCGATTCCCGACTGTAGCGCCTACAACCGCTCGGCCACTCCGGCCGGCCGCAAACAATTGCGCGCCCAGTAGACAGCTTTTTCCCTTACATTCCTGTGGCGGTGCTAGACTCGCACGACTGTAAATGGAGCATAGCAGACACGTGTCCAAAGAAACAGAAAACCCACCTGGTAAGAGGTCGCTAATTAGTTTGAGTTTGCCTTTAACACCCTGCATTTAAATGAACCATGAGAACCCTGTATCATACAGTCATTGTAATGCGGAACGTTGTTTCATGCGGCAACATTTTACCGCATGATAAATTAGAGAACGCTGTGCTATATACTGCTCAGACGAACTCCATAACTTGGCCAGCAATGTAGGAAAAAAATACAGAAAACCTAAATCTTGACAAATGCGATTCCATTGTCTTCTACCACACCATTTCTCTCGACAAACCCCGTCGCGTAATTTAAATTTATGTTTCAGTAGTTCCTGTAAATCTCTACACTTAGTACAAGCGTCTCCTCGCAAATTTTTCAGGGAAGATCGGACCAAATTATGTAACTAGCTATATGGTGACTAAATTGGTTAAGATTGTAGTGTGAATGAATCATGTTAGAGTTAGGGTTCTAACGAAAGTTGCCGAAATCACAATTAGTAGTTCAAACCCAGCATTAAGGCCGTCAATCAAGCTACATAACTAAAATACGTGGTACGCGATGGGAGACGAGATATTAACGCCCCGGTGACGTCATAATCATTTGAAATGGAGCACACACAGTGAGTGGAGGGATCGGGCCAGGTAATCAGCTGTAGCTTTTTGGAAGGACTCACACCAGCAGCAGCACCAGCGCCTGTGAAAATCGTCACGTATATTTTGTCGCACAGAAGGCGCGAGGTTCAAGCAATTCGGCAGAAATAGAGAGACTACACGTATGCATCCTCTTGCTAGAGGTTTATACTGTTGGCCGCTGTATACATTCGCCACACTAACTGGTGTAGCAGGCTGAAAGAATGGTAGGAAACATTTTCTGACGAGAGTGCTATCCTGTCTACACTCCTGGAAATGGAAAAAAGAACACATTGACACCGGTGTGTCAGACCCACCATACTTGCTCCGGACACTGCGAGAGGGCTGTACAAGCAATGATCACACGCACGGCACAGCGGACACACCAGGAACCGCGGTGTTGGCCGTCGAATGGCGCTAGCTGCGCAGCATTTGTGCACCGCCGCCGTCAGTGTCAGCCAGTTTGCCGTGCCATACGGAGCTCCATCGCAGTCTTTAACACTGGTAGCATGCCGCGACAGCGTGGACGTGAACCGTATGTGCAGTTGACGGACTTTGAGCGAGGGCGTATAGTGGGCATGCGGGAGGCCGGGTGGACGTACCGCCGAATTGCTCAACACGTGGGGCGTGAGGTCTCCACAGTACATCGATGTTGTCGCCAGTGGTCGGCGGAAGGTGCACGTGCCCGTCGACCTGGGACCGGACCGCAGCGACGCACGGATGCACGCCAAGACCGTAGGATCCTACGCAGTGCCGTAGGGGACCGCACCGCCACTTCCCAGCAAAGTAGGGACACTGTTGCGCCTGGGTTATCGGCGAGGAGCATTCGCAACTGTCTCCATGAAGCTGGGCTACGGTCCCGCACACCGTTAGGCCGTCTTCCGCTCACGCCCCAACATCGTGCAGCCCGCCTCCAGTGGTGTCGCGACAGGCGTGAATGGAGGGACGAATGGAGACGTGTCGTCTTCAGCGATGAGAGTCGCTTCTGCCTTGGTGCCAATGATGGTCGTATGCGTGTTTGGCGCCGTGCAGGTGAGCGCCACAATCAGGACTGCATACGACCGAGGCACACAGGGCCAACACCCGGCATCATGGTGTGGGGAGCGATCTCCTACACTGGCCGTACACCACTGGTGATCGTCGAGGGGACACTGAATAGTGCACGGTACATCCAAACCGTCATCGAACCCATCGTTCTACCATTCCTAGACCGGCAAGGGAACTTGCTGTTCCAACAGGACAATGCACGTCCGCATGTATCCCGTGCCACCCAACGTGCTCTAGAAGGTGTAATTCAACTACCCTGGCCAGCAAGATCTCCGGATCTGTCCCCCATTGAGCATGTTTGGGACTGGATGAAGCGTCGTCTCACGCGGTCTGCACGTCCAGCACGAACGCTGGTCCAACTGAGGCGCCAGGTGGAAATGGCATGGCAAGCCGTTCCACAGGACTACATCCAGCATCTCTACGATCGTCTCCATGGGAGAATAGCAGCCTGCATTGCTGCGAAAGGTGGATATACACTGTACTAGTGCCGACATTGTGCATGCTCTGTTGCCTGTGTCTATGTGCCTGTGGTTCTGTCAGTGTGATCATGTGATGTATCTGACCCCAGGAATGTGTCAATAAAGTTTCCCCTTCCTGGGACAATGAATTCACGGTGTTCTTATTTCAATTTCCAGGAGTGTACTTGTCTAGCTATCTTGTCTATACCGCAAGTTAAACCATTACCCCAGAAGTTGTCCTTGACTTAAATGAAATGAACAAAACACTGTAAATGTCTACTGTGGCAGAAGCTGTCACAATCTATATCCTGCTTTTCCAAACTCTATGGACAGTGCCAAGGTATTTCATGTGGTGATTAAGGCACTGCAGTCGCATTCGGAAGGACGGGGGTCCTTTTCCCCGTCTGACTGTAAAGATTTCGTTTTTCTCAGGATTTCGGCCGATTTCGTACCTTCATTTCTTGCACAGTAATACTTTTTTTTTGTATTCATTATCACCCTGTCGCGAACAGGACGTTGAATTCTAATCTTCTGTCATGCTGCAGTTCATTCTCATTCTTACTCCAATTGTGTCAGTCTTCACATGTATAAAGCAGTCTCTCTGAAATAAGGAAAAATGGGAAAGATTCGGCGAGAAGTTTACAAGTGGTCTCAATTCGAGACCTTACAAAGATTTTTCAGCCCATTGGCGTCGTCCACAAGCTCTAGGTTGCAGGGTCGAATCGCACCCAATACTCCCAACCGCAGACCGAAAGTACACGCGAAAATGAAAATAACTCTTCCTTTAATTAACACTGCTTAGCGTCTGACTACAACAACAACGACGACAACAACGACAACACAGTTGTTCAGCCCGCACCATGTTCGTGGTTTTTCTTTACGTCACGTAACACAGCGTAGAGTGCCGTGGTGCACGCCGTCTGTTTCTTGATCTCTATGAATTCCGTAAGATTTCATAGTTTATTTGAATGATTACATTTACACCCATTCGCATACACTCAGAACGTAACACTGAAAGGCTCGATACACGTTATTCACCTTTGTATTGAGAGTGAATGTTTTCTCATTTCATGCCGAACTAGAATTCCGGTAAAACCTTATTTTCTGAAATGATGAACAGTTCCGAACATTTCCAAGATAATCACTATTTTAATACTGCAGTGCAGTGTCAGGGACACCGCGTCGACGATCAACAGCCGCATTCAGTTAAGAATGAACTCGATAACTCCGATTATGGTTCCGCATCATTTGTAGAATATTTCAGAGCGAATGAAAATTTGTGCCAGACTGGGTCGCCTTAACAAATTAAGACTATCCGAGCACGCATCTAGGTGCGTCCCAAATACCCATAGCAAAGCAATGGCGAGAGAAAACAGTGTCTCACTCCGTCGGGGAATCATGATAATATAGTGCGAGCTCGAGGGAGAGTACACACCAGGACAAATTGAGATGTGGGCCGCTCCGGGAACAATTTTGGCTGGAGGGAGCCGTGCGGCGCGGACGTGCTGTTTACGTCCCTGATGTGCAGCGCGCCCCCGGTGTTTGTCTACTTTCATCGATTAGAATGGCCAACTCTTACAGAAAATCAACGCTGAGACTCATTTCAGGTCTGAATTAGCTCGACCAAAGCTCTGAAAGTAGAACGTTTTCTCTGAGGTAAAGTAATGATCCCGAGTGACGAACTAGTGATTACACACCTTTCCATAGTCAGTATTGTGGTGTACGTCAGACTTGTCAACTATGTAGTCTGAAACACGATCCTTCGAGAGACAAAAAACGGGGCTAGATTCTGCTATTCGCGTCGTAGTGTTGTTGCTGTGGACACCGTCCATGCTGGACGATTCGGATTTTCGAACTTCCTTTCGAACTGCACACAGACGAAATGGTGTCCGCGCTTCGTCCTAACTGGACGGTGTATGGACATGTTGCGGAGAATTGGGCTCAGTTCAGCACATATCCTGTCCTTAATGGCGTGCATCACTTCCGCATTACTTTAAATAAACGCCTTCGTCCTATTTATACGTTGGAGGATGCAGAGGCGTCATCATTTACGTTGGACAGCCGAAGTCGTGATCAGGATGCGGTGAAGAAGGCGACATCCGGTCCGAATGTCTGCAGAGGATAGCACAACTGCCACCTTCTGACCCGGTCCCTCCCCCGTTGCCGACGTCCCTACCTGTGACAAAGATGACGCTCTCAAGAAGGATGTCGGCTCGTTGCCGTGTCTGACGAGCACTACCGACACTCCACGGATGACTGAGACGTACAGAGAAAACATGTGACTCCACGCCCGTTACAGCCCCCACTCCTGCCCCGACAGCTATTTATACGGATGATAAAAATGCCTATGGAGACATAAATGTTGGCACCACTGTAGTGCCCATGGCAGTGTTCGCGCCAAGCCGTAGCCACTCTCTTCCATCGTCAGACATCGAAGGCCACTCATGTAATCAACGATCACTGAAGAAGTGCAAGAGGATATGAAGGACACTATTTGATGACTATGCGACACAGTCGCTGGCAGATGATTAGATGATAGTTCACTTCGTACAGACGATAATGCGCTGATAGAAGCCATGGAATCACGCAGCCTATGCCCACACACCGATGTGCCCTTGTCAAAAGTGGCACAGACTGACAATAATCGTCGGGGTGAACAGTGCTTCCCTGCCACTGCAGCGACAACACCGGCGTTGAGACCATCGGAGGTGCTAACGGCTGATGATGCCACCCCCCGCCCATCCCTATTGGCGAATGATCGTTTGGAGACCTTTTCAGACTTTTACGTTGAGGCTTTTTACGTTACGCCTGCTGATAATACCGGTAGCGGTACGGCCGGGACTTAAAGAGCGTGCTTCATCAAAAAGATCAATACCCCAATCACACCACGTGTCCTGAACTCCATCTGTTGGGGGAAGAACTACGTCTTACAGGCACGTGGAAAGGGCCCAGCCGGCCGCAGTGGCCGAGCGGTTCTAGTCGCTTCAGTCCTGAACCACGCGACTGCTACGGTCGCAGGTTCGAATCCTGCCTCGGGCATGGATGTGTGTGTTGTCCTTAGGTTAGTTAGGTTTAAGTAGATCTAAGTTCTAGGGGATTGATGACCTCAGATGTTAAGTCCCATAGTGCTCAGCCATTTGAACCATTTGAAAGGGCCCATGGCAGCCGCCCAGGATACACATACATCACCAGTCACTCTGCGAGTCGCCTCGTTCTCATTTATATCTCCCATGAACTAGCGGCAGTGACGATGGACGCAGAAAGATGGCCGTTAGCCTTTTCTAATCGTAGCGAATACACCTGCACTGTCTTCCTCCGTCGTCAGAAGATATGGAGGTGTCGTGGATGTTAGAAAATGAATGCAGCGCACCTCTACGAGCAGAAATGTTGTCGTCTCCCAGTAGACACATGGACTGCCAGAGGAGATCGACTGCTGAGATATCCCTCCGCGTTGAAATAGTGGCTCGAAAGTGTCAAACCGGCTCTAATGTACGCGATGATGAAACATGGTAGAGAACAGTCCCTTCGGTATTGCCACACGACAATATTACTTTACGTTGCTCCAAGAACTCGTGGAAAGCCTACCGTCCCATAACCGACAGGAGGAGATACGTCGCATCAAGGCGAAGATCCTGTCACATACGCGTTATCGTCTGGAAGATGTCGTCGTGCGAGCATCAGTATCGGGTTGGCGGTGAACTTCCGCCTGTGCAACATTGTCTATCACTCCAGGATGATACAGTAGCGCCCTTGCAATCGATGGACAAGCTAAGTACCAGGGCGTTCTCTTTACCCGCTATGTCCACTGCACAGCGGCAATTTATTATCGGCGCCTTCTACAGACAGCCCGAATGGGTGTCGGGAAGGACTTGTTACGAGCATTGGATATCGTCCAACGAGTCACCTTCATCAACACTCACACAGCATCCAGAAAAACCGCAACTGGCTCATATTTTTCCAATGACGGCCGTGGTGGCACACCAACAACTGGCGGCATTCGGATATTTCGTCAGCGCTGGAAGTATCCTCAAGATATTGTTCAACACCCTCACTTTGCCCCGCACTCGACGGTGGGCTGGAGCTTGTCAACGTCTGTGCCAGGGCAGTGGCACTGTATGTCAGCACAATGTTTAAGCTGTGGACTCATCGCTGCAGTAATGTCACTAGTCTCTCGACTGAAGCATTAACGCCTGCGTCCCGCCTTCCCCCCCCCCCCCCCCCCCCCACTGCTGTTGCACAGTTCGCGCCATCTCTCACACACATCAAGGCCTCCTTTCTTGAATGTAGCTATGTGTATGCTGACTTCTCCAGCAACAGAGCACCAACGTTGTGGGACATACATTATCTAATGATGAAGAATCATGTCCGAAATGTGATTGAGAGTCGCCGTCCCACGGATATATAGCCTGTGGTTTCCTTCCTACGGCGGTGCGCGCCTCCTGGTACCTTGTCGTTAATGAGAAACACGAGACGCGGACTCGACTGCACAATATCGGCACGGTTGACTGCCCGCTCTGCAAGCAGTGTCGCCTAATTGATACAGACGAACATCGTCTATTGTGTGGTTTGTCAGCAGACAGGGGATCCTCGCCTTTTATCTTCGAACTGCGCCACTCGCGATAGAGCCACGGATGTTAATCTGCCGGAAGGATACGTATTTTTCTTCTATGAAAGCCCACGCTCTGACGTGGATGAAAGAACGATCATTTTACTATCATTTCTGAGACGGTACAAAGGATGCGCTCCATTACTGGGCGTTCTTAGAGGGATGACATGATTCTTTGTTGAAACTTTCACGATACTGTCAGCTTTATGCCAATTATTTGGATAGTGTTTCCACGGACACCCCTCCCCCCCTTCCCAGATGGGGCGTAACGGGTAGGACATGGCATGATGCGCCGAGAAGACGCGCCCGTCCGCGCGCCAGCCTTGCGCCGGAGATATGCTAATCGATTATGCTTTTATTATACTGTGGGCGCCGAAAACGGTTCGCTTTTGTTTGAGGGGCTCTTTAGTTTCTTTTTTTCTTGCATGCAGACATCTATGAAAAAAAAAAAAAACACTTATGGGACATCATGTCAGTGACCTGATTACCGGTATTTGACGCTGATTTTCGTCTTCTTATTTTTATAGCCTACCTGTGTGTAGTTGATTATTAAGTTAACGTCTGCTGCTTCACTCGCGTCGACTTTATGGTCTGCTGAGATATTTTTTTCTTTAATCGAATTTGTGTGTTGTTACGCCCATTTCTCATGTGTATATCTACGTACTGTGCAAACTGCCTTTTAGGAAATTCAACTCCTAAGGCGACGAAATAGGCATTGAAACCTAAGGGGGTGAAATAAATGCTTTCATAATGAAACAATTCCACAACAAATATCATCCACTGTTTCACCCCTTAGAGGTTGAATTTCAAGAAACATTGAAACACGTTTTCTTTTTATTTTCAACAGAAAAGCTAAATACGAAATTTCATTGATTTTTTTATAAAGCTTTTCATCCCTTATTTACCACCTTAGCGGATGAATTTCTAAAACCGCTGAAGCATTCATTTTTTCCATTTATGACTGAGAAGTAAAATATCAATTTCCGTAGTTCTATCTTCAAAATTGCCTCAATAGCGACAATTTTCAAAACACCTTTCATCCTCTTACGGATGGAATTTCGAAAAATCCCTTCTTAAACGACGCCAGCTGTATAATAGCAACACACTTTCAAAATTTCAAGTTTCTATACTTAGTGGTTTAAACTTTCATTCCATATTTCACCCTCTTAGGAGTTGAATTTCCAAAAATACTGAAACAGGTTCTTCTGTATCTCTAATCGAGATGCCAAATGCAAATTTCCATGGATTTACTTTAAAAATGCTTTCATAATGTAAGATTTTCATAAAACTTGTCATCCCGTACTAAACCCCCTTAGTGGTCGAATTTCCAAAAACGCAGAAGCACGTATTTTTTTATTTCTGACCGAAAAGCCAAATACCAATTTCAGCGGTCTTAGCTTCAAAATTGCCGCAATAGCGACATATTTGCACAAAGCCTTTCATCCCCTATTTCACCCTCTTAGGGATGGAATATCGAAAAATCTCTGCTTAAACGACGCCTATAGCACAATATCAACACCCTCTGCAATTTTTATGTTGCTATCCTCAGTGGTTTCGGCTGGGCGACGGTCAGTCAGTCAGTCAGTGAGGAAGTCAGTCGGGACATTGCCTTTTATATAGAGAGAATATGTTTTAGAGTAGCATTAAATATATACATATATTCTTAATGGTTTTCATGTAGAATGGTAAAAAAAAATTACAGTAGATGGCGGTTCAGGGACGGGAATTGGGAGGCATCGGGCTAGACCTCGCGTTTCTACCCCTGCCCACCCTGTGTCCATCAGCCTGAAACTGACAGTTCTACTTACTTTTTTAAAAAAGTGGCAAATCTTGGTTTAAAAAAAGGTGGTTAAGGCCACCGCTCGCAACAAGCGGGAAATCCAGGTTCGAGACCCGGTCCGGCGCAAATTTTAATTTGATCTGAAATATTCTTTTAATAGTCACGTAATTTTGTCGCCTTCAATAAGCAACATATTGCTCTCTCATTTCTTTCATGAATTTATCTCAGGGAAAATTTCTTCGTAAATGATTGCTTCAAGGAAAATGTACGTCATTTCAGAACCTTTTTTAGATGTTTGCTATTACCTATTTCTGAATGTAAGCTCATTAGCTGACTAGTTGACAAAATATCAACATGTGTGTGATGGTCTGCTGAAGACTGGAACCTACCTTTGTTCACATTCAGGTCGCCTGTTTTTCAGTCGAATGCGAATATCACACACTAGAACAACAGTACAGGATACACACAAAATACATTGGATGAGCCGTTTCTTTCGTAGAAAAAGTTAATTTCTAAAAGATTTTGACAATAAATTCAAGTATGCTACATAGTTTTGCAATACTGAATCTTCGAGATGATTTCTCTCACGATTTCACACGTCATTTTTGTCACGTATTTGTGCAACATATGGGATACATCTGTGGCTGATTTTGATTCAGTCTGTTGTATTTTGACACATACGGGAGCGCACAGCTCTATGTTTTCTACTTTTAAGAAACTGGCAGTGATATTCTACTAAACAGTTGTTAGCAACTACGCAAGATCAGGTTTGCGAAAGTGGTACTGATTTGTCTTGTGCGAGGATACGATCAGTGTTTTGAGATCAATCAATAACTGTTTGGTGATGTTTGCAGAGGACGCCTGACTCATTACAATTAAGCTATTGAAAGGAAAATAACTGAAATGACGATTTTCTCACTGAACCTTGCATTTTAATGCGCAAGTGGCAGTGATTAGCAGTCATGTTTCACAGAAACTCGTGAGTGCAAAATTAGTACACTGCACTCCTTCGTGGCAGTTTCGTCTTTATTCGGAAACTGATAATGGTCAACTGCATGCTAAAATCGTAGACACGAGTCACGTAATGTGGAGTGGTTTTCCGTAAGGTCATCAGAGGGAAGCTGCTAACCAGAAACTTACCCTGAGGTGTAAACGAACCGTTAATGTGATAATGGAGGGCAGTTGGGGGAGTAAAAATTGTAAGAGGTACAGGCTTGAATGTGGTAATTGGATTCAAATGGTTGTAGACTGAACAGTTTGTGCATAGATGAAGACGCTTATACAGTATACGCTAGCGTGGAGATCTGCATCAAACCAGTCTTCTTATTGGAGGCGGCGGCGGCGGTAGCATCAGAAACCAGGACGTGTTCGTTAATTTATCCCCAGATACCCAGACATTTCTTCATTTATCGGATGAGTCATAGTCAAGTTGATGACGTTCGGGTATTTCAGTCCCATGTCTGTGCGTGAAGAATATACGATGCTGTTAAGAGTCTGTCGGTCCAGGTGCTGCAATTACGAAATGGATCCGCAGTCTATGAATACGTATTGACGTCAGCTGTTTATGGCAGGGGTCAGTGGAATGCACCTTGCAGGTCTCCGGGCGAATAAACCATGTCTGTTCAGTCGTCTGTAGACTGTGTGTCTGGAGACAACTGTTCCAGTGGCTGCGGTAAGGTCCCGAGAAAGGCTACCTGCAGTACTCCCTGGTCGTCTGAGTGCACTGATGGTGAGATATCGGTCTTCTTGTGGTGTTGTACACTGTGGATGTCCCATACTGTAGCGCCTGGACACGTTTCCTGTCCGCTGGAACCGTTGCCATAATCTTGAGCTCACACTTTGTGGCACACGGAGGGCCCATGCTACGACCTGCTGTG
Source organism: Schistocerca nitens (assembly GCF_023898315.1). NCBI lineage: Eukaryota > Metazoa > Arthropoda > Insecta > Orthoptera > Acrididae > Schistocerca > Schistocerca nitens. The sequence goes on from NC_064616.1 coordinate 269,461,552, forward strand.
TTTGACCAGCCTCCAGTCCCCTAGTGTTCTACCCCTCATAACGTCATCAGTATGTGTTCTTTGAGCCATTTTCAACACACAGTCACCATTAGAATGTATAACCAGTGTATAATACGACAATTTCCAAGACCGCAGAAGGCGAACAGACACGTCAGTGTCGGGTCGGGAAGTTCATAATTTTGTTAAAAAAATGACACGATGGAGATTTGAACACAGATCTCCCGCTTTATAGTCCAACGCCATTACTACACACCCACGAAGGCGCGGTTCTTGCGTCTCGCTCGATGTCGCATATGTTGGGCTTGGAGTGTTCACTGTGTCTATTTTGCCTCTTTTATCGCAGTTCAGTACAACTTCTTCTTGTTATCATATTTGATATATGTTCAGTTTTTGAAGGGCTATATACTAGGCCATTTTACCACTAAATCTGAGGGGGGCTTTCTTGTGAGAAAGTAACTACAGAGACAGATCACGATGAATGAAAACACCTCTGTCAGATGGCTTTTACCATCTGTCAGCGATGTTTTCATACATCATTACCTTCAGCACCTGTGGATGCCCGGCACAAAATAGCTTGTAACACAGACAGCTGCAGCTGTGCTTCACTTACGTAAGTTTAACTAATTAAAGCCCGAAAACTTCCATGCGAAAAAGACATGGTGCCTCCTTACTTGCCGAATTACTTCTGTTGGCGTCGAGTCTCAGGCTTGCCACGCCACTGCCATGTGTCTGCCATGCCATGCCATGCCATGCCACGCGTCACGTCACTTGGAACGCCACACCACGTCCGTCTTGGGGCTCGCTTCCACAGGCCACACAGTTGTAACCAAATTGTGAGCTAGGGGTATGGAGTGGAAAAGGGAACAAAGTTCCACCTGTTTCTTTCTGCGTGTTTATTTCGCTTTTTTCTCCAGATTTAATTATGTGTGGCTGTCCAGTCTCGAACTTTTCCAGTTTTCGGCTAGAAGATAAAGCATTCTGACACGATGGCCTCCGCTGATTGGTAGAAGGCAAGGAGATATTGTGTAAACCATTTGTCCACAAATCACTTTATCTTTGCTCTTTGCGTATTCTTCTACTGGTATTTCTGCGCTTAGCTCAAAAGAAATCCAGTAGAGCAGACTGAAGTTTATTAGAAAAAACGCAGGTCTCCCACGGTTTTCTGCTCGGTGGCGATTACTCAGTTTTTACGGTTCTGCTGTGGTGGCGAGGTAAGATAACGGAACCACTTTCAGATGCAGATAAAACGCCAGCTTGATGTTCCCTGCCTCGTCTCCCTCTGATAAAAAAAAAGGGGGAGAGAGAGAGAGAAAAGGGGGGGCGGGGTCTTCGAGGGTGATGTAAGTCTCTTAACCTGCCGTTTCATTCCCGAATAGCTAATAGCTACCTTCACTTCTTGTCTCTTGCTAGCGGCCGTCTCTCGAGATTATCTTTTGCTATCTCAGACACATTATATTGTAAAAATCCTAATCTTTGCGCAGGATGTCCTAGCATAAATATATGGAAATCCGTTCGTCCGTGACGGAGGTAGCCAGCTAAACGACGCGAATGTTTGAACAGTAGATTTAGTTACTCATTATGTTGGAGGCTATTACCTACCATTTAAACATATGCTGAATTCATTCTTATTCAGATTATTACTATCAACGATCATTTTTTTCTATACATCGGCAAATAATTATACAAAAATCTCTACTAGAGTTAAAAGAATACTTTCCATCAACATGATTGTTTTACTGTTAATGAAAAACACACCTACTAGTATAACAAACTGTATCTACCACTACTATTGCACTACAACTTACTCTCTCTGCTGTCACTGATGTACTGAATGTGGCCCTTTGTAGCTGGGTTCACTGATGGAGATGTGCGCATTATTTCGCCATCATAATTAAATGAAAGTGAATTACTCACTAGTGATCTAGTGATCGGCAAGCGATTAATGATGAATGCTTGGATGAAAGGAATAGAAATTTTCTCCTATTCTGCTTCCTATGTCCGTATCGAATATTTGTTGTTTTCTAGAATGATGAAGCGACTATTTGAAGACTGAATGGGCGTTATTTTGAAATATTGGTCTTTGGTGCAGATTTTTCTTTTTGGCTAGCGAAATCGCCTGCGGTTAAAATAATGGCCTTCTGTTTACCAGAAAAGGTCTTTAATTTCCCGTTTCCCAGTTTCCTTCACGAATACCGACGTGATTTGTTAGCTCCTTCATTTTACAACTGAACTGTGGCTCCATCTCTCCCCTTATTAGAATGTGACATAACTAGACGGATCTTATTCTCAGATTTAATAAAATTTTCGAAAGTTACTGAATTTGTGTAAAAAATCGAAATATGGGTTGGCGACAATCGATTCGTTACGCAGTTCGCGTAAAATATCGGCTCTCTAAATTTGCTTAACAGTGCCTCGCGAAAAGAACGTCGTCTTTCCTCCAGCGGTTCTCATTTGAGTTTCCGAAGCATCTCCCTAATACTTTCGTGCTGAGCTAATCTACCGGTAATAAATCTAGCAGTAGTATTAGTAATTTCACAGAAATACTCCGCTCTAACATTCGCTTTTCTTCTCTAATTCTTAGACGGATTCAGTATGTTGTGCACCATATCTACCAAGAGAAATACCCCTCTACCGTTTGTGGGTCCACAGAATCTTCTACGGTCGTACTGAGCTTAGTTCCCAATCTAAGAAGCCGACATCCTGTCAGTATACACTAATGGCTATTAAAATTGCTACACCAAGAAGAAATGCAGATGATAAACGGGTTTTCATTGGACAAATATATTATACTAGAACTGACATGTGATTACATTTACACGCAATTTGGGTGCATAGATCCTGAGAAATCAGTACCCAGAACAACCACCTCTGGCCGTAATAACGGCCTTGATACGCCTGGGCATTGAGTCAAACAGAGCTTGGATGGCGTGTACAGGTACAGCTGCCCATGCAGCTTCAAAACGATACCACAGTTCATCAAGAGTAGTGACTGGCGTATTGTGACGAGCCAGTTGCTCCGCCACCATTGACCAGGCGTTTTCAGTTAATGAGAGATCTGGAGAATGTGCTGGCAGGGCAGCAGCCGAACATTTTCTGTATCCAGAAAGGCCCGTACAGGACCTGCAACATGCGGTCGTGCATTATCCTGCAGAAATGTAGGATTTCACAGGGTTCGAATGAAGGGTAGAGCCACGGGTCGTAACACATCTGAAATGTAACGTCCACTGTTCAAAGTGCCGTCAATGCGAACAAGAGGTGAAGTAGACGTGTAACCAATGGCACTCCATACCATCACGTCAGGTGCTACGCCAGTATGGCGTTGACGAATACACGCTTCCAATGTGAGTTCACCGTGATGTCGCCAAACACGGATGCGACCATCATGATTCTGTAAACAGAACCTGGATTCTTCCGAAAAAAATGACGTTTTGCCATTCGTGCACCCAGGTTCGTCATTGAGCACACCATCGCAGGCGCTCGTGTCTGTGATGCAGCGTCAAGGGTAATCGCAGCCATGGTCTCCGAGCTGATAGTCCATGCTGTTGCAAACGTCGTCGAACTGCTCGTGCAGATGGTTGTTGTCTTGCAAACGTCCCCATCTGTGGACTCACGGATCGAGACGTGGCTGCACGATCCGTTACAGCCATGCGGATAAGGTGCCTGTCATCTCGACTGCTAGTGATACGAGGCCGTTGGGATCCAGCACGGTGTTCCGTATTACTCTCCTGAACCCACCGATTCCATATGCTGCTAACAGTCATTGGATCTCGACCAACGCGAGCAGCAATGTTACGATACGATAAACCGAAATCGCGATAGGCTACGATCCGACCTTTATCAAAGTCGGAAACGTGGTGGTACGCATTTCTCCTCCTTACACGAGGCATCACAACAACGTTTCACCAGGCAACGCCGGTCAACTGCTGTTTGTGTATGAGAAATCGGTTGGAAACTTTCCTCATGTCAGCACGTTGTAGATGTCTCCACCGGCGCCAACCTTGTGTGAGTGCTCTGAAAAGCTAATCATTTGCATATCACAGCATCTTCTTCCTGTCAGTTAAATTTCGCGTCTGTAGCACGTCATTTTCGTGGTGTAGCAATTTTAATAGCCAGTAATGTATTTCAGGTCTGTTGAGTATCCGCCTTCACCAGATAAATCTATTGCTGATTGGTTAACAGAAATTTGGTGATGGACATCCGGTTTCTAGAACTTTATCTCTTCCATTTCCAGCTGACATCTTGGGCATACTAATTCACTAATACATGTATAATTTTCTTCCAGATACTTTCACGTTGAGTGCTGCCACGTGACCCACGACTTTGTATTTCCGACTGTCGGATGCAGGGGCCATTAAAAGCAGCTAGTACTTACAGATCTATTTGTTTGCTGTGGACTTTCTGCTTAGGCCTATTACGATAGCACACTTATAGTCACCTAACACCAAGTCACACACAGCACCATCACTTCGACTTTAAAAATGGTTACTTCCAAATGCGAGCTCTAAAGAGACAATGTGATATATTCCCTTCTTTTTGGTAGATAACATGTTGCTATATTAAAAAAAAAAAGAAAAAAAGAAAAGAAAAACTCGAGAATCGTGTTCACAATGATCAGACTGTCGTCTCACAATCACAGCACACGGACAGATAACCTCACGGCATATGGGAACTTGATAATTATGTAGTCAATAGGAAACGCAGTATACAAAGCCTAAAATTTCTTCTCGGTTCTCGATATCCTATGCAGAACGTTAATAAATTAATGTTCTGAGACAACAGCTGCCCATATTAAGAAAATACGTCAGCTTTTACGTGCAGCCAATTAAAACGGCGCGTAATTTGAGCTGAAAATGGGGACAGAACATGTTATGGACCTCTGTTCTCTGAATAAGGGTAGCGCATCTCATATCTGGGGCACGGCGTCTCGTGCAGCAGCCGTTCGTCATTGCCAGAAAGGAGCGGGCTGTAAGTCTTTCGCCGCAGTCTGACGCCTGCGGTAGTGGTATCGCGACACAGCTCCATGCATCACGGTAGTTCCGTCTTACTGATTGACGTTTGGGGATAGCCTTTCGGCTGCAGACTATGCGTCACTGACATGCAAACCGCGCTGGATACGATCTCAGTATTCTTTTCCGAAGACATTACTTTTTCGGGACTGATGACCATAGATGTTAAGTCCCATAGTGCTCAGAGCCATTTGAACATTACTTTTTCCATCTGCAACAGTCACTACGCTGCAGATTTCAAGATTCTAACGACAGTAAAATATTATATCTCCAAGGTACTAAAGCAAAAAATATCCAGATAAATCGCGACATGAAATCTACCACCGGGAAACGATGTAAGTTCCACGTGGTTACAACTTGCTCTTTCATGTGTTTGGGATAAACACTGAGCTCGAAATTTTTCGCTCGTCAGTCAGAAAGAAGACAAGGAACGAAACCCAATGGAAATTGGTACGGAGATCGTGGTGCTTTTTATAGCAAATAAGCAGAATGCTTTGGTCGAGAGAAACTTTTGGGAGAATCCTGTTCCGTCACGCGTCATATTATTTACAATTTTTTATCATTTTAATCTGATTCTTTGCGTGGGTTGCATCGATAGCCAGGCAGCTACAGTTTAAGTTGTATCCATCAGTAAAAATAATACTTGCCTGTTACAAAGTTTTATAAATGCGCGCACTGGGAGTAATATTCAAATCGTTCGCATTCATCAGTAGCGCTCTTGAGTTGCAGATGCGTTCAGGTGTGTATTTCGATTTAACTGGGAAGAAACAGCACTCACCTTGAAATTGTGTTCAGTTTAATCATTCGCACCTAGTTTACATTGTACCAGAAGTTTCATTGCAAAGATATTCATTGTGTGTTGGGGCACACGAGAGTTTTACGAAATAAGAGTGTAGTTAGCTTCAAAATTTTGGAGAAAGAACAACTGCTATAAAAAAGAGCGTAGTTTTGCGATTTGTAATTAATTGTTACTAATCAAAACCAAGGCTTCTTCGAGCGTGTCATAATCTGCTACTGAAGGAAAAAGTAAATAATTACTTGAATAAATCGAACATTTGACTGAATCTGCTGGTTACTATTGTTCGGCTGGAGAAACGGCTTTGGAGAGGAGTTGTAATGTGGTACTACAGCTAATACTGCTGTGGAAGTGTTCCACTACACGAATGTAAAATGTCCTGCATGATACCTCAAGAAAAATCCACGTTGATATTGACTACAATTAATTCGTTTAGATAGGATACAGGAAAAATTTGTGCACTAGTTTCCACTCACTTAGTGATACGTTAAGCTAACCAACATACAAGTATTACAGAGAACAATTCGAAAACCGTTCGGCACTCCACATAACAGCATATTCCTAAAAACACTGTGACGTACATAAGAAATAAGGTACCGCCAAATACATGACAGGGCACGAAGTCAGTCGCTAAGGCCAAAGTCGAAGAGAACCGTCAGTACAAACACGAACTAATAACACTAGTAAAAAGTAACAAATGAAACTTGAGGGATCAGGTGTCGGAGACTGAGAAAGTCTTGCAGTTCACCAGGAACCTCTGAAACGTTTTTGTCTAGTCATTACAGAAATCTGATACTGCGAACTTCGTCTATTTTCATATAATCAACAGGTTCTTCACGTTAATGTGGCACTGGAATAATATACAATACACAGTACAGATTTAGAGTTATCACTGGTATGTGATAAAGATAAATTTGTTAACGTCGAATAAAAAAAATGGTTCAAATGGCTCTGAGCACTATGGGACTCAACTGCCGTGGTCATTAGTCCCCTAGAACTTAGAACTACTTAAACCTAACTAACCTAAGGACATCACAAACACCCATGCCCGAGGCAGGATTCGAACCTGCGACCGTAGCAGCAGCGCGGCTCCGGACTGGAGCACGGCCACCGCGGCCGGCTTAACGTCGAATACAGATTGAAGTGCTACGAAGTCTTCTCTGAAAGCATTTGTATGGCGTGTAGCCATGCATAGAAGTCAAAAATGGACGATAAACAGTTTAGACAAGAAGCGAATAGAGGCTTTTGAAATGTAGTGCTACAGAAGAATACTAAAGATAGATGGATAGATAACATAACTAACGATGAGGTACTGAATAGAATTTTGCAAAGAAGAAATTTATGGGATAACTTGACTAGAAGAAGGGATAGCGTGTTCAAAATGTTTCAGAAACCAGCATTAAGTGAACAAACAAGGAATACAAAGCAACGCCTTACGTATGGCTCCCGTACGTGCCGCGACAGAAGATAGTCTAAAATTCTGCATAGTGTGTAGAACAGCCACATTTTTTTAAATGAATGCAACATGTTTCCTGGTTGACTATTTAAACTATTTCTGCGTTCGACAGTTAAAATTTGTTTCTTAAGCTACATTCTAGTGTTCAGCAAGAAAAAGTTGCTATATGTACGCATTACTCTGTGGGCGCTGCGGTTAGTCTAACCTTAAATGAAGGCAGTGTTTTTCCACTTGGCTATATTCGTTTCAACTATGTCTGCATTCCACGTCTAAATTAAGCTTTTTAAGGCATTAGCTAGTGTTTAGTTAGAAGATAGTGCCATAGGTATATAAATTGCAGCGTATTTGCATCATGTGCATCCTTTCATTTTTGTTTATAAATTTAGCTGTTCCTCGTGTATTGACGGTTATTTGGTATATTTCTGTACACTTGCTGCCTTATGTACTCCAACGAAGTAATAAATGTCAAGAGTAGTTAAATCTGTAAAGTAAAACGAACGGACGCGAATAACTGAATACGCTGCCATTGTTATACGAGGGCGTGCTAATAAGCAATGTCTCCGAATTTTATATGTGAAAACTCTTAAAGCTTTGTAAATAAATCCATCTGTATTAATATTCTACATCTTTATTCCACATGTCCACATATTTATTTCTGAGCATAGTCATCCTGGCGACGAACACATTTCTCCCAACGAGAGACCAGTTTATTGGTACCGTTACTGTAAAATGAGGAAACACGAGACTCGGATGGGACCAAGTCGGGACTGCATGGAGAACGATCAGTGACGGCGATCCCAGGGCGTCGGACTGTTCCAGATGTCACAGGGCTCGTGTGTGGTGTGGCATTCTCATGCTGAAACAGAGGGTGTTCTGTGTTTGAACGAAATCTTAGAATTCGAAACTCGTTTACAGCTCGCTGTTTCTAACGCATCCACAGATTTACAGGGTGTTACAAAAAGGTACGGCCAAACTTTCAGGAAACATTCCTCACACACAAATAAAGAAAATATGTTATGTGGACATGTGTCCGGAAACGCTTAATTTCCATGTTAGAGCTCATTTTAGTTTCGTCAGTATGTACTGTACTTCCTCGATTCACCGCCATGATTTCATACGGAATACTCTATCTGTGCTGCTAGAACATGTGCCTTTACAAGAAAGACACAACGTGTGGTTCATGCACGATGGAGCTCCTGCACATTTCAGTCGAAGTGTTCGTACGGTTCTTAACAACAGATTCGGTGACCGATGGATTAGTAGAGGCGGACCAATTCCATGGCCTCCACGCTCTCCTGACCTCAACCCTCTTGACTTTCATTGTCTACGCAACCCCGGTACCAAACGCAGAGACTCTTCGTGCTTGTATTGCGGACGGCTGTGATACAATACGCCATTCTCCAGGGCTGCATCAGCGCATCAGGGAATCCATGCGACGGAGGGTGGATGCATGTATCCTCGCTAACGGAGGACATTTTGAACATTTCCTGTAACAAAGTGTTTGAAGTCACGCTGGTAAGTTCTGTTGCAGTGTGTTTTCATTCCACGATTAATGTGATTTGAAGAGAAGTAATAAAATGAGCTCTAACATGGAAAGTAAGCGTTTCCGGACACATGTCCACATAACATATTTTCTTTCTTTGTGTGTGAGGAATGTTTCCTGAGAGTTTGGCCGTACCTTTTTGTAACACCCTATATACCTATGGCACCTTTTTCTAGCTAAACCCTGACTAATGACTTTAAAAGTTTATTTTAGTCGTGGAACGCAGAAATAGTCGAAATAAATGCAGCCAAATGGAAAAACACTGCCTTCATTTAAGACTGGACTAACTAAAGTGCCCACAGAGTAATGCGAGCAAATTTCATTTCTCACTCAACACGCAAGGAACGGGAAGAAGCGCAAGCTATAACGAGAAGTATTCTCTGCTACGCAATGCGCTCTGGTTTGCAGGGTTGCGATGCAGATGCAGATTTCATAGACGCGAGGTATTGCTGTTTACTCTTGTAAACGGAAGTACTTTAAAAAATAGAAAAAAACAACTGCGTATGTCAAGCTGACACGTTATTTCGCAACAGGCACTGAGGCAACGAAAACAGAATTTGATTCAGATGCGCGGCAGGCGGAGGCATTGGCCATGTGCGCTGTGGGACGGGAAGCAGTGTGAGAGGCGAGCGCGCCTCAGCCGGCATAAGTACTTGTGAGCGCCGGCACTTGTGTGGCGGTGACAGCTCGCGCTAATTCCAGGACGCATCCGTCATCCCGCGGCGTCGATACGGACCGCCGCGGCAGGTGTAGGGGAACCGCCAATACTGCATTCCTCCCGCTAGTCCGGCCTACAGCACCACAATGTTCGCCGTTGCCCAGCCGTCCTGTACAAGTCTACGTCTCCATTCCGTATGCCAGCGTACGGTCTGTGACGTATGGTGTAGGCCTATAACGAAATAATGTTCTATTAAAGCGGCCACTTTACGCTTTGCTCAAATTAGTCAGTCAGGTTGAGCTATGAAACATCGTTATTGTTCTACAACTTCATACAAGATATGCATCGAATCACAATCAAAAGCGCAGAAGCGAGTTAACTAATGGGATTATGACTCATTACACCATGTAACTCCATTGAAAGAGAAGGAGAGGGGGTAAAGTTTAACGTCCTTTCTACAACGAAACTACGGATGCAACAGAACCGGTATTCACAGAATTACCGTCTGTGAATAACAACTGCACTTTGTAGTATATTCAGTTTATTTATTTGTATAAGAATAGATTCTTTTTAATTTATACTGGAAGTAATTTTTTAACACTCGGCCTTTTGCAAAACATGATTTTTCCTTTTTTATACTTTATGTGGGTTTCGTTTTTTATCTCTAAAACTATTGTTCAAAACTTAAACGTCTTAGGCCTAAATTAGGAAACCAACTGCAACACGTGCAGCATATTTTGATGTGACTGACCACCTGAAACTATTTTAAAGATTGTACCGAACTGCTTGGCTAGCTTTCGTGGGTTTTTTGTGGTTCGACAGCATGTCATCTGCAACGTCGTCTGCTGTCAAGGTAACGTATGTTGGAGGAAATACTCATATTGGTGACTGTACGAGGAGAATCGGAGGGAACAGCTGAGCTTGACGTCTCCCACAGATGGATGGATAACCATTAATCGTCCCATGCCCCGACTTCGTGAGACATCACGGAAAAGCATGAAATTTAACCAAGGTACTGTCGCAAAGTCTGGTGAAAAGAAACTGCACACCATCTCCACACACTCATTCACTCCGTCCTCCACCAATGTTGTCCACGTCCATCGGATGAAGCGTTTTCCTTCGCCACGACTGAAACCTACTACCTTAGAATTTGCAACTGTCACTCTAGAGTATACGTAGCCGTCTTTGTTATGGAGCAGGTTAGTGATTTATTACGGACCAAATAAATTGACTCCGCACACACTTCGGCAGCACTTTCCTAACCTTAATTATCTGTACGAGTTGATTTCAGTGTATTGTGTATTGCCAGGGCATTCTGTTTCTTTTCAGGTTTAGAAGTAATGTTCTTACAACATTCAGTGTAATGCATAAATTGGTAAGGGCTCCTCATGATTCCAGTGTGGTACCAAAACGCCTCAAATAACTAGGATTAAATAAATACGGAGGCCACGAAAATTAGTCACAATGTGCGTTCACTAGCGTTGGGCGAGAAGTCGAGTATCCTGGGCCTTTACTGCATGGAAGGATCGCATTTAATCTAAGAAACTACTATATAGGCCATTGTTAAGGAACTTTATGCCATTAAATTTTCCGGAGCGTTATTGTTATTATGAAAGGTGATGATTATATAAGTGTCTTCCTACACCAGGATTCAAACAGGCTTTGTCCGTGTCCAATGTCATAGTACTGGAGCGCTGTGCTAAAGAATCTATGGAAGATTAGACCCTTTCGCCCCGTAGGTGATGGGAACATTAGGGATCTCAGGTTATACGACAGATGGACGGTAATGTGTGCAAAGGAACCAATCCGGCAACCATTTGAAATCTTTCAGGGAAACTATGAAAAGCCTAAATCAGAATGGCCGCATGAGTATTTGAACCTTGCGAGTCCAGCGCATGAATCTCTGCCCGAGCTCGCTTGGAAGCGTGCGTCAGCATCTCGGCACAGAAGCTGGTGAGGTATACACTTTTAATCTGTCAAAGAAATTAATTTCTGTGATTTCCGCTGCTGCATATACACTGAAGCGCCAAAGAAATTGGTATAGGCATGCGTATTCAAATACAGTGATATATAAACAGGCAGAATACGACGCTGTGATCGGCAACGCATATATAAGACAACTGTCTGGCGCAGTTGCCAGATCGGTTACTGCTGCTACAATGGCAGGTTATCAAGATTTAAGGGTGTGTGAATATGGTGTTATAGTCGGCGCACGAGCGATGGGACGCAGCATCTCCGAGGTAGCGATGAAGAGGGAATTTTCCCGTACGACCATTTCACGAGAGTACCGTGAGTATCAGGAATCCGGTGAAACATCAAATCTCCGGCACCACTGCGAGCGGAAAAAGATCCTGCAAGAATGGTACCAACGATGACTGAAGATAATCGTTCAACGTGACAGAAGTGCAACCCTTCCGGAAATTGCTGTCGATTTCAATGCTGGGCTATCAACAGGTGTCAGCGTCCGAACCATTCAACGAAACATCATCGGCATGGGCTGTCGGAGCCGAAGGCGCACTCGTATACCCTTGATGACCGCACGACACCGACATTGCTTTGTTGATGACTGGAAACATGTTGCCTGCTCGGACGAGTCTCGTTTCAAATTGTGTCGAGCGGATGGACTTGTACGGGTATGGAAACAATCTCATGAATCCATGGACCTTGCATGCCACTAGGGGACTCAAAATGGTTCAAATGGCTCTGAGCACTATGGGACTTAACATCTGAGGTCATCAGTCACCTAGAACATAGAACTACTTAAATCTAACTAACCTAAGGACATCACACACATCCGTGCCCGAGGCAGGATTCGAACCTGCGACCGTAGCGGTCGCGCGGTTCCAGACTGAAGCGCCTAGAACCGCTCGGCCGGCCGGCATCAGGGGACTATTCAAGCTGGTGGAGGCTCTGTAATGGTGTGGGGCGTGTGCAGTTGGAGTGATATGGGACCCCTGATACGTCGAGACACGACTCTGACAGGTGACACGTACGTAAGCATCCTGTCTGATCACCTGCATCCATTCATGTCCACTGTGCATTCCGACGCACTTGGGCAATTCCAGCAGGACAATGCGACACTCCACACGTCCAGAATTGCTGCAGAGTGGCTCCAGGAACACTCTTCTGAGTTTAAACACTTCCGCTGGCTACCAAACTCCCCAGACATGAACATTATTGAGCATATCTGGGATGCCTTGCAATGTGCTGTTCAGAAGACATGTCCATCCCCTCGTACTCTTATCGGTTTATGGACAGGACTCATTGTGTCATTTCCCTCAAGCAGTACTGCAGACATTAGTCGAGTCCATGCCACGTTGTGTTGGGGCATTTCTGCTTGCTCGCGGGGGCCCTATATAATATGAGGCAGGTGTGCCAGTTTCTTTGGTTTTTCAATGTACAGTATATTTTATTGCGCGTCGGTTGCCGAGTCAGTTCTACAAGTTACGAACACTACTAGCAGCTGCTTGTATTAACTGATTAAACTGTGAAATATCAAATCCAAGATACCGTCTACATAATTCGTGAATAATTTACGTAATGTGACCTCGCTTGTTCGGTGCGCGTAAACTGTTTCATTCCTCATTTCGTTGCTGGCGGGGTAAATGAACAGTTGTTTGTGTCACTTACATCTTACTCTTCCAAAGTCGTTATCTGACTCCAACTCATATCAGTCTAATGTATGATAGTAACGTGCTTAACATGGAAAGGTCCTACTTCATATCAGAGGGCTCAGCGTTGCTCACAGCCATGCGGGTTCGATTCCCGGTATTGCCAGGGATTTTTTCTTAATGGGAGGACTGAAACCGGTTGTACGCAGACTTGTGAGAGACGAACTGAGAAGCTGCTCGATAAAGCTGTAGTAGTTCCAGGTCACGAAAACTGACAACGGCTGGGAGAGCTGTGTGTTGGACCCACGCCAATCCCTAACGCGCCCAATGACGCTGTTGGCAGAGGGTGGCACGGCGGTCGTCGGTACCGATGGATCCGGCAAGGTCTGTGGACGGAGTTTAACACGGAATATGTGGTGACAGTCATACCGCAACGTAAAATGTTGTGCTGTGGCATCGTGTCACTCATCATGATTTCTTCAGTAGTTCGACCGAGATGCGGCAGTGATTTCGATGCTGCACTGAAGTTGGGAAGAGCAGGAATCAGTCGCAAAAAATTTCATAGATCGGGAATATGTGCTTACGGTCTGGTTAAAACTATTAGTCTTATTCCAGCCTATTTGTACATTATTTCACATAGTATAATTGATTACTAAAGTTGTTCATTAGCATCTGAGCAAATAAACTTCTGAATGAATCACTATGAAAACAAAATACATATTGTAATTCCGGTTATTGTGTCGGCAGCTACGACTCGGTCAGCATTGTTCGTGAAATTTTTGTGAAAAGAGCTTAGTTCCACAGTAAACTTAGGACGGTCTCTGTTCCAGCACAGTCGGTGGACTCTCCGGTTCATCCATTTATTTTATGCACTGGCACTTGCTACGACCACTAGGGATGCGATTCAGTACGTCAATCAATTCAGTCTGTTTAAGTGAAACCGCTGTGAAGGGGGTCTCTTGTCAGTATTTGATGAGTTCTATTCATCCACCTAGATCCGTTCAACGCCGTAATTTTCTAGAACGAACAACTACTCTGAATCTGCAGAGGGGTTTTCTAGTCATTCTTTACTTTTCTCTTTATATAACTGGTGCCCGAGCTAGTACACGGACTGAACGGAAGGCACAGAACCCAGGACGAGGTATACACTGAATAATCGAAGCCGGCCGAAGTGGCCGTGCGGTTAAAGGCGCTGCAGTCTGGAACCGCAAGACCGCTACGGTCGCAGGTTCGAATCCTGCCTCGGGCATGGATGTTTGTGATGTCCTTAGGTTAGTTAGGTTTAAGTAGTTCTAAGTTCTAGGGGACTAATGACCTCAGCAGTTGAGTCCCATAGTGCTCAGAGCCATTTGAACCATTTTGAATAATCGAAAATACTAACGTCCATCGGCGGTTGTGACAAAGGTGCTCAGACTGGTTCATTGTACAGTAGTGTTGTGTAATCTGAGGGAGACACTCACTTTTACAGCCGTGATTCCTTTAGTGATGCTTAGGATGATACGACGGAAGTTTTCCAGAACAGTCAAAGGTTATTTTCGTAGAGACTTGAAACGATACTGTTGTTTGTGTCCAATGGCCCATTTGTATGTCGAAATCACTCCCTTTTTGACTGTACAGCACACATAGCTGAAATGTTACGTTGATGCGAAATGGTAAAGGGTGTCAGACAGCAAGTTTTTAAGGAATTGCTTACAGTACACTGTTGCGGCTACGTAACATTTGATTAGAAACGCCCAAAGCTTTTTTTACAAGTAACGTCGTCATACACGTCAAATTTCATACCACTACTGCTCAGTAAAGAATCCGTTCGTCACTTTTTCTCCAGATCCACACCTCAGTATCGGACTGCAACCTGGCTTCTCCTGATTTATAGCTCCATTAATATTTTTCATGATTTTCCACAGCGGAATGGGGTCTCTCTGCAGGGTGTTTCAGGAAGAAACGTTAAGAGGTGACAAACTCATTTCTTCCGCCCGTGCTTAAAAATGTACTGAATGTCCCGTTGTCTTTTTAATCTCCCATCGACGGACGCTGCGTTACTAATTGGAGGTTTTGTCTCAATTGACCTTTGTCGTGTGGACAAACACGTCCCTCCTTGATAGCTCTATTTGCTTGTAGACTTAGCTAGTTAACCAGTTCAACAAACCTTTGTAAATGGATGACGGGCCAAATGAATTTCAGTATTACTGACATGTTTGGTCTTACGGAAGACAAAGCTGGAATGGAACGAGGGCAACGTTCGGCGGGCAAGATGACTCAGTCCCGTCGTGTGTCCACACTAGGATGGCTTCAAACGCTTACATAGATCCATTTCAACCAGAACTGATTATTCTGCATGATGAAATTACAAAATTCAAACAACGGTGTCGTTCTCAAGCCGATCATGTTGAAGGATTGGTTTCAGTGGAAGCATGTCGCTCTTCCGAAATAGTAAAACCGGTTCCGTACCAATAGAAAAACTATAGGGGTTCTTGGCAATTCTTTTTATCACAGTGAGCACTAATTTGGCACTCCAACTAACATAAACTACAATATCTGGTACGGTATGAGAGACTGCTGTTTCTGAGATCAGCTTGAAAAATTTGCAGTTGCGGTTAGGAATTGAAACAATGGTTAGTTCGTTTTCATACCATTCTGATTGAGAAACAAGACCATATTTTTCGTGTCTATTGCTACTGTTTATTGCTCTTAGAAATCTACACCTACATTCCACAAGCCACTTTACGGTGAACGGTGGAGGGTACTGTGTGTCCCACTGTCACTTCTCCCTTTCCAGCGTGGTACAATGAGAAGATGATGATGATGTTGGTCGTGGCACCCAACAACGATATTTCCACTGTAATAGTTTCTCTGATGGCATAAGTGTCTACTTGTCGATGATGATTATTAACCTCCATTACTTCCGTTAGGTCTCAAGTCGGAGACGTCACAGTTCGTTGTAATTGACAGAAAGTCATCGAGTAAAACAGAAGTGATTTCTGGCGTTCCCCAAGGTAGTGTTATAGGCCCTTTGCTGTTCCTTATCTATATAAACGGTTTGGGAGACAATCTGAGCAGCCGTATTCGGTTGTTTGCAGATGACGCTGTCCTTTATCGACTAATAAAGTCATCAGAAGATCAAAACAAACTGCAAAACGATTTAGAAGAAATATCGGAATGGTGCGAAAAGTGGCTGTTGACCTTAAATAACGAAAAGTGTGAGGTCATCCACATGAGTGCTAAAAAGAACGCGCTAAACTTAGGTTACATGATAAATCAGTCTAATCTAAAAGCTATAAATTCAACTAAATACCTAGGAATTACAATTACGAACAATTTAAATTGGAAGGAACACATAGAAAATGTTGTGGGGAAGGCTAACCAAAGACTGCGTTTCATTGGCAGGACACTTAGAAAACGTAACAGACCTACTAAGGAGACTGCCTACACTACGTTTGTCCGTCGTCTTTTAGAATACTGTTGCGCGGTGTGGGATCCTTACAGATAGGACTGACGGAGTACATCGAAAAATTTCAAAGAAAGGCAGCACGTTTTGTATTAGCGCGAAATATGGGAGAGAGTGTGAAAGAAATACTACAGGATTTGGGATGGACATCATTAAAAGAAAGGCGTTTTTCGTTGCGGAGGAAGCTTCTCACGAAATTCCAATCACCAACTTTCTCCTCCGAATGCGGAAATATTTTGTTGACACCGACGTACTTAGAGAGGAACGATCACCAAGATAAAATAAGGGAAATTAGAGCTCGTACGGAAAGACATAGGTGTTCATTCTTCCCGCACACTATACGACATTGGAATAATAAAGAATTGTGAAGGTGGTTCGATGAACCCTCTGCCAGGCACTTAAATGTGGTTTTCAGAGTATCCATGTAGATGTAGAAGTGCTGTGCTTCTTCGTTATGCAGTCACGTCGTAACACTGGGTGCGTGTGTACCTAGAAGTAGATAACATCAGTGGGTATGAGGAAATTACCAACTGAGGGGAGTATCCGGAAGGAATGGGCTCCCAAATCCTGTCCACCATACAGGTCTAGGTTTTCCATGGTTTATCTAAATCACTTCAGGCAATTGGCGAGAAGGTTGCTTTGCTGGATGCCGACTTCCCTCGAAAACCTGGAAAATCAAGGAATTGTGAAAGATTGAAGGAATCCTGGGAGACTCTAAGAGAATTGCACTGTTCGTTGAGAGAAAGAAACCTTCTTTGTCATTCTCTTCCAAATCACTCTGAGACTCAGCTTTGCAAACAATCGTTCGTAGAACCACGTAAGGAAAGGTAAAAAAAGGCATGAAACTGTAATGTTCCGATCTCTACAGTGGCTACCTCCAGTGAGCTCGCCAACCATGGCAATCTTTGTTATTGTCTCTTCTTGGGCTCTAGTTCCGTTTCCTACTGCACGATTGTGAGTGCGACGGAATGTAACGCACATGAGAGAATTTGTCACGGATCTGTGATTTCGTTATTCACATAACAGCAAAGGCAGGTTCTCTAATACTATAAAAAAATGAAATACCTACGCACGTTTGAACCCAGACATTCCGTAGATCAGCCTTTAATATTCAGCTCTCCTTTATTTATTGTCATGTATCAGGATAACTCTCATGACTGTGTGGAGAGCGTCCGGTTTGAAACGCAATGTGTCATTGCTATCATGGTCTATCGATATTATATTCCAGTGACAATAATTCGAAACGTGTTCCTGGGATGATCTGTCACATACTTGACCCTCTTTCGCACAATGACACGGCATGGAACGAAATGGTAGCGGACCACGGTTATCTAATAATTTCACAAAATACTTCATAATGCTGTGGATCCGGGCTGAACTCGGAATATTCAGCAATAATGGACGTCACAACTACGAGGGACATTCAATAAATAATGCAACACATTTTTTTTCTGGAAGAAGGTTGATCCTATTCAGGATTCCAATACACCATATTATGCCCGACTGTTTTTGCTGCAAAACCCTATTTTTCAACATAATCTCCGTTCAGTGCAACGGCCTTAGGCCACCTTACTGGGAGTGCCTTTATGCCCGCAAGGTACCACTCTACTGGTCAACGTCGGAGCCTCTTGCTGCATCAGTAACCTCCCCATCACATACGTATTGCTTCCCACGGAGTGCATCCTTAGTTGGGACACACAGATGGAACTCGGAATGTGATGATCTGGGCTGCAGGTTGGATGAGGAGGAACGGTTCAGTGACGTTTTGTGAGCTCCTCTAGGGTGCGCAGATTTGTGCGAGGCCTTGCGTTGTCACGGAGGAGAAGAGGTACAGCTTAATTTTAGTTGCGACGAACATGCTGAAGTCGTTTCTTCAGCTTCCTGCGGGTAGCGCAGTACACTTCATAGCTGATCGTTGCGCCGTGTGGGAGGACATTAAACAGAATAGCCCTTCAGAGATCCAGCGGACCGTCGACATGACTTTACCTCCTGAGGGTACGGCTTCGAACTTTTTATTCCGGGAAGAGGCGCTACTGCATGGATTGCCATTTTGTTTCCGGTACAAAATGATGAACGCAGGTTTCACTGGCTGTGACAATGCTCGAGAAAAAATGCCACAACAGCTGCGTAAAGCGCAAGCAGTTCCGCACAGATGGTCCTTCGTTGCTCTTTGTGGTCTTCTGTTACGGGGTTAGGAATCCATTGGGCGCACACCTTTGAGTACCCGATGGACGAGTGTGTCAGCACTACCAACAGAGACGTCCGGTTGAGCAGCGAGATATATGATTGTGAACCGTCGATCACCTCGAGTGAGAGTGTCCTCACGTTCCAGTATTGCAAGAGTCACAGCTGTGTGCGGGCAAGCGGCGGACACGTTTGGGCGGCCTTGTTGCGGTGTTGACGGACGCCTTGCCCAACGACTCACCGTGCCTTTGTTCGTGGTCAAGTCCCTGTAGACATTCTGCAAAACGCCTCTGAATATCTCTGAAGGTCCGCTTTCCGCCTAAAGAAACTCGATGACAGGTCCCTGCTTGGAATGTATCTCGGTTACAGGCGCCATTTCGAAGGCTACGCAGAGCGCCGCCACCCATCGAAACTTCATGGAAAGTATAGGGGCTGAAGCGGGAATATTCCAAGATGTCCCACTACAAAATCGCATTTTTTTCAACCGATACTAGCCGAGAAAAAAAACTGTTGCATTACATAATGAGCGCCCCTTCTTAAAAACTTACTTGCAGTCATGAAAAATATTGAAGTAAAAGTTGATCTCACATGCAACAAACGCTGGTTCCTTGACTTCCGGAAGGCGTTCGATACAGTTCCGCACTGTCGCCTGATAAACAAAGTAAGAGCCTACGGAATAACAGACCAGCTATGTGGTTGGATTGAAAAGTTTTTAGCAAACAGAATACAGCATGTTGTTCTCAATGGAGAGACGTCTACAGGCGTTAAAGTAACCTCTGGCGTGCGACAGGGGAGTGTTATGGGACCATTGCTTTTCACAATATATATAAATGACCTAGTAGATAGTGTCGGAAGTTCCATGCGGCTTTTCGCGGATGGTGCTGTAGTATACAGAGAAGTTGGAACATTAGAAAATTGTAGCGAAATGCAGGAAGATCTGTAGCGGATAGGCACTTGGTGCAGGGAATGGCAACTGACCCTTAACATAGACAAATGTAATGTATTGCGCACACATAGAAAGAAGAATCCTTTATTGTATGATTATATGATAGCGGAACAAACACTGGTAGCAGTTACTTCTGTAAAATATCTGGGAGTATGCCTACGGAACGATTTGAAGTGGAATGATCATATAAAATTAATTGTTGGTAAGGCGGGTACCAGGTTGAGATTCATTGGGAGAGTCCTTAGAAAATGTAGTCCATCAACAAAGGAGGTGGCTTACAAAACACTCGTTCGGCCTATACTTGAGTATTGCTCAACAGTGTGGGATCCGTACCAGGTCGGGTTGACAGAGGAGACAGAGAAGATCCAAAGAAGAGAGGTGCGTTTCGTCACATGTTTATTTGGTTTGCGTGATAGCGTTA
The DNA here is from genome assembly GCF_023898315.1 of Schistocerca nitens. Lineage (NCBI taxonomy): Eukaryota > Metazoa > Arthropoda > Insecta > Orthoptera > Acrididae > Schistocerca > Schistocerca nitens. The sequence continues at coordinate 269,481,618 of NC_064616.1, forward strand.
CGGAGATGTTTAACAAACTCAAGTGGCAGACTCTGCAAGAGAGGCGCTCTGCATCGCGGTGTAGCTTGCTGTCCAGGTTTGGAGAGTGTGCGTTTCTGGATGAGGTATCGAATATATTGCTTCCCCCTACTTATACCTCCCGAGGAGATCACGAATGTAAAAGTATAGAGATTCGAGGCATTCCGGCAGTCGGGTTCACTGGTAGATGCCGTGTTTCTTGACTTCCGCAAGGCGTTCGATACAGTTCCCCACAGTCGTTTAATGAACGAAGTAAGAGCATATAGACTATCAGACCAATTGTGTGATTGGATTGAAGAGTTCCTAGATAACAGAACGCAGCATGTCATTCTCAATGGAGAGAAGTCTTCCGAAGTAAGACTGATTTCAGGTGTGCCGCAGGGGAGTGTCATAGGACCGTTGCTATTCACAATATACTTAAATGACCTTGTGGATGACATCGGAAGTTCACTGAGGCTTTTTGCAGATGATGCTGTGGTGTATCGAGAGGTTGTAACAATGGAAAATTGTACTGAAATGCAGGAGGATCTGCAGCGAATTGACGCATGGTGCAGGGAATGGCAATTGAAACTCAATGTAGACAAGTGTAATGTGCTGCGAATACGTAGAAAGATATGAAACTTCCCCTTTGAATAATTTTACACGACTGTCCTTAACCTGACACACAATATTTTTTAGCGCAACGCAATCTGACTTTCAACACACAATATTTTGTTAGCGCAACGCAATCTGACTTTCAAAATTCTCTACAAGAGAATGGCCCTGACTAACATTAAACTATCTCTTTCACAAATCACTTACCTCACAAAAATCTTCGCTGCTCAAGCTACTGCAATACAGCGAGCGCCACTACTGCCAGCTAAATAAAAGATTCGAACTATGGAAGGCACTAACTACTCATAGGGATAGTTAGCAAATAAAAGATATTAATAGAGAACCAACAATGTATTTACCTTGATATCATGACAAATTACAAAACTCCGCCATCTCTCTCCCCACATCCACCACTGCTGGCGGCTCACCTCCAACTGCCCAGCGCTACGCGCTGTTCACAGCCAGCTGCCTAACACTACAATGGTTGAGTATTACAACAATGCAAAGCAGCCACAGACTGCACACGGCACAGCCGGTGATTTTCATACTGAGGTGGCGTTATCAATAAAAAAACCTAAACAGCCTACTTACATAGCCCCCATGCTCCCCACAAAAAATTTTACAAATTGAGTTGGGCAGTGCCCAATACAGATTTGAAAAAATTTTTCATAATTACAATAACTAAGAAATCAAATGCACACACTTATTGATACAATGTTGGTCAAAAGCTAAAATTTTCTCACAGTCCATAAAGACAGTCCTGATCATTCATCACATTGCAGTGTTTTTCTCAAAGTCTGAGCAGTAAAAGAAAATGCACATAGACGTAGTGGATTTCCATGCAGTCTTGAAGAAGTATCGTTGTCCTTCCAACGGAAAGACAGTGCTGACTCTTGACATGCTGACACGTAATGGGCCACAACAGAGCAAACCCACAGCGTAGTCTATCGAAGTTTTGAAGAATATCGTTTGGTAGGTCATCACAGAGCAGACCCACTGTAGTCCTGGTAGAGATTATGGTATTGGTGGGCCACCAGAGGCGCAGACCCACTGCAGTCCTTGTAGAAATAATGGTATTGATGGATCATCAAAGATGTAGACCCACTGTAGTCCTTGTAGAAATAATGGTATTGGTGGGCCACCAGAGGTGCAGACCCACTGTAGTCCTTGTAGAAATGACGGTACTGGTGGGCCACCAGAGGTGCAGACCCACTGTAGTCCTTGTAGAGATGGCCAGCAACCATCTGTTGTGACTGTGCAGGTGCACAATCACCATCGAAGAGTCTTGCGGATAATGTAGCAAGTCCATAACCACCACTTGTGCACTCACAAAGTTTTTGGAATTGTCCTCAGAACCAGCAATGCTGTTATCCAGTCCCTTGCTGAATCATTAAATCACATGCAAACACTATCACTCCCTACTTCTCACATATTGTCCATATACTATGACCAACAGAAATGTGTGCAGTGAAATGTAACTTACAAGTTACTTAATTTGATGACCTGGTGTCAATTACAATTTTATAACATAAGAATACAATTACAAGGGTACAGAAAACATCATTAAAAACATAATAGTAGAGATAACATTCGTAGTAATAGGGGCTTTACAAAAGAATAGAAATAAACATATACATCAGTGTTACAAAAATAATGACATAAGTACTTACATAAAGATCAGAATAACTTTTGAAACATCACCTCCACATATGAGCAACAAAACAGGATTTACCAAGTAAATAACATAGTATTAGAAAAATTCTACAACATAGCTCTAATCAGCTAAACACATAAAGACAGGAAAAACACAAATACACAAGGGTACACAAACACATAGAGGGCTGACACAAAAGGAATGGATAGGGTTCGTTTTCAGTGTAACTTTTGGTACTGCAGTATTGTGCGAACAAAACCTTTTTTGTTCTTGGAGATCTCCCTGTGTTCATCATTATTCCCAAAAAGTCCTATCTGTACCTCTTTTCTGTATTCCAACCATAAGTCTTTCAAAATAAATATGGCTCATTGTACAATACTCATTTAGGCCCAAATCTTTTTTTTATATACCTTGTCAATGCATTGCTTCCAATTCATCATAGTTAGTTTCTTATATAGTCTACCCCCTCTTAAGCTAACTTAAATCTACTGAGCTCAGATATATATACCAAGGGACGAGGCAATGCAGCATCACATAAAACAATGAACATCAATGACAAAAATTTCAAACTGGCAAAGCAAGCTACAGTAAATCTAAATTACCAAGCAATTCAACATTACTACTAATATGAGGCAATGCGCAGCAAACAATAAAATAATCATTAGTAAAACTGGCTTAACAGCGTAATACAAAGTCAAATTCAGTAACATTATGCCTGGCAAACAGCAGAAGCAAAAGCAATAAATTATATCTAAACATGACAACGCTCAAGCAGAAAAATATTACAGTAAAGACAACAATGCAGATAAGGGAAATGTATAATCACATCTTAATGTCTAAGTAATTAAAGTGGTGCACCACAAAAACTAATTCTACAAAAAAAATTACCCAGTAGTTGAAAAGAAAATTCCGTATGCAATTCCTGTGAAGTGAAATATTTTTTTTTATGCTCCTTCGTTTTTTTTTATTTACTCGATCTGTAGACAGAAAATATTTACATTAATACATCTATAAAATTTTATTTTTACCAATGCTGCAGTGCAGCTAGAAACTAGATATTAAACAAAATGGGCAAAGCAAGGCGTGAAACGTCATTCACTAGCCATATGGCATTTCTCTCAATTAGCACGACAATAGCCGTGAAATGTTTCTCATCGTTTTCAAGTTCGACCCTGTCGTTTTTGCGATGCTCTCTACAAAGGAAGGGTAATGGCCTCCCCTTTTTTTTTTTTTTTACCTGTGCCGCTGAAAAAAGGGGCTCGCAATAATGGCCTTTTTTTTTTTTTGTTTTGGGCGTCTGACACAGCTGTGTGCCCGCGACGCATTACGTGCAGGTGGTCACTTAACTTTCGTACGGAAATATTTACGACAGCAGTTTCCGCTACAATGGCAGTCTTAAATAAAAATATTTCACAGGTCAAGAATTAGCGTTGCAAATCTGTAAAAACAAAATCCTACGAATATAACAGTGTCCAAAAAATTTTCGTCGGCATTGTGATACATTCACGCATTTACACACATTTCATAACTCTAAAAGTACGATTCTCGGTTTCCAACATACGTCTTCACAAGGCAGAGTTCCTAACCGCTACTCATTACTCCTTACCTTATTACACATATACAAATTCTTCGACGCTTCTTCAATACTTCATCATAAGATACTTAGCATAATCAAATTCCTCATATAGCATCAAATTGTTCATCATAAACATACCTCAACAGCATAATACACATCGTCGTCGTAAAAATAACAGCATAACATCTCAGTCAACTCTCAAAATCGTCGTAGCTTCCTCCAATAATATCAAAACTTAAAAAAAATTCTCTGCTCATGTCAAAAGTGTCATCTACCTCAAATGTACTTTAAAATCATGCTCCCTTACCAAATACATCATTCAAAGCTCTCATAGTATCACAATGGTTCCGAAAAAATATGAACAGTTTACAAAGTACAGACAAAATACAGTTTCATAAGTGTGAAGTTATTCAACTGTGTAATTACGTAAGCATCTGTCACTGACGTAGTAAAAAAAATGTTTGTCTCTCTCAGTTAAATGATCTGATAGCTGTATAATACTGTGTTGGAGAAATATGGTACCGATGTGTAAAGTTGTATAAGCAAATACCATATTAGCTAGGGCTCCTTGTGCTTGCCAAACACATGGTACACAAAGTAAGTGTGTACCCCCCTGAGGATTAATGTAATTATACCCTCAGGTGTTACAGATTACAGCAATGGAGTGAAATATATCTCAGAAAACTTTCTTTGTAATTCAAAAATCTTTAAAAATAAATGTTTTAAGTACAAAATTAATCACTCAAATACGTGTCCTGTAGCGCTAAACTGTGCGTCATGTTGTAAGATAATCTCTGTGGAAGTCTCGTAGTTATCGTCCTCCGAAAGCTAAGTTCTGCAGAAGTCAATGTACTTACCTGATGATACACAAAAGTGAAATGCTTTGCGTATAGATATCTTAGTTATGCTTATTGTTGTGATGAAGAAAGTACTGTGCTGTAACGTATTGTTGTGCCACGAAAAAGGCTGCCTCATTATTGCTATACCACAAAAGTTACTACTAAAACATGTTTTTCTTTCCAGAAGAATTCAGAAAAACTGTGCAGATATAAAACAGATACACCGCAAAAGCAACATTGTAAACTGTCACTCATTAGTAGCGTCGTGATAACATCGTGTAGCTGTCACATAAACTAACCTCTGTGTCATCTGGTATCTCACAGAAAGCACTTTAATTTCAGAATGTATTTTCAAATAAACCAAAATGTTGCATTAAAATCTCAAGTTAAAAAAGCACATTATCTCTCAATAAACGGTTTTACGTGTGAAATGTGGTGTAAACCTTTGCTCTTCATAGTACTCAGAGTTTGAACAATGCAATTATCATGCGGTATACGTCGTTAAAGAATACTGGAATTTTTCTCAAGGTTAGCGTCTATGTTATTTTTCTCGGAGCCAGCCGGCGCAGGTGTCTGCCTGCGGTGCGGGTCATTGTCTGTCTCTCCACTGGCGCGCGTCGCTAATGGGATTCGGAGACCGAACCTCCACAAATTCGCCTTGCCGAGAGGGCCCAGCTCTGTTAGAATCCCGCCAGTTCTGATGCAATTCAGGTCTGTCGTTATGTCGGTAGTTTACATAGTTTCTTGTTTGTCGGTCATGTGGTGGAGAATCTCTCCCGGAATCGCAACTGCGCGCTGGACTGTTGCGTCTGAAAGTATTCTGTCTCCCTTGATAATAATAGTTCTGGTTACCATATTGTCTGTTTCTATGATTGTCCCTGTCATATTCATTACTACGGAAATGCGATCTTTCCCTGTAATTATTATTCTGCCAACGGTTGTCATAAGGGTGGTGTCTGTTTTGGTCACGATTTGTGTTGTGAGAATAGCCTTGTCGTGTCCAGTTCTTGTTTCTGTCGTCACGGAATTGTGACGTATGTGACCTGTAGTGATTGTTTTCCTGTTTTCGCATCCGGCGACTGTCAGTGTCAATTTCTAATTCTTGTAAGAGTCCCTGAAATGCTTCAATGTCGTCTTTGCAACGTCCTGCCAAAATAATATGTCGCAAATGTTCAGGCAGTTTGATTAAGCAAATGCGGATGAGTTCTGAGGGGCTGTATGGGTTTGACAGGTACTGATTCTTGTGCAACATGTCTTCAAAATATTTCACAAGACTGGAGAATTCAGATTGTTCGAAATGTTTCATCATTATGATGCCATGTTTTACTCGGTCTTGTGTGGCTTGAGACCAATATGCTGAGAGGAAGGCATGGTAAAATTCTCCTTCACTATGACAATCGTGAATGACCGAACGCATTCTTACAGCTGGTTCATTCTCTAAATAGCCACACATAAATTCTAATCTGTGTTCTAATGACCAGTTGGGGGAAAAACAATGAGAGAATTGATGGAGCCACGTTTGTGGATGAATGTCGTTGGCAGAATTATTAAACGTTTTGAATTTACGTGTAGTAATGAACAGCTTATAGTCAAAGTCATCATGTCGGCGAGTCGCATATCGGTCATTGTTACGTCGTGTCGGCGGTTCCATCTCAAAATTCGGTGTGCCTTGCCAATTTCTTTTATAATTTCCGAAGTGTCCTGTGTTATTATTTTGTGGTTGTTCCGTATTTCTATGTCCCTCTTCCTGTATTGGAGCGCGAGTGTCCTCTGAAATATGTAATTCTTGTATTATTTGTGCCAAATGATCTTGTACTTCGCGGATTTCTCTTTGGTGTTGCGTATTAATTTGATTTTGGTATTGTTTGAATTTTCTAATTTGTTCATACTCTTCTGTGTCAGTGAAGGCTACAGGTCTTGTGTCATTCAGATCATCATTTACCTTTGTAGATAAGTTAGTGACCTGATCCGAAAGTTCGCCTACTTTCTCCGATAGTGTACACATTTCCTCAGTGTGTTTTTCTGAACCAAGTTTCAGAGTGTCCATTTGTGTTGAAATCGAATCTACTGTGTCCTTCAAGTTTTCCTGAGTTTTTGCAAGTTGCATAACCGAATCGGTAGATGCAACTGAGTCAAATTTAGCTTGCAAGGTCTCATGATTTTCATGAACAGTAGTTTGCAGTTCTTTTATGGCTGCTTCGTGATTCTGTAGTGCATTTTCATGACGCGAAAAAATAGGTTGGAAATGCTCACAAATTTGTGTTTTTACATCATTACAGACCTTTTGACATTTCGATTCAATGTGATGTAACTCAGTAGTTAAATCTTCACGTGTTTGTTCAACCGTGGAGTCTAACTTTTGAAGATTTTGTTCCATTTGTTTCTGATTTTGCTCAGTTGTGTCTAATTTTTGAAGATTTTGTTCCATTGTGTCTAACTTTTGAAGATTTTGTCCCATTTGTTGCATTAATTGCAATAATAATGTATTAGTGTCTGGAATCTGTTCCTCTACGCTTTTCGGCAGTGCATTTGCACCGGCAACATTCACATTTTGACAAGCAGAAAATGTGTCTTGACTTATTTGAGAAAACGGTGAGGATCCAAAACCTGAATCTACAGTATTTGTGAGATCGTCTCGTGTCATTTCGGATTCCTGAGCCGAGCTACTGCCGACCGATCGATCGATAATGCTTCCCTGTTCTCTAATTGTTTCGCTGTCTACACCATTGTTTACAACCCGCTCCATTTCCCTATGCGCAATTACCAAATTACTACTTTTAACATTAGTTAATTCATTACTCTGCGGCGCTAACATACTGCTTTCGTCTTCGCTGTCATTTCTCAATTTACTTTGGAGCCTAGTATTACGTTTTTCACACGCCATTATTGTCACAGTATTTCACACGACAACACAGAAAAGCACAATTTGAAGATCAAAAATAAGAGAACACATTAACATAGCACTGAAAATAATATCTAGTTAATTGCAGCTGCGAAATACTTGGTGCAAATCTACATGCATGCCACAACTATTTTACTATACAACAATGAAAAACTGCAACTACAAAGGAAATTCTCTCTATAATTACGCGCTAGCAATAAACAAAATCTACACTAATTACACAAACTACAAGAAAAAAATCAGAAGATACCAGTGAGGTATCCTGGCAGGGTCGCCATATGAAACTTCCCCTTTGAATAATTTTACACGACTGTCCTTAACCTGACACACAATATTTTTTAGCGCAACGCAATCTGACTTTCAACACACAATATTTTGTTAGCGCAACGCAATCTGACTTTCAAAATTCTCTACAAGAGAATGGCCCTGACTAACATTAAACTATCTCTTTCACAAATCACTTACCTCACAAAAATCTTCGCTGCTCAAGCTACTGCAATACAGCGAGCGCCACTACTGCCAGCTAAATAAAAGATTCGAACTATGGAAGGCACTAACTACCCATAGGGATAGTTAGCAAATAAAAGATATTAATAGAGAACCAACAATGTATTTACCTTGATATCATGACAAATTACAAAACTCCGCCATCTCTCTCCCCACATCCACCACTGCTGGCGGCTCACCTCCAACTGCCCAGCGCTACGCGCTGTTCACAGCCAGCTGCCTAACACTACAATGGTTGAGTATTACAACAATGCAAAGCAGCCACAGACTGCACACGGCACAGCCGGTGATTTTCATACTGAGGTGGCGTTATCAATAAAAAAACCTAAACAGCCTACTTACAGATAGATCCCTTATCATTTAGCTACAAAATAGCAGGTCAGCAACTGGAAGCAGTTAATTCCATAAATTATCAGGGAGTACACATGAGGAGTGATTTAAAATGGAATGATCATATAAAGTTGATCGTTGGTAAAGCAGATGCCAAACCGAGATTCATTGGAAGAATCCTAAGGAAATGCAATCCGAAAACAAAGGAAGTAGGTTACAGTGCGCTTGGTCGCCCACTGCTTGAATACTGCTCGGCAGTGTTGGATCCGTACCAGATAGGGTTGATAGAAGAGATAGAGAAGATCCAACGGAGAGCAGCGCGCTTCGTTACAGGATCATTTAGTAATCGCGAAAGCGTCACGGAGATGATAGATAAACTCCAGTGGAAGACTCTGCAGGAGACACGCTCAGTAGCTCGGTACGGAATTTTGTTAAAGTTTCGAGAACATACCTTCACCGAAGAGTCAAGCAGTATATTGCTCCCTCCTACGTACATCTCGCGAAGAGACCATGAGGCTAAAATCAGAGAAATTAGAGCCCACACAGAAGCATACCGGCAATCCTTATTTCCACGAACAATACGAGACTGGAATAGAAGTGAGAACCGATAGAGGTACTCAAGGTACCCTCCGCCATACACCGTCAGGTGGCTTGCGGAGTATAGATGTAGATGTAGATGTAGATGTAGATGTAGATGTAGGTTCTTCCCACGAACCATACGCGACTGGAACAGGAAAGGGAGGTAATGACAGTGGGACGTAAAGTGCCCTCCGCCATACACCGTTGGGTGGCTTGCGGAGTATAAATGTAGACGTAGATGTAGGCAAGGACGTGGCCAATTTCGTTCCACAGTTGGAGCTGGTGCGCGTCTCTGATGACTTTGTCGGCGGCGGGACGTAAAACCCTAAGCTTCTTTCCCTTCCTTCCCCCTTTCCGCCGGGTTATCTTCTCCGGTGGTGCTGGTGCCACAGTACTCCCGTCCCTTAAGTGTCCTTTAAATTTCGAGGAGAAGTCGGATGGAATGTAGTAGGGTAACAGTGGCGGTAACGTCGACAATCATTTAGAAGTTTGTCACGAGGTTCTCGGTCTGAAGGCGGTGGCGTCAGCGACGTCGATAGGGGTATGTCGGACAGGTGTGGAAAGCAGTCGCGCTGCTCCTCGCCCTCCTCCAACTCTCCCACCTCGTCCTAAACTTTTCGTCCTTACGTCCCTTCCCACCATCGTCGCCTTTGCACTTTTTTTAATTGGAGAGTCGACAAATCGCGGCGTGGTGTGTGTGTGTGTGTGTGTGTGTGTGTGTGAGAGAGAGAGAGAGAGAGAGAGAGAGAGAGAGAGAGAGGCGTAATTGTAAAGGTGCGTACGCCGGTGGCTCCCACGCGGGGCGCGCATGCGCAGAGCGCGCGGCGTGAGCGCGCGGGCCGCCGGCGGCGGTGGAGCGGCGACGCGGCCGCAGTGGCAGTCGCGCTGGCGGGGCAACGGTCTGCTGGGTGCGGCAGCCCGCTGGGGCTGCCGCTGGGGCTCGGCACGCTGTCCAGCTCTCCGTCGCTGCTGTCCGGGCTCTCCTCGCAGTCGGAGGTGGCGCCTCTCGGCTCGCAGCAGCCCGAGCTCTCCCTGCCTCGCACCCTCAGCACCTCTGCGTTGCGCATCAAGCACCGCTCCTCTTTCTGGGACAAGTTCTGGCAGCAGCGCTCTCCGCGCGATATGTAAGTCGCCGTTACACTCGAGAGCATCGCGTCCTGCCTTACTCTCGTCTTCCTTCCTCGTTAGCGGTCCAGTCTCGTAGCTGCCACTTTCCTTTGTAGGCATTCGCAGCTTAGTAAACAGTCTCCGATCTCCTCAAACTCCGTCTCTCTATCCTGTAAAATACCGTCAAATTACTCTAACACGCAGTCATGCTGTGGAATTTTTTCGTTGGCATTATGTTTAGAACGTACTAAATCTTCATTTTCTCAGCACTGCTGCCGTCGGATAATGAACTATCGGCGACAAATTTCGCCTATGGGACCTTACCCGATGAAGCATTGTATTACCGACACTCTCTTTAGGTTCGCGGTTACTTTACTTTTGATGTCGATGTGATACGGGTTAAAGTAGGAATCTAGACCCGAGCCTCATCCGTCGAGATATTCGCAGAAGATCGTGTGCAAATATTTTAAGTGTCAGAGACGTTACAGTAAACTTGTAGTCTTATGCATTGAATAATATATGGCATGTGGTTCGTGGCCGGTTAGAAGCCGGAGATGCGACGCCGCTTCGGTGACCTGCGTGTAATTTTCACTGCGAAATTATTCAGGCAGCTTCTCATTTGGTCCCCCGAGGCTGAGTAAACCACCGCAGAAAAATTTAAAGTGGCCACCGGAATTCTCATCTTCGATCATGACATTACCAGGCCACTGGACCACAGGGGCTGTCGCGGGCTGAGTAAACACTCATCAAGTTAGGCTCATTTATTAACCTTCCTAGCGCTTGCGTAGGGGACCTAGCGTATGGTAACGCTGTTAAATCTTACTGCGCGCATTACGCAGGCACCTGTTGATATAGTGCTTGGAACACTTTCGTCCCAAATCGTTTTTAGTGGTGGTTAAGTACTAACCGATACGAAAATCGCTCGTCAATGGAAACAGCAGGATGGCATGTCCGTCAACTTTCCTCTCTCATACATAAGGAGTCAGATTCAAGTCACCTTTCAGAATGAGATTTTCACACTGCAGCGGAGTGTGCGTTGATATGAAACTTCCTGGCAGATTAAAACTGTGTGCCCGACCGAGACTCGAACGTTATCGGTCCCGAATTCGAGTCTCGGTCGGGCACACAGCTTTAATCTGCCAGGAAGTTTCAAGTCACCTTGTTTGACCACGATGACTTAATGGTTATGTGGTCGCCTTAAATCTTCACAGGAGAATACCTAACTGTGTCCTTCAGCAAGACTGCAGTCCACTTTCTTCATCTTCATCATCATCATCATCATCATCATCATCGAAACGACACCGATGCTCTGTCTTTGGTGAAGTAAATATTGGTACCGTAATAATACAGACAAAGAAATAAGTTCTTAATGAAGCTCGGAACGGCAGTCTTCCTCAAGACTCGAACCACCCTATCCTCCGACAACCCAAATGTCGACCTTTAGTGAGTGACACTTGACTCCTTCCACATCGTCTCAGAAGATAGACGAGCTTTCTGTACGACGTGGTTTATGCGACACTTTGTGCTGCCGCTTCTTTCACGAAACGTTATCGTATTAGGCCATTACTTCTGCGCCAGTCGAGCAACGAGTTCCTGCTACCGCTTCGTCACTCAGCCGTGTCACCTGGCGATGCTATTTGTATTGGGCCACTCGAGGATAGAACAGAAATAGACGGGCTGCGGGCAGAGACACATGGGTGCGCGTAATAGTTGCGGTGTCGGCCCTTTGGCCCTTGGTCAAGGCTGAGTGGGCGGCTGCGGTAAGAAGGGACGAGCCGGCGTTCCTAGCCCCCCCCCCCCCCTCCCTCCTGCCATTCCACCTCCTGGCCTCCTCTTCCTGTGACGCGCGCTCTAGACGCCACGTGCTGCTGCCTCTCACAGCTACAAACAAAACGCACGGGACGATAACGCCGCCTTCTCCACATCTCCACCGAAAGCGATGTGGCGAGACGATGGAAAAACACTGCCCAGCTGCCGTGTTTATTTTTCTCGAATAACTTCCCGTTCATACACCACGCTAATCAGTCAGTAGCAGCTCAGTTGGAAAAATGATGTCGACACCTACATCAATCTGGTTCTCGGGATACGATGTTTCTTTCAGCATCGGGACTTACCTGATGCTACTACGTTCGTATTAAAATGTTAGTTACACCGTCTGAAATGATACCATACGATATTGAAGGTCTGAAATGTTCAGAAGTACGATTCAAAGTTCCTTCGTACATGCCTGCAGACACTGTGGCGACTACAGCCTTTGTGAAATACATGCAATGTATTCGCATTTGCGAATGGAATGACGACAGTGGGAATTTGCGCCTGACAGGGACCGAACCCAGATGTCCCGCTTATCGCCAGCAGTCGTCTTACAATTCGGCTATCGGAGCACGACTCACGACCAGACCCACAATTCCGTGTGTCGTCAACCATGTGTCAAATGATATCACGCTATAAAAACGAGGCTCACCAATCGGCCGATAAGACACGCAGTTTTAAGAACAACAAAAGTTGTCAATATATTGTCCGAATATAAAATGGTATGGGCTATTGAGATTCAGAACACTATAAAAATGGTGTAACTCCTGATGGAATATGATTTCTGCAGCGCTGCACAGGGTTGGAATTCATTTCGAAATGACACATAACAGAATTGTTTCAAGGGAAATTTTATACGCTCACGTACAGTGGAATGTAAGTGCCAGATGAAACACATTGTAGAAAGTCACTCATATACATGCTGGGTGTAACTAAGTTCCTTTTTACGGCTTTTACTATGAGTTCTTTACACCAAAACAAGGAAAACGTCTAGTAAACCTGGGCTCTAAAATGTATACTTTAAAGGTATGAGCTCTTGTTCGTCTTCTCTACTATGAAAACTCACATCTCCTATTGAACAAGTGCTCACAGCTCTTAATTTGTGTTAGGAACCTGCCCTCGAGGTCTGTATACGCCCTACATTATTTACTTTATTCCCGAGAGGCTTGGAGGAGTCAAGTAACTCATCTTCAGCTGGGCAATAATATCTACGTCACTGAGCTGTGAACTCCTCACATCAGTTGCTAAGGAATGTTGTGAGAAAGAAATACTATCTGTGCCAGCATTACTGTCAACCACAGTCTTTGCGGTGTATGAAGAACTTTACTCGTTTCTAACGGAAATGAAAAGAGAGATGTGAACTTACTCACGTAAACTAAATACCTATGTGTAATCACAGTATATTATTTCAATTTTCTTTTGCCTTGGTTTCATGTGATCATCATTAGTGTTTGTTTGCATAGATTTGCTTTTGTACCTCTACCAGTTGCATATCATTACTATTTACTTACGTAGATGGCTGTATGGGGAATAACCAAACGCCAATTTTAAAAAAAGAAAAAGAAAAGAAAGAAACCGTACGCGATGCAGATTCAGTGGCGTCGTTTATGAAGTTTTGTAGTGTAATGTCGCAACATTGCGACATGAAAAAATAAATAATGTTGATGACTTTATGCTGCATGTTTTCTTTCTAGTATGAGTCATTACAGGCTTCATTCCAAATCTAACACAGATGTTATAAAGAAATTAATCTTGTACATCATTTATCGGAGAAGAAATCATCATCTTCTTCTTCTGTAAAACGCACACAAAGGCTCAATTTTAAGGAAGACTAGTGGTCGGACGAATAAAAGGTGGTACTGAGTTTGCTCCACGTGTTCTTAAACAAACTTAAAGTGTGAAATGGGACATTGTCCTCTGCAGAATCCTTCAGTGGGCGTCATTTATATCATAGAACGCATTTGATACACTGAAATGGCCACACAATCCTTGTCGTTACTCATTCTTGGTGAATAACGAGGAGACCGTAGAAATTCCTCCAAACTGCAGTCCACAAGATAAGTCGACTTCTACGCGCAATTGCAGAAAGAAAGTTGTACTGATCGCAATCTTCGTTGTCCATACACAATATCTAAATCACATGATTACAGATTGGAGTATATCTGGTCCCTCTAATTGTTGTTGGGACATGTTCTCAATTGGTTCCCGGTGGTGACTACAAGTTGCCGGATGGCCTCCTGGTTGAAGCTGTCGTGGTTGTGCAGGTCATCCTGGACAGTTATTAGAGAAACAGGTTGTTTCTTGATGCTGTTTTCATCCTGATGTCATTTGTATTCCTTTCGCTCAATCGGTTCTTAGTAAAAATATGGTCGTAAGGTATAATGGGATAGGAGAACCCAAGGGGCAGATTCAGGCTTCTATCTGCACTCACTTTTCCTCCATCGTACGATTCTCTTAAATGGTCGTCAGTCCCTGTCACTAAGAACTTGTTTTCGTCCAAATTTACACTGTGATAAAAATATACGGCTTTTGATTTCCACAACATTTGACGCCTGTACTAGAGGCATCTAACAGAGCCTCATTCTTCCATACATTTGCCCTGAACGAGTACGTTCTAACAATCTACGGCCATTTAGAGCAGTTAGGTCTTCCACTAAAGCGTAGCTACCCCAGATATGACTGACTGACAGGGTAAATCCGTAAAACAGTGTTGCACAATACCGCCAACTTTCTGCACGGCGGTAAGTGAAAAAGGTCTTAGCTGGCGAATCATTTGTCCGAAAGAACAGACACAATTGTGTCGATCCGTAGTTGACGAAAGAAATTTCTGACTTTTGCTGCATTGGGGCATTGAAATAACTTAATGGCGACAGATGAACATTTGTGGCCGGCCGGGATTCAAACCTGAGCATGTCTCCCGTCCGATGCATGTTCCCATACTCCGTAGTAGTGTCCCTTGTCCGCTATTCCTCTTCCCTCACAGCCCCACTGTAAATCCTGCGAGAGATCAGACACAATTGTGCATCTGCACTGAAAGGTCGATATGCTGTCGGACATACACATCCGAAAGAACACTCATCATACCCATATAATATATGCGCATGACGGCACATCGATTTTTCAGTCCAGATGCACAATAATGTCAGACCTCTCGAATGATACAGTATGGCTGCTAGCGAAGAGCAATAATGGACAGGGGACACTACTCTATAGTGGGCGACGGTGGAAATCTGGATCGGACGGGGGACGTGCTAGGATAATCGAAGCACCTTAAGACAGGAAATCTGGGTTAGAATCTGGGTCCTGCACAAATTTTCATCTGTCAATGAGTTATTTCAATACCTCAATGCAGCGAAAGTCGGAAATTTCTATCGTCAAGTAAACTGCTGTAAGTCTTGCAGGTCTGATCTCTCTCCAAGCCATCTGATACTGCTACAAGACAATGTCTCTTATTATACAGGACGCTCTTTTTCTTTATACTGGAGGAAAGGAAATCTGTGTCCGTAACACGCCAACATTGGTAATTACCGAGAGAGGTGGCGCAGTGGTTAACACACTGCACTCGCATTCGGGAGGACGACGGTTCAAACCCTCGTCCGGACATCGCGATTTAGTTTTCCGAGATTCCCCTCAATCGCTTCAGGCAAATCCCGGGATGATTCATTTGAAAGGGCACGGCCGATTTCCTTCCCCATCCTTTCCTCATCCGATGTGACCGATGACCTCGCTGTTTGGTCCCCTCTCCCAAATCAACCAACCAACCACTGGTAATTTCTGTAGCCACTTAGAGTTACACAACTTAACACCTGTAATTCGACGTAGTAACTAATGCTAGCTTGAAACAGTATACAGTTTTAACATTATCTTTACTGCCGTGTTCATAAATGCAACTAATGTACCAAAAAGGCATTCTGGCAAGCTAGATGAATGTTTAACTGCTTGACTCAACTAAAATGGACGAGTCCTCCCTCAGGCATGGGTGTGTGTGTTGTCCTTAGCATAAGTTAGTTTAAGTAGTGTGTAAGTCTGGGGACAGATGACCCCAGCAGTTTAGTCCCTTAGGAATACACACACATTTGAACATTTTAAATTGGACGACAATAAGAAACACTCCTTAGAAAAGTAGCAGCTTGTTGCTGTATTTCAAATCAATCCAAATTCGTGGCGTTTAAACATCATTAACATAGTTATATAGTGTCTGTAGTGGGTTCCGACCGAGGCCCACGAGAAAGACAGGCCGCGGCGCGTACGTCACGAAGGTAGTCCTGAACTCGCTCGCTCAGATCAGCACACAAAATCCGTTTCTAAACCTGTTAACTCGCAGCTGGGCGTGTAAGTACTACCTAGAATTGCATCTTCCACTGGAATCTGCTATTATGAAGTCTTACTGATTAACAGTACTACAGCAAAATTTAATTTAATATCAATACTCGATATTAACGGTATAACGGATTGTTTGTAGCATTTAGTCTCTTCTGCTTAATAGTACTCATTACATTCTGGAAGTGGTGCCTTATGCAACTGATAATCATTTTAGCACGATTTTATTTTATTGTATGCCAGTACAGCCATAACAAATTATAAGCAGGCCCATGGACTTCCCATCATTATAGGACTAATAACAGTAAGATTCCATACCAGCGGATTACAGTAGAAGATTCAGTTTTCGTTTGTACGGACACGCCTAGTTACGAGTGAACAGGAGTAGAAACGTAGTCTGTCAGCTGATTTGAGCGAGCGAGCGCAGGACTACCTTCGTGTCGTACGCGCCGCGGCCTGTCTTTCTCGGAAGCCTCGGTTCCGACATACAGTAACCTGTTGAAAAAGTATCGATCTATTTAGCCTGTATAGATCCACTCAACACTCATGTGTCGTCAGAAGCACATCACTTTCTACATGTTCTAAATTAATTTTCTTGCGTATTTAAGCAGAAAGTAACTATCGTTGGTGCTAAAAACTTTTCCTTTACAGGACGTCGTTAACGAAAATGCTGCCTGATCGCCTCAGCACACACGCTCTGTGCACGTTTATCAATAAAAGAATAAATTTTCAAGAAATATATATATATACGGCTCTTGTACAGCTGTACACACTTGGCTGTACTTATTAAACTACTAACGCTTGCAGAATTCGTCCAGTGCTCGACTAGTTTGGTTGTGGCGTTCATTCCTCTCGACTCGTCTTCACGGGATATTATTCCCATTCCATTGCTTTCTAGTAAATTAGCTTTTTTTTTCTCTCCATAAACATGACTTTTCAGTACAGAGGAGAAAACATATCCGTAGTTAAGGGAAAGGCCTCCGTTCGTTACAACTTTTAAATTGTTTATAATGTTTCCGACGGCTGTTTTTGCAGAAACTGCATTAAGCTGTGCTGTAGTGAAGAAAGGAGTCCCTTCTGACTTGAGTTACAGAACCCACAGACAACAATAATTAATGTAGGGAGACCGATGTTTTGAACCGAGCACTACCTAGTTAAGATTCCTACATGTTGAATTTTTACTTTATTCATGTGAAGAATGTTGTGACACAGTGACAGTCGAAAATAATCACAAGTTACTGTCGGTCAGTTATTTCTCTGATAAAGCATTGAGATACAATGGCTAGCCAGAACATTATGAGCACCTACCTAATAGCAAGTATGTCCACCTTTGGCACAGACAACAGCAGCGACATGCCGTGGCATGGAAGCAGTGAGGCCTTGATAGATCGTTGGAGGGAGTTGGCACCACATCTGCACATACAAGTCACCTAATTCCCATAAATTACTGGTATTGGGCGATGAGCTCTGGCGCCACATTCAATCACATCCCAGATGTATTCGATCAGGTTCAGTTCTGGCGAGTTGGGGGGCCAGAACATCAATCAGAACTCCCCACTGTGTTGCTCGAACCACTCTATCACACTCCTAGCCTTGTGACATGACGCATTATCTCGTTGAAAAAAGCCACTGCCGTCGGGAAACATGATAGTCATGAAGGGGTGTACATGGTACGCAACCAGTGTACGTTACTTCTTGGCCGTCATGATCCCTTGCACGAGCTCCACTGGACCCACGGATGCCCATGTGAATGTTCCCCAGAACATAATGGAGCCTCCGCCAGCTCGTCTCCGTTCCGCAGTGCAGGTGTCGAGGAGCTGTTCTCCTGGAAGACTACGGATTTGTGCTCTCCCATCGGCATGATGAAGAAGGTATCGGTATTCACCAGACCGTGCAACGATCTGCCACTGCGTCAACGTCCAGTGCTGATGTTCACGTGCCCAGTTCGGTCCTAGTTACTGATGTCGTGGTGTTAACATCGGCACGTGCACGAGTTGTTGGCTGCGGAGGTCCATCGTTAGGAGTGTCCGGCGCACTGTGTTTTCAAACAGAATTGTACTCTGCCCACCATTAAAGTCTGATGTTAGTTCTGCCACAGTTCGCCGCCTGTCCTGCTCCACCAGTCTTCCCAGACTACGCCGCCCAACCCCAGGACGTATGGACATTGTTTCACCACGTGTTGGAGACACTCACCACAGCACTCTTCCAACACTTCAAAAGTCGTGCAGTTTTCGAATTACTCGTGCCGAGACTCCGGGCCATCACAATCTGTCCTCTGTCAACCTCAGATACATAGGGCGCGTTCCCCGTTCTACACACGGAGAGCACGCTCACTACGTATGTCTGGCAATCAGTCATTCCTCGCCAGTGACACTGCTATCGCTTGGATGGGTTTATATCGATAGTAGTTCGGTGGTCATAATATTCTGGCTGTTCAGTGTATATTTCCCCAGTGAGATGGGAACACCAGTTCCCTTCTGTTTCCTTACATTTAATATTTTAAAGCGGCGTTATAATATTTCCAATCCCGGCCTTACGGATAATTTGCGAACAAAACGACACTTTTGCTCTAAGAGTAAACGTAAGTTGTCGTAAAAGCTAAACGTAAATTTTCGATATGCAAAAAATGGCTCTGAGCACTATGGGACTTAACATCTGAGGTCATCAGTCCCCTAGAACTTAGAACTACTTAAACCTAACTAACCTAAGGACATCACACACATCCATGCCCGAGGCAGGATTCGAACCTGCGACCGTAGCAGTCGCGCGGTTGCGGACTGAATCGCCTAGAACCGCTCGGCCACCGCGGCCGGCTTCAATATGCAGTTGCGCAAATAGTGTTCTGTTTTTACTCAGATGTATCTGCTTATAGACCAGAAGCATATTATTGCCATGGCCTAATTTAAACGCCGCTAGAATGACCCGATATTCTTAAGCTGATTTAAAGTAACATATTTCATACAGGGGCGAATCGCCGTGCCATCTGGTGATGGGAGAGTGCTGACGACTTTCTGCTGCCATCGGCAGATACTTCCTTTCTACGGGTACTTTATACGGACCAGAACCTCCATCAGTTGATTGAAAATGTTTTGTGTGCGTATTTTCTAGCTGTTGGAGCGGCTACTTGCTCGATATAGAGCGTAACGGTGAAGCTCTCATGCATCCCTCCGTAACGTCAAAAAATTACGAAGTCTGGAAAAAAAGAGAAAAAAAAAACAGAATAACCTTACTGGTATGACGCCGAACATGTTAAGAAATTGTGAAAGTTCCCGACTACAGTTAATGTCGGAGGGACTCGGTCCACTGCTAAATTGACTTTGGTTTCCGTCGTACGTTGGTTATTACATTATTGCGGACAGTTAGGCAGTTGGAAGTCAACCGTCGCGAAAAGACTGCTTGTAATAACAAACGAGGTTTTTGGCAGAGGAATTTCAACACATTAGTTTAACTCATTTTATTTGTGAGTCGTGGAACTTTTAAAATTAACCGTACATTTTCAGTTGATTGTTTTCAGTCGTAGAGTAGCGGGGTGAGGTAAGATAATTTGATAGAATGTAGAAATGAAAGGACCGTATCATAACACACAGATTACGGGATCGGCCGTGAACAAAGTGTTCTCAATATGGAAACGTACGCGGTTTATGACACACATAACGTTTATGCACGTCAACTTTTTGTTAGTAAGGTTGGTTTGTATGTCTTTAAAAGTTGTCGTCTCTTATCGCAAATTGACATGCATCTATAATTGATGAATATTTATAAGAAATGTATACCGTTTTCAACACTTAAGAAATTGGTAGCTGTAATCAGAGTTGGGCATACTTTTCTTGCCTACGACACAAGTGAAAACAGGAAGATAGTGCCAGTATAATGTTGCATGATCAGCTATTTACATGTAGAATCAACAATGAGAAGGCCTTGTGCGAGTCGGATACAGCATTTGAAATGTGTTGGCTAAATCCAAATGCGAAAATCAATTTCTCAGCTATGTTTCGTGAGTTTTAAAAAGAATCCAACCTATTATCTTCGCCGACTTGTTGCTATAGATGAAACATAGGTCTACCACTTAACGCCAGAAGCGAAACAGTGGTCCGAAGTTGGTGGCAATCTATCGTAAGTGATGGTCGATTTCAGCCATCAGAATGCATACGGTTAGAGTTTCCTGGGATGCAAAGGGGAGTTTTCTTATTAGTTACATTGTGAAGATTAAAACAATAACAGGCGAATACTTTGGAGCCAACTAGATGCAAAGAAAATCGTACGGAGTGGCCTCAGTTGAGAAGAAATAAAGATCATCTTCTTTCGGGACCATGCCCACATATGTGCACTAGCAGGGGGAAAAGTAAGAGATGTGAGAAATGAAGTGTTGGAACGACCAAATTTCACCGTATTTAGCGCATTTCTTAGCAATGTTTCGTGAGTTTTAAAAAGAATCCAACCTATTAGCTTCGCCGACTTGTTGCTATAGATGAAACATAGGTCTACCACTTAACGCCAGAAGGATTGGGGAGAAGAGAAATTTGTGGCACAACTTGACTAGTAGAAGGGATCGGTTGGTAGGACATGTCTGAGGCATCAAGGGATCACCAATTTAGTATTGGAGGGCAGCGTGGAGGGTAAAAATCGTATAGGGAGACCAAGAGATGAATACACTAAACAGATTCAGAACGATGTAGGGTGCAGTACGTATTGGGAGGTGAAGAAGCTTGCATAGGATAGAGTAGCATGGAGAGCTGCATCAAACCAGTCTCAGGACTGAAGACAACAACAACAACAACATGTGTTAATTCAGGGTATAAGTTAATTCCATCCAAATTTTTTTCAAATTCATCAAGTCGTTTCAGCGTGAAGGAGTAACAAACATTCAGACACAAACTTTCGCGTTTAAAAAACATATGGGATTTATATGTCGCTGTATCACTGATAAAACAGACCAGAAGCAGATCGCCCAGTTGTCCTTCGAATCTTGTTTCGCTTCCGTTAATTCGACTTTTTAAGGGTGCCAGGGCGACGAACATCCGCAGGCATCAATATCGCCTTTCACGAATACCTGAATAGAGTTGGACCTCACCTCATCCTGAAGCTGACTAAATTTTTATGGCCCTGGCTTCAAATCCGTCGCCAGGGCGAAACAGAAACGTAGAGGAGCAACAAGGAGGAATGTCGCGAGCTTTTCGGAAGAACGTTCACGGCCGAACTGGACGGGCGACGCGGCGGCGTTTGTTGATAATGTGCTTCCTGCTTTTGTTTACCGCTAGTTGCGCGATAGAAGCGTGTCCAGGGCTGGCAGCAGGAGACTTTGGCGCCGTCCGCCACGCGTCGTTGCATTTCAGACTTGACGCGTTTACGTGACGGCGGGCTCGTAAATTCAGCATTTTATGAATGCGCATAGCAACTGAATTTTCGTCGCGCGGCCGATTTATATATCCGAGAGACAAAAACCGCCGTAAAGTTGGCGTCTGTGCTGTGGTCCCGCCACCGCTCGCCGCCCAACCTTAATTGCGTACTGTGGCGCGCTGACTCAAGACTTAAACTTGCTTCAGTAAATGCAAATAATGTGAACTCTTTTATGCCGCGAGCTCCTCAGCGCTTAACTTATCCCGACGCTGCGCTCACTTTGCGGCGTATAGCCGTACACCCGCCGTTGCAACGGGCTAACGTGTTTTCGAGAGAAATATGCTGGAATTTGTCCTATCGCGAGTAAAGATAACTCCGAATGCGCTGCTTTCCTCCAACCGCTCACCGTTCGCTTTTGAAGATAAGGAACAGAACAGAGGGATTTATTTATTGAGTCTTTATTGCAAAAAAAAAAAAAATGGCTCTGAGCACTATGGGACTTAACACCTTAGGTCATCAGTCCCCTAGAACTTAGAACTACTTAAACCTTACTAACCTAACTACATCACGCACATCCATGCCCGAGGCAGGATTCGAACCTGCGACCGTAGCGGTCGCGCGGTTCCAAACTGAAGCGCCTAGAACCGCTCGGCCACCAACGCCTGGCAGTCTTTATTGCATTCGGCGCATTGTCGCTACCGTTTCTCCTATATGCATATGTGCATGAAGGACGTTCTAAATCTACATCTACATGATCACTCTACAATCCACAGTTAAGTACCTGGCAGACGGTTCATCGAACGACGTTCAAGCTCTTTCTCTACCGTTCTGCTCTCGAAGAACGCGCGGGAAGAACTAGCACTTCAGTCTTTCTGTACGCGCTCTGATTTCTCTTATTTCATTCTTATGATCATTCCTCCCAATGTAGGTGGGCACCAACAAAATATTTTCACGCTCTGAAGAGAAAGTTGGTGATTGGAATTTCATGAGAAGACCCTGCTGCGACGAAAAACGCCTTTGTTGTAGTGATCGCCACCCCAATTCACGTATCATATCCGTGGCGCTCTCTCCCATGTTTCGCGATGGTACAAAACGCGCTGCCCTTCTTTGAACTTTTTCGATTTCCTCCGTCAATCCTATCTGATGCGGATACCACACCACACAGCAGTACTCCAGAAGAGAAAGTACAAGAGCAGTGTAAGCAGTCTCTTTAATAAGACCTGGTGCATTTTCTCTGTGTTCTGCTTTCACCAGAACATTATATATGTGAATGTTCCAATTTAAATTCTTCGTAATTGTAATCTCTAAATATTTAAGTGAATTTGCAGCCTTGAATTTGTGTGATTTGTCGTGTAACCGAAATTTAGGTTAAGTCCCATAGTGCTCAGAGCCATTTGAACCGAAATTTAGCGGACGCCTTTCGGTACTCGTGTGGATGACTTCACACTTTCCATTATTTAGAGTCAATTGCCACTTTTCGCACCATACAGATATCTTGTTGAAATCGTTTTTCAATTTTTTTGATCATCTGATGACTTAATAAGACGGTAAATGACAGCATCATCTGCAAATAATCTAAGATTGCTACTCAGATTGTCTCCTAAATCGTTTATGTAGATCAGACACAACATAGGGCCTCTGACACTTCGTTGGGAAATGCCGGATTTTACTCCTGTTTTACTCCTGTTTTACTCGCAAACTTTTTGTCAGTTACTGTCAGAACTGTGACCTTTCTAACAGGAATTCACGAACCCAGTCACACAACTGAGACGATACTCCGTAGGCACCCAATTTGATTAGACGTCACTTGTGGCGTAAGGTGTCAAAAGCCTTGTGAAAATCTAAAAGTATGGAATCAATTTGACATTCCCTAGCAGGCCAGAGTGGCCGAGCGGTTCTAGGTGCTACAGTCTGGAACCGCGCGACCGCTACGGTCGCAGGTTCGAATCCTGCCTCGGGCATGGATGTGTGTGATGTCCTTAGGTTAGTTAGGTTTAGGTAGTTCTGAGTTCTAGGGGACTGATGACCTCAGAAGTTAAGTCCCATAGTGCTCAGTGCCATTTGAACCATTTTTTGAGATTCCCTATCAGTAGCACTCATTACTTCGTGATAATAAAGAGCTAGTTGTGTTTCACAAGGACTATATTTTCTGAATCCTTGTTGGCTGTTTATCAATAAATCCTTTTCTTCAAGATAACTCATAATTTTCGAATACAGTATACGTTTCAAAATCCTGCTGCAAATCGACGTTAGCGATATGAGTATTACTCCTGTTTCCTTTCTTCAGTATTGGTGTGACTTGTACAACTTTCCAGTCTTTAGGTACGAATCGTTCAATGAGCGATCGGTTGCATATGATTGGTAAACGTGGAGCTATTGTACCAGTATTATGTGGATGGAACCTGACTGGTGTACAATAAGGACCGGAGGTCTTGCCTTTATTGAGTTATTTCAGCTGTTTTGCTACACCGAGAATATCTACTTCTAAGTTACTCACGTTGGCAGTTGTTCTTGGTTAGAATTCTGGAATGTTTACTTCGTTTTCTTTGTTGAAGGAATTTTGGAAAACCGTAATTATTAAATCTGCTTTAGTGACACTATCATCGGTAATATTGACATTAGCGTCGCACAGTGGTGGTCCTGACTGTATCTTTCGAATGGTGTACTTTACATACGACTAGAACGTCTTTGGACTTTCTGCTAGATTTCTAGACAGAGTTTCGTTGTGGGAAGTATTGAAACGAACTCGTGTTGAATTTTGCACAACATTTCGAGCATCTGTAAAACTTCGCATATCTTGAGGGTTTTGCGTTCTTTCAAATTTGGCACACTTTGTTTCGTTGCTTCTGCAACAGTGTTCTGTCCTGTTTTGTGTACCATGGGGGATCAGTTCCCTCTCTTATCAAATTATTTGGTATATCTCTCTCAACAGCCGTCGATACTACAGTATTTCTTTGAATTTAAACCACAATTCGTGTACGCTTAGATATTCTGATTGGAAGGAGTAGAGAATCACTCTTAGGGAGGCTTCAGGCGAATTTTTTTTCTTAGCATAAGAAGTTATTTCTTTTATCAAAATAATAATTTTTTACAAAAATTTTAAAGACTCGTGCACATTAAAAGTATTTCCTTTATAATAATTCCAGTTTTGAATCACAATGTTTATTTGTAGTCAAGTTATTAATTTCGGTCGGTAGTGACCATCTTCGGACCTAGAAAATAAAGCACAAAGAGGTAGCCTAATTTACAAAACACTCCCAACTATACGAACGTAAAGCAAAAAATAACTGTAAAACAATTGAAACTTCCTGGCAGATTAAAACTGTGTGCCCGACCGAGACACGAACTCGGGGCCTTTGCCTTTCGCGGGCAAGAGCTCTACCAGAAGTAAAGCTGTGAGTGCCGGGCGTGAGTCGTGCTTCGGTAGCTCTGTTGGTAGAGCTCTTGCCCGCGAAAGGCAAAGGTCCCGAGTTCGAGTCTCGGTCGGGCACACAGTTTTAATCTGCCAGGAAGTTTCATATCAGCGCTCACTCCGCTGCAGAGTGAAAATCTCATTCTGTAAAACAATTGTACAACGTATCCATACCTGAACGAAAACTTGTTGCATTACACATAGCACGCTACGACATGCGATGATGCAGTCAAAATCGTTAGCCATTTTTGCTTCTTCAAGAAACTAAAATTATGGTATGCAAAGCGCACTAATGAAGCGTACATACTGCACATGAAGAGAGACTCAGTTACACTGTTGTGCAGTGCGAGAAACGTACCTCCATCCGAGCCTGCTAGATGTCGCCGCTGCACGTCAGGTTACACGATTTGAAAGAAGTACATTCCTTACACTCAAGTAAATAAAAACTCACATTTTATAAAAGGACATATAGACGACAATACGGAATTGATTGTGCTTACACCTCAGATAATAAATTTAATAAGAAAGGCGGTTTCATTAAAACGCCTGTGTTAGAAGGCTACACAGTCTCTTTACACACTTGATACATTTAAGTACAAAGAGAATTATAGCTCACTAGCGAAAACATTATCAAATGTGGACAATGCGCTCACGCAACACGCTCGCCATACAGGAGCTCGCAGTAAACTCCAGGCACGACAGTGAAGTGGAATAAAAATGTATTTGGGCATTACATAATCACTGCCATTCATCATCTATTGAATTGTTTCGAACGGGAATAATGTCTGCAGACATACCGTAAAAAGATCTACATTGTGCGATAATCACATTTCTTGACTGTTAAACATCCAGTGATTTTATTTTTTATTTTAGTAATAATGCCTGTTTCACACTTCTCGATTGTCTTAAGAATCATAATAGCTGCATCTGAGAGTATGGTATTCTCCGTACAATTGTTCCTAGGACTAACCAACACACTGTTTCTGCAGACATATGGATTAGTAATGTGATCGTCACATAGGAAGTGTAATTGTGGTATTACACCTAACTAGATCACCTTATTATCAGTTCCTAGCTGTATCATTTATGAGACTGTTGGACACAGTACCAATTTCTGTGAGCAGTAACTTCTGCTTCCAGTGTGGATTTGAAACACATTTCAGCACTGATTCGCGGCCACAGCTAACTGTCGACTTTGGCGAACACTGGATAAGTCGAACAGGAACTGTTGTTAGATCTACACGTTAGCTTGATTTCACCGAAATTAACTTTCGTGGAAGGATGTCATATATGAGGTGTACATTACCCCAGCAACTCCTAGAGCAGAGCAGATTGCCTGAATGAATCACGCGTACCACGACAGAAAACAGAATCCCACTATACTCGACAGAGTTCGACAGTATCTGATACTCAAGCATTTACCTATAAAGCAAGCTAGACTATCATACATTTTATACAACAAAATTTTATACAACATAACCTATTGTCTTAATCAAGTGTGCCCAGTGGTCCAAAAACTAAGGAAAACTGACAGTTCCAAGAATCTTAAACTTCCCCCCTAACTTGATAAAATTAAGGGAAGATATGAAGGATTTATATATCCTTTTTAGATACACCAAACTCCAATACTTCCAATCTAAACACAAAGGGTATTGAAAAACCTACAGGGAAGCACTTAAGACATTAAAAGAGCGGATGTATGCGGAACAAATGAGGCAATTCAGGTATGTTAGCAAAACGACATGGAAAGTAGGGGAAGCGACAATGCAGCGTGCAATAACATAATAATAAGAGGCAACGAAAAATTGCTGAGTTGCCCAAAGGAAGTATGTAAGAGATTCATAGATCAATTGAGTAAGATGAGTAGGAAGGACGTGATTGACCCACCACAGGTGCTAAATCCTTGTAATGTCAGTAATTTATTCTTCCTGTGGTATGGTACGGAATTGGAAATCCTGAAAATCATTTCCAATTTAAAAGCAAATACATCCAGTGGCTGAGATGACATCTCAGCCTAATTTCTGAGAGAATGTAGTAATGAATGAATAAAGGCACTACAACATTTAATAAACAGCTCTTTCAGTCAGGGGTCATATCCTGACTTGGTAAAAGTCACTGAAATAGGACCGGTGCATTAAAATGGGATAATTACTGATATACAAAATTATAGGCGTATTTCATTAACTTCAATACTAAGTAAGTTGTTGGAAAGGCTACTTCTTGATGAACTTGAATCGTTTTTCTGCAAGTTCAATCTACTAAAAAGCTCTCACCATAGTTTCACGAAGAGCAGGTCTACAATAACAGCTGTAGCTTGTTCAAATGGCTCTGAGCACTATGTGACTCAACATCTGTGGTCATCAGTCCCCTAGAACTCAGAACTACTTAAACCTAACTAACCTAAGGACATCACACACATCCATGCCCAAGACAGGATTCGAACCTGCGACCGTAGCGGTCACGCGGTTCCAGACTGAAGCACCTAGAACCGCACGGCCACGACGGCCGGCAACAGCTGTAGCAATGTTTTTTCAAGAGGTATTAGATAAACTTGATATTGAAAACAAAGTTATTGGCACCGTTTTAGACCTGTCCAATGCCTTTGATCCTGTAAATGATTCCATCCTTCTATATAAATTAGAAGCTTATGGAGTCAGAGTAGTGATATTAGATTTGTTAAGATCCTACTTTGCTGGCAGTAGACAATGTGTTAAGCTGTATCATACAACTGGGCGAAATACACAAACAGTAAAATCATCTTACAAAATTCTTAACCGTGGAGTCCCCCAGGGAAGCATTATCGGGCCTTTTTGTTTATTGCGTACATCAGTGATACAATAATTCCACAAAATTGATACCTAGTGTATTATGCCGACGATACCTCATTCATAAGCTGGGGCTCTACAAAACAGTTAGCCGTGCATAGTAATACAGAGAACATTAGTCTCATCATAGAATATCTCACCAAAAACAAATTGGCTCTAAATAAGGATAAGAAAATTCTGATGGAGTTTCTGCTAAATTGTAAATCACGACAAGTGGATAGTGAGTCAGAATTATAAGTTGAAACAGTTGATAAACATTAATTCCTGGGTATTATAGTAGATGAACATCATACATGGAAGGAGCACATCAGTTATATGTGTAAAAAAATCTGTAACATCTACCTATTAAAACGCCTTTCTAGCATAATAGTGCCATCTGTCTTAAGACAAATCTATTATGGAATCATACTCTCTCACCTACAATAGGGTGCCGAGATTTGGGATGGAGCACCAATGCTATACTTGGATAGGGTTTTCAGAACTCAGAAAAGAGCAGTTAGGATAATAGCTAATATTAGTAAACGTCAGTGCTGTAGAGAATTCTTCATTACGTATAACGTACTAACAATGTATTCATAGCATATTCTCAGGACTATACTGTTTGTAAAAAAAGTATGGAGCATAGTACAATCAATAGTGAAATCCAAAATAAAGGATTACCTTATAAAATATTGTGCTAACAGAGCAAAAGATCATAGCCCGTTTTCTGCTGGAAGACATTTTTATAACAGATTGCAAAATAATATAAACTATTTAATGGAAAAATATTTAAGATAAAATTAAAGCAACTGTTAATAAATGTTTGTACTTCATCAAGGATTTTTAATGTTGTTGTATATAATTTCTCTTCATTTCTATCACTTACTAATGTTCATATGTATATAAACAGACTATGTCCACGACTGTAAAAGTCATTATGAACAAATAAACCATGTATTATTTATTATTATTATTATTATTAAATCATGTAATGAGGTTCGAGACAACTGCTTGAACACGTGCTGTAGATTTATTCCGACATACATATTATAATGAAATATAGTTTGTTTTCAATTGTTCTTCTTTTTGCAGTCTTACAAAGTCTCACTCTCCTAAGTACTACCGAAGGGATAAAAGGGGTCCCTAAAATAAAATTATCCTCAGAGGCACGAGAAGTCTCATACAATTTTTTTCACACAACGAAATGGGACAGTAGTTTAGACAATGTACACACTAGCGAGAGGAAAAGGATTCAAATAAGCGCTCTGCCATCCATCCATCCATCCATCCATCCATTTATTTTCTCGTGGTTTCCCTAGAACGATCAGGTGAATGCTAGGATATTTACTTTCAGTAGGACACGTCGATTTCCTTCCTCATCCTTGGAAACCTGACCCTGTGCTCCGTTTATAATGACCTCGTCGTCGACGAATTGTCAGTGGAACCCCAATTTCCCTTCATTCTTCGAAGGTTTTTGGAGAGGTCCTGAAACATCATGTGCACAACAATCATATCAAGTAAGAAATATAGTGAATGTAACGTCGAGGCATCAATAGAGGTAGCATGCGTTCTAAACATTTGAGGCGGCATTAAAACAGTTAATACGAGTTTTTTCTGTCAGACTTCAGAAAAAACAGGACCTCACATTACAGAAACGTGTAGATGAAAGTTTCCGTAGAAGATCACGTTGAACTTGTAGAGGGACCACGGCTACGTAAACGACACAATTCTACCATCTGTTCCGCTTGTAGAGCGCCCGCCGAATATTAAAACCCCGCACGTGTTTAATCCGCATTCCCGTTTGTTTGCTCGGCAATGGATCAAACACCGGTGATGCGCCAGGATCGTTCGCAGATTTGAAGAGGGCAGAGTTAACACGCCCCAGTTCTGTACTTTGCGGTTGCCCCTCTGTCGCGTATTCGCGCACAGGTTGTTATTATTTCTGTACGTTACATGAACACGAACACCCACAATTCAATTTGCTAGGTAAATGGATTTGATAACAGACGCAATTTTCTGTTTCTGCGTCGTCTTGTTAGTAGAAATAGAACGAACAGTAAATACGCCTCTTCTTCCTGCGTTCTTCACTTGCCCTTTCTGCACTGCTCTTAGCACCTGTTATTCTGTAACCTCACGTTTCCTCTCTCTCCGAACCTTACCCTCTCCTTCTGCCTCAGAAGCCTAAACATAATTGTGGGAATCAGGCATAAAAATTATGAAGTATAACTATTCAGCACAAAAAATAACGATATTGCTGACGTGGGAGAAAGAGGCGAATCGAAATGGCGACCGATCGTAAAATATTGTTTTCTTTCCCGACAATATACCACTTCGCAGTGGCCCTCCTCGGATGCTCACGATGCCCAGGTACTGCCACGTCAGTTTCTATTTTATGCGTATCTACTGGAAAAATATATTGAAGGCGAAAACTCCAGAAAGCTGAAGCTTGAGGCCCTCATTACTGGAAGATGGATTTCCTGTCCAAGCAGCATGGTTGCCTTCATTAATCATAATATCATGGCCGACGGATGCAGTTTCTGAGGTGTGTGCTTCCATGCAGAGACGAGAAACTACGGACGTTTTTGGAAGTATGAGTCACTGTTAAACACAGTGGTTTATTTTCTGTATGAGATTATAACAGATTATGTGAGAATAGAATGCTATATAACGACAGGACTGCGACTAAGCCTTATGGGTGTTTCATTGGCAAATTCGAGGTCGGTGAATCACTGGCAACGTGGTACCATTCGAACTGAATTAAATAGGAACTGATGGCAGAATTTAGTCGTCAGGAGGTGGAGATCATTTCCTGCTCACTAGATTCTGAGATAATATACTGGATTAAATTGCAAACCGCATGCAGTATCGTACGGAGTGACCTTATCAGAGTGTTGATCCTAATTGGCTACTTGTTTGTGGGTGTTAGGTCGATATAGCCTTTGTCATTTTGGGGAGGGAGGTGAGTAATCCGTTAGCATCTCTTCCACTTAATTTTCATTGTTATTCATGGCCACAAAAATCACTCAAGGCATCGATTAAAGATTCACATTTTTATATGTTACACACTTTACCACGTAGCAAACAGTTGTAATCCTCTGCACTGTGGCTGTTCGCGAAAGGAAACCAGTTGTTAATCAGATCAAGTAATCTACTGTTCTCCCCTGTGATGTAACTGAACACAGCACCAAACTCTTACGAGCTCAATGGAAACAAACTTTTTAGAGAGCGATATCTCAACATTATCTTTGATATTGTCCGTAAAAAGTAAATCAGGGATCAGTTAGCCGCGCGGGATTAGCCGAGCGGTCTTTGGCGCTGCAGTCATGACCTGTGCGGCTGGTCCCGGCGGAGGTTCGAATCCTCCCTCGGGCATGGGTGTGTGTGTGTTTGTCCTTAAGATAATTTAGGTTAGGTAGTGTGTAAGCTTTGGGACTGATGACCTTAGCAGCTAAGTCCCATAAGATTTCACACACATTTTTTTTTTTTTTTTTTGAGGGATCAGTTAAACTGACTTAGTGTGCAGTCGGATTTTCTCTGTCTTACTGACCAGTTCTTTCCTAAACATTACTACGATTACAAATATACTCCATTTACTTGAAACTGAAAGAACGAGAATTTAAAGTCCTGCCAGGCAAGAGCAATGTAGAATTTCTGCTGCGAATTTTTTGCTGGAAAGTCAGAGGAAGGGTTAATGTGTTGAGTGTAACGGGGCATTTCGGATTATTAGATTCTACTTCCTGAAGCACCTCTGAAGAAGTCTTTTTATCATTTCCAGGAATTCGTGTTGGAGAGTCCCCTACGCTACAAAAACATGAGGCTACGACAATCTTATAAAAGTAATGGAGGTCCCTGAAAGAAATGTCCTTAAAGTAAAGCATAAAATTAGAGCCCATTATGAAGCAAAAACTCAGTAGAGCGTGTTAAACAGTCATAATGAGCAAATGGGAGGTTGTGTGGAGTGGCCTGCTTTTATAATGTAAGGCGATTAATGGTCGGGGATCTGCCACACTGTGTTTCTCAGAAGCGTCCTGCTCCTGTTCAGACGACGCTTGTCAGTTCTCCATTCTCGCCTCAGACACGTAGCACACAATTCGCAGCTCGACACAGAAACAAACAGAAGATGATTTACGGGTACACGATTCTGACAAATGTCACGCAATGCTACGATTGCTTCTGTTGTAGATTGACGTGGAAATGGCTAGTGGCAGTGGTTTTTACCTCGATTAACTCGTACGTCATTTTTCTGAGAACCTGATCTCTGGAAGAGTCTCGAAGTACCATTAAAAGCCATACAAAGTCAGTTGTCGCTGTGTATCAAACTCTAGAGGACAGTCGTTTCTGATTAATCGAAACATTTTTAATTGCATCTGAGCAATACGCACTTAGAAACTGAGAAACTCGCGAGAGGTTTGTGTACACGTCTGTCACGAACCGTCACTGTTCTAAAAAGCAGTCAATCTATCCCAAAAATTATTCAGTCGCTTCAAAACCTTTAAGCGTACCAAACAGGACCTTTTCCACACATCTCCCTTTCCCAGCTTTTATCTCATTCTGACGTCAGTGAGGAAAGTTGTGTGCGACATTTGCGTCTGAATTGTGAAACAATGCTCTGTGTGTTATCGTATTTTAACCGTTTACTCATAGCATTTTTTGCGAACACATCCAGTAGCTGCCTGAACGAGCCTAGAAAGCACTCTAAGGCTGGCCAGTGTACCATACGGTCGTTAATCCGGCGCGCGGATTCGACCCCTATCGAGTTCACTTCCCGAAGCTAGCGCAGCCACCTGTATGAAGAGGTCAATTTCTTACATGTCATCTTGACTTCGTTCAAGGCATGTAGCAAGTTGTACATTCGTAGTTAGAGCTGCCACATATTCTGCGTGTCTAATTTTCAAATCGAAATTCTAAACGGCTGAAGCTATAGTCACAATTTCGAGGGAATGCAAAAGTTTCAGAATTTATAATCTGGTATCAGAAGCATTTTTGGTACTTTGTTCCCTCCTTTGTCCGCGAAGGTAGAGGAAACGTTCCAGTTTTCTGCCTGGAACACTCTCTGTCCCATCAAGCACACGTTTTTGAATTCAAGTCCAAACAAAGAGCGTCGATATCCTTTCGAAAAGACTAACTGGTAGTCGGAAACGGGACACTGTTCTTCTATTGCTCCGGCGTCTTGTCGACGATCTCTCTCCAGCTGAAGTAAAGACTATGACAGTAATTTTTGTATGGTGACGATCAAAAAATGGTTCAAATGGCTCTGAGCACTATGGGACTCAACTGCTGAGGTCATTAGTCCCCTAGAACTTAGAACTAGTTAAACCTAACAAACCTAAGGACATCACAAACATCCATGCCCGAGGCAGGATGCGAACCTGCGACCGTAGCGGTCTTGCGGTTCCAGACTGCAGCGCCTTTAACCGCACGGCGACTTCGACCGGCGGTGACGATCAACTTCTACACCACCCGCTCTATGTTGCAGAGACCTATATTAATTCATTAACCAACAGGAATTTTAGAAATTGTCAAATAAAACTAGCAGTGTGTCA
Source organism: Schistocerca nitens (assembly GCF_023898315.1). Lineage (NCBI taxonomy): Eukaryota > Metazoa > Arthropoda > Insecta > Orthoptera > Acrididae > Schistocerca > Schistocerca nitens. Next base: position 269,514,952 of record NC_064616.1, read on the forward strand.
CTGACTCATCAATAAAAGTCGAATTACAGTCAAATACTTGTAAAAATTGTAGTGGTGACGTTTCCTAAGGTGCTGTGTATCACTACATGTTATAAAAGTGCCTCTCCCCCCTCATTTTTCTGTGTGTGTGTGAAGGCTAATATCAGAAAATACTGTACGGCTTGTGATATAGTTTTCACTAATCCATATTCTGATTAACGAGGAAGGTTTGTGTACATGAGTTATGACTCCTACGCATGGGAAGGCGGAGCAGGTCGTTAAATATTTCATAAGTGTATCTTAACTCTGTGGTGTCAATTAATAATGTTAAATGTCACTAAGGAGCACGCTCGTGTCTGCATGTACGGATGAATCCACATTTATGTACCACAAAATAGTAGTTCCGATAGAGTTTCTCTTAGCGTTCGAGGTTTTTACCTCATAGGTACCTTCACGGAGAGACTGCAGTCGGGTAACGATTATCCTGTAAGTGGGGAAGGGGATGGACAGCTACAGTGTTAGCAACTACATGAAAGAAATTATCAAATTATGTCCGCATTTTTACCATAACGCACATAAATTTTAACGCCGTTGTGCCCACTATTTGTATGCCGTAGCTCGCGTTCAGAGTATTTTACAATCAAGAACTCTGGTGTTGCTCCCTTGAAAGATAGAAATTCATTGCGAAGTTGTCCGCCCCCGGTAGCTGAGTGGTCAGCTCGACAGACTGTCAATCCTAAGGGCAAGGGTTCGATTCCCGGCTGGGTCGGAGATTTTCTCCTCGCAGGGACTGGGTGTTGTGTTGTCGTAATCGTCATCATTTCATCCCCATCGACGCGCAAGTCGCCGAAGTGGCGTCAAATCGAAAGACTTGCACCCGGCGAACGGCCTACCCGACGGGAAGCCCTAATCACACGACATTTAGTTTTACTGCCAAGTTACTTCAGTGATTCTATCAATGTAAAACGGAGAAGATGAGATAAGTTTTGTCAGATTGCCATCCTGTACATTTTGGCGATGATGGCAGGTCTCCTGAAGATACCCTTTTCGCTCGTTCTGGAAAGGTGTATTGCGCACCGAAGTAATTTATTTAAGTTAGATATCAAACAGGCTTCCTGTTTTGCAGCAGAAATTAAGAAAAGAAAAGAATTAACTAAGATATTTGAAAGCTATTGGAAACTCGCGCAAACTTAAGTATCACACATCCAATAGTTTCTTACATTAATGTTTAGTGGTTGCAGTGTTTTGTTTCTGAAATGCCTCTCCCTAGCAGAAGCTTATTTCAAGGACTAATTTTTACACTGAAGAAAGACAGAAAGGGATCCCAACAATAGTGACTGGTTTTTTTGCTGTGGCGTACAGAAAGCTCGGAATTCTGAATCAGGAAGAGTTTAAAATAGTTAGAAGGCGTTCGGATAAGTTACTGTTAAAGTAGATCACTGCTGTAACCGACATTGTGTTTGAAAACTATTTTTGCGGAAGCAAAACAACGTATTCGTCTCATCGGCCTGGTTATGTAAACACATGCTCGTGGGAAAGCGGGGCCTTGGAATGGTGGTGGCAACAACTAATAATGGTATTGCGTAACACCAGTGGAGTGTTTTGCACAGTGACTGCTAGGAGGCGGTGTCCATCAGGGGCTTCCGAAACGTGCAAGCTTACTGATACGTAAATCGTCTTGTACGTATTTCTGGACAGAGTAGATCAGGCGGAAGTTGGCATCGGGCCCAGCTGTCGGCCAGACGTGCATGACAGCCCGTCTAAAACTGTTCAGGATCGAAGGCATGATTGCGTCTGAGCCCTGCACTGGAACATCTACGATTTGCAACACAGAATTTGAATACAAACAAGGGTTATCCTTGGTTGGCGTAATCAGATGGTTTTCAGGTAAAATTTATATTTAATATAGTTCTTAGAATTCAAAACACACTTTGCCGGCGGGAGTGGCCGAGCGGTTCTAGGCGCTACAGTCTGGAACCGCGCGACCGCTACAGTCGCAGGTTCGAATCCTGCCTCGGACATGGATGTGTGTGATGTCCTTAGGTTAGTTAGGTTTAAGTAGTTCTAAGTTCTAGGGGACTGATGACCTCGGAAGTTAAGTCCCATAGTGCTCAGTGCCATTTTTGAACCAAAACACACTTTCAGATTTCACACTGATGGCAATAACTTTTGATGACATATGTGAAAGCTTTTTTTCCCCACCATAGTTTGTCATTTGGTAAATAAGATACGTCTCCACTATGATGAAGAGTCCCATAGTTCTTTTACAGAGCGTAGGGGAGCGACGTGGGAGACCCGCGCCGCCTTACTAGGCAAGGTCCTAGCGGAGGTAGTTTTCCATTGCCTTCCGTAATGGGGGTGAATGATGATGATGAAGACGACACAACACCACCCAGTCATCTCGAGGCAAGAAAAATCCCTGACCCCGCCGGAAATCGAATCCGGGACCCCGTGGTTGGGAAGCGAGAACGGTACCGCGAGACCACGTGCTGCGGACCGTCTCCACTATACCACATAACAAATGAATCGTTTGTGGTGCATGAAGAACTTCATTTACTCATCTGGTGCAAAATTTGAAGGAAGATCTACTGTATCTTCGTATGTGTCCGAAAGAACAGACACCATAAATATGTGCGCCTTGATGGTAAATAATGATACCCTCAATGCGGATGCATTCTTTGTTCGATCTTTTGTGGGAACAAAGTGAGGCCGCAGGCAATGAGGATAATGGACAAGGGACACTACGTATATAGCGTGCGACATGCGGAAATTTTGGGTCGGACGGTAAGTGTGCTCGGATAGACGAAGCGTTTAAGGCGCCCGCTCGCCGCTCGCGATTAATGGGAAATCCGGGTTATAAACCCGGTCCAGCACAAATTTTCACTTGTCGCCATTGGTTTTATTTCTGTGCCCGATTGTAGCTTGTGTCTGAATTTCGTCATCAAGAGTTCGCTCTCAAAGCTATGACAAAAGTTTATTCAAATGTAGCAAAAAGAGGCCCTGTGATATGTAGCTGTGGTTCTCCGTAAGACACACATGCTGTAATTGACATATGAAGAAAATATATTTAAGAAGTACTCAAAAACTCATAGCGGAAACGTGTGAACCTTGTAGTCCTTTAAATCAGGGCCAGCCTCGGCGAACCAAACTTCACGCGGGCCGAGTGTGCGTGCCACGGGCGGGCCAAGGCTCCTTCCTTCCCGGAAGTACTCAATACAGCACGACATTTCATTTAATACTGCGGTATGGCATTTTTGGTTGGCATAACTCTCATCAGTTCGGAAGAAACGTGTGGTCAGCACTGTTTAGCCTTCGCTATTTGTTTGAGTATGAAGGACGTTCCCAGATGCATTGAATATTTGCATAAAAAGAGTCAATCTAGCGATGTACCGTCACAAGCTTTAAAAAAAGAATTGGAATGACAGAAGAGAGGGTTGAGAATTCTCAATATATATTATGCAGTCGCATAAGCGACAGGTATTGTAAATTTCTCAGGAAACGAAATTACAGTATCACGCAGAAAGCATTTAAAGATTTAGTTGATAATGAAACAGCAAAAAGTTACAACACAGGATTCCTTGTTTTGTATATCAAGAAGCACTTAGCACTAATTTTTTAAGCATGCACCACGTGGAGATATTGGCAGTATGAATAGTATGTTCCGTGCATTATCCCACTGCCAGTTGCAACTGTTTTCGATGGAACTGGACGAAGTGTATGAAGACTTTGTATATTACTCCAAAGTATGTTCTTTAAGTCAAGAGCCATGCTCGGAACGATTTTTCGACTTAAAACTCGCTATTGTTGAATCTATGAAGGAAAAAGGAGTTTAGGAAGGAAAATCTTGAATGGATTGCAGAATTTGCATTTTAAGTGAACTACACTGCACACTGCCCACTGCCCACAGTAAGACATTGCAGTGTGAGGAACGACTTCTTTCTTATTTAACTGACATACATTTAAAAATAAAATAGCGTTATAGAAGGCAAAATTTTGACAAACCAGTTTCCTAAGCTGACTGCCGTTAAAGAAAACGCGAACTTCAAAGAATTCATTGTGGCCTTAAAAGAATTATAAGGATTTTTCATAAACATTTTGGAGTCACTGTCAAAAACATTTTGGAGTCACTGTCAATCTTACATCTGTGTTCGAGCTGATTTCGAGACTGTTTGCCGTTTTAGTTGAAAGTGCCCTTCTGCATGTGCGGGTGTAACTGATTATCCTGAAAGGGAATTCACGTTTCAATAACAAATTCTTTTGCGTTAAAACTGTCCAGGACGTCTACATTTCTTTCCTCAGGTAGAGTATCAACAACCCCATAATGAGGCTGCTACAATGTTTCGATCGACATATTTGTGAGAAAGACCTTTTTTTCGGTTACGAAACTAAATAAGTCACGCTTACATGACAACGCAACTGCGAAAATGTCTGAAATTGTCTGCGTCTGTCCTTACGCCAACAGTTTGTGCCAGATAAAAATTATGCCTTCAGTGCGGCAAAAAAATAATCAAGTAATACTGAAATTTGGATTTGTTGTGATCTGTGTTGTTGAGAAATGTGAAATATTAAATGAAGTCTTATGCAGTGCGACTGCTGTGCCATTTACATGCAGCGCGTTGACACCTTCCATGTGTCCTCTCATCTCCTGTCCATAACTCGTGGTGTAGTGGCTACCGTTACTGCCTCTGGATCACGGGGTCCTGGGTTAGATTCCCGGCTGGGTTGGCGATTTTGTCTCTGCCCGGGGACTGGGTGTTTGTGTTGTCCTCATCATTTCGTCATCATCATTCGTGACAGTGGACTGTGTAAAAAATTGGACTGTGTAAAAAATTGGACTTTATACGGGCGCTGATGACCGTGCAGTTGTGCGCCCCTACATACCAAACATCTCTCCTCCTGCTCAGACAGGCATGGAGTGGCGGAAATGTGCAGTGCTGCAAGCGCTGTGGATCTCGTGCCAAGGCACGGCCCGCGAACCCAAAAATTGGCCGCCCCTGATTTAAATTGTTTTCTGAAATTTTTTCCGAATTTCAGTACCCCCCCCCCCCCCAAATAAGAAAATCATTCCAGTGGCAATACACGTAGGCACCTGTATAAACACTCATACTGGCCACATACAAACACACATCTGGCCTGCAGCGTGTGTTGGCAATTGCATTTATACTGCTGATAACGAGTACCGCTACCTAAAGATGAAAAGTTTGAGTGGCCCATGTATTTACTTATGAACTTGAAATAACTATTGAATATGTTTCCTTCGCACGTCTGCAGTAGCATTAAGCTCTTAAAAAGGCACATGTCTATAACACAGTTACTTTTAATTTATTTTTTCCTCCAGCAACTGTTAGTTTTTGAACATTACATTAAAATTTAGATCTTTCTATAATCTTTTGAACTGGAAGATGCAGACATACTTCTGGCACCAAAATGTTTAACTTCTTATAATGTTTTATTAAATGCAAAATATTTACCCAGAAGAGTTGTCAGATTGACGAACAATAATTTCTCATTTCTTGCTCTGTCGACAATTCCTACTAACTGCCTGTGGCAGCAACGGAGAAGAGCACAGAAGGTTGCTCTCTCAAAGGAGCTGCTTTATTGTCCATTTACTGCCCTCTCAACACCTGAAAACCAAGTTAATAATCGACTAAATTAATTTCTGGTTTCAGCTCGGAAATTGGCATTTTGCACACACTCCAAAGGAAAGTTAATAGTCTAAAATGCAGTTACCAATTTCCGCGTTGTTCCATATTCGGTTCAGATTATCAGTTTTAGTCTTTGTCAAACATGCAATATGTGGGCTTTGAAACGTAATCAGAATTGCAGTTTTGGAATTTGATTTAGGATTGTGTGAAGACAATGATGCATGATGCGATGTGGACAACGTGACGTTTTCAAAGACTGAAAGATTTACTTTAGATTACACATCAGATGCCTTTTATTTACATCATCTCCGCTGTAGCAAAAATAACTGTACAAAATTGTCATTTCGGTTGTAGAAAACTCTCTGAATTCTACATATTTTATCTGCGGAAAACACTTTTTTCATTAACGAGCTCTCGGGAGGACGACGGTTCAATCCCGCGTCCGGCCATCCTGATTTAGGTTTTCCGTGATTTCCCTAAATCGCTCCAGGCAAATGCCGGGATGGTTCCTTTCAAAGGGCACGGCCGACTTCCTTCCCCATCCTTCCCTAATCCGATGAGACCGATGACCTCGCTGTCTGGTCTCCTTCCCCAACCCAACCAACCAATCATTAACGAGCTCGCTTTGGGAAACAACTTACGCGTTAAAAGAAGCAGAAAAGATAGCGTTAGTTGCACTTCCAACAACTGTCAGAAATATAATTCAATTTTATGTTTGTCTTAACCACACATATTATAGTAATTTCCTGACACGTTCCGGCCACTGGTCGTCTTCAGAAGAACTTGAAATAGATTGACAGAATGTATCTAGTCATGTTAAAATGTGAGATGGTCAGTGAACGAAACGCGCTAGTATATTAATAAATTATTTGTGATTAAGACAAACATTCGAGTAAATTGTGTAAGTGCAACTACGACCGCCGGCCGCGGTGGTATCGCGGTTCTAGGCGCGCAGTCCGGAACCGTGCGACTGCTACGGTCGCAGGTTCGAATTCTGCCTCGGGCATGGCTGTGTGTGATGTCCTTAGGTTAGTTAGGTTTAATTAGTTCTAAGTTCTAGGGGACTGATGACCACAGCAGTTGAGTCCCATAGTGCTCAGCCGGCCGCGGTGGTCTCGTGGTTCTAGGCGCTCAGTCCGGAACCACGCGACTGCTACGGTCGCAGGTTCGAATCCTGCCTCGGGCATGGCTGTGTGTGATGTCCTTAGGTTAGTTAGGTTTAAGTAGTTCTAAGTTCTAGGGGACTGATGACCGCAGATGTTAAGTCCCATAGTACTCAGAGCCATTTGAACCCATAGTGCTCAGAGCCATTTGAACCATTTGCAACTACGACCGCTGCATCTCATTTTGCATTCAAGCAACACATTTCCAAAGTTTCGAAACACACTTTGCCTACAAACTGTAGTCATTAATTTCATGCAAGTTACTAGATTTTGATTTACGTGCCATTAACTCTATGAGAGTCTTTATACAAGAATGATCTTGCATTTCCGACCGGATGTCAAATATAAATGAGATTTGTCGGTGTAGCAGAACAGAACAGTCTAGCCTGAATCGTGGTGAACAGAAAATTGTGCGCAGAACTGTATCTTTCAGTTTGTATGTCTTATTATGGATGGAAAGGCTCCCCCATGTGAAGACAACATTTTTTTACCATTAACCCCATCTGTGAGAGCATCTACTAATTACATGTAATCGTCCATTCATTATTCGGCAATTTTTAAAAAAATTTATGTTTCTGAATTTCTTCCCTTTCACTACAGACATCAATTACTGTAAGACGACGTGTGCGTTATCTGCCCTTGAATCGTGTAAACTCCGTTCTGTATAAGATTTTAACTTTGTTTTTGAGAGACATATACGAACCAGCCCGGCATTTGCGTATACAGGTGCCGAAAACCGCCAAGAAACCACAACCGGGCTGATCTGTGTACCAATGGAACAGTCATCAATTCGGTTATTGCTTTCAGTTCGGATCTAGGCCACTTTGCTACCACACATGCTCGTGTACGGTACATTATGATATGCGACAAACTCTGGAAATCCATTTCGTATGTACTCAGTTTACCAAGCCTTTTGTAACAACGTGATAAAACCAAGACATATTTCTGCTCCGGGTAGAGAGATTCTAGTTGTTTCTAAGACATTTCTGTGCATTCATTTTTGACACACACACACACACACACACACACACACACACACACCATTTGACGGTAATACCAACCACTGTTGCCTCCTGGTGTGCTCTACAGAATTTCGTTCTCGTCTGACCTCGTTAGTTCACAGAGGTCACTAAACGTCTCCCAATAAACCTTCTGAGATGCACAAGCAAATTGTTTCCTTACTTATCGAAATCCTTAAAGCGCTGCTAACATCAACGACTAACACCTTTCGAAGTCGTATGTGACGTCAGAGACATCGAAACTCTGGAAAAAATGCATGAATGTTGGGATTAAGGAAACATGTCTGGCAGGCAACAGCCAACCATGTGAGGCGGCGAAGATGGCAACGACGTGCGACGTTTCATCTTGGGTGCGTGCGTGCGTTTCTCCTTCCGCCCACTGCACCCGGCCCTCGAAGACATGTCTTGGCAGGTCGGGATTGGCTGTCGCTGCTCCCACTTACGGAATAACGAGACGATAAAGTCGAGCTGGCGAAGCTCTCGATTTACAGCACTGCAGACGGCTAGATGTAGCAGCCACTTCTCCACCGTCACGTTCTCACGTGTCCCTTCTGTCTGCCCCACCCCCCCTCTCCCCCAGCCACTCCTTCCATCCAAAACCTCCGCTCGCTCGCTCGCTCGCGCTCTCTCTCTCTCTCTCTCTCTCTCTCTCTCTCTCTCGTCTTTTTTCTTTTTTGTTGTACGCGAGATAATTGCCTACCTCTGGCTAACGGCCTTGACAGACAGCTTGCGCGCAGGACACGGCGTAGATGCTATTATAAAGGGTCCAGATTTCTGTCTTTACAGTAGTTGGCAGTCTTGAGGCCGTATTTTAATACTGCCGTAGGTCTCTGACACTAACTCCGGAGAGAAATTCACTTCAGGAAAAAAACCATTGTTCAGTATAAAAATAGTGATTTGCTTCAGATAGCTCACGGTATATAAATAAATATTTGGTATTCCCACGTCTCAGAAGATGCATTTCGTCATTTTTACCTTGCAGAAACATCGCCAATTGCAACCGATTTTACGGTGTGGTATTTCACTTTTGCCATTTGCACTAATGTTCTTGCATAGTATTTATGTTCGCCAGTTTTTTAAATAGTACCTAGCACATTTGTATCACATATGCCCCGTGCCTTCACCATTTCTCACTTTGGCGAGCCTAACATGTACTTAATCCAAACGTCTCCATGTTTGCGCCATTACTACAATAACGCAGTCGTTTTTCGTCAATGCCGCGGCTTCACTGTACTTGTCGATTTCGAAGGACATTTGGAGATGAAGCCACTTGTCTGCGTAAAAGATAAGTATAAAAACAAATTGACAACAGTAACTAGTCACGATTTAGCTGATCACATTTTGAGGTATTAATACCTCACATTTAGGTACTCAACATTTAGTGCAGTTACAGTTCAATCGAAATTTATATTACGTAAGTTTTGGCGTGCTCTCTCAAAATGACATTTCATCATTGCCCAAACGGTCACCAATCCAGCTGCTGTAGTTCTCATGTGGGCGAAAATGAGGTAATAGATCGAGAAATGCTGTTGTTTATACACCATTGTCAAATTACGTTTTGTCGCAGTTGTCCATCCAGATCATACAGCAATGATACAATTCATCCTGAGTATTTCTGGCGGCATACTTTACACGTCCAGTGTGATGCATTCTAGCCCGAGCATTACTAGTAGAATTCTTTATATCCTCATCTCCGTTACGTGAGCCGCTTCATTTTGTTCGAAATTCTGTACTGTGAATGTCGATTCATCAGTTCTTTGAGTTTTAAATAGTGGTAGCCTGAAGACCTTGGCTTCCAATTCTTGTAAAGGGCCTAAACGTACATACCTACTGAGTATCCGTCGAAAACTGTTAATTTTTATTCGTCTCTACTACTGACGTTAGGTGTTTCACATTTATAGAGGATTGCTACAGGCTATATAGGTGATTGATAGAGTCTAATACTGAGACTCTGTTCATATGATCAATTTCTCAGGGGGAGGAGAGAGAGAGAGAGAGAGAGAGAGAGAGAGAGAGAGAGATATCTGTCATGAAATTAATAGCTGTGAATCGATGTAATTTTCACAGCCATTTGAAACTTTCTGTTAAATATCAGATCGAGAGTTATATACGCCGTTCCCAATGCTTATTATTTCACATTGATGCTTAACAGTGATTTCAATGCTTCTCTGGTTACGGCACCCAGACGAATATTTTCGCTGAGAACAGAACTCAATTTCGGCATCAAGAGTCTATAACAGTGTGCAAGTTGGATTCATATCATACTGACATTGTGCATTTTTCAGTTTTCTGTAAGTATCTGGCGAATAAATTATTCGTTGACAATTCATTCCCTCACTTTTTGTATTAACAAGCGAGCGTCGAAGTAAAATTGTACCCAAAGTTAAATATGTCTGTTAGTATATTAATTCCGCCAGCGTAAGTTGGTGGCGACTGTTATTTACTACAGAACAGTAAACAAAAAATTAATTAGCTGTAATCGAACCTAGCTGGGCTAAACGGCACAAAGCGAGCAGAATTATTGACTCAATTAGTGTACATACTGCCTGTCTGTGAGTGAACTTCTGTGGGGGAAAAAAAGCAGATTGCACTGCGTAACAAGCACCTTTGTGAATTTTCGACTGTTGCTGACCACAGTACGCTATAGCGAATGTGTAGTTGGAGTGGACAAACAAGACGTTGTCTTGGATTTGTCAGATATACTGATCGCAGCAGCAGGAAACGTTGCACATATCTGTGATAACTACGCACGGGCTCATTAGAAATAACATAATGCGCACCATAAGGGCTATTGTAAAAATCTTTGATCGAAGTAATAAAGAAAAAGCACAAACTATAAACTTAAATTCCAGATTTTTTTTATTTTTCATTGTGTATTGTGTTTTCCGTAGTGATTATATCTCCGTGAAACTGGTACATTGTGTAGGGGCTCAAAGTCAACCTCAGGAATATCAAGGGAAGTAGGAGGTTCCTTATCGATGATTATGTAATGCAGTAGGAAAACGCATTTAACTACGATGTCTACTTTATCTGGATCGTTTTTCAGTTCAGTTTTTAAATACCTTCACGTGGCTGCCAGAATACCAAAGGCACATTCTTCGCATCGTCTAGCTCTTGACAGTTTAAAACTGAAAATCTATTCTTCAATAGTAAGTCTTTGTCTTGAACATGGTTTCAACAAATTCTTTTTAGAGGATTGTTTTCATCACCCAACAGAACAAAGGGTTCTGAAATGTCTGTCGACGGAATATTTTCATTCTCTGGTAGGTTTAAAGTGTTTGTTTCAAACTGCTGATAAACATTTGAATCTGAAAAGGTTCCCCCATCACTTTGCTTACCTTAAGTCCCAATTTCAGTAACAATGAACTTGTAATTTACATTAGATATTCCCTGAAATACAACAGAAAAATAGCCCTTATAGTTGAAATACATCGACCCTGTTTGTTTGGGGCACTTCGTGCAAATACGTTTCCCGTCTATGCAACTGTTGCAGTTGCGGAGATTCCATTTGTTGTAGAAGTCATTCGCGATGAAAAAAATGGCTCTGAGCACTATGGGACTCAACTGCTGAGGTTATTAGTCCCCTAGAACTTAGAACTAGTTAAACCTAACTAACCTAAGGACATCACAAACATCCATGCCCGAGGCAGGATTCGAACCTGCGACCGTAGCGGTCTTGCGGTTCCAGACTGCAGCGCCTTTAACCGCACGGCCACTTCGGCCGGCCATTCGCGATGATTTTCCATTCCTCTAGAGTAGGCAAAGACACAGGTATACTGCAGAAGCACTCCCATACAGCTTGGCATGTTTTGTAAACTACGCCCGCATCTCGTGGTCGTGCGGTAGCGTTCTCGCTTCCCACGCCCGGGTTCCCGGGTTCGATTCCCGGCGGGGTTAGGGATTTTCTCTGCCTCGTGATGGCTGGATGTTGTGTGATGTCCTTAGGTTAGTTAGGTTTAAGTAGTTCTAAGTTCTCGGGGACTGATGACCATAGAAGTTAGTCCCATAGTGCTCAGAGCCATTTTTTGTAAACTATGCTTCGAATAGCACAATGTGAAAGCTTAGTGCTCGAAATGATATCCCAGTTGATAGAAATTGGTAATAAGAAACAACTGCTATACTATACATCAACATATTCATTAAAACAATAATTCAGAACACTAACATAACACTAGGTTACAATTAAAAACATTGATCAATGGTTTTTTCACTCATTTCAAGCGAAGCAGCGTAAATTATGTGGCGAGGTTTGACGGACAAGTTTCGCAAGGAACTGAGCAAAAACCCTAAAAAGCGGAGTAGAAACGGAGGAAGGAAGAATCATGTAAGACTCTGAGTGAGCGTATTTCAAAAGCATGGAGTTTTTGAAAAAACAATTGCCGGGTAATGTCTGGAGCGAATCAACATTTGATGCAGACACCCAGAACTCAGTTACTACTTTTTCCCCTGACAACGAACCAGAAGCACGAGTACGAACTGCCGAATTACCCCAGAACATAACGAGTGAAACTACGCCACCACAAAACTGTGTTGCTGTTCAGAAAAATTGCCAGAATAAATAATGCCACTGCGGTTAAAAACCTGATGATGCTTGAAGAACAAGAAATAGAAATGTTCAAGGAAAGGAATTCAGCTTCTCGAAACGAAGATGCGGATTATCAATTTCTGATGAGTTTACTGCCATATTTGAGAAAAGTACCAGAAGGAAAAAAATATATTTGTGAGGGCTAAAATCCAGCAAGTGTTTTGCGAAGAGGATTTTTTTTTTGGGGGGGGGGGGGGGGCGGAGGTTCAGAGATCAACACGAACGACAACTAATCCACCACCCAACACTAAGCGTAACACAGTGTGGTTCATCGGCGAGGGATAGTTGGGCTTCACCAGTGGAAACTGCTCTGAGTAGTCCACAAAATGAAGACCTTGCTTTGTTCTTTTCATGTGTAATACCTAATGATACAAACTGAAAATGCAAGCGCCATTTGTTCAATTTGACTGCGTATTTTATTTAACTTGTTTCTATTTTCATTTATATTTCGAATAATTGAAAAATTAAAAATAAAAATAATTAAGGAATATTTCGAATTTCAATTGAAGTAAAGAACTGAATACATTGTCAAACTCTTTCTCACATTAAAGTAACAGCCAGTCTTCGTCTTGCCGAAAGACATTCACGAAAATTGGAGAACTTTCTGACGCTTTCTTCCATCCCCTGCAATATGCATTCAAATCTTACTGGTCTCATCCTGAAATACTCGAAAAACGTTTCTGGTTGGTCCTACGATTCTTGAAATAACATTTGAAATTCTCCTTTGTCGCGTTTTCTAGAAAACATCTGGTTGACATGCTTTGTTTTTTCACCATTTATCAACAATAGCTTCATTAACGGACCTTCAACAAAATAAAATACATCAAAATCGTCCATCTCTGCTGGGTGGTAGAAATGCACTATCAGAATATCAGAAAACGCGTACAGTGCAACCGCCTTGTTCTGACGAAGATATCGGACGTGTTCGTCAGAACTCGCATCCATAGTAACCGTAACATAAACAGGTACGTAGCGTACTACCTACCACAGTAAACATTGTGGTTTTCAACAAGAAAACCATCAGAATAGGTGTGTCTAAAGGGAGAAAGAGAGTTCAGAGAAGAATCAGGAACTTTGATTTGCTGAGCCTACTGCATTTCACGCGGAGCAGATGGCTTGATGATAGAGAACACACATGACATACGAACGCAGCAGAGTGCCTACGCCCTGCTGCAGGAGAGTAAATAGTCTTAAAAGGCGCCGCCCGGAAGCGCCAGCGAACATTTTGTCTCTAACAAAAATTGATCCACACGACGTCATCAATAATATCTAGAAATTGGTTGGAAAGAATATGAAACACGCTGTATAAATATGCACTTCCGTTAATTTCCATTTTATCGTCTTTACTTTGAGTTTCAAAGCAGAGTAATTGCATGGGACGTGCAAGTCTCTGGCAGACTGCTGTTCTAAGTCACACTGTTACAGTTGATATGCATGTTGAAAATTGGAGATGAAGGAACATTTCGGTTACATAAACAATAAATGGCCTCCCGCATGGTGTAACTTTTTCGAAAGCAGTTAAAATCGTGCTCGCTACATGGAAATTATTCCTCCTTCAGTTAAACAAGAAGTCATTTTGTATAAATGCCCAGTGGAAGTAATATATGGAGCTCAAGGTAGCTCCACTGCTCTTCTTCCACACCCTCTCTCTCTCTCTCTCTCTCTCTCTCTCTCTCTCTCTCTCACACACACACACACACACACACACACACACACACACACAGGCAATGGTATTAAAATCGTTGCATTCTCCCGGCCTTACCAGGGCCCGTCGGCAATATTAAAACTACGCTTTGCCTTAGCCATCTACATCTGGGGGCACTGTGTACAAGCAAGCTTTCCACCAAATTTACTGCCGTAGTAGGTGCCAAGTATTTAATTAACTCTATGACAGTCTTTATACAGGAATGCTCTTGCATTTAGATCATTTAGCAGAAATAGTTCCCTGCCCGAGAGCGTCTGGATCTTGTCGTCAGAGTGGTGGGCTCATGTGAGAATGATAACATCCATGGCCCACTGTCAATGTGCCCATTTAAGGTAGGATTTCTGTTCAGGTGTTAAATATATTCGTAATTTACTTCAGCTGTTGTTGCCTGGCGTAACTGGTTGGTTCATTGCAATTTTTTAGATTAATGGTTCGTAACTTTCCGAGCCAACTATTTCAAACAATTTAACGTTAACCTACTTTTCCATGTCTGTATTTACACTGAAGATCACATTATGACTATATTAGTCAATTCGAACGTTACAGTCCTGCAGCAATACTCTATGGATCATAGTTAAAAACTTAATCAGAGCTGTCGCACCACATATAGCTTTGAAGGTACAGTCTGAAGTTGGTGCGAATCAATACGCTCGCTACTAGCAAAGAATTCATCGCCCCTTACTGTATGCTTTTTGTTTTCAGTTGAATCGAAACGTGAATATTGGAGGGGGCGAATAAGCTTATTGTGGCGTCGAAACGCGTGGGAATAAGCTTCTTATGGCATCGAAACGCGTTGAATTAAAATAATGGCAGCATTAGGCAAAATTTCTATACTGACTGGAAAACCAGGTAGTTACTGAACTTGACAATTACAAGGGTTTTATTTCGAAAACCTGACAGATTTATGCTGCGTATGTGGTTGCCATTAATGCCAGACACATTCACAAGTTAAGTTTGTTTACGTGATTAGAGTACTCCCCAGAATTACAAGTAGTGTTTACTGTCCTATAACGAGTCACTTAAGGTTAATGAAAATTCATTAACCCTTCAGAATTGCGGCTTATTTCTGTTCATTATTGGATGCAGGTTTTGTGCT
Source organism: Schistocerca nitens (assembly GCF_023898315.1). NCBI lineage: Eukaryota > Metazoa > Arthropoda > Insecta > Orthoptera > Acrididae > Schistocerca > Schistocerca nitens. The sequence continues at coordinate 269,530,144 of NC_064616.1, forward strand.
TTTTTACTGATAGTTCTACTTCTAAAACGGAATTAATTGTTATGGGTTGAAACTTGGGCGAAGCTAGACAAGCAGGAAGACTGAATTACATTTATAGTGAGACAGTCTTCTGTAGACGTCACTTTCCCGGTGGTACCCAGAGTTATTCCTGCCGGCTGCAGGATTCCGTTCCTGTAAGATTTTTTTTCTGTTACGCTTTTATGATTATCAGTTCAATCAAAATTGTGTTTGTCTCTTCCGTTCAGAAATTCATAAAATCAACGAATCACATTAATTTACCGGTTTCGTTATGGTATTCGATTTTTCTACCACAGCTTATAAAAGTGGATTAAGTTATTAAAGGAATCAGTTTTCAGCAGTTATCGCTCTTCATCTGTCTTGAGCTAATATTTTTATTTAATAACGGCTTCTGATTAGTGATGTCGCCGGCCGGAGTGGCCGAGCGGTTCTAGGCACTTCAGTCTGGAGCCGCGTGACCGCTACGGTCAGAGGTTCGAATCCTGCCTCGGGCATGGGTGTGTGTGATGTCCTTAGGTTAGTTAGGTTTAAGTAGTTCTAAGTTCTAGGGGACTGATGACCTCAGAAGTTAAGTCCCATAGAGCTCAGAGCCATTTGAGCCATTAGTGATGTCGTACGTGTGGTTAGTTGCACCTAATGGATTCTGTAGATTTAGCCATAGCTATTTTCTTCTGTTACCAACTCATCTCCGCGCTCATTTTTATCCAGTGTGAAAGCAAGTAAAGCTTACATCTGGCTTGTATTAAACTATAATCATCACTTATGCGTCTGCTAGCCGTTCTGCATTTAGTGTTGCGTATGCGTAATTTACAACCCAGAAACATACGTATTACAATCACAAGGAGAAATCACCACGAAACCTTTGCTCCACCATTAGTGCACATTGTTTGGCGATCAAGGTTTGTACGCCGCCTCCTCTCCTCCTCTATAGAGCCTAATTTTTTTCCACTTGCCGTATTCTAAAATACTACCGACGAGTGTAAATTTACCGCAGACGCGGCCTAGCTCCAGACATGTCAGTGTGTATTCTGAGTAGGATAATGCATGCGAACCGCAATAAAACAGACATACGAAACTGTTCCTTCACCCGCGCGAAAAGCCGCCACGATCGCTTCCGGTCCCGGATCAAATCCGCCAGGCGAATTAACGATGAAGGCAAGTGTTCTGGCCAGCCGCAATGTGATTTTTATGCGGTTTACCACATCCGACTATTTGAATACCTGGCTGACACCCACGTCCTTTCGCAGTTACACGATTCGCAAACATTTCGAAAACGTTCGTACGCATTCACATGGGATCACAATAGACGCAGACACATGGGATACACAAATTCCTTTCCGGTGGGAAGGATGGGGAGGGGGAGGGGAGGGGGAAATTGTGGTGGCGACAGGATGGGCATTCGGCCCACCATTTACACTGACAAATGCAGTTTAAATTGCTGCCCCCGTGGAGATACGAGCAGGAAAAAGAAAGAAGAGAAAGCTATAGTGTTGGCAGAAGAGCCAACACCGTGTTGCTAGAGGAGGCCGAAATGCACGCGTTTAATTACACGCAGACTGGCGTGAGGTCTGGAACAGGTCACAGAAATAAGACTAGCAAAACAGGAGGTACTGGTAGAATACTTAACTTTAATCCACAATCGGTGTACATCTCTCTTGACTGTACATAATTTCCATATCAATATACACTGGTAATGGCGCCTTGCTAGGTCGTAGCAAATGACGTAGCTGAAGGCTATGCTAACCATCGTCTCGGCAAATGAGAGCGTAATTTGTCAGTGAACCATTGCTATGAACGTCGGCTGTACAACTGGGGCGAGTGCAAGGACGTCTCTCTAGACCTGCCGTGTGGCGACGCTCGGTCTGCGATCACTGACAGTGGCGACACGCGGGTCCGACGTATACTAATGGACCGCGGCCGATTTAAAGGCTACCACCTAGCAAGTGTGGTGTCTGGCGGTGACACCTCAAAAGCTGTGTATTTATCTTATTAATAGTAATCAAAATTCATTCTTTAATAAAGACTGAAGGTCGAAAATGTATGAAATAACATAAACACTTCCAGATACGCATTGTGTGACAGTCTAAAAACGGACCAGAATTCGAGCACCGATCACTGCTTTCGTGGGCACAAAGCTACCAAAAAATGGTTCAAATGGCTCTGAGCACTATGGCACTCAACTGCTGAGGTCATTTGTCCCCTAGAACTTAGAACTAGTTAAACCTAACTAACCTAAGGACATCACACACATCCATGCCCGAGGCAGGATTCGAACCTGCGACCGTAGCGGTCTCGCGGTTCCACAACGCTATCAATTTCTCCGTCCGAACACTCCTCAAGAACAGATTCGGAGTTAATAATTGCCTCTGATTCGTTTTCGTGCCGTCCCAGTCAAGCAAAGAGCTTTAGATTGTCACGGACTTGAACCGCAGCGAGGTACATTTCTGAATATCAGTTACTACTATCTGATTGACGAACTACTGATGCGCATTAATTATCAACTAATGAGAAGCGCTCGCGGTGTGAGGGTATCCGAGTCGCTGCAGACAGCGTCTACTGCAAGACCTCTTCAGTAGCCGCCCACCCTCTTCAGAGCCGCTGAGAGTTTTCCGATCGAGATTCCATCAGATTCCTTTGTTCCACCCGGCCGGTACCGCGTTTACGTAGATCGCCGTCCAGCCGGGAGCTTACTCGCTAAAAACCTGCTGTATAATTATTTGTCGTCGTTTATGCTCTAGCCTGAAACTCCGCTTTGCGGCATCCCGTAATCGGTTCAGCGTCATTCCGCCCCGGCCACATCGTTGCAGTCCTAAAGAATATCGACTGTTCTTTCCTACTTGTTTGCTCAGGGCCTGGAAGTGATAGCTGTTGCGTTCGTGGATTCACCGTGTGAATAAAAATTGATTAATGCTTCTGCATTAGGCATAATTAATCTCACTTCTGTACCCTTATTGAAGCGCAATATGAAGCTACGGGATGTCTCTAGAATTATAACTGAAAAATTGTGCTTTACGTATAGTTTTGCTGCTTGGCTCTTTGATCGTAAGGCAACCCGGGTACATGAAAATAACTGTATTGTTGTGGCATTCAGCCATAATCAGAACCAACCACTGTGCGTGCTGTTGTGGTCGATACACGTTCGGTATCCTGTTAAGCTTTAAATGGATTGCACCCACTCCACCAGTATTCAATTTCCCGCTCTATCTTATTGTAAGCAGTCTCTTTCATATAAGAAAACAAGTCCCCTGCATGTTACCAGTGAAGTAAAATCATCCTCATTACCCATGAATGAAAGTGAACATTGTTGCTCTCCTGTCGTGGCGCGACGTGACTCAGTAATCGTATGACACAATGCTACATGGTTGGTCTTTTGGTGGAGGGTACAGATTGGTATTGTCCCTTATTAAGACACAGTTGCTATTCCTTGTAGAGAGGTGCAGGCGTGTTAAAGTCAGACTGGAATTTCGTTCGATGTTCTGTGCAAACAAACGCTATTTTCATAGATGACTCGCCTTCTGTAAAAAGTCTAGCATTAAAGTTACATTCATCCACTACATAGTTAATATACAGTAACGACTGTCTGTCTGTGTGTGTGTAATACTTATACCAGGTTCACAGAAACTACTGTTGTGTTCGCCACTAACACTCTGTCCAGGATACGGCGTCCCCCCCCACAATGACGCGACGGAGTGTTTCAAATAGCACCTGTATAGTGGGACGTGCTGCGTCTCACGGGGCAGTCCTCAATGACACGTTTGGTCGCCAGGCGGTGCTGTAGGGATTATTTTGCTCAGAGTTGTGGCGTTTCGATTTATAATATTTCATATTATGTTGACGATGTATTTAGAGGCAGTCATTCTAAAGTAAATGTAAAACCGTTTCTCATCTAGATAAACCTGTAGCTTGAACATTAGTTTTTAGTACTGGTATGTCCGTTTGCATGACCATCTCCCGCAGCAGATGTTTATAATTACTTATTATTATTATTTCCGTTTAAGCTTGCTTTAATTCAAGAGTTTTTCACCAAACGCTTTTCCCTTTTACTTCTGAATCACCTTCTGTAATCATTATGGAAATATAGATACGCGATATGTGTGTACATTTTGGATTTCACAGATGAAAAACAGGTTTTCCTTATAAAATTTGCGTAGAATTTGACAATTTTATAAGGAAATAAACTTTTTGTTCTATAACTACCAAAATGTAGAGATATACTAGTTATCCATATTTCCTTAATGTACACAGAAAGTGCTTTATAAATGAAATCGAAACGCTTTTGTCGAGAAATATTCTTGAACTGCAGTGAGCCTAAGATGGAAAAATCGATAATAGTTTATTAGCACAGGTATCTTTAAAAAATTGTCATGCACCCACGAAATTGTTTTTCCAGAAAGTCTTCAGCATTGATACAAAATCTTTGTAGTTTGCCACTACTGTTTCTGATCTGAGGCCAAACGTCTTCCGTGAAACAGTCAGTCCGTCGCCTCTTCTTCATTTTCTGGTATAGTTAATAGCGTTAATTCTTCTGCACAGGCAGTAATTCAGTCCTAGTAGGCTATTTTCTTTTCGTACATTCGTGATATTGCCTGTCCCTGTATCCATCTTCCTACACTATCTACCGGTACTCACTCACTGTGACGAGTAGCCCTTGTAGCGAATGAGAAACTAGGATACTACAGAATTTTCGTTTTATTTTTTAGGTAATTCAAGTTACTTTTGTCCTCCTACATCATGGAAACAGCAAAGAACGGAGGTATGGTCCTTTAACCAGTTTGTCATTAGTGTAAAACACGGGAAACAGTATACGTTGGTAGCCAATTTCTTCCCCTGGTCGAGAACACTATACCGAAAATAAGGTTCGTAGCATTTCTTAACACGAGATTAAGTTTTTGTCTAAGAGCTACTTCTGCACAGATGTAAAAGATCTTCTGCTATTTACACTGGTACAAATACATTTCAACTTGATTAATAAGGGATTTTGCTAAACCCCCATCACTTTGTGATAATGAATTTCCGATCTAACTGCCACATGAGAGAATTTCCACTAAATAATGCTGTTGTTTTCAACCGTTACATCTGCAGAATAATTAAATTAAATCCCCTCAGAATAACCAAAATGCAGTGTTTACAAGGATTTCGATAAATAGAGGGTAACGGTCGAAAACTGAGTCCGATAAACAGAAACTGGTTTCATCTTGGAAAACATTGAAAACATGACCCAAACCTGTGCTTGAATAATTTCTGTCGCATTCTGTGTGACAAAAATGCTGTTGACCAGGATAGTAGAGGAGTTTCTATCATCAAACCGCAGTTACAACTAACTGTAGAGGATCTCTCTCTCTCTCTCTCTCTCTCTCTCTCTCTCTCTCTCTCTCTCTCTGTGTGTGTGTGTGTGTGTGTGTGTGTGTGTGTGTGTGTGTGTGTGTGTATAAAGGTATCCTCAAAGTATCTAAGACGGCTTATCGTAAAGTACTGCCTCAGAGGACTCCGATTTTGACGTGGCGGTACGTAACATAAGTGTTTTGGCTCATGAGAGACTCTCAGAGAACTGAAAGCACGAATTCTAAGAGTTCGATCACACATGCAACACCTTCTCCTTCAGCATGATAACGCTAGACCAGACGCGCGCGTTGCCACATCTGCAACAATCGGACGCCTTGAGTTCACTTTCGTCTATCATCCTCAATACAGTCCCGACTTGGTCCCATTCGATTTTCATCTGTTCCCAGAACTTAAAGAACGCCTTCCAGGACATGACTGTGATACTGATGAACGGTGCAAGCTGAGGTGCGGTTGTGGCTTAGTCAAAAAAGTGAAACGTTGTACACCGACGGTAACAACATACTGGTCTTTCGTTGGGAGAAACGTGTTCGTCGCCGTGGTGACTATGTTGAGAAATAAATAAGCAGACATCAAGATTAAAGATGCAGAATGTTAACAACGTTTGTTTTATTTAAAAAGCTGGAAGAGCTTTCACATTAAAAAATCGGAGGCATTACTTTTTATCACGCCTTCTTAGAATAAATCTTCCCCTATATAGCAGAGCATGCGCTATTCAGAAACTTACTGGCAGATTTAAACTGTCTTCCCACCCGCCTTCGAGTCCATGACCGGTATACGGTTTGAATCCTTATCGTTGTCACAAATCCAACGAATAAACGTACATTCTTCGTTGCAGTCAGTACACTGAGAACTGAATTTTCAGCTAGGGTGTGTGAAGAGCGCTTACTGGATTCCGTAAAGCCGATGTTAGCGTTTATAATTATTTTAATTTACATGATTTACGTTCTGTATGATATGACAGTTTTTGAATAATTATATGTGCTGACTGTATACACAAGACACATTCAGAAATATCTGAAACAAGACATAAGTCGGCGATGCAAATCTGTGAATTAAGATGTAAACGCTCTAACAGTACGTTGTGCGACTTCAGTGGAGCAGCAGCATTCAGCATCATTGAATCCTCCGCTGAAACAAGTTAGAATTCGGGTTTCTAGACCTCATCTGTGATACTATTCACGTAGTCTGCTAACTCCATCTTGGCTGATCGGGTTGCACATAATACTCAGAAAGCCTTTTCAAAGACTTCGGTAAGAAATTACACCAGATGTTGTCTCCACATGTCTAAACAACTTGAAATTAGACTGTACGTGTGCCTCTTCGTCGTCAACGGAGTTTAGTGATGTTAAAATGAAAATGACGGTTATCCAACTAGCCTTTCTAACGCTCGTGTACAGATGGTGTTAGCTTAGATTTTCTACAGTGGTCACATGTTAAAATTTTCGCCCAGTGCCGTATGAACGTCAGAAGAAATGGCTCAAATGGCTCTGAGCACTATGGGACTTAACTTCTGAGGTTATCAGTCCCCTAGAACTTAGAACTACTTAAACCTAACTAACCTAAGGACATCATACACATCCTTGCCCGAGGCAGGATTCAAACCTGCGACCGTAGCAGTAGCGAGGTTCCGGACTGAAGCGCCTAGAACCGCTCGGTCACTTCGGCCGGCTGAACGTCAGAAGATTACGTCGATTAAAGTAGTAGGGAAATACTGTCTCAGAAAAAGAGAAGTCGCGACTGAAGATATATATTGGTTCACTTATTGCCACCTAGACGGCTGAGGCGAACGTCGGCTGCATTTTCATTTGTGACATTCAAAATACCAGATGTCTGTGTTAGTTGAGGATAACTGGATGATCGAAAGAGTAAGATATTTTGCACACTTCTAGGGGTAATGGCTGCGCTTGTTAAGAAATAAATGCGTCTTTCGTTATTTTAGAAACTATCTTAACGAATAAAATGGAACTGAAAGCTACCTTGGTTGTTACAGAGGATATACTGCACGTTCCGTGAATGATCTTCTGAAGCGAAAACAAGAATGTTAGCACTGTTTGGCCTCTTTATACTTCCCTCATGACCTAACAGTTTGCGAGGGCTCTGCGATAATCTTATTGTGTAACAGAGTCCTAGTAAATATTTAAAGAATGATATGGACTGTACAAGGTGAGTGTAGGCCATCGACTTGAAACAATCGTCTTCCGTTGTTGCCGTTGGCGTGCTTCATTAATCACCTGGAAATTACGCAAGTAATTTTTCACTGCTTCTTCTTCTTCTTCTACTACCACTACTACTACTACTACTACTGCTACTACAGACCGTAGTGGCTAAGTGTTTAATTCATTTGACTGTCTTTATCGGGAGTGAAAAGATTCATATTCCCCTGCGGCTAACGTGATTTAAGTCTTTCTTGCTTCCAGTAAATCTGCTTCAGACGAATGATAAAATGAATCCTACAGAAAGTCCACGCACGGTTTCGTACGTCGTGTTAGGGCACTGGAGTTGCATTTGGGAGAGGTAGTCAGATCCCCATACGACCTTTATGATTTATATTTTCCGTCAAATGCCGCGATGGTTCTTCCGGAAAACCCTCGACCGTACTTTTGTTAGGTCTCTACTGACTTCATTATCGACATGATGCTGAACCCCGACTTTGTCCTTTGAACTAATGTCCTTTTCAGACAGTTTTAGTGTCCTCACTTCACCACCACCACCACCACCACCACCACCACCACCACCACTACAACTACCATCAACTGTAGCTTAGTTCGTGAACTCTTGTTCTGGAGGATAGAGCTTGGAATGCTCGTCCACATATGCTGATCGACGTTTTCAACTATGTCACCGGCTGAGGGTGCAGCATTGAACTTTTTCTTCGGAGGGCAAGTAGTTTGGCGCCACTCGATGGGTTGCACTTTAGTTACCGGTTCGAAGTGCTGAATACATGTTTCGTCGCCTCTGACGATGTTGGACAAAAAATTGTTGTGATCAGCCTCGCAACGCGCTGTTAATTCCGCACAGAGGGTCCTTCGTTGATCTTAATGGCCACCTGTTGAGCGGCAACCGGCCTCTGTGACCGAGCGGTTCTAGGCGCTTCAGTCCGGAACCCTGCTGCTGCTGCTGCTGCTGCGATCGCATGTTCGAATCCTGCCTCTGGCATGGATGTGTGTGATGTCCTTAGGTTAGTTAGGTTTAAGTAGTTCTACGTCAAGGGGACTGATGACCTCAGATGTTAAGTCCCATAGTGCTCAGAGCCATTTGAACCATTTTGTTGAGCGACGAGGAACGCAGTGGGCGCACATCTTTGAGTAGCCCAACTGGTGGACGAGTGTGTCAGTACTACCAACAGAGACATACAGTTGGGCAGCGAGGTTTCTGATTGTGATCCGTCGAGGACCTCGAATGAGTGTGCGCACGTTCGAACATTGCAAGTGTCACAAATGTGTGCGGTCAGCCGACACATCAGAGATCGGACAGGTTTGTGCGATCTTATTGCTATAGTGACAGACACCTCGCCCAAAGACTCGCCGTATTTTTGATCACTGCCAGCCCTCTGTAGACATCGTGCAAGCGCCTATGAATATCTGCGATGCTCTGCTTAGAACGCACCTCCGTTACAGACGCTAGTTCGAAAACTAATTCAGCGCCGCCATCTATCGGACATTCATGGAACTATGTGGCCTGAAGCGGTAATATTCCAGGATTTCCCACAAGAAACTCCACATTTTTCAAACGAAATTGGCCGAGAAAGAAGACAGTTGCATTATTTATTGAACTCGTATCATGTAGCTAACCACATTTTTTTCCGTAACTGTGTACACTTACCTAGATCATTCTTTCTTTCTTGGGCCTTTGTCCCTCTCCAACGCGGGGTCGACTTTGTTATGACGGATTTGGCAGTGTTAATTACAGAGGGTGGTCTGATGCCCTTCCTGCCGCCATCTCGAACTCCCCGGGACGGAAGTAGTGTACCCCAGCTGTCTGCGTCTAGTGTACGTCATGAGATAGTGCGAACGTTTTCAAATGTCTGTGAGTCGTAGAACTGAGGCGGAACTTGGGGACCAGCCCAGTATTCACCTAGCGGGATGTGGAAAACCGCCTAAAAACCACATCCAGGCTGACTGGCAGACCGGCCCTCGTCGTTAATCCGCCGGGCGCATTCGATCCGGGGCCGGCGTGCCTACCCGAGTCCGGGAAGCAGGCGCATTAGTGCTTTTTTGTAATCTCGTTTTGTTCGTTATTGTTCGTTTCAATTGTTCGTGGCGGACGTCACCTGACGCCCATTGAAGTTCGTTATTGATCCATTCACTCAGTTTTTTTTTTTTTTTTTTTTTTTTTTTACATAGGGCAGCTAACCCTCTGACCGAACACGCTGAGCTACCGTGCCGGCGCGCTCTCGGCTACCCTGGCGGGTTTGTACTCTTATCTTTATGCATTGTGTTTCTAGGCGTTTTGGATTTCTGTGAGCGGTTTGTGTCGACCATTATGACGACGTAATGGGTTAAAACAACAGGGTTGTATCGGTAGCCTTAATATATACCCACAGTAGTCCGTCTTAGCTATTAATCAGTTCCTAAGGTGGTTGTTGTTGTTGTTGTGGTCTTCAGTCCTGAGACTGGTTTGATGCAGCTCTCCATGCTACTCTATCCTGTGCAAGCTTCTTCATCTCCCAGTACCTACTGCAGCCTACATCCTTCTGAATCTGCTGAGTGATGACTGGATGTTGTTTGATGTCCTTAGGTTAGTAAGGTTTAAGTAGTTCTAAGTTCTAGGGGACTGATGACCATAGATGTTAAGTCCCATAGTGCTCAGAGCCATTTGAACCATTTTTAAATCTGGTTAGTGTATTCATAGTGTATTCATCTCTAGGTCTCCCTCTACGATTTTTCCCTCCACGCTGCCCTTCAATACTAAATTGGTGATCCCTTGACGCCTCAGAACATGTCCTACCAACCGATCCCTTCTTCTAGTCAAATTGTGCCACAAACTCCTCCCCAATTCTATTCAATACCTCCTCATTAGTTATGTCATCTACCCATCTAATCTTCAGCATTCTTCTGTAGCACCACATTTCGAAAGCTTCTATTCTCTTCTTGTTTAAACTATTTATCGTCCATGTTTCACTTCCATACATTGCTATACTCCATATAAATACTTTCAGAAACGACTTCCTGACACTTAAATTTATACTCGATGTTAACAAATTTCTCTTCTTCAGAAACGCTTTCCTTGCCATTGCCAGTCGACATTTTATATCCTCTCTACTTCGACCATCATCAGTTATTTTGCTCCCCAAATAGCAAAACTCCTTTACTACTTTAAGTGTCTCATTTCCTAATCTATTTCCCTCACCATCACCCGATATAATTCGACTACATTCCATTATCCTCGTTTTGCTTTTGTTGATGTTCATCTTATACCCTCCTTTCATGACACTGTCCATTCCGTTCAACTGCTCTTGCAAGTCCTTTGCTGTCTCTGACAGAATTACAATGTCATCGGCGAACCTCACGGTTTTTATTTCTTCTCCATGGATTTTAATACCTACTCGGAATTTATCTTTTGTTTCCTGTACTGCTTCCTCAATATACAGATTAAATAACATCGGGGAGAGGCTACAACCCTGTCTCACTCCCTTCCCAACCACTGCTTCCCTTTCATGCCCCTCGACTCTTATAACCGCCATCTGGTTTCTGTACAAATTGTAAATAGCCTTTCGCTCCCTGAATTTTACCCCTGCCACCTTCATAATGTGAAAGGTTAAATGCCGTAAATAAACATGTTTAAGAACAATTACGAACATTTCAGTCCAGATCTGAAGTCTTACGGATACCGTAAGTGTTGTCTCTGGAAAATTATTTACTTGCCAGAATGAGATTTTCACTCTGCAGTGGAGTGTGCGCTGATATGAAATTTCCTGGCAGATTAAAACTGCGTGCGCCGACCGAGACTAGAACTCGGGACCTTCTCCTTTCGCGGGCAAGTGCTCTACCATCTGAGCTGCCGAAGCACGACTCACGCCCGGCCCCCACAGCTTTACTTCTCCCAGTATCTCGTCTCCCACCTTCCAAACCTTACAGAAGCTCTCCTGCGAACCTTGCAGAACTAGCACTCCTGAAAGAAAGGATCCTGCGGAGACATGGCTTAGCCATAGCCTGGGGGATGTTTCCAGAATAAGATTTTCACTCTGCAGCGGAGTGTGCGCTGATATGAAACTTCCCGAGTTCGAGTCTCGGTCGGCGCACACAGTTTTAATCTGCCAGGAAGTTTCAATTATTTACTTGTCGCTTGGTGTTGATGAGAGCCACGTGGTACTGCGACCAGCTGCAGCGACCCGTTCGCGATTGGTAGGATCCAGAGGCGCCGGCGGGCAATGCGGCGCGCTTCTGCTGGCCGTGGGCCGCCGCCAGGCGCCTAGTGCTGATTATCAAGCCATCGATCAGGCGCGCCCGACCGGCCGTGATGGCAGCGCTCCGGGCCCCAGCCTCCAACCTCGTTCTCTGGCCTCCTAACCCTCTCGGGCCAGGCACGTACTGTGCTTCGAATCCGCAGGTGACGAGGCATCGGCACACTGACGTTTTTTCCAAAGTGGATTTCGGCACTCATTTCGGCGAAAGCAGTAGTACTTAAGTGCTTTCTGCTGTTACGGTTGTGATAAGCGGCGGTAGGTGACGAAAGTTCGAGCTGCAGCGGGGTCCACAACCAAAATAAAGAATTTAATTATAATTATCTGCCAGACTATTTCTTATATCTTAGATTAGAATCTCCTTTTTTTTTGTCTTTTTCACTGTTGCACAGTTCCGACTACGTAGCCATTCTAAATTGTATTGCATAAGCGGTACAACGGACACACTTTAGTTGGTCACAGATGGATTTTTGACGATGTTTGACCAACCTAAATTTCGACTGTAGCCCAAATAGGTCGTCTCGACGGTTTGTGCAATACCACTGAAAATGCTTGCATACCCGAAACTCCAGTAGCGAAAAATACAAAATGTTGTGAAAACTGATTGCGAAATAGAATATGCCGGGTGATCAAAAAGTCAGTATAAATTTGAAAACTGAAAAAATCATGGAATAATGTAGATAGAGAGGTACAAATTGACACACATACTTCGAATGACATGGTGTTTTACAGTATTAGAACCAAAAAAATGCAAAAGTTCAAAAAATGTCCGACCGATAGCGCTTCATCTGATCAGAATAGTAATAATTAGCATAACAAAGTAAGACAAAGCAAAGATGATGTTCTTTACAGGAAATGCTCATTCCACAACAATAGCTGTAGTCGAGGAATAATGTTGTGAACAGCACTGTAAAGCATGTCCGGAGTTATGGTGAGGCATTGGCGTCGGATGTTGTCTTTCAGCATTCCTAGAGATGTCGGTCGATCACGATACACTTGAGACTTCAGGTAACCCCAAAGCCAATAATCGCACGGACTGAGGTCTGGGGACCTGAGAGGCCAAGCATGACGAAAGTGGCGGCTGAGCACACGGTCATCACCAAAAGACGCGCACAAGAGAACTTTCACGCGTATAGCAATATCGGGTGGAGCGCCATCCTGCATAAACATCGTACGTTCCAACAAGTGTTTATCAGCCAGGTTGGGGATGATGCGATTCTGTAACACATCGGCGTACCTCTCACCCGTCACGGTAGCAGTGACTGAGGTTTTGCTCTCCAGGGCCATCTGTCGGACATTTTGTGAACTTTCGTTTTTTTTTTTTGTTCTACTAAAACCCCATGTCATTCCAAGCATGTGTGTCAATTTTTACCTCTCTATCTACATTATTCCGTGGTTTATTAAGTTTTCAAATTTATACTGACATTTTGATCACCCTGTACATTAAAATCACTCTGACAGTGGAAACGTATGTGGATCGGACGACATACCTGAGAGACTTCACAGAGATTATGGAAAAGAATTTGGTCCCCTTTGGTAGTTTATCGCACCTCGCTGGAGTAACAAGGGTAGTTAGCGACATGAAAAAGCGAACCTTATTCTCGTTTTCATGACATGTCGTAAGGTAGATGCTCATATATAACTGACGTCAATCTGTTTTGGAATTATGGATCGTATTTTATGCTAATTTGTTGTGAAGGTTTTGGAAAACGAGAACATCTATCAAAATCAACATGGATTCTGCAAGCAGAGATCTTGCGAAGGGAAGGTAGCTCTGATCATCCGCGGATCCAGAGCGCCGTAGACGGTGTGGCCTATATAGATGTAGTGTTTCTTGACTTGCGAAAGGCGTTCGGTGCGGTCCCGCACTGTCGTTCAGTGAACGAAGTACGAGCTTTCCGATCATCGAACGACATTTGTAGTTAGACTCAGGACTTCTTGCAGATGCAGCTCAATCTGTCGCTCTTAGCGGACCAATAAAGAAGAAAGTAAAGGTGGTTTCGGGAGAACCTCGACGAAGTGTGAGGGACCCGTTACTGTTTTACAGTACACACGAATGATCTAGTGAATAAAATCGGAAACTCCATATGGCTATTCGTAGATGATGATGATGATGATGATGATGATGATGATGATGATGAGTGTAGGAAGGTACGAGGCAACGTCACAAGATTGCAGCGAACTGCAGGAAGACCTGAAGAGGGTCGATGATGGGTACAGGACTGGCAGTTGGCCGTCGACGTAAATACGTATAACGTATTGCTCACAAATAAGAGAAGACCTTCAGTATTCGGTGACCGCGCGACAGTATTCGGAGATACTCAACCAACTCCAGTGGCAGGCAGTACAGTCGAAGCGTTGTGCATTATATAGCGGTTTTCTACTGAAATTCCGAAAGAGTATATTCCGGGAAGAGTCGGTCGACTAGAAAATTGGAGCGCGTACTGAGGTTTGCCGACAATCGCTCTTACCACGCACCATTCGCAAATGGAACTGAGAAGCGGGGAACAGTTAGTGATACCAGAAATACCCTCCGCCATACACTGTCAGGTGGCTTGTGGAGTGTAGGTGTGTATATATAAAATAATACGATATTCTAATCCACGTTACGATAGAGATTGTGGCAGTAGATGACCACCTCAATATTGTGCGTTTTGTTTTGGTTTCTGAAGGTGTGCTATGATTCGATTATGCATTGCCGAGTCCGGTAAGACCAGTGCTTTGTATTAAGGCTGGCCACTGTGACCGAGCGGTTCTAGGCGCTTCAGTCCGGAGCCGCGCGCCTGCTACGGTCGCAGGTTCGAATCCTGCCTCGGGCATGGATGTGTGTGATCTCCTTAAATTTATGTAGTTCTAAGTCTAGGGGACTGATGACCTCAGATGTTAAGTCCCATAGTGCTTAGAGCCATTTGAACCATTTTTTTTCTTTTTTATTAAGATTTAAACTTACATACCGTTGATAAAGGGACGCGCATGGGAAAAATGATTCAAATGGCTCTGAGCACTATGGGACTTAACTTCTGAGGTCATCAGTCCCATAGAACTTAAAACTACTTAAACCTAACTAACCTAAGGGCATCACACACATCCATGCCCTAAGCAGGATTCGAACCTGCGACCGTAGCGGTCGCTCGGTTCCAGACTATAGCGCGCAGAACCGCGCGGCCACTCCGTCCGGCCGCGCAAGGGACAGACAACGTAGGTTGTGCAACTGTTGCCACTTATTATTAATAAACTAACTGATCTGATGTTCTGATTACAGACGTTCTGAAGACACTCATCCATTTCAACCTCCACAGTAATGCCAGTATTCTCGTCTGCTCCGTCACACTTATTTACAGGAAATTGAGGAAAATGGTTCAGTAGATAATATACACTCATCTTCAGAAAAAAAAAAAACAGAACACCTTTAATGACCAGAGATGGGACACTCATATTCACAGGACATGTACATTAGAATGTTCTGCAGAAATGATTAGCATTTCAGTCACCTCGGTTCAGGATGTGTCCTATTGCCCAGTAGGTACGGTGTCTGCCATGGGCCCTGATAACTTGTACCATGCGTGATGGTATTGATGGGCGTAAAGCGCTAATGGCATCCTGTGGTGTAGCCACCCATGTCGTATTCACTTGATTCCAAAGTTCATCTGTGGTGGTTGACATTGGGTCACAGCGCTGCACCCGTCGCTTCACCATATCCCACACCTTTTCGATTGGTGACAAATCTGGTGATCTGCCGGGCCATGGAAAAAGGCTGAAATCCTGTGACACCAAGAAGGCACGTGTTCGTGCAGCAACATGTGGTCGTGCATTGGCATGCTAAAAATGGTGTCTGAGGTGTTGTGCAGAAAGGGTATGGCTACGTGTGGCGGGATGGCATTCACGTACGTCACACTGGTCACAGTGCCCTGGACACGCACCAACTGTGATTTGCGGTTGTACCCAAGTGCTAATGGAGTCACTGTGATGCCGATCGCCCTGTCTGCGGCGAACCAAATTGCAGTCATCATTTTCAGACAAACCGAACCTGGATTCGTCCGAAAACACTATCTGGCGCCATTCCTGTCCACAGTGACGACGTTCCAGTCGTCTAGCATGTACGGCACATAAGTCACATTCGTCAATGGTAGGCGGAGTAGTGGACGACGCGCGCGTAACCCGTAGCATAATAAACGGCAACGGACTGTCACCCCGGACAGTGTACGATGTGACGCGCCAGATCCGTCTTGCAGTGTTTTTAGGATGAGGTGTCGATCTTCTCGGGGGTGGTTGGGAGGTGCAACCTAACCTATCTCGTGTTCTACGGTCTTCTGTGAACCATTCTGTACACACCCGTTGCACTGCCGAAACATTTGGTCCTACACGAGCAGGAATTTCACGGATGGGGGCATCACATTCTCTCATGCCAATAATGCGCCCTCTTTCCAACTCACTAAATTGACTGTACGGTTCGCGAGCCGACCGCTGTGACCGAGCGGTTCTAAGCGCTTAAAAAAATGGTTCAAATGGCTCTAAGCACTTTGGGACTTAACATCTGAGGTCATCAGTCCCCTAGACTTAGAACTGCTTAAACCTAAGGACATCACACACATCCATGCCCGAGGCAGGATTCGAACCTGCGACCGCAGCAGCCTCGTGGTTCCAGACTGAAGCGCCTAGAGCCGGTC
This sequence comes from Schistocerca nitens, assembly GCF_023898315.1. NCBI lineage: Eukaryota > Metazoa > Arthropoda > Insecta > Orthoptera > Acrididae > Schistocerca > Schistocerca nitens. Next base: position 269,546,575 of record NC_064616.1, read on the forward strand.
CCTGTGGCGGAGCGGTTCTAGGCACTTCAATCCGGAACTACGCTGCTGCTACGGTCGCTGGTTCGAATCCTGCCTCGGGCATGGATGTTTGTGATGTCCTTAGGATAGTTAGGTTTAAGCAGTTGTAAGTCCAGGGGGCTGATCACCTCAGATGTTAAGTCCCGTAGCGCTTAGAGCCATTTGAACTATTTTTGAACGGTTCGCGCATACGTCTGCGAGGCATCCAGCACGTTTGCTAGTCACACTGACCCATTACTATCGCTTCATAGCAACAACGAGAGCCGCAGGCACATTTTACCGGCGGGTGGTGTTGCGCAGCGATATCGATGTTGCCTTGAACCTGCGGCCGACATGTTTCAAATGCTAATGATTTCTGCAGAACATACTAATGTACATGTTCTGTGAATATGAGCGTCCTATCTCTAGATGTTCAAGATGTTCTGTTTTTCTGAACATGAGAGTAGTTCACATCTCCTTTATCAGTGAGAGCGTGAGGGAATGCCTTTCTGCTAGGTACCTAGCCACAATGAAAAAACGTAAATGACTTGCAAAGAGTAAAAGCTAAGGAAGCTTCTCGGATCATCTGTAAACCATGTTACCATCTTCCAGCGAGTAGTAAACCGCCTCTGCTGTTGAGAACATTTCTCCAGCCGCATCTTCCGGTGTGTGGCAGAGGGTACTTCTTGAGTATTGTGACTTCCGCACATACATAAGAGATGTGGTCGTGTTCAACAAAATCCAGTGAACTTGCGTCCAGGCGACACTTCTCATACATGTGGCTTTCTCGTATGAAGAGACGAAACTATCCACTGGAATGCTGTGTTGCAGATGGTATTTGTGGCACTCGCCATTTTCTGTTCGTAGCCTTAGTATAAAATTCCATCGTCTCAACCAGAACCTCATCAAAATATCATTAATCTTCAGGTGGAGACGGAGATGGCAACAATATAACACTACGAAGCGAACATAAATGTTATGCCCACGTCTTACATTTCTCGTGAAGGTTTGACGGCAAAATTATTCGTCTGTAATTTTGAAAAAAAAAAAAATGTTCAAATGTATGTGAAATCTTATGGGACTTGACTGCGAAGGTCATCAGTCCCTAAGCTTACACACTATTTAACCTAAATTATCCTAAGGACAAACACACAAACACCCATGCCCGAGGGAGGAGTCGAACCTCCACCGGGACCAGCCGCACCGTCCAGGACTGCAGCGCCTTTGACCGCTCGGCTGATCCCTCGCGGCTGTAATTTTGAGAACATGTTTTTGTCGTATAAAATATTATATTAAAATGAATGAGATTTATATCAGTTTCACCGAGTACAGAGCCAACTATTGGAGGTAGGAAAGAAATAGTTTCCCACTAAGGGAGAGGTATATCTGGCGTATAATTTCAGCATCAGAGTCGTCCCATGCTCAGTAAACGAGCGCAGAAGAGCGCATTCACGAATCTTAAATCGCTGCTCTCGTCTTGATCCTAGTGGAAGTGGTTTGCCGTTGCTTTCCTCCGATGTGTCAAATGTGAATCGGTATCGTGTGGATGACTGTAATGAGTGCGTGTAGAGTGGATATTGGCTCATACGAAAGGTAGGTTTCTGTGTTTTAATCATAGTCTTGCATATCTCTTGGGAAAAAAGTAATTCTCTTTTCTCATGAATTATTTTCATTGGTTAGGACTCCTAAAGACACAAGAAAGTAATAAGTATGCTATTTGCAATGGATAAATGATCATGACTGTTCTTCCAAAGCCTCTGAAGATGTCAGTTGGGTGAAAAATAACTAAATAGTGAAGTTTCGTTCCAGGAAAATTGTTAAGTCATCTACAATACAACAGTCGTCAAGAGTAGAAAATATCCTCTGAGTGTTCCATTTCTCTCTAAAGAAAGTGACAAAGCAAATGTTCGCGTTTGCGTCTGCCTCGCACAAGTCACATAACTTTTGAGTTCCACTCCTATCGTACAATGAATCCTATGTTCCGATGATGCCTAAAAAAGTCACATAAACTGCTTTAAAGTTGTTGTTTGATGACGTGATGTCTTAGAAGTTTCCAGCGGGTCACCTAGCGCAATAATCCTTTGAATTTCTCTCAATGTAACCATAAAAGCCATACAGCAGTCTTACGTTGCTTGTTAAGGAAAGCGGAGCTGTAAATTTACTAGAAAGGCAGCTTTCGACTGTCTAGCCGTTGACCATTCGGTCTTGGCTGGAATGGCGTAATACAAATGAATTCTGTAGCATACATTAACACTATTTGATATACTTGTTTCCACCATCAGGATCATATGCAAGGTTTTATGGCTCTGAGTCCTTACCGTCGGCTGTCAGTGGACTGCTGTCGATTCTTCTTTCTGTGACGAACGGGTATTTCAGCAGTACAGGCGCCGGAGCTCCGAAAAACAGTATCCCTGTTAATGGTGTCCCCAATGACGTGTTATCTCGATGGCCTCTTTCAGAACGCAAGCCAGCAGGCGGTGCACTAGAGAAGGGTATTAATCGTATCGTACTCTGAGCCGCATCGTGCGCTGTCACTTCTCGGCTGCTACAGACTGACCCGTCAGTTCTTGCCGCGTGCATATCCGTATTGAGCCGTGCGACGTAACTCAACCAATTACGGTTTTTTAGATAAAGCGGGGTCTTATACACGCTTTGTGTTCGTAAACAGAGTAAACATTTCGCAGAACGAAGCACATACATTGGCCCAGTTAATTAGTTCCATTGCGTCCGATTAAACAAGGACCCATTTGCTTTTTCCGAAGCCAGCAATTGCAGAATGAATAGCGCGAATAGCGCTATTCATTCTGCAATTGAATAGCTCCTTAACAAATCAAATGAATAGCTCCTTAATAAATCAGGTATTAGTGTTGGGTGATTTAATGCGCTTAATAAAAGATTTATCGTGTTCTGTCTAAGAAGTCGCACATAGTGGCAATAACAGGTAGAACTGAGGACGCTAACACAAGTAAACGATTCTCAAAGTGTGGCTTTAAACGTTTATCTGCTTTGGGAAACAAAAGCTTACCAGATCTTTGGTCACTAATAATAACTTCGTTGTTTGTTTCCAAAGACTGGTTTGATGTAGCTTTTTACGCTATTGTCCTGTGCAAACTTCATCACCCAATAACTGCTGCGACGTTTATTCTTTTGAGCCTGCTTCCTGTATTCATCTATTGGTCTCTCTCTACAATCCACTGCACACGCCTCTCCAGTACTAAATTGTCGATCCCTTGATGTCTCAGAAGGTCTCCTTTCAACCGCTCTCCTTTTTTACTCAATTATACCACAAATTTCTTTTTCCCCCAAGTCTATTCAGTAAGTCGTCATTAGTTATTAAACCTATCCATCTTATCTTCAGCATTCTTCTGTAGCACCACATTTCAAAAGCTTCTGTTCTCTTCTTGTCTGAACAGTTTATCGTCCACTTTGTGTGGACTAGTCGCATTAATTCCGATGCTTGTTTTTGCAAATCCGAACGTAGTTACTTTTTCATTCTGGCACCAAAAAAATGGTTCAAATGGCTCTGAGCACTATGCGACTTAACTTCTGAGGTCATCAGTCGCCTAGAACTTAGAACTAATTAAACCTAACTAACCTAAGGACATCACACACATCCATGCCCGAGGCAGGATTCGAACCTGCGACCGTAGCGGTTTAAAATCAGTCCCATAGATGAGGCAGCTCTTCTGAGAGCTTATTTGCTGGCCTGGAAGTTAAGTTATTTTCTACAAAATCCGCAAGGCTTATATTGCCTTATATAGTTCATACATCGCAGAAATTTCTTTCTAATCATACATTTATCTACATCGTGAAGCAAACATTTATTGTGTGCGGTTTACTTGCAGTGCCTTGGGGTAGGTAACTGAACCCTGGACCATTCAGAACCGTGTCCCTCCTGCCATAACTTGCACATCATTGGCTCACTTAACTTTTGCTTGTCAACATTTGCTGGCACTTACGACTCCCTTCTCTGTGGACACTAACACATCTTTCTTTCACGTATTCAATGTTTTAAATGGCATTGACATTAAGTTGCCGCTGCTACGTTTGAAGTAATTTTCCGTTAACACTTTCCCACTTCGTGTTGCCGAGTAACACACAGCTACATTCAACAGCGCGGAGAATGCTGCAAATGCTGCAAGCGAGTGAACATTGCGGTTGTAACCTTCCAGAGGGGAGGGGCGGGTTTGCTCTTACACTGCGCGGGCAACCAGAGTTTACTGAACTGCAGATACGCCAACGAGAGAGCGAAAAGTTGTCTAGCTTGAGAATATTGGTACGTTAACTGTAGTGAAACAGATGGGCGGTTTCGGGTCACTACGTCCCACGTTCTCAAAGTTGCCTTGTTAACTCCGGTCACACACTACGGTAATGGCACGGAAAACCACTAGCATAAAATTATGCGGCTGTAGTCGGAATTCGGCCGTTACAGCAAACTTTCGGCTTCAGTTTCATGCCACCAGAGACTAGAGTAATCAGATACCCTCTATGCTTCAAAGTTAGACACGATATCGGTAAATACCTGAACGATAGCCTTTACTGAATGTTCACACTCATTGTTTTAAAATAATCGGTAGCGTGTACAGCTATCGATCAAATATAAGAAATTAGAACCCCCTTTTGTTTAAAAATTCTGCAACGAAGTAGAAAAATATTATTTGGTTTAGTAAAATACGTGATGTCGTAGACTCTCTGTCCTGACTTCATTGGCTTACAATTAATGAAAGTTCTATATCAACAATTAAGTAAAACACTGCGAAGAAGAAGGAGAAGAAGAAGAAGAAGAAGAACCACGTCACTGGAACTGAGTTGAGCGTTGGAAACTCAATTAATCCTGTGAATGAATACGACACGTAGAAGAATTTAGCCCCGTTATTAGAAGACGGCTGACTCATAATACTATAAAACAAAGCGTCACAAGTACGTATATCAGCAAAATTCCAAAAATTTCCAATGCGTTGAAATACATACAGCACCATTACCGCTACTCACTTACAGGTTAGAAAAAAAACTGATATAAATCCACAAGGTCACCTGGTGAATTTTCATAAAGCATGACTTGGAGCATCGTAAATCAGTTGTTGAAAGAGCGATCATACCACTTGCGAAAGGGGACAGGGGACGAACAGATGTTGAGTAGCTGGATGAAAAGCAATTTCGAGATCTGAAACAATGTTGTCATATAAACAGTTCATCGCTCCATAAACGAATATTAGCTGCAGACATAATATACAGATCATTTAAGACAAAACGTCTAGAACAGTCACAAGGAATTGACACCTACGTTGCAACAAGTTGGAGTAGAAACAAACTGCATGAGAAGCATGTGAACTTCCTTTGCCAAGACCATGTCGATCTCAAGCATTGAGCAACCGCGCCAAGGTTTGCGCGCATAAATTGGAGAACTTACGACAGTAGGTAAAAGATAACGGTATTGTGATGAGGAGGTATTGAAACTGTATTCTGAAGTAACAAGGAAAGCCGGCCGGAGTGGCCGTGCGGTTCTAGGCGCTACAGTCTGGAGTCGAGCGACCGCTACGGTCGCAGGTTCGAATCCTGCCTCGGGCATGGATGTATGTGATGTCCTTAGGTTAGTTAGGTTTGATTAGTTTTAGGTTCTAGGCGACTGAGGACCTCAGAAGTTAAGTCGCGTAGTGCTCAGAGCCAACCAAGTAACAAGGAAAGGTGATAACCACAGGAAGTGAGGAAATCGAAAGAAAACTGTATCACACATTACATACGACGCCCAAAGAATATTCGGAGAGAAAAGAGGAGGACGCCAACATAGTCATCAGAAGTCGAGGTGATGTCCTCATAAAACAACAAACTAAAAGTTTAGTGGAACCGATTGATATAACAATGATCAACAATGATGACCAAGTCAGCTTGATGAGACATCGCTTTAGCTCACAATGATAATTAGCAAACGGGTCTGCATTGAGGTGGTGAGGAATCTGGGAGATGAAGTAAATTTATTCGCGCCATGTCTGTGGTGATGCGGTATATTGGCGTTATCCTAAAGCAAAGCTCTACTAAATAATTCTAGCCGCCGTACGTGAATTATTGGGATTACATGTCTAAGCGACATCACATTACACGTGGGGAAGTGGAGAAAATAAACAAACATGCTGAACTTAGACAGTTGTACGTTGAACTCATTCGCACAGTAACAATAATAATTTCGGGCATAGGAGTCAAAGTTACTCGAAGCACGGGGGTTGACTGTAATTACGGTGAAGTTTGTTGCCGGAAACTGTGATACGTGGAACGCCAAGGAGTCAGAAAATTCGTGAGAAACAAAGTGTAGAAGTGGAATTATTGTGCCTTAATTTAGTAACTCTTGCATTTATTTCATGTCAGAACGTACCGTTGTATTTGAAGTTATAGTAATGAAAACATTCATCGCAGTAGGTGACGACGTTACCGCGGGCTAGTGCGCTTGCGCTGGACACGGACTTAACTGATCCGATCGTAATGGAAGACATTTTCAAAGTACTTGCCCCACAAGGGAAGACGGCGTAATGTCTACCGTAGCTACACTGCTGGCCACCGTAAATGCAACACCCTGAAGGAAGCATCCGAATCAAGTGAAATTTACACCGTGGGTTTGCAGCGATGAGATATGCAACTGATTAGAATTTCAGCGCAGACTCACATCACGCGCGCCTGTGGCGCCACCTCATAGCGCCATTTAAGGCTTGGCGATTTCGACGAATGTACGTTCGGCACGTGTGTTTACCTTGCGGTTGTTTCACAAGATGATCAGTTATGCCTCGTAGACAACAGCGAACATCGTTTGATCAAGTATCCGAGTTCGACAGAGGAAGGATAGTGGCTTACCGAGATTGTGGATTATCATACAGAGAAATCGCTAGTCGTGTTGGACGAAACCAAACAACTGTAATGCGGATATGTGACCGTTGGATGCAGGAGGGTACGACGGACCGACGTGGTCGATCGCATTCACCTCGGTGCACCACTGCACGTGCTGATAGGCAAATTGTGCGCATGGCAGTGACGGATCGCTCAGTGACATCCCGAACCATAGCACAGCACATTGCGTCTGTAACGCATCATCCAGTGTCTGCGCGTACCATTCGACGCCATTTACAGCAGAGTGGTCTGTCCGCAAGACGTCCATTGCTTCGTCTACCATTGACGCAGAACCACAGACGTCTCCGTCGCCAATGGTGTGATGACAGACGGATGTGGACGGCAGAATGGAATGACGTTGTCTTTACTGATATAGCATTTCTGTCTGCAGCACCACGATGGTCGGATTCGAGTGTGGAGACACCGTGGAGAGAGGATGCTGGACAGCTGCATTATGCACCGCCACATGGTCTTGCACCGGGTATTATGGTATGGGGCGGTATTGGATATTACTCTCGCACGCCTCTAGTACGCATTGCCGGTACTTTAAATAGCCGGCGCTACATATCCGTGGTGCTGGAGCCAGTTGTCCTTCCTTACCTTCAGGTCTCGGCCACAGCCATATTTCAACAGGATAATGCGCGACCACACGTGGCACGTATTGTCCAAAGGTTCTTCGTCAATAACCAGATTGAATTGCTTCCCTGGCCGGCTCGCTCTCCGGATCTTTCGCCGATAGAAAGCATGTGGTCCATGGTTGCTCAACGAGTGACCCAGATTTCATCCCCAGCTGCCACACCAGATGATCTTTGGCAACGTGTGGAAGCTGTTTGGGCTGCTGTACCCCAGGAACACATCCAACGTCTCTTTGACTCAATGCCGAGACGTGTGGCAGCGGTGATCTCCAACAATGGCGACTACTCTGGCTACTGATTCTGGCAGGAACCACATGTCACAGACGTCTGTAAACGTAATCATTTGATACTTGGTCAACATGTTATCTACAAAATAAATTTTGTTGTGCTACCTCTTGTCTTTCTTGGTGTTGCATTTACGGTGGCCAGCAGTGTAGTTATCACAAGGTTGTGTTCCTCTGTCCGACGCTAGATGTAAACATCTCCGCAGTTAGTGTTAACTACTGGACGGTCAGCCTGTCGGATGGAGAAATAGAGACATGAGGCAGTCATTGACGGTATTCGAAGTAAGCAAGCAGTGTCACAGCACTGGCGCCATCCACCTCTTTTCTTCCATTTCCACAATCAGCCAGAACATTTCGTTACACAATAGTAAACAAGCAACAAACACATGAACTAGACGATACATGTACACAGTTGGCAAGGTGTCACAGGAGGAACGGTCACTATTCAGGGATATGACAGGAACGATCTTTCGAAGCAAAAGAGTATAGTAAACATGGGCTCTAAAATGCATATCTCAAGGACTATGAGCATTTTATCTTCGATACTGTGAAACACATCTCTTCTACTGAATAACTGCTCATAGCTCTTAAGGTATGCATTTTGGAGCACACGTTTACTGGACTTTTTTGCTTCTGATTATCATCGTTCCTGTCATATTCCAGAATGTTGACCGTTCCTTGTGGGACACCCTGTATATCTCACGAATAACCTCAAAATTACGTTATTGCATGTAGATTCCTGTGTAGGCAGGCGTTTCCGCAGCCGGCCGTATCAAGTTTGATCGAAAACCGAGATCCACTCTGCATTACACAAAATTTTCTGGAAAGTATCAATACGGATCTTCTAACATTTGGCCAATAGTTTTCAAGTCGTACACGTCGACTTAATTTCCAAAGGATGACAGAGTTGCTGTTTGGGTAAATGACTGAAATGGAATATGATTCACGTTTGGAAAGATCAATCTTTTGATTCGTGATTGAAAGGTTATGGTAGCTGATGGCGGCACTGAGGGCACACCATTGATATTTGTATTACTTATGTATTTTACTCGGTGGGAATACTGGGAGGGATTTCAGTGAACGTGGTGAGGGCAACTCAGGAGCAGCTTAAGATAGCCTCTTCAGTATCTAAGGCTGCATACGTTGAGTATTCCTGCCAAATACCTCCCCACTAGCGAAAGAGAAGAAGTGGCTAGTCGGGGCCGCGCTGAACTCTTTGCCTGATGGTCGACTTTTCTGGTTTTTTAGTTTACAATCTGAGATTGTAACTGTAGTGTACTTTTTTCGTAATCGGGCATCAGTTGTCCCATACTACATTACGGAATATGACCAGATAAGGATGTGTCTTCTGGAATTCTGGGGTTTTAGCGTCAAATCGTTTTTTCGACTGAAAATTACTAGCATAGTATGATCGGGCGACAGGTGAAATTCCGTTGAATTCCTGCAGAATCGTCTCCCATACCCACGGACTACTTAATCTTCGTCAATGCTGTTTGGAATTCTTCAGTATTTCCTTATCGGCATGCCGTATGTTTTGACACATATATGGGTCTCATTACACACTTTTCTATCTACAGGAAATCATAGTGCGGTAAGTATTTGCAAATTTTTCGTCAGTAAATACGTAGTCCCTGGAAGCATTCTGATTGACCTGTAATTCGAAGACATTCCTGTTTTGCTGAAACCAGTAGGTTACAGCTTATTAAAATATTCAGACCCCCGATGTCGCCTGCGATCAATTATTCTGATGGCCATCAAAACTGCAAATCCAGGAAGGACAGTAAATGACGAATTACGGTACATGTGCAGGGTGGTTATAATTAAACTTTAGCTACTTGAGAGAGTCCTCATGAAAAACGAGCGATTGTGGAAACTTTTCTAAGGACAAGTGGATGAGAAACAACGAATAAAGCATTGAAAGAAACACATTTTAATTTCCACATGAGAGTGTTCAAATTTGGTGGTTTATGTGGTTACACAATTTGGAACAATCGGCCAATGATTCGGTTTGCTCCCGAGAGAGGCCGACGACCTATTGCGTTACATATTGTTGAAGTAGTTGATGTTGCCATGGCTGAGAACGCAATATGCGAACTTCAAGCAGTACAGGAGCTGTGTCACGATAGCTGTCCATAGTCCATTGTTCGAAAAGTGCTGCGAACAATTGTGAAACGAGATCCGTTCAAACTTCTCATTACTCAACTTTTTCCAAGTGGCGTAGAAATTCGAGTAGACCTCACTCTTACGTTCCTTACATGGATTGAAACTGACGACATGTCGTCTTCCAACATTTTGTGGAGTGATGAAGCGGATTTGACGCTCACTAGGGTAGTGAACACACTGAATTGTCACGCTTGGGGATCGTCACCCCCAAGGAACGTTCGTGAAATTTCGCTGCATAGTGAACGTGTCACTACGTGGTGTGGCTTCACGGCACGTTTCATGATTGGTCCATTTTTCTTTGAGGAACTCGGACCCCAAGCACAAAGGACATGCAGCATGAACGGCACACGCTACTGTGACCTGTTTCGCCAACATGTGATCCTGCTCTAAGGGAGAGAGGTGCTTTGGACTCAACTGTTTTGATGCACGATGGAGCTCCACCTCAGGTTGCTCGTGAGGTAATATAGTTTCTCCTTAAAACATCTGGAGAAAATCTAATCATTGGACGATCTTTCCCAACTGCGTAACCGCCAAGAACACCAGATGTGAACCCTCTCATGTGGAAATTAAAATGTGTTCTTTCAATGGTTTATTCGTTACGTCTCCTTCACACGTCCTTAAAAATGTTTGCACAAAGTTTCATTGTCCTACGATCACTCGTTTTTCATGCGGCCCTCTCAAGGAGCGCAAGTTGAATTATAACCATCCTTTACTATGTAATGCAAAGAACACTTCGTGAAATTTTTAGATGATCTGGGAGCATAAAGGGCGGGAATGTAATGCACAGTTTCTCTAACTCGGCTAACCATGGAGTCGAACTGAGCTTGGATGACATACGGGTTTGTGACGTCATGCTACTTCGTCTCTGTGCCAAAGTTCGTCAATCGTACTGTCTCTCGGCAACCCCTGACCAGTTGTTACAAATGTGTGAGAGACGTGGAGAACGTGCTGGCTAGGCAAACATTCGAACACCCAGACCAGAAAACCGCTGCCAACACGTAGTCTTGCGTGATCTTTTTGGAACATAACGTCACGCAAATATAGGAGGTAGGGCATAGTCACTAGACTTCAAATATCAGAAATGTAGCGCCCGTTGTCCAAATTACTGCCTATGGGGACCAGAGGTGATGGTGTATACCCAGTGGCACGGCCAGGTGCTGAACCCGTTTGACTATGGTCTGGCAAAGCTCGTTCAACTTGGAGGTACAGCACACGGATACGCTGAAACAATGGATTCTAGAACAGTTCTCGAATTTTACTGCAGAGCTTTCCACACTCTATAAGGCAATTGTGTATTATGTTCCGATTCACTTAGTGCCCTTCAGAGCCTCTGTGTGCTATACACATACTACCCCCAGTACAAAGAATCCAAAAGCCATTGTCATTGCTCCATTTTCTGATCCAATGCCAATTTTATAACCGTTTGCGTTTTAATGAATGTTTGCCATCTGAATTATCAGATATTTTAGCAGATAGAGCCCGAACTGTAGACCGCATTTTACTTGTTACTCGTCGTAGTAATATGGCAAATGAAATTTAATTGCTGACCAGAGTGGCCGAGCGGTTCTAGGCGCTACAGTCTGGAACCGCGCTACCGCTACGGTCGCAGGTTCGAATCCTGCCTCGGGCATGGCTGTGTGTGATGTCCTTAGGTTCTAGGGGACTGATGACCTCAGAAGTTAAGTCCCATAGTGCTCAGAGCCATTTGAACCATTTTTGAAACGTAATTTTCAACCGTTTGAGCAACCTGAGCTGTTTTATGCCATAAAGCAACAACAAACAACGCGGATACGTCTAGTCTTATGTGATACGAGACGTAGAACCAGGATTCGTCCGAAAACCACATGGAGCGACTGTTGTACCCAGGCTCACAGTCGTTCGCACCACTGTAGCATGACGGAGCTACCGCGGTAAGGGAAACCGCAACATTGGGCACACTGCTGACAGTCCGTGGTGCTCCAGACGCCGTAGTGCTATCCATGTCTCTCTGCAAACAAGCACCTTTTTTCGCTCAAGGCACGTGACGCGACTGTACAATTCTGCACGCCCGAGCGAACAATATGCGTGTCCTCTAGGACACTAGTACGGAAATGACTACGAAGTTTTTCGCGACAGGGTCTTTGCATAAAAACTTCTCGCTTCACTTGCCGCTTCGGATTCGGATAAGATTCCAAGGCTTCGATAATAGCCCCTATCATTTTCGTCAGGCACTAAAACTGGTAAGGTTGCCTCTTGTATACCCACAGAACGGCATTCGATTGGCTGGATTTCGTCATAATGGCGTGTACAGAGGTGGCGGTAGTCCATAGATTTTGCTTGCGCTCTCTATCTAGCGTTGCTTGTAGCGCCATCCATCGCATCAGGCGGCGAACTGCAAGAACTGTTCCTCTGTGATTTTTCCTTAGCAAGTGCACGCTTCCATGCATTGCTAAGGGCATAGCTGGAGTCTCTATTGAAGTTGTTTCCATGAAGTCTAATTTCAACAGCTTCTTTGATCACAGAGTCTAATAGTTCCAAGCATGAGCAAGTATTCTCGTTTGTTCAAACAAATGCTTGCGCTTATTTTAACAGGCAATCGCTGATTTATCCGTTTTTAAGGTTATGTTGAAAATTTGGAAACTTGTGGTAAGTTCTATGAGACAAAACTGCTGAGATCATCGGTCGCTAAGCTTACACACTACTTACACTAACTTACGCTAGGGGCAACACACACCCATTCCCGAGGGAGGACTCGAACCTCCGACTGGGGGGGGAGGGGGGGGCGGCTGTGACAAGGCGCCCCAGACCGTGCGACTACACCGCGCGGCAACGATTCGTTGAAGCTCCACGCAACATCGGCAACCGTCCGCATAGATTGGCCCACATAACGCTTCCCACACTCTCAAGGAATGTTATAAATTCCTGGCACTCTCAGGCCGTGAAATTTAACTGGTAGCAAATTATCTCTAATTTTTTGGATTGCCAAAAGACTCGTCCGATTCCTTGCCTGTTCAGGACTCTGCCTATCTTGCTAATTGTTGCACTGCAGAATGAAAGCCGCGCTATGGGTTCACCCTCTTGGCTTTTTTCAGCAGCGTCTTGGTTTGCTCAACAGCGTTGATCTGATGTCACGGACAGAATAGCCGTTCCTTCTTAATATCGTCTTCAGATCCTTAATCTCGGATCCGAGGCGGTTTATGTCCGAAATACACTTGTGTCCAAAATTAAAGCAACAAACTACTCTTTCCCTATCCTGTGTCTAATTCACGATATGATCATACGAACTGTCATCCAGACGTCCGTACGATCGTGTTCTGTACGGAAGGTTCCATTCTATTCAACGGACAACTATGCCAGCGATGACGTCACGACACCTGTGAAACGAAGTAGTGTTTGCCGGGTAGCCTCACATCCACAGTCGCTGTGTTCACAGTCACACACCGAGCGAGGTGGCGCAGTGGTTAGCACACTGGACTCGCATTCGGGAGGACGACGGTTCAATCCCGTTTCCGGCCATCCTGATTTAGGTTTTCCGTGATTTCCCTAAATCGCTTCAGGCAAATGCTGGGATGGTTCCTTCGAAAGGGCACGGCCGATTTCCTTCCCAATCCTTCCCTAACCCGAGCTTGCGCTCCGTCTCTAATGACCTCGTTGTCGACGGGACGTTAAACACTAACAACCACCACCACCACCACCACCACCACCACAGTCACAGGCGGTGCAGTATGGCACAGAGAAGATACCTACCAGAATCTTTGTGGTGGAGGGCCATAGAAAGAACTGAAGCAGGACAGTCGCAAACTGATGTGGCCCTATGGCTTAGCATGAATCGTTCTGTTGTTTCTCGGATGTGGTGACAGTTTGATGCAGACCGATACTGTATCCCGAAGACGAGGGCAGGGCCTACTACGCGTTACGTCAGAAGAGAGGACCGTTTTTTGCCTGTAAGGGCACGACAATACCGCCTTAGACTGCACGGCAACTGGCATGTGAGCTCGCAGCATCCACTGGACGTGTTGTATCAAGGCAAACGGTGTGCGGGAGGCTTTGGCAGAGTTTTCTTTATCGCCAGAGACCTGCTGTTTGTGTACCTCTGACGAGTCTTCACAGAAGGGAACGTCTAGAGTGGAGTCATTAACATGCCACCTGGACGGTCGAAGAGTGGGCCAATGTTGATTTCACAGATGAGTCCAGATTTAGTCTGGAGAGTGATTCTCGATGAATTCGCATCTGGAGGGAAGGTAGAACACGATTTAGAGACCTAAACATTATCGAAACATACCGATATCGAAGAGGATCCCTAATGGTGTGATCAGGAATTACGTTTAGCACTCGAACCCATCTTCATGAAATTTTACGGGTGAATTGGCAAGGTTTAGCTGCTGTCAGGAGTCAAACGAGACCTTGGGACCTCATATGCAGTTGTTGCGAGGTGTTTTGGGCCCAGACTTCGTATTGCTGGACGATAATGCTCGACCTCATAGAGCATGGGTGGTTGATGTTTTCCTGGAAACGGAAGATGCTGCACCATGGCGTGATCTGCTCGCTGCCGGCCGAAGTGGCCGTGCGGTTAAAGGCGCTGCAGTCTGGAACCGCAAGACCGCTACGGTCGCAGGTTCGAATCCTGCCTCAGGCATGGATGTTTGTGATGTCCTTAGGTTAGTTAGGTTTAACTAGTTCTAAGTTCTAGGGGACTAATGACCCCAGCAGTTGAGTCCCATAGTGCTCAGAGCCATTTGAACCATTTTTTGATCTGCTCGCTCTCCCGATTTGAATCCCATAGAGCGTGTCTGTGGTGCATTAGGGAGACCGCTTGCATCAGGTCAGCATCCACTAACCCGTCTTCAAGACTGCGAGCAGCTCTGCAGGAAGAATGGGCGCTATCGCCTCAACAAGATACTGATGACATCACTCTCAGCATGCCCCGTCGTTGTCAGGCCTGTTTGCTCCTAGAGGAGTTCACAGCCCATACTGAGCACACTAACAATTTGTCAGAATATGTGTGAAAATCCGTTAAGTAGGACAAAACGAAGAACATTTTTGTCTACAGTTATGCACGTTGCAGTTGTTTACGTTTTGTAGTCTTTCTACTTTACTATCACCTGTTTATAATGTTTTGTGGCAAAATAAATGCAGCCTTCCAAAATTTTCGCTTTTTGCTTTAAATTTTGGACACCAGTGTAGTTCTGGCTCTGGTTCAAAATGGCTCTGAGCACTATGGTACTTAACTTCTGAGGTCATCAGCCCCCTAGAACTTAGAACTACTTAAACCTAACTAACCTATGGACATCACACACATCCATGCCCAAGGCAGGATTCGAACCTGCGACCGTAGCGGTCGCGCGGTTCCAGACTGTAGCGCCTAGAACCGCTCGGCCACACCGGCCGGCTCTGGCTCTGTGAACTAAGATGTTCAGCATAGCTCTCTTCTGGACTGCATGGTGAAAGGTACGCTTGATTGAGATACAGATCTGTAGGCGTCGGTTTTCTGTTCACAGAATGGCAAAATCGCCAATTTGATTTCCTTCCCACCAACGGAGCAGCGAGAGTTCCCGCATGATGTCGAAAACCGCCCTCCTGGACCCATCCACATATTTCCATGACAGTCGTGGAATGGCAAACAACACGAGCAACAATGTCATGGGACTATAAATGGCAGTCTATTTAGGCCATATTTTTGCCACGTCGAATTTCGACACGTGTTGCTAAGGCGTAACACGATCTTCTCACAAACAAACATCGTGTTATTTCTTTCCTTTTTTTTACAATAATAAACCTGTTACGCAGTATTTCCTTATAAAGAGAATGTAGATGTCATACCGCCTACCTACTATGTAGGGGTGCACTGCAGTGTTAACCATTTGTAAATCCAGTCCTGTAATACACTACATACGAATCTGACGTAAGTTATATGTCGCCATCATGTTGATGCAATTTTAACTGCCAGCTGGCCGGCCGGGGTGGCCGAGTGGTTCTAGCCGCTACAGTCTGGAACCGCGCGATCGCTACGGTCGCAGGTTCGAATCCTGCCTCGTGCATGGATGTGTGTGATGTCCTTAGGTTAGTTAGGTTTAAGTATTTCTAAGTTCTGTGGGACTGATGACCTCAGAAAGAGCTAAGTCCCATAATGCTCAGGGCCATTTGAACCATTTGAACGGCCAGCTGATTTGGGTTTTTACTGTCACTTAACTTTATACTGAGGTGAAAAAAAAGTGAGATACCTCCTAATATCACGCCGGACAACCTTTTGCCTGGCGTAGTGCAGCAACTTGAATTAGCGTGAGATCAACAAGTCGTTGGAAGTTCTCTGCAGAGATGTTGACCCATGCTGCCTCTATAGCCGTCCATAATTGCGAAAGTATTGCGATGCAGGGTTTTGTGCTCGAACTGACAGCTCGATTATATATCATAAATGTTCGATCGGATACATGACGGGCGATCTGGGTGTTCAGATCATTAACTCGAATTGTCCAGAATGTTCTTCAAACCAATCGCAAAGAAATGTCATCGATAAAAATTCCATCGTTGTTCGGGAACATGAAGTCCATGCATGAATGCAAATGGTCTCCAAATAGCCGAACATACCATTTCCAGTCAGCGATCGGTTCAGTTGGTCCAGAGGACCCAATCCATTCCACGTAAACACCGCCCACACCGTTATAGAGCCACCACCAGCTTGCACAGTGCCTTGTTGACAACTTGGGTTCATGGCTTCGTGGGGTCTGCATCACAATCGAACATTACCATCAGTCTTACCAACTGAAAACGGGACACATCCGACCAGGCAACGGTTTTGTATTCGTCTGGGGTCCAATCGACATGGTCACGAGCCCAGCAGAGGCGCTGCAGGCAATGTCGTGCTGTTAGGAACGGCACTCGCATCGTTCGGCTACTTCCGTAGGCCATTAACGCCAAATTTCGCTACACTGCCCTAACGGATACGTTCGTCGTACGTCCCACACTGATTTTTGCTGTTATTTCTCGCAGTGTTGTTTGTCGGTTGGCACAGACAACTACGCGAAAGCCACTGCTCTCGATCGTTAAGTGGAGGTTCAAAATGGCTCTGAGCACTATGCGACTTAACATCTGTGGTCATCAGTCCCCTAGAACTTAGAAGTACTTAAACCTAACCTAAGGACATCACACACATCCATGCCCGAGGCAGGATTCGAACCTGCGACCGTAGCGGTCACGCGGTTCCAGACTGAAGCGCCTAGAACCGCGCGGCGTTAAGTGGAGGTCGCCGGCCCCTGCTTTGTCCGTGGTAATGCCTGAAATTTGGTATTCTCGGCACATTCTCGACACTGCGGAACTCGGAATATTGAATTCCCTAACGATTCCCGAAACTGAATGTCCTATGCGTCTAGCTCCAACTACCATGTCGCTTTCAGAGTCCGTTAAGTCCCGTTGTGCGGCCGTAATCCCGTCGGACACTTTTCACATGAATCACCTGAGTACAAATGACAGTTCCGCCAACGTACTGCCTTAATACACGCCTGGAAATGGAAAAAAGAACACATTGACACCGGTGTGTCAGACCCACCATACTTGCTCCGGACACTGCGAGAGGGCTGTACAAGCAATGATCACACGCACGGCACAGCGGACACACCAGGAACCGCGGTGTTGGCCGTCGAATGGCGCTAGCTGCGCAGCATTTGTGCACCGCCGCCGTCAGTGTCAGCCAGTTTGCCGTGGCATACGGAGCTCCATCGCAGTCTTTAACACTGGTAGCATGCCGCGATAGCGTGGACGTGAACCGTATGTGCAGTTGACGGACTTTGAGCGAGGGCGTATAGTGGGCATGCGGGAGGCCGGGTGGACGTACCGCCGAATTGCTCAACACGTGGGGCGTGAGGTCTCCACAGTACATCGATGTTGTCGCCAGTGGTCGGCGGAAGGTGCACGTGCCCGTCGACCTGGGACCGGACCGCAGCGACGCACGGATGCACGCCAAGACCGTAGGATCCTACGCAGTGCCGTAGGGGACCGCACCGCCACTTCCCAGCAAATTAGGGACACTGTTGCTCCTGGGGTATCGGCGAGGACCATTCGCAACCGTCTCCATGAAGCTGGGCTACGGTCCCGCACACCGTTAGGCCGTCTTCCGCTCACGCCCCAACATCGTGCAGCCCGCCTCCAGTGGTGTCGCGACAGGCGTGAATGGAGGGACGAATGGAGGCGTGTCGTCTTCAGCGATGAGAGTCGCTTCTGCCTTGGTGCCAATGATGGTCGTATGCGTGTTTGGCGCCGTGCAGGTGAGCGCCACAATCAGGACTGCATACGACCGAGGCACACAGGGCCAACACCCGGCATCATGGTGTGGGGAGCGATCTCCTACACTGGCCGTACACCACTGGTGATCGTCGAGGGGACACTGAATAGTGCACGGTACATCCAAACCGTCATTGAACCCATCGTTCTACCATTCCTAGACCGGCAAGGGAACTTGCTGTTCCAACAGGACAATGCACGTCCGCATGTATCCCGTGCCACCCAACGTGCTCTAGAAGGTGTAAGTCAACTACCCTGGCCAGCAAGATCTCCGGATCTGTCCCCCATTGAGCATGTTTGGGACTGGATGAAGCGTCGTCTCACGCGGTCTGCACGTCCAGCACGAACGCTGGTCCAACTGAGGCGCCAGGTGGAAATGGCATGGCAAGCCGTTCCACAGGACTACATCCAGCATCTCTACGATCGTCTCCATGGGAGAATAGCAGCCTGCATTGCTGCGAAAGGTGGATATACACTGTACTAGTGCCGACATTGTGCATGCTCTGTTGCCTGTGTCTATGTGCCTGTGGTTCTGTCAGTGTGATCATGTGATGTATCTGACCCCAGGAATGTGTCAATAAAGTTACCCCTTCCTGGGACAATGAATTCACGGTGTTCTTATTTCAATTTCCAGGAGTGTACTTTGAGTACGCGGTACTACTGCCGTATGTATAAGTGCGTGTCGCTATCCCATGACTGCCACCTCAGTGTACGTTTACCATTAAGCACAGAAGCAGATAAAGTGAATGTGAGTATAATTCTTGTTGATGAAATCTGCAACGGTGAACTCTTGCCCGAGAGAGATAGTTACCACAACTCCATTTCCTGCCCAAATCAAATAAATGAGTCTGTAGAGAAGCGACCACACATTAGTCTCAGCGAGAGAAAAAGGGGCCGTTGTGGGGAAGCGGCGTCCCAAAGCGCCGTCTATCGCTGTAATTGATACGTGCGCACGCGTCGGCGCCGTATGTTGGCCGTGTTATTGGCTGATACGGGCCGCGCCTTGATTAATATCTTTCCGTGAAACCGCACTCGTGATCACGGGGATCTCTGTGCTGTGTATCCACTGCCGTGATGGAGACTTTTTTTCTCTCTTCTGAAATTTACCTCCCCACACTCTCCTCGTCTTTCTCCTCTCATTTGGTTTAGAGATATTTTCATGTCCAACTGTAATAATCAAATTTTCATATACCTACCGCTAATCATTCGTTAGAAAGCCATACGGTCAGCTCAGTAATTATCTGTGTCTGAAACCTAATACAGTAATGTTAACTGTTCAGACGTATTTCCATCATCATTTTATTTTAAAACAGTAGACGTATGCTGGAATCTAGCAAATACAGGACACGTACATGGCAGCGGTACATTTAAAACCCACACCAATGCCCGAGGTGGAACTCGAACCCGCGACCACCGCGTTGCTATTGTTTCCCTAAATCGCGGGGACTTATGACCACAGCAGTTGAGTCCCATAGTGCTCAGAGCCATTTGAACCCTAAATCGCTTGAGGCAAATGCTGGAATGTTTCCTTTCAAAAAGATACGGTCCTCAGTCCGAGCTTGTACTTGATCTCTAATGACATTGTCGCCTTCGTGATGTACATTAGTATTTGTTTCCTTCCCTTCATTTTTCGACATCCCGAGACAGTGGGAGTATGCTGGCAGTGACAAATCCATTTAGCTTTGTTTGAGCTCTGCTATGACACACATACACTGAGTATACAAAATACACTGACGGAAAACAAACGAAGCACCATAAAGTAATTAATGTAGAGTAATGAAATTCCGGGAATAATACATTTGTCCAGATAAAATATTTAAGTGATTAACGCTGCAAGATCACAGGTTAATGTAAGCGCGAGAGAAGCCACTGGAAAATGTGAAATGCTGGTGCATTGATAACTGGTGTAACCACCAGAATGTTGAATGCAAACATGCAAATGTACATGTATTGTGTTGTACAGGCGCTGGATGTCAGTTTGTGGGACGGAGTTCTATGCCTGTTGCATTTGTTTTGTCCGTATAGGGACGGTTAATGCTGTTTGTGGATGACGCTGGAGTTGTCGTCCGATGATGTCCCATATGTGCTCGATTGGAGACAAATCTGGTCATCGAGCAGACCAAGGTAACATGCTGACCCTCTGTAGAACATGATGGGTTACAACAGCGGTATGTGGGCGAGCCATATCATTTTGGAAAACTCCCTTTGAAAGGCTATTCATGAATGGCAGCATAACAACTCCATTCACCAGATTGACGTACAGTTTTGCAGTCAGCGTCCGTGGGATGACCATCTACATCTACATCTACATTTATACTCCGCAAGCCACCCAACGGTGTGTGGCGGAGGGCACTTTACGTGCCACTGTCATTACCTCCCTTTCCTGTTCCAGTCGCGTATGGTTCGCGGGAAGATCGACTGCCGGAAAGCCTCCGTGCGCTTTCGAATCTCTCTAATTTTACATTCGTGGTCTCCTCGGAGGTATAAGTAGGGGGAAGTAATATATTCGATACCTCATTCAGAAACGCACCCTCTCGAAACCTGGACAGCAAGCTACACCGCGATGCAGAGCGCCTCTCTTGCAGAGTCTGCCACTTGAGTTTGCTAAACATGTCCGTAACGCTATCACGCTTACCAAATAGCCCTGTGACGAAACGCGCCGCTCTTCTTTGGATCTTCTCTATATCCTCCGTCAACCCGACCTGGTACGGATTCCACACTAATGAACAATACTCAAGTATAGGTCGAACAATGAGAGTGCTCCTGCTGTCATACGGAATCGCGCCCCAGACCATAACTCCAGGTGTAGGTCCAGTGTGCCTAGCACACAGACAGGTTGGTTGCAGGTCCACAACTGCCTTTCTCCTAATCAATACGGGACCATCGTTGGCACCGAGACGGAATTCCTTTTCGTCAGAAAACACAAAGGACCTCCACCCTGCCCTCCAATGAGCTCTCTCTTGACACCACTGAAGTCGAAAACGGCGGTGGTTTGCGGTCAGCGGAACCCACGCTACAGTGCATCCTCCTCGGATCTGTCCTTAAAGTAACGGATTTGTAACAGTTCATTGTGTCACTGTGGTGCCAACTGCCGCTCAGATTGCTGCTGCAGGTGCAGTGCGATGCGCCGGAGCCACACGCCGAACACGATGGATGGTTTCCCTCTTGGTAATGCCAGGCGGCCGCCCGGAGTCTGGTCTTCTTGCGACCGTACATTCTCGTGACCAGCGCTGCCAGCAGTCATGTACAGTGGCTATATTCCTGCCAAGTCTTTCTGCAATAGCATTGAAGCAGCTTCGAGTTCTGCGTAGACCTATTACACGACATCGTTCA
The DNA here is from genome assembly GCF_023898315.1 of Schistocerca nitens. Classification (NCBI taxonomy): domain Eukaryota; kingdom Metazoa; phylum Arthropoda; class Insecta; order Orthoptera; family Acrididae; genus Schistocerca; species Schistocerca nitens. The sequence continues at coordinate 269,568,113 of NC_064616.1, forward strand.
AACTTAGTGAGTTGTTGATAATGGGGGCTTTATCGCCTTAAAAGCATTCTTGACTAACATAACCTCAGCACGTCCAGTCTCTAAGGTAAAAAATGTTCAAATGTGTGTGAAATCTTATGGGACTTAACTGCTAAGGTCATCAGTCCCTAAGCTTACACACTACTTAACTTAAATTATCCTAAAGACAAACACACACACCCATGCCCGAGGGAGGACTCGAACCTCCGTCGGGACAAGCCGCACAGTCCATGACTGTAGCGCCCTAGACCACTTGGATAACCCCGCGCGGCTAGTCTCAAAGGTAACTAACGGTCACGACCGTTACAGCGCGTATTTAAAACACACCTGATTTGTACGCCAACAGTGGCGCTACTAGCGCTGCTCGTATGCGACTGGCATGAAATTTGAAGAGACTTCTTTCAGACGTAGAAACACGCCTGTCAATTATGTCATTTATGTCGCCCAACTCCTCCTTTGTGTTGCAATTTTTTTTCCGTCTGTGTATTCATGCTCCAATACCAGACCCTCGGCTCCGAATAAATTTGCCCTACGAAATGTACGAGTGCATCTTGTGACATATGGATGAGGACATATGGAAGTACGGGTCGGGTCGTGATTGGTGCTCGGATGGCCGAAACAGACAAAGCGGCCTCTCGCGTAAAGTGGATAATTCGCTCTCGAGACCCGGTTCGGCACAAATTTTCACTGTCGTCATTCCAATATACAGCCGGAGGGGTTCATATTCGCAACGGCAACTAAATTTCGTACAATTTATTTTGGTCGTTACGTGCTCTCTAAGTTCCAGAAATATTCGACGCTACTCCTAGCATGTGATGTAACATCATTTAGGGCTTCAGCCGCTGTACCACTTCGATTGTATAACCTTCCTTAGCAGCACAAGAAAGATAGTCCACTAAGACAAATTTTCAGTCTTTTTTCTGTTTAGAGGAAAAATATGATGAACAAACCGATAGGATTGTGATCCCTCCTGTTCTGGTGAACCTATACAGGGAACATTTTGAGGAAAGGACATTGCACGACGATATGTTTCTAACAATAGGTAGAGAGATTTGTGGTATGATTATATGAAACTGAAAATCTGGGATTTCTTTAACTCTTAAACTCTATCGACGCTGATATAAAATTAACGAAGATGCTTTACAGTAATGGTCAGCTACACATCGCCGTCTTTTGTCGAAGCCTCGAGCCAGGAAGTGCTGAGGACTTTTATCCGTAGAGCTTGCAGGGCTGTCACAGCAAGAGAACCTCTCGAAGCTACGAAAGGTGTCCCAGAGGAATGAGTTCTCATATCGACAAGTCGAGTGGCCGTTACGCCTTAAATCAACATCATCTGTCGAGATATCGAAACTGAGAAAGAAAAAGAAAAGCTAAGCGAATCTTATCTGCCGTCTTCTCGCCCAGCCTCCGGAAAAAAAAACTGTAGACCTCTATGTAAACAGGTCAACTAGTGGTTCCCAGTACTATACGAAACGTTAAAGGTTTACTGTACAGTTTCAGAGACGATCGTAGACGTCCAAATGTCCGGTTTACATTCTTTACCAATTTAGCAAATTGTGTGGGAGACAGGCAGTCACGCGCGGGATTAGCCGAGCGGTCTTAGGGGCTGCAGTCATGGACTGTGCAGCTAGTCCCGGCGGAGGCTCGAATCCTCCCTCGGGCATGGGTATGTGTTTGTTTGTCCTTAGGATAATTTCGGTTAAGTAGTGTGTAAGCTTAGGAACTGATGACCTTAGCAGTCAAGTCCCATAGATTTCACACACACACACACACACACACACAGGCAGTCATCGTATACGAGATGAGAGAAACGAATGAAGGATCCAAGCAAATCAGCTTGCGCTTAGCATTGCTTGGACTACAATTATGACATAAGTTACGCCAAGAACAGTATCATAGTACGCATTCAAAGAGTACGAGAAAGAATAAGTAGAAAATATTGGAATGTGCACGTCGGAAAACTTAAACAACTCATGAACAAGAACGTTGGCTTCAATTCAAGCAAGGCTAGGGCTCTAACATCCAATGTATTAGGACCTCGCTTCTCATCCCAGTCATTAGAGCCAGAATGCAGTGTCCGTCACGGCTGTTCCACTGCCCACAAAAGCTGTGAATCTGTGATCTGTGCCTCCCGCCGCCCCCCCCCCCTTTCCCTCCGCATCCTTCTTCAGTCCAAAAAGTTCCGAGTCTGAATTAATAACAAATAGAGATAGGTTAAGATTTTGGTTTTAATGCTTCAGCTGATCTACATTGTTTTCTTGCACTTCTACATTGTTTTCCAGCACAGAATGTTCATACAACCATGTTAAATTGTCAGAAAAGTCCTTCTACGGGGTACTGTTCAGCTCGCGCACAACACTGATATATTGACATGAATGTTGGTTACTTCATCAAAGTGATTCTTCTCCGTATGAATTTCTGCAGTTTTGTGGTAGGCTCGTACTGATAACGCTAAGTCCCGTCACCGGTGATGATTTTTTTACAGGAGAGAATTGAACGCGTTATGCATTTCAATTAGGTCGCTGCAGGCGTCCATGGGTTGTTTTTGTTCGTCAGTCAGTGTGACAAATTTTGCACAAACTTTTCTCATTTTCACAAGAGTCTGAAGAATGTCTGGACCACTAGATTGAGATGTTCCACCACAGCCGCACGTCCACTATTGAAGACTGTTTGCTCACAAATGACTATTCGTGTGCCTATCTGTAGTTCACAGCTTTTAGTTCAAGCTGCCACTGTAGATACTGCGCCGACGTCGCTCACGCGCCTGGAGTATAGTTAGTCTGGGAACCTTTTCGACGGACGGTGTATATCTTACCATTTGTGTACAATCGATGTTTGAAAGCTAAGAATCTAGAGGCTGTAGAAGTAAAAGTCGCGTAAACACAATAGCGTGTGATCGACAGATACGACCAGCAAATTCACAAGAGCCATAAGCGAGGTGATATTTGCAAAATCTAAAAATTTACTTGAAACAGTATGTATTACCATATCCAGTACTTACAGATACCTGTGCCGAAAATGGAAGTTGCTGTGTTGTCGTAAATTTTCCCAATAGTCGTCTTGGAAGTGAAAACGTCGAGTTCGAGTGAAGTCATTGAAACAGAGGAATGGAACAAAAAGAAATGGCTCTGAGCACTATGGGACATAACATCTGAGGTAATCAGTCCCCTAGAAATTAGAACTACTTAAACCTAACTAACCTAAGGACATCACAAACATCCATGCCCGAGGCAGGATTCGAACCTGCGACCGCAGCGGTCGCGCGTTTCCAGACTGAAGCGCCTAGAACCGCTCGGCCACTACGGCCGGCGGAATGGAACAGACTGGACAGTTAACGAGGGCGACATACGGACATATTACATCGTATCATTTTCAAAAAATGTTCAAATGTGTTTGAAATCTTATGGGACTTAACTGCTAAGGTCATCAGTCCCTAAGCTTACACACTACTTAACCTAAATTATCCTAAGGACAAACACACAGCCGGCCGAAGTGGTCGTGCGGTTAAAGGCGCTGCAGTCTGGAACCGCAAGACTGCTACGGTCGCAGGTTCGAATCCTGCCTCGGGCATGGATGTTTGTGATGTCCTTAGGTTAGTTAGGTTTAACTAGTTCTAAGTTCTAGGGGACTAATGACCTCAGCAGTTGAGTCCCATAGTGCTCAGAGCCATTTTTGACAAACACACACCCATGCCCGAGGGAGGACTCGAACCTCCGTCGGGACCAGCCGCACAGTCCATGACTACGGCGCCTGAGACTGCTCGGCTAATCCCGTGCGGCCCATATCATTTTACTGTACATCCGCTCAGCAACAGTCTAAATCGAAAAATCGCAGTGATCGCATTATCTGGATCTTTGTGATGAGCTGTTCCATTCCTCTGTTCCCCACATTGAAACTTTACTTTTGCCCTTAGCACGTACGGCAGCACAGCAACTTCTACGAGGGCGTACTGAAAAGTAATGACTTCGAATATTTTATGTGAAAGCTCTTAAAGCTTTTTAAATAAAACAACCTTTAACATTCTGCTTCTTTATTTTTCATGTCTACATATTTATTTCTCAGTATAGTCACTCTGATTATGAACGCATTTCTCCCAGAGAGAGACCAGTTTGTTGGTACCGTCACTGTAGAATGATTGACTTGTTGACGGAGCTACAACCTCGTCTCTGCTTGCATCGGTTCATCACTATCAAAGTGAAGTATTCGAAGGCGTTCTTTAAATCACGGAAACAGATGAAAATCGGGTGGAGCCACGTCGGAACTGTGTGAAGGATGATTCCTGACTGTGAATCCAAGTGCTGCTTGCAGATGTCGCAGCGCTCGTGTGTGGTCTGACTTTGTCGTGCTGAAGGAAGGGATGCTCCAGTGTGGACGAACTTTTCGAATTCGAAACTCGATTACAGAACGCTGTTCCTCACGCACCGACGTAGTTACTTTACTCACCGCCACATTAGACGCCACAATCCGGAGCCCTCTAGCGGCAGTGGGCTACGCATATGTAGACATGAAGAACAAAGATGTATAACGTTAATAATGTTTGTTTTATTTAAAAAACTTCAAGAGTTTCGGAAGCATTGCATTTCAACACGCTCTCGTATTCTGGGAAATCTGACTGTAAATTCTGCATTTATTAGCATATAGTGTTTAAATCTTTTTGGCAAATAATACCTCGTGCGCGACTCCTGTGAATCTGTTAGTCATAGTTGTCTCTTTCTTCAACCACCTGAGCTTGTTTGGTGTTCAGATTCGTCATCCTTAAAGTATCTGTTGTACACGAATGCAGAGTCTTACAGACAAACGACCCCGTCGGGTTGTGGAATGCGCATCTCTCTAGTTTAGAATGACATTTGTTCGGGTTGTGAAGTATTTGCTTTACAAGGACGTAGTGGGCGATGAGAGAGGAACTTCGCTAGGAACAGGATACATCACATTCTGGTTGCGAACCAGCACCGGCGACACCCAATTATTGCTCGGAAAATTGGAAGAAAACTACAAGGGCAGCCCTTAATATATTACGCCCATAAATGGTATCGTCAAGTAAGATAGCAACCAGAACACGTGACATCAACCACGCCGGGAAAACCTCAGAAATAACATCATTTCAAGGAAAGCAGTGCGATCCGCAGGAACATACCGCTGCGTAGTTACTTTGTTTACCTGTATGCATTTGACCGAAATCGCTGAAGTGCACAGATTTGTCAGCGCAAGCCTTGACAGACCAGTAGAAAAATATTCGTCAGCAGAGTGGCGCGTCTCTGGTCCCGCCCGCGACTTCAGAATAGCGCCGGCGCTTTTTCTGTAATACGCAGCTCTGGCGAGGACAATGACGCCGCTGGCTGAAAAGGAAGACATTGCCGAGCTTAATTAAGAGAGACGCTTGCACCGGCCGTCCTTGGGTGCGCGGCTATCTTTTTGGCCAGCTCGCTGTCGCGCGCACAAGTGATTGCGGCAGCCTCATACTGCCAGCAGCGGCAAATCGTCGGCTTTTAAATCTCTCCCGCCCAGGTTTGTGTCATTAAGATTATTTGAAGTATTTCCTGCATTACGGTGTACTCTTATGCCGGGCGACTGTAATAGATATTTGTGTAGTGTGTAATACGGAGTATTTCCTACCATTATTAGTTCTTCCCTTCCTCGGGAAATCCCCATATAGGACGACGGAAAAATTGTCTACCCGCATTCGCCCACTTCCTGATGTGTCTTATCTTGTCCATGACGCGACATACCGAACATCGCTAGCTGAAAAGTACACAGATGACAAGGATTATCTGACCGAGTGCTTTTCGACAGGAAACCAAATGTTGGGCTTCTGCTTCTGGTGCGAAATACTCGAGCTTAGAGAGTAGGATGTCAGAACGTTTTTACAGCTCGTTGTGGTAAACACTACTTTTATTTAGTTTCAGCGGCAAAACTTGAGGACTAAAGTAACTTTCGCGTGATGTCTCCCTGTAAAGTAACAAAGCGTGACGAAACTTGAAACATGCATAGGAAGAACTGGTACAGTAAAGTACAGAAGATAACTGAATAGAAGTGTCATTTCTGCTCGTCCCATTGCGTATTTCTTTCAAAGGTAATGATCACACCGCGATTCATGATGGTCCCATGAATGTTACGAAAGGCGGGACATTGTTCTTAGAAGGATTTGTTATCACCACGAAAGCAGTGATGTTCTGCAACGTTCTCCCATGCTGGGCACTAGGTTGGAAGGACGTTCCATTACTCCGGCAGCGCGGGTGATAACTGATGGATGGTCGTGGATGCATGGGGACTTGCTCCAAAGCGTACGTCTCCCCAACGCATCCCAAACGTGCTCGATGTCATTTAATTCGGGAGGGAACGGGCAAGCCATGCCAGTCCATCCACCGCATATCCTCTCGTTCGAAGAGCCACTATGCCTGCTTTGAACGACGCGGTCGCGGATTGTCATTCATAAAAATGAAGTGATGGCCGAATGCGTCCCTGAAAAGCCGTACATTGGGAAGGAGGACAGTATCACAATAACTATGACCGTTGAGTGTACGGTGTTCAAAGATTTGGAGGTCAGTAAGGCCATGCAACATCATGCCTCCCGCACCAAAACACCTGGACCACCAAAACGCTCATGTTCGACAGTGCTGGACGTCCTCTCATACGGCGAGAAGTGGGAACGTAAAAGAACCCAGGAACATAGCACACCAGTGTAGAATCTCATTCGGTCAATAATTCCTTAACTTACCCAAAATTATTACATTCTCGAACATAGAAATATTTCTGCATCTACACCTACATGGATACTCAGCAAATCACATTTAAGTGCCTGGAAGAGGGCTCATCGAACCACCTTCACAATTCTTTATTATTCCAATCTCGTACAGCGCGCGAAAAGAACGAACACCCATATCTTTCCGTACGACCTCTGATTTCCCTTGTTTTATCGTGGTGATCGTTCCTCCCTATCTAGGTCGGTGTCAACAAAATACTATTTTCGCATTCGGAGGAGAAAGTTGGTGATTGGAATTTCGTGAGAAGATTCCGTCGCAACGAAAAACGCCTTTCTTTTAATGATTTCCAGCCTAAATCCTGTATCATTCCTGTAACACTCTCTCCCATATTTCGCGATAATACAAAACGTGCTGCCTTTCTTTGAAATTTTTCGATGTACTCTGTCAGTCCTATCTGGTAAGGATCCCACACCGCGCAGCAGCATTCTAAACGAGGACGGACAAGCGTAGTGTAGGTAGTCTCCTTAGTAGGTCTCTTACATTTTCTAAGTGTCCTGCCAATAAAACGCAGTCTTTGTTAGCCTTCCCTACAACATTTTCTGTGTGTTCCTTCCAATTTAAGTTGTAATGAACGAGCTGAGAACACTGCACACGTGTAACTTTTTTATTATACAAGGGTTGTCCAGAAAGTAAGTTCCGATGAGTCGCGAAATGGAAACTACAGTGAAAACCAGAAACGTTTTATTTGCAATACCTTCCACCTACTTCTCTACATAGTCGCTGCTCCAACTTCGAGTGTTGTCGTAATGTTGTATTAACTTCCCAATATTCTCGTCATGGAAAGCACCCGCCTGTGATTTCTGCTAGTTATCTGCATTGGTCTGCAGCTCGTTGTCTGTGGAAAATTTTTGTCTTCATAGCCAGCGGTACTTGAGAGCAGAGATGAGATTCAGGGGGAGCCAATTACGGACTGTATTGTGGGTGATCAAACACCACTCATCGGAAACGCTGCAGGAGCGTCTTCATCATTGCCCTTGCAGTGTGCGGCCGAGAATTTGCATGAAGATGAAGATGGAACTGCTCGACATTTGTGTTATGTAGGCTGCATGATACAGGCGAAATCTCTAACTTCATACTTCGCCGGAGACGCTATTCGCTGCGCATCTTTACGTGCTCATTGTTAACTCAAAAGTGGAAAGAGCGATGAGACACGATCGACGGCCATACTAGAGACACTACCCAACGCATCTGTGCAAACCTTTACCGGATCCTCCCAATGGTTTCCATTTCGCGACCGATCGGTACTTACTTTCTGGACAATCCTCGTAATAACGGCTTATGTTGTCAAATATTTCCCTCGAGTAAATCTTCATAGTAGTTCATACGCTCTGCATTCGTTGCAGCCAAAGACGAATGCGATTCGCGCTTTCTCTCAAAGAATGAAACCCCCAGGAACTTCATCGACATTTTCATACAATACGGACACAAACGTATTTCTTCCAGTGAAGTAATTAAGGGCCGTCTGGAATTAGTGTCTTACAAATATCGATAAACTTCATGGCTACGATAAATTCCACGAAAGCCTGATATAGGTCCATGCTACACTGTTTCGTGGCTTCGAAAACCCACTGTTAATACGGAAGCTGTTTCCAGTGAAAAAATGGTTCAAATGGCTCTGAGCACTATGGGACTTAACATCTGTGGTCATCAGTCCCCTAGAACTCAGAACTACTTAAACCTAACTAACCTAAGGACATCATACACGTCCATGCCCGAGGCAGGATTCGAACCAGCGACCGTAGAAGTCGCGCGGTTCCGGACTGAGCGCCTAGAACCGCTAGACCACCGCGGCCGGCTGTTTCGAGTGATTCTGCAGTCCTATCTACTGCGTAATTTCAGCGTATAGGTAATACGCGTAATTGTCAGATACCGGTAACTACTCGCGATCGTGCCTAGTGTTATTATGGCATCACACATCATCATTGGGGCTGTCCGCTTTGAATTTAGGTCGTGAAGTTGTTAATATTTGTGACCCCAAGCTTACAAATGCAAATATTTCTTGGTCAGATGACATCTTTTTTTTATTTTTTTTATTAGGTATGTATGAACCGATTAGCATCCCATAAGTGACTTCATTTATACTCTGTAACCACGGCTTATCATCAGAAGAGCTATAGATTTCACGAACTGGCGCAGTTGGAACCGCCGCTGTGGCGTTAGTTACACAACTGGCTTTCTTATAGGTTTCTTGCAGAAGTGGCGTAATGAAATTTCTATTATTTCTGTTTGTGATGCATATAGTCCCTCAGCATATCATTATCATCATCGTCATCATCATCATCTCTCGTCCATGATGATACGGTGTCTTGATGAACTCATGGATGGCAGCACATGCGTCCCAAAGTTGGAAGATCTGCAGTGGTCTGCACAGCTCAGGTTTCTGTCATAGATTGCTCTGTTTAACAGGTAATACTATGTTTGGGAATTACTGGCTGATACGTGGAATAGCAACAAAGAACTTTATTCCGAATGAAAGTTTGGAGTTCGCAACGGAGCAGCAGAAGAGACTACAAAATGTTCGGTTCAAAAAATCGAAAGGACGGCGAGTTTGGATATGCTTTTTCTGGCTCCAGCAAGCGCGCTATTTGCGAGGAAAAACAGTGGTGCATTTCAGTACTAATTTACGTACATTACACCAAAATATTATATTGTTTATTGCATTGTATATCTTGCCTGGGGAGGAGAATAACAAAATGTAAATGATCATAGTGATCTTTGTCTAGTCTGCTGTAAGTACAGGAATATCTTCATCTCTCTTTCTCCTTATCACGACACGTTGCAGCACCGTAATCACCGTCAGGGACACACAGTTCCCGTTATATCACTCACAAAATCCAGGAACAAATAATAACAAATTTGTAGTTCAGTAGACGTCACGGTCTTGTACGTCTCCATGTTTAACATGTCGATACATAGATACTTTGACGCATAACACCTATTCCTAAGAGGTATGAAAATTCGTAGATTGTTTCTGACGCTGCTTGACTTATTAAAAGCACAGACAGTAACTTTGTTTTCAACAGACAACAACGTAATTTCCTTTTTCTCGACTAAATTACTTAAATTGACAGACAAAAATTTTCAACTGGACGTACATCTTACCATAGTCCAGAAAGACAGCGCAAACGGAGCGAAGGGCGCAGTGGTTAGCACACTGGACTCGCCTTCGGGAGGAAGACGGTTCAAACCTGCGTCCGGCCATCCTGATTTAGGTTTTCCGTGATTTCCCTAGATCGTTTCAGGCAAATGCCGGGATGACTCCTTTGAAAGGGCACGGCCGACTACCTTCCCTAATACAATGGGACCGATGACCTCGCTGTTTGGTCCCATTCCCCAAATCAACCAACCAAACAACCGAAGACAGCTCTAACATTTATCGAAAATTCAGCGCATTATTGGTTGTCTTGTTGTAAACAGTAAGTAATATACCAAGAAACTGTAGGATTCTTTGCTGAACGTAGTTTTAAAATAGCGCAGTTTTTCTGCAGTGGGTGAATTTTCATGTGTACATATGGTGACGATGTTTTGTTTACGGGTGCGAGTTAGAGTTATGAAATTGAAAGAGGAACTGTGCGATCAGGCCTCGAAGACGCGTGACGCTGACCGGCTGCCAAGCATCCTCTGCCAATGACGTCATTTGGATGTGGTATGGAGAGGCACGTGGTCAGCACAACGCTATCGCAGTCGTTGTCAGCTCTCCAAAGCTAAGGGCCGCTACTTGTCTTTTGGGCAGTTCCTCAGTTCACCAGGTTGAGTTCATCCCACTCCAGTCCGTCTTCTAAAGAAAAATCGCCACTTCGACAACACCTGAAAGGTGGAAAGTGGATAAGATACGACTCGCATGTCCTTACGAGTGGTCTCAATTCGTTTGGACGTGTCTTGTCAGACTGGCTTGCTCATGGTGACGTTTTCAACTAAGTACTGTTACCGTTTTGGTACTTCCGAAGGCGTGCTGTTGCATGACTACAGCGAACGTTGCTTTTCGAAGCTTATTCACCGCCTTTTCATATTTTTATCGATCTGAAGATGGTTGCAGATAACAACCAAAACTTGATAGAAAAATTGCGGTCTAGGCATTATACAGGGTGAAAAGTATTTAAACCGACAAACTCTGGGAGGCTGTAGGCGATATCAAAACAAATATTCTTCCCTAATGTCATTTTTTCCTGTGAAGAGTATTTAAACCGGCAGAGGAAGATATCTCTGGCGACAAATTAATTAAACGAGCAAACACTCTGCCTCTGCCAACCCACGTTTCTGGGAACCGTCGGTCCAGGAATCGACGCACGCAGTGACTGAAATGTGCCGGCGTCCCGTCATGCTGGGACCATATGTGTTGTCATGTAGGTAGCGGGGCGTTTTCCAGCAATTTTGGCAATGCTCTGGCGAGAAAATTCCAATAGTGCCTGCCATTTAATGGCCTATGTAGCAGATACGGCCCAATTAAACAGTCCCCAACAACACCGGCCTACACATTAACGAAGAACCACACTTAATGAGCGCTAGTAACTGTGACATACGGGTTAGCCTCCCTCCAAACACTCGATTGTGCATGTTGAAGACTCCACCACGCCCGAACGTTGCTTCATAGGTAAACAACACAGAGGATGGAAATGTAGGACGCATTTCACACTGTTCTAGGTAGCACTGCGAAAACTGTGCTCTGGGTGGATAATCAACTCGTTCCAGGTTGTGGACACGCTGTAAGTGAAATGGACGTAACAATTGATCTCGAAGGACTGTTCTTACATTCGTCTGATTCGTCTCCATGTTACGTGCAATTGCACGAGTGCTGATTGAAGGATGCCCCTTCACATGCTCCAACACAGCTTCCTCAAATTGCAGCGTTCTTACCGTGCGACGGCGTCCCTGTCCAGGTAATCTGCTAAATGACCCGGTCTCACGCAGACGTTGGTACGCAGCAGCAAAGGTCGTATGATGTGGGATACGGCGATTAGGATATTGTTGTTGATAAACCCGCTGTGCAGCTCGTCCATTGTGGTGCGCTACGTAGTACGCACCAACCGTATCAGTGTACTCACCCCAGGTGTATCGCTCCATTACTAAACAGAGACAATGCACTACTACACTTGTGGACAGCAGTTGCCTACAACTGAAGAGCGTAATACGGCCTCCACCGGTTTAAATAATCCTCATAGGAAAAAATGACATTAGGGAAAAATATTTGTTTTGATGTCCCCTACAACCTCCCAGAGTTCATCGGTTTAAATACTTTTCACCCTGTAGGTTTCTACTTTTAAATTTTTTATCTGTATCTCCGAGACAGTTCGGTTGGCTGGAAGGTATACCTTGTTTGTATTCCTCGCTGTGGAAAAGGATTAATGAAATTAAGACCAAAATTAAGCGTATCATTTGTTCCTGAGAAATATATCGACAGTGACGTTTTCAACATAGGACTAATGGGAAGACGTTATAGTATTAGACTGAAAAACTGTCCCTCCTGTTGTCGGAGCGACAAGTGCTGCAATACCGAGCAGACATTCCTGAGAGCTTGAGAATGTAATGCGGTCGAGGGTTACATACGAGGCCTGTTCAGAAAGTAAGCTCCGATTGATTGCCAAATTGAAACCACAGTGAACATCAGAAATGTTTTACTTGTAACAATTAGCTACACCTTTCAGCTACTTCTCTACGTAGTCGCCGTTCTGACTTAGACTTTTGTCATAGCGTTGTACCAACTTTTCAATAGCCTCATCATAGAAGGCAGCCGCCAGTGCTTTCCGCCAATTCTCCACGCTGGCCTACACCTCGTTGTCTGTGTCAAAATGTTGTCTTCAAAGACAGCGGTTCATGTGACCAGAGATGAAACTCAGGGGGAGACAATTGCGGACTGTATTGTGGGTAATCTCACATTTCCATTTGAAAACGATGCAGGAGCATCTTCATTGCCCCTGCAGAATGCGGCTGAGAATTGTCTTGAAGACGAAACAGCACGACAGTTATGTAATGTTAGCTGCATAGCTTCAGGCGAAATTTCTCACCAGGCCCTCGTACTTGGCGGCAGACACTATTTTCTAGACATCTTTACGCACTCACTGCGAGCTCAGAAATGAGAAGAGCGACGTGATGCTAACTGGGGTTATACTAGAGACACTACCCAACACATCTGTGCAAAGCTTTATCGGATTTTCATAGTCGTTTCCATTTCGCGACCGATCGGAGCTTACTCTCTGAACGCCCCTCGTATTATAGTAGTCCCTACTTGTTGCTTCTACAGTTTTTCACTGCACTTGAATTCTAAACGTGTATTTGAGCTATAATTTGTCATTATTATAGGATGATATTTACGTCATTTGATCCGCTAAATTGGTAGAAGAAATAATTAAAAGAAAATCTTGGGTGTTCGTGTTATCAAAAGGAAGGTATGAACTGTGTTGCGAAATTGGAATCTCCGGCTTCGAGGAGTATACACACTTTTTGAGCCGGGTTGATCTCAAAGTAGCGCTTTGCTGCTTGTTACCGGCACAGGATTTACGCTCGAGGAAGCGCGACAATTTCTCCAACACTTCACCTCGCTCTCTGTCATCGTTAGCTGAAGTTATGTAGCCAGTCGAACTGAGTCACTTTCGATAACGTAAGGAAGGTAGAACGTGAGAAGATACAAAATCTGTGTAAGTTTTTGAATCGTCCAATTTTGTGGTACGCCTCTGCTCCCTAAGAAGTTGGTAAACTTTAAATAATGTCGCTGCAATAGCCAGGCTCAGACTATGGAAATAGGCAATAGGCTGAAGCTATTTTTGTGTGTCTTGAATAAATTGCGTTTCTGCATCCATTACAGTTCTACACTTGGTCTGCGTTTTCGAGGGAGGGCACTCGGATATAGTCAGTCAGTTGCAGACTAAGCTTAAGCACAAATTAATTTTTGGTCCACCATCTAACATAGGTATAACCCTCCTTCATTGCAAGGTGAGGGCAGGTGTCCTAGGAACGAAACTTCTTTCTTCGCGGAAAGTTAAAATGACAGAAGTACTCATATGAGTTCTCTTTTCCCCCGTTTTAAAGACAAAAACTACGACAAAACGATAACTGTATATAATAGACGTAGTTATATTATCTACGCGTTCCATTTAGTGTGACTGACTGTACACTGTGTAAATCGTCCAATATTAATAACTTAGGAAGGTACTATTCACACAAATGAACTGACCTTCGACCTCACCAGTTTGGTCCCATAGGAACTTACCACACAAATGAACTGCAGTATCGTTAAATAGACGTATAATGTCTCAGCGCGAAGGTCTCAACAGTTCTTACGTAGAAACATGTATTTTTCTCTGTGAGAAAGTAATGTATATACCTACACTCCAAAACGTGGAAGCAACCTCGCATGTTAATGCCGATCGTTCACCGTTATAGAAACCTTGATTTATCTTCTGCATGAGCTAAGCTGTAGTACCGCTCCTGCGATGTTGAAATATTTGTGAAATTAATCAGCCGAGTGTCTCCATTCTCCGTGAAACTACGTTTCTACGGCAAACAAATCTCGGTCTTCAATTTTTTTTTGTCCATGTTGAATCTTGTTAACTCCGCGGCCGTTAATGATGGCCACAAACACTTTTTATTTCAGTGCCATAACCGGTTTCGGGCTACCATGCCCATCTTCAGATGGGCGAAAACCGTTCGACTCAGTATCACAGCTACGCTTATTGTCAAAAGTACTATCATGTGGGGAATCAGACGAGATTTTTGACTGGATTGAGGATTTATTGGTAGGGAGGAAGCTGCATGTTCTTGTATGGAGAGTCATCGACTGATATAGAAGTAACTTCGGGTGTACCCCAGGGAAATGTGTTGGGTCGCTTGCTGTTCAGGTTGTGTATTAATGGCCTTGCGTACAATGTTATTAGTAACCTCAGACCTGTCGCAGATAATGCAGTCATCTACAATTACGTACAGTCTGAACGAAATTGTACAAATATTGAGACAGGTTTCAAAGTGGTGCAAAGATTACGAACTTGCTTCAAATGTTTAGAAATGAAAATTGTGTGCTTCAAAAAACGAAAAAAGTAGTGTCATATGACTACTGTATCAACGAATCATAGTAGGAATCGGTAAACTCATACAAATACCTTGGTGTAACACTTAGTAGTGACATGAAGTTGAAGAAATCAGATAGGCCCAGTCGTTGGAAAAGCAGGTTCCGATCTTCGGTTTATTGGTAGAGTATTAGGGAAATGCTATCAGTCTACAAAGGAGATAACTTGAAAATCACTCGTACGACCCATCCTGGAACATTTCTAGCGGGTGTTGAACCCGTACCAGGTAGGACTATCAGGGGATATTGAACATATACAGAGAAAGGCAGCAGGAATTGTCACAGCCGGCCGGGGTGGCCGATCGGTTCTAGGCGCTACAGCCTGGAACCGCGCGACCGCTACGGTGTGAAAGAGATATTGAAAGAACTGGATTGGCAGACTCTTGAAGACGGATGGAAACTATCCTGAGAAAATCTTCTTACAAAGTTTCAAGAACCGGCTTCAAATGATGGCTCTAGGAATATACTACAGTCCCCTATGTATCGCTTTCATAGAGATCGTGAGGACAACATTAAATGCAGCACCCTTAGAGGCGCTTAAATAGTCATTTTTCCCCCGCTCCATGCGTGAATGGAACGGGAAAAGGGCATAATAACTGCTACAGTGGGACGCACTTTGCCATGCACTTCACAGTGGTTCGCAGAGTACAGATGTTGATATGTTGTTGAATTGTAACCACCACCCATATTCTAAATAAATTACGGTGCACACTTCATAATATTCTGAACGTCAGTATTGAGCGTCACACACGTGATACACAATTGATGATGTTTTTTGTTTACAGTTGTGATTACTTTTGGATAAGGTAATAATAATATCTCGTGCTAATTCAGCTCATGTTCAGAGCTTAGTGTGGCTACGAAACAATAATAGATAAAATGAACTCTAAGTTATGCTAGAAAAATCATTCACTTTGGAACCAAATTGGTAATGAGAATCAAGTAGCGTCTCTCGAACTTCAAACAACAAATAGCCAGTCGTACTTTTTTTCGCATGCGCCCTACTGCTGTAACTTTAATTTTAGTTCTTTTTGAAGTGATAGATAACTTGATCCATTTATTTTCATAGTTGCGTGTCGTTTATTACTGCAGAGAAGGCTAACGTTCTCCCAGTTAATTCATCGAAAAGTTTATATTTCAAATAATTCTGTAATACTAAGGACAACGTTCGATTCTGAAGTCAGTGACAGCTCCTAACCACACATTGGTAGTTACGTCGCAAACGGCTTGCTTACGTATCCACGTTTACTGGAAAGTTTTTGCTTCTATCATCGTATGTTTAATTGTGATACTCCAGGTATTTTTGTTTCTTGCTTGTTTCATGAAATCAGTTGAGATGATCGTCCTGGAATTAGACTCGCATTTGTAGTACGGTACGAGAACTGAGAGAGGCGTACATGGAAGCCCGGCTGTGTGACCAGGAGCGGCAGTACGTGGTGCAGCCATTCGCCAGGGGTTACGGCGGGCCGCTGTTTGTCTTCCGGCAGTGCTCACCGCCGGGGTCGTCGGCTTTCGAACACTTTCCTGGCCGGCCTTTTATTTGCCCAGGTAGCGCAAGGAACCTGTGCAGCTCCCGAGAAATCCTCAGCTATCTTGTATACCGGCGTGTTGATTTTGCGTTCTGCTTCCTCTTCCAACTCTGGTCCGCTGAAGCCGGAGATGGGCGTTAGCATATGGATACGTGCACACTTGCCGCTTCGCCAGCGCTGCACATTTGCTTCTACTCGAAACTCAAATTTCGTTCGAAGAGACCTTCGCAGCAGACCATTACCGGCTTCAATATACCCTTACGAAAAAATCGCAACACCAAAAGTTAATTAACCCTTTCGTGGGCAAAATTATTGAGCAGTTTTTTTTATGAATGGAGAGCAGATAGTAGTTCACACACATATATATATATATATATATATATATATATATATATATATATATATATATAGAATATCAGTTTTGCTCCAACTGTGAAAGTGAGGTCACACAACAAGGTGGGAAGTATTCTTCCCACTGCCCTTCCTTGGAGTTGATAAATTTACTTCTCTTGTTACAATGATTGTTCACAATTACTTGCTATGAAATTTTCTGAAACATCGGTCTATGCAAAGTGGTATTTGACAATATGTACAAACACAGCGAGTGCTCTTTTCCGCAGCATTGGTACTACAATGACGGCACGTCCAGTAGGTTTCTCCTAAAATGGGTTGATGCTCCCCTACAGCCACATGACGATTTTCAGGTACTTTACCCCTTTTTACCAGAAAGACAGGTTTTTGTCCACGCCTTTTTTGGGATGAGAAGCCAGCGATCAATTGTCTGGCTAGATGGATCCTGTATGTGAGCTGATCATGCTGTCAACTTTCTCTTTTACTAATTTTTTTTTTTCACCGAGCGAGGTGGCGCAGTGGTTAGCACACTGGACTCGCATTCGGGAGGGCGACGGTTCACTCCCGTCTCCAGCCATCCTGATTTAGGTTTTCCGTGATTTCCCTAAATCGTTTCAGGCAAATGCCGGAATGGTTCCTTTGAAAGGGCACGGCCGATTTCCTTCCCCATCCTTCCCTAACCCGAGCTTGTGCTCCGTCTCTAATGACCTCGTTGTCGACGGGACGTTAAAACAACACTAACCTAACACTAACTACTAATTTTTCACAGGATAAAACTGTTCACTGCAGCAACATCCACCAGGAAATAAAATATTCTGAATATTCTGTGCACCATTTTACAGAACGTCTGCCAATAGCATACCTTTCTCGTAATTGATCAAACTTATCGACACCACCCATTATTTTGTTGTATTCTGCCACAACTTCAAGACAAGAAATCTCTGTACTAGTACCATTCTTGTTTTTCGTTTTCACTGTTGCTGTTTCTCATGGGTCATGAATTGAGGACAGGAAAGTGACTGGACGGTTATCCATCCATTTTACTACAGAAATAGCTCCTTTTGTTTCAAACTGGAATTCTTCTCGTTCCAATTTTACGTTTTCCTTCATAAATTTGGGTAAATCGAAAGTATTTACCTTATACTATAGCTTTGAGGAAAAAATCACAAAATGTCACGCAAACAGTACTGAAAGGCTCCTCTACAGAGCAACACTCAGCTATACAATGCCTCTGCGCGAAGGTACAGCAAAAACGGCGGGAACTTCCGATTGGAAGCAGTACCCTATAGTGTTCACTAGGTGGTAGCACCGTACAGAGGTGGGAACTGTGAATCCCATGAAACTAGGAGCGAGTTCATTGTATTGGGAAGCATGTTTCCCACGGCTCACGAAAGGGTTAATGTAGAGAAAGGAAATTTCGGGAATATATTTGTCTAGGTAAAATACACTCCTGGAAATTGAAATAAGAACACCGTGAATTCATTGTCCCAGGAAGGGGAAACTTTATTGACACATTCCTGGGGTCAGATACATCACATGATCACACTGACAGAACCACAGGCACATAGACACAGGCAACAGAGCATGCACAATGTCGGCACTAGTACAGTGTATATCCACCTTTCGCAGCAATGCAGGCTGCTATTCTCCCATGGAGACGATCGTAGAGATGCTGGATGTAGTCCTGTGGAACGGCTTGCCATGCCATTTCCACCTGGCGCCTCAGTTGGACCAGCGTTCGTGCTGAACGTGCAGACCGCGTGAGACGACGCTTCATCCAGTCCCAAACATGCTCAATGGGGAACAGATCCGGAGATCTTGCTGGCCAGGGTAGTTGACTTACACCTTCTAGAGCACGTTGGGTGGCACGGGATACATGCGGACGTGCATTGTCCTGTTGGAACAGCAAGTTCCCTTGCCGGTCTAGGAATGGTAGAACGATGGGTTCGATGACGGTTTGGATGTACCGTGCACTATTCAGTGTCCCCTCGACGATCACCAGTGGTGTACGGCCAGTGTAGGAGATCGCTCCCCACACCATGATGCCGGGTGTTGGCCCTGTGTGCCTCGGTCGTATGCAGTCCTGATTGTGGCGCTCACCTGCACGGCGCCAAACACGCATACGACCATCATTGGCACCAAGGCAGAAGCGACTCTCATCGCTGAAGACGACACGTCTCCATTCGTCCCTCCATTCACGCCTGTCGCGACACCACTGGAGGCGGGCTGCACGATGTTGGGGCGTGAGCGGAAGACGGCCTAACGGTGTGCGGGACCGTAGCCCAGCTTCATGGAGACGGTTGCGAATGGTCCTCGCCGATACCCCAGGAGCAACAGTGTCCCTAATTTGCTGGGAAGTGGCGGTGCGGTCCCCTACGGCACTGCGTAGGATCCTACGGTCTTGGCGTGCATCCGTGCGTCGCTGCGGTCCGGTCCCAGGTCGACGGGCACGTGCACCTTCCGCCGACCACTGGCGACAACATCGATGTACTGTGGAGACCTCACGCCCCACGTGTTGAGCAATTCGGCGGTACGTCCACCCGGCCTCCCGCATGCCCACTATACGCCCTCGCTCAAAGTCCGTCAACTGCACATACGGTTCACGTCCACGCTATCGCGGCATGCTACCAGTGTTAAAGACTGCGATGGAGCTCCGTATGCCACGGCAAACTGGCTGACACTGACGGCGGCGGTGCACAAATGCTGCGCAGCTAGCGCCATTCGACGGCCAACACCGCGGTTCCTGGTGTGTCCGCTGTGCCGTGCGTGTGATCATTGCTTGTACAGCCCTCTCGCAGTGTCCGGAGCAAGTATGGTGGGTCTGACACACCGGTGTCAATGTGTTCTTTTTTCGATTTCCAGGAGTGTATTGAAGTGATTAACATGGCAAGATTATAGATTAATGTAGGCGCAAGATAAGCCATTGAAAATGTGTAATGCTGGTACATCAATAATCGGTGTAACCGCCAGAATGTTGAATGCAAGCATGTATACGCGCATGCACTATGTTGTACATGTGCCGGACGTCAGTTCGTGGGATGGATTTCCATGCCTGTCGCACTTGGTCGGTCAGAATGGTGGTGGTTAATGCTGCTTATGGATGACGCTGAAGTTGTTATCCAATGATCTTATTCAACCACAGTGAGGTGTTGATACTGGCGTCTTCGTCGCCTTAGCCGGCCGAAGTGGCCGTGCGGTTCTAGGCGCTGCTGTCTGGAACCGCGAGACCCCTACGGTCGCAGGTTCGAATCCTGCCTCGGGCATGGATGTGTGTGATGTCCTTAGGTTAGTTAGGTTTAAGTAGTTCTAAGTTCTAGGGGACTAATGACCTCAGAAGTTGAGTCCCATAGTGCTCAGAGCCATTTTTTCAGTCTTCGTCGCTTAAAGACAGTTTTGACTAAAAACACTCTTGACTGACATAAACTCACCACGTCCAATCTCTCACCACGTCCAATCTCAGAGGTAACTGATGTTCACGACCGTTACAGCGCGTGTTTGAAGCAAACCTGCATCCTCATAGTGTCGCTACCAGCGCCAGCCTTATGCGACTGGTGCGAAATTTGAACAGACATCATCTCTCAGATCTAGAAACACGCCTACCTCCTCCTTGTTATTGCATTTTTTGCGTCAGAGTATGTTAATTAGGCTGTGAGGCTACGAAACCAGTATCTATCCCACAATTTTGGCGAATTGTGTATTTTTACATGTTCTAGGTATGTAACGCCATCATTTCACAACAAATGGCATTAACTGTACAATCTATCCAAAGCAACAGATGACGAACTATGTGACAACACTGAAAAATAACACTTTGTGTGTGTACAGCAGTGGCCTAATCTACCTCTAAACACCCGAATCTCTCTTATTCTCATGATCCCTGTGAGAGATTTACGTTGATGACAGCAGAAATGTTGCACTTTCTTCATCGAATACAGGTTCTGTAAATTTATCAAACAAGGTGTCGTGGAACTAAGTCGTCTTTCTTTCAAGGGTTCCCACTTAAGTTCACGAGAATTTCTCTTATATTTTCGTAGAGGGCTACACCAACCAAATAAGATCATAGCAGTATGTCTGCGAATAGGTTAGATGTCTGTCGTTATGCCTTCTAAACCTAGAAACCAGTACGTTACGTTGGAGAGGAAGTGTTAGCGAGATCCCAAGACACTGTTGTATGTGACCTGAAGAAACAACAACAACAGATATCCAGTGTCTACCATATGTGATTTTGTGTACAATAAAAGATCTCAAATGTGGATTTACGCAAGATAGCTCAAGTAATAAAGACAAGAAAATTCATGTAATGTTCACTAGAGTATTAGCGGTATGCCGAAAGATTAAAATGGTTCAAATGGCTCTGAGCACTATGCGACTTAACTTCTGAGGTCATCAGTCCCCTAGAACTTAGAACTACTTAAACCTAACTAACCAAAGGACATCACACACATCCATGCCCGAGGCAGGAATCGAACCTGCGACCGTAGCGGTCGCGCGGTGCCAGACTGTAGCGCCTAGAACCGCTCGGCCACCCCGGCCGGCGCCGATTGATTAGTCGCATTTACGAAATACATCGTGTCCGTCAATTATCTGAAGATTCGTTGTTCTTATGAGAAACGATGACAGCAGCAGCAGCGATCATTATAAAATGCAGTGACTGCCGTAAACTTAAACACATCTTCAAGAAAAGGTTAGGTTAATGACAGCGACACTCCTGTCCGTGTTCCTCCTGTCTACACACTACACACATTCTGAAGACACAGTTCATTCTTTCAAAAGTAAACCAGATTATGTACTGCGTTACATCCCACAACAAACGAAAGGTAGAAGAGTAAGGGACAGTCACTGGTGGCAGTCTGGAACCGCGCGTCCGCTACGGTCGCAGGTTCGAATCCTGCCTCGGGCATGGGTGTGTGTGTGTTGTCCTTAGGTATAACTAGTTCTAAGTTCTATGGGACTGATGACCTCAGAGCCATTTGAGCCACTGCTGGCAGACGTGTCCTGCTTAGGCTGCGCTTCCTATAAGCGCTCTTCGATACCTGCAGCAAAAGAGCTGAGCATGAACTCAAATTTGATGCTAGTTTGGACACAAGGCTAGTTACAGGTGGAATTCTGCCAAACAGCAGTTTTTATTTTGACCTGTTACAGGTATAATTTCTAAGCATTAACCACTTGGTATCTTCTGAAGGTCGAAAACATTTCATCCACGGTAGCTTTAATGTATTGAAATGACTTCTGCTTAAAATTTAGCATTGGTTGTCTCGTGGCCATTTTCAAATGCAACTGTAGTGTCCACCAACAAAATGATAAAGGCTCCGAATTTTTATAGTTGTATATTATATGTTACAAATACTCTTTTCGCTGCTTACTTGTATATCGAAAATATGTGTGGTTCAATGGTTCAAATGGCTCTGAGCACTACGGGACTTAACATCTGTGTTCATCAGTCCCTAGAACCTAGAACTACTTAAACCTAACTAACCTAAGGACATCACACACGTTCATGCCCGACGCAGGATTCGAATCTGCGACCGTAGCGGTCACGCGGTTCCAGACTGAAGCGCCTAGAACCGCACGGCCACACCCGAAACTGCGCTTTGTCGGCAGGCTTTGTCCTTCAATTTTGAAAATGTCCTACATTTTTTCTTTTTTTAAAAATAGTTTCTCTGCAATCATTGTCACACATTTTACCATTGTACTAAACTTCTCACGACCTATCGTTAAGAAATGTATCTTGTTCTACTTACAGATCATGATAGCTTACTAGACCTTTGATAATACCAATTGCTGGATCTGTTGGTCCCCCTCCTGAGAGTTGTCAAGTGTCATTTTTCCGGTGTTGATAGATATGTATAAACTTTTATCTTGTGTAGGTGCAGCCAGTCCAAACACTTATTGCCTTTTGTCGTTTCGTGTCGGGTCCGGCACCAGAACTGCATTGATTTAATATTTGTTCCATAGGTCATGAATACGAAATTTCGTAATGATGTGGAGCCTGTCAGTTTAACATTAGGTTTTATTACACAAAACAATTGCTACTTCATATCTAAAAATTCGTCTGTTGAGTAGGAGGAATTATCATTCAGAAATTCTTTTAATTTGTTTGTAAATGTTGGATGGCTGCGAGACTTTTAATGCTACTTTGCAAATGACCAAAGATTTTTGTGGCAGCATAATTCACCCCTTTCTGTGCCAAAGTCAGATTTAACCCAGAATAGTGAAAATAATCGTTTCTTCTAGTGTTGTAGCTATGCACTTCGCTATTATGTTTGAATTGGCTTGGATTATTAAAAACAAATTTCATAAGTGAATATATGTATTGCGAAGAGAGAGTAAGCCTGGAACTCGGTGTAAACAAAATATTGTATAAATTTTATGTACCCAGTCCACAGAGCAATGCGATATTCAGCGAAAGAATGACTACTGAAAGTGACTGCAAAACACGAAGGAGCTACTGAGTAAGACTGATAGTTGTGCATATTCCCGTCATACCGTTATGGCACGCTATGCTGTATTCAGTCTCCTCACGCTGCTATAGTTGGCTCACTTCGCTTAAATAACATGTAAATGATAACAATCTCATAAACAACTGGTTAAGTTACTAGAGACTGAAACAGAGAAAAAAAACGTTAACACATAAAGGAATTACAGATATTGGCTTCGTGTGGGCATGGGGAAAGTTGAAAATTTGTGCTGAACCGGGATTCAACCGGGGTCTCCTAGGCATATAGTTCAAATGGCTCTGAGCACTATGCGACTTAACTTCTGAGGCCATCAGTCCTCTGGAACTTAGAACTACTTAAACCTAACTAACCTAAGGACATCACACACATCCATGCCCGAGGCAGGATTCGAACCTGCGACTGTAGCGCCTAGAACCGCACGGCCACTCCGGCCGGTTCTCCTAGGCATATCCTCTGACCACTAAGCCATCTTTCCTTTTTGTTGCTGGCACGGTAGCTCAACGTGTTTGGTCAGAGTCCGCCCCGGACAGATACAACGAACAATAATGAACAAAATGAGATTTAAAAAAATATCCATCCAAACACAGTGGTCATCGCAACTGCACGGACTACATATCCCGTCAGACCCAAATTCTCAACTTATTCTCACACTATTAATGTAGTGCCCTTGACTATAATCCTCACTATTCGCGGCATTTCGCCGCTTCCCGTAAGTGTGTGAGCCTAGTGTGCATCCTCACTGAAAACATCATTGGCCGTCCTCGCTTTTGTTATACATATGTGGTGTCTGTTCTTTCGGACATATCCGAAAGAACAAACACCACAAATGTAGAAAAAACGTGGAAGGGTTTCAGAGCACAGTAGTTCCAACACTCAGTCCGAGTGTTCAGTAGAGTAATTGGATTTCGCTCAAAGAGAATTTGTTGAGTGCTACCTGGAACTCTGCCGCATCGCAGTAAAACTTTGGTACATGTGTTTGGGGTCATATACATGAGCTGGTGGGAGCAGGTACGCGTCTCTTAAATTTAATTACGCTCGTAGTCGGCCGCAGGGAGCGCTGTAGTAATACATCAACAGGTGGCGCTGGCCGACTGTGGTACCGTGCAAACAGGGCTGTGTTTGACCAGGCCTCTCGGCCACGTGGGAGTACCCCAACCTCGCCTCATTGCTTGCCCTCCACGAAAAGTCGACACAGCAGATTTTGTCTCGCATAAATCTGGCTTTCTGTCACAAGTCTCAAAATTCTTCTAAATGGTGTAACGATTGTCCTTCATACATAGGAACTAGGGTTCTGCCTACCTGTGGTTGAAGGGAAGATGGGGTTATTGTTTTGCAATTGATACTGTCATGTCTTTCGACAGAGGAAATGTATTTCTTCACTGAGCGATCCGTTACTAAAAAAACATTTGATTGCAGATAAAAAAAAAGAAATAAGAATACTCTCACTTAGTATACAGACTTTTCTCCGTAATATCAGCGATGCTAACGACTTCGCTTTATTACAATACTCGATGCAGCCTTAGTAACGTTGACGTGACTGATTTTAAGGCAGTAACAACATACATGAACAAAACAACAGCTGTGGCACTCGTAATGGACACGAGATACAGCATGTTCGGAAATTCTAGGACTTTGAGGGGAATGAGTACATAATATTTTGAACAGGAACCCACGTCCGGAAACGTAGCGTTTCCGTTCTACGGCAATTTTAATTCAGATGTTTAACTCGTTTACTTCTGCTTGAGTAATTAAATTAAACGTGACGTAGTACAATTATTAGGTAATAGTCCAAAATTAAACAAAACGATACGTTCAGTTTTCACTTACGAACAAATGTTTGTGATAAACAGTGTGTGTTAAACAATATATCGATACCAGAATGAGATTTTCACTCTGAAGCGGAGTGTGCGCTGATATGAAACTTCCTGGCAGATTAAAACTGTGAGTCGGACCGAGACTCAGTTGGTAGACCACTTGCCCGCGAAAGACAAAGGTCCCGAGTTCGGGTCTCGGTCCGGCACACAGTTTTAATCTGCCAGGAAGTTTCATATCAGCGCACACTCCGCTGCCGAGTGAAAATCTCATTCTGGAAACATCCCCTAGGCTGTGGCTAAGCCATGTCTCCGCAATATCCTTTCTTTCAGGAGTGCTAGTTCTGCAAGGTTCGCAGGAGAGCTTCTGTAAAGTTTGGAAGGTAGGAGACGAGGTACTGGCAGAAGTAAAGCTGTGGGAACGGGGCGTGAGTCGTGCTTGGGTAGCTCAGTTGGTAGAGCACTTGCCCGCGAAAGGCAAAGGTCCCGAGTTCGCGTCTCGGTCCGGCATACAGTTTTAATCTGTCAGGAAGTTTCAGTATATGGATACTTTATTCCAAACAAAAAAAAAGCCAGTATACTTTAAGTACAGAACAGTACTGATGCAATACAACAGCGGCTCGACCACCAACTTTGTTCTAGACATTGTAGCTTCGGAGCTTGTTCTGGTACTCTCTCTCCATCCCACATGGAATATCTTTAGTTTCTAGAACAGCGGCCAGAAATCGTGCCAGCAGATCTTCTTCTCTCTATAGGTGTCTCGTAGTAAGGCAGACATTACGTGACATCAGGTGGCCGTCTGACGTACTACACGTCGTCCTGTCTGTCGCATACCGGGACAAGCAACTCTGACTTCTCTCTTTTCCTCAGCAGACGCCTACGTGCTACACATGTGAATCGAAACCGCCATAGAACGGAAACGGTACATTTCCTGACGTGAGTTTCTATTCAAAATATTATGCACACTCACCCCTCTACCAGTCCTACAAGTTTGTTACGGGAATTTCTGAACACCCTGTATAAAAAGGATTGTTCCTGTCAGTACAGAATCCGAGAAGTTAAATGGTCTTGTGGGGTAAGATACCATATTATTTGAGGTATGCTACATCAGTCAGGATTCAGCTATCTAATCGATAGCTGTAATCCGAATGTAGCGATCCGTTTTTCTTTTTCCTTGGAAAGCAGAATATATATGCGTGCCGTGTGAATTAGTGGTGAGTATTTGTGCAATGTGTTGTGAAAGCCGGCCGAAGTGGCCGTGCGGTTAAAGGCGCTGCAGTCTGGAACCGCAAGACCGCTACGGTCGCAGGTTGAATCCTGCCTCGGGCGTGGATGTTTGTGATGTCCTTAGGTTAGTTAGGTTTAACTAGTTCTAAGTTCTAGGGGACTAATGACCTCAGAAGTTGGGTCCCATAGTGCTCAGAGCCATTTTTGTTGTTGTGAATGGCGCTGTCAAGAACGAAGGAAAAGGGGCGAATTCTGACGTCAGCACACATTCATCTCCTATAACCTCTTGGGAGCTGCTGAAAAAAATCTCTACGGAACGCGAGCAGCGGTGACTCACGTTTTCATTTCGTGAGACACTACTTGCGCGTGAGTATTTATTCCTGGATAATGATTTATAGTTTTGTGGTTGGGAACTACCCGGCACCACCTCCTCCGCCCCATTTATTTGGGTAAAGTCCGATGATGTGAGTTTTTCTCCACCGTCGGGATTCGAACGGTGTACCTCCAAGTGGAAGCCATCATTCCACACAGCGTCCTTACCGAGGGGATGCGAATTTATCAGGGTGCAGTCTGAAATTATTTCTTTAAAACACTCTCACTGACAACTCTCTTTTTTTTTTTCAATTCAGAAATTCGTGCATATATGCAACACAAGAGCTTTTAAAAAAATAATAATGAAGTTAGCAAATTAAGGTAGACGACTGTCTCTGAGCCCAGATGTAGCCTGTACTAGTACATTTTTATAAATTTTAAAGTGACCTTAATTATTCTTTTGAAGCAACTGCTTGAAGAATTGCGAACTGCGTCCTAATTTCTTTCACTGTAAATGCGAAAATTAGTAGTAACTAATGAATAAGTCACTGCATATGATTCTCACCATGTGTATAACAGATTATTTAGAAACTTTGCCGGTCTGTGTGGCCGAGCGGTTCTAGGCGCCTCAGTCTGGAACCGCGCGACCGCTACGGTCGCAGGTTCGAATCCTGCCTCGGGAATGGATGTGTGTGATGTCCTTAGGTTAGTTAGGTTTAAGTAGTTCTAAGTCCTAGGGGACTGATGACCTCAGAAGTTAAGTCCCATAGTGCTCAGAGCCATTTGAACCATTTTCATTGGGACGATACTGACATTGTAATTTGCGTTAACCTGTAAAGGATTTTAAAAATCTGTTCGTTTACAGAAATTAAACCCTTCCGCACATCTCTTAATCACCTGTACGTCTGTTTGGTTTATCAATTATCTTGTCTAGCTTATAACGATGCAACTTGCGTAGGGTGCCAACTGGCAATTACGTCAGTTTGAACTCGTATACTTTGATTCGAAACGGTGATACGACTTCAGTACCTTCCCTGGCTACCGGTCATAATTTCGTCCGTTCAGGAGGGAAATATTGCTGCGAAAGAAGTGCTCAGTATGCTATCTACCCGTGAGTCGTGTGTGTGCAAATTACGCCTAACGAAGAATGCGTCAGCCGCACCTGATAGCGGCCAACTTCTCGTCAAGTCTGTCCCAGCCGATGCAGCACGTAAAATATACTCTGAAATTACTCTTGTCAGATTCATATTAGCAACTTGTTACGCCAAACTTCCACATGATGACAAACTTTTAATGGTGCTTGTAACGTGCGCTTGATATGGTCTCTCTCTCGTGCAGAGCCTAACCTTAGTAGGATGAAAGCATTGTGAAGAATATACTGTCTGTTCATAAATCAGCTATATTTTTCGGAGACGCCGACAAAAGATTTTCATGGAAGAGAAAACTCCAAGCTTCGATTTAAGAACACGAATATATTTATATCTGCTACTTGATATCGCTGACCGATTTGTCTTTCAGAACGTTTAGTTTTTAACTTATAACGGCTTCTTCATCTGCACTGTTGTGTTCTGTAGTATAAGAAAGCAGTAGAAGAGCCTTGCTGACACATAAATACGAGAAAAATTAATATATTCCCAAATACAGGGTGAGCCTGGGAGATATAACACACCTTCTATTTCGTGAGCGGTTCCAGATCTCGAAACGAGGTTTTCGGCAAATGTTAAAACGCTAAGGGGCATATACGTTGGTATGTGGTAGCCACTTAACTCTTGTATCGATCGCGATATTGTAGAGATTATGATTCTTAGACGGAATGATATTTTACTATTTTAACTGCATCCGAAAGCGCTTGAAAAGACGAATATAGTGATACAATGCTTGTTAATGTTGAGGTTGAAACTCTTCGCAAAAGAGTCAGAGAAATCTACTAAAATTGAGAAGTAATGTGGCCAGAGTCGGTTATTGCAGTATAAACAACGTCAAGCAGAGTTCTCACGCGAGGCTCCGTCGTTACATGGAGCAAAGCAGGCCTCCACTACTAAGATAAAACCTCATTTCCTATACAACAAAGATACAGGGTCGGCTATGATTTTTGTGTATGGAACTACGGCATATACGATTACTAGCTTGTGGCACATCAGATGGGGCTTAGGAAAACTTATTTCAAAGGTGTGTACGTTTCTAGATTTTTATGGAAATAACAGCAGTTTCATCAAGCAGTTTTCCATGTAATTCCTTCCCGTTGCTGCTTACTTATCAGAGCCGAAACAGAAACGTCGGTCGTTCATACTTCATAATGATAAACAGTCCTCCTCAAGGGTAAAAGGAAATGTTTAACTTCCTTAGAATTGAAAAATAAAGTGACGTGTCTTTGCATGGAGACGCCTGAATGCTTCTTAAACGAAACCAACTGCTGTCGGACAAATGCGTCTATAAATACTACTAGAAACTGTAATAAAACGGACTACACATTAAATAAACTACACATTTTATTCAGAATGACCCACGACATGGTTGGTTGGTTGGGGAAGGAGACCAGACAGCGTGGTCATCGGTCTCATCGGATTAGGGAAGGATGGGGAAGGAAGTCGGCCGTGCCCTTTCAGAGGAACCATCCCGGCATTTGCCTGGAGTGATTTAGGGAAATCACGGAAAACCTAAATCAGGATGGCCAGACGCGGGATTGAACCGTCGTCCTCCCGAATGCGAGTCCAGTGTCTAAGCACTGCGCCACCTCGCTCGGTCCCCACGACATGTCACAGTACGTGCTAAAATTGTTTACTATCGACTCTAAGGCCATTTGCAGGCGCTTTCTCAAAGATAGGCGAACAAATGAAAGTACGTTGTATGATATGCCGTTGCATACTGTGGCGATTCGATGGCACATATCGTGTGGCGTAGTTCGGGCTTTATAATGTGCTGTTTATTTCAGTGCTCCCCATAGAAAGAAATAAAGAGGAGTCAAATCTAGGGAACTGGCCAGCCATTGTTGTGCAGCGTTCCGTCCTATCGAACGGTCAGGAAATCTTTCATCCTGTTTTTGTGCTGCATACAGAAAGATTGAGCTGAGCAGCCGTAGTGTTGAAACTACATACAGTGGTCACTTATCCGTCGGTACCTCTTCTAGAAGAACAGGTAGAAAGTTCGTAGAAAGTGTGCATACGCCCTTCCATTTAACGTACCTGGGTTGAAGTAAGCTCTCTCAGTGGAATTTCGTTTGATGCCATTCCATAGTATTACGCTTCACACTCGTTGTTGTACCAGACGAAGCCAGCGTGAATTTTCAGCTGCAGAGTAGTTGGTTAGTAATTTACGTTGCTTCGTCTGAACAAGCGATACAGAGCAAAGCAGCAAAATTCTACATGGCTTTCGAAATCACTCCTCCGAGTGCCTGATACAGTGGTACATGACAAGGGTGGAATTTACGTCGATGCAAGACGCGAATGACGCTTCTCTGGCCGATCCCACGTTCGTTGGCAATACCTTCAATGCCACCATTCGCCATATCAAAGTGGCAAGTCTAACTTCTCCTCCTTGGTGTACATATCTGCATTCAAGGAATTTTGAAGCAGAAGTGATCTACCTATAGGCGACACGGATCCTGCAAGTTCTGCAGTGCAGACAAGTAAACAGTCGAAAGACTTGATATAGTGACATAGCTTTATATGAGCATGTTCGCAACGCAACAGTCGACTCCGGCCGACTTGCATTTTAATTTTAGAATATTTCTGGAATTCTTTTGCGAAGCGTTTCAACCTCAACATTAACAAGCATTAAAAAAAGAATATCATTCTGTTTAAAAAATCATACTTGCTGCAGTATCTCAATCGATACAAGAGTTAAGACTCTTTATCACATACCAAAATAAATACCCCTCAGCGTACTATCATTTGCCGAAAACGTCGTTTCAATACCTGGAACTGTTCACAAAAATGAAAGGGTTATTATGTCTTACGTGACTCATCCTGTATATTACTAAATATTGGGACCAGACAATGCGAAAACAGGTGAAGACAAAAACCACTGGATTGTTAGTCTGTACAGCTTAAAATACCCCTTATCATGTTAGAAGTCAGGTTTAAAAAAATTGAAATTTATAATTTATAATCAATTATCTTGACTGACTGAGAGGCGGAACGTTAGATTCTTGACAATCAGCGAGTGCGTTTCAGTGTAATGTATTAAACGATGCTTCTGGAGCGTTGTTTCACTGTTCATACTGTGCCGCCTCGTGTTCTGTGCTCTTGGAGATATCTGCCTCGCAAGTAGTTTGCATGACATGTATCTTTACATACTTTTGATCCTTTACTAATTCGTTCACGAATAGGTCGATTTGTTTCCTATTTCCATTTCGTATCGAATAAAACTTCAGCCAGGTCGCCAGCTACCTCCATCGCATGCGTTGACAGTGTCTACCCCTTCGGATAATCGATTTGTCTCTGAAAATAGCTTCCTTTTCTTGTGATGAATGGCAGTGAAGCAGAGATTCTTGTCTCGTCCGAATTGTCACAACTACGTGACATCGTAGACCAGACTCGATGCTGTTCCAAGTGGATCTCAGAAATAACAATGATATAAACGCTTACACGCATTGTGAATAATATACTATCCTTCGTGAGACTGACTTCTAAAAAAACCTGTGTAGAATAACGTACTTCATTCATTGTAATCACTACAGCCACATTCAGAAAAACACGAAAATGAAATGTTAAAAGGATTTCCTGAAAAGTGGTGACAGAGTAGGCCTTTTCCCTTTCCCTTTCTGATGAGTAAGTTAAAAAGAATAAGAATTTTTGCAAAACATACCGTGGCGATAAATTGAATCAAATCCGTCTCAAAAAAGGTAACTCTGTAGTACACGGTCAGAAAATATCTTCACCTTGGGAGAGAGGGAGAGAAGTGTTTACTAAAAATACTTTAACGGCAGTTGGATAATTGAGGAAGTCTTTCGTGAGGGCGAATCACATGATCTCAGTGGAGACATGTTCCCTCTTTGTTGAATTTAAGATTTTCTTTCTGTGCTAATCTGAGAAGTATGCAAGTCTACTCTGAATTTTTAAATGAATCTGCAGGTAGTCCCTTTACAGCCGATCTCTCTCTCCCCCTTGTGTCTGATATTCCACAAGTTCTCGCAGAATTTTCACCTCCGTCATTATCACTTTCAGAGAAATAAGTATCCAGTCACAGATGTATGCCTATGTGTAGAATGTTCCGTTAGCTGCAGACATCTTCGAAGGCACAATGCGAGTAATACTCCTAAAGTATCTGTTGTAGCTCCTTTGCAGGTTAACACTTCCTTTATATGTGTGTTACATATCAGAAATATGAAAACAGATCTGAAAGGTTTGTACCGCTGTGATGTAAACTTGAGCAACACAACTGCTTCACAAATGTTTGTTCGTTGCTTTAACGTCGCTATTTATTGTTGCATTATATCGTAGCGACCTTCAAAGACCACGACGTCGGAGTGCATCTTCATACAAAGAGAGCCAACGACAAAGCTTATAGATACATTCGCGTGAGAAGCTCTATATGCACATGACCATGTACTCTTCACAGATACCGAAGATAAAGTTAAAGGATATAATAGCGAGATTTATCCCGTCTGTCTACTGCTCTCGAAGAGCGTCATCACCTGGAGTACAATTTTTCTGGTTTACGGTGGAGATCATGCGTGCAGTGTCATTCCCGACGGAGCTTTCCTAAGTTTACGATCATTTCTGTACAGTAAGACTATAAAAAAATCTAAGTTTTCCAACAACATGGAGACAGACAAACATAGAGGTAGAGCTGGTACGACATTCGGAAAATGGCAACCTTATAGTATCCATCAAGATCTTCTTAAACCAAACTTTAGTCCTGTGTCGGTTCTAGGCGCTTCAGTCCGGAACCGCGCGACTGCTACGGTCGCAGCTTCGAATCCTGCCTCGGGCATGGACGTGTGTGATGTCCTTAGGTTAGTTAGGTTTAAGTAGTTCTAAGTTCTAGGGGACTGATGACCTAAGATGTTAAGTCCCATA
The DNA here is from genome assembly GCF_023898315.1 of Schistocerca nitens. NCBI lineage: Eukaryota > Metazoa > Arthropoda > Insecta > Orthoptera > Acrididae > Schistocerca > Schistocerca nitens. The sequence goes on from NC_064616.1 coordinate 269,600,656, forward strand.
GTGCTCAGAGCCATTTGAACCATTTTTTTTTTTAGTCCTGTGTCGTATTTCGTTGTGCGCAGCGGAAAAACATGGACTACCTGTGCTATGTTTCAAATACAGTGCTTACGGTACGCCCCCAAGTTTTTGTGGAAAGATTGGATGAGCAACTGCACAGGACGATCGAATGCCAGGTACCAATGTATGACAGCGATTCTAGCACAGGCACTACTCCTGTGGCTTAGACACGCAAAATAGACTACTAGAGATTATCAGATTATGAGCTCATCTGGTAGACTGCCCACGTAGACACACCTGTGGTTCAAGGACTCGGCACGCTGCTAACTTTGACATAAATGATAGCAGCAAGATGGCATGTCAGTATAAGGCGCTGGCAGACTTTTGGGATGCGATGTCACGATGGATCATGACCATATGTGCTTAAGCATAAATGGCATTACAGCGCTGTAGAATGCCATCGAGACTCACTTTTATCTGCGAAAAATGTGGTAAGTAATGTCGTTCTGATATGGGACTGTTAAGTCGTAGGCGAAGATGTAACGATTGTAATAATAATAAAAACAAGCCGCTGAATCAGCCTTCTGCAAAGACACTGTTGCCACATTTGTATCATATTCAATTTTTTGTTTCACCGTGCAGACGGGGAAAGTATGAAGAAGACTAAGGTGTTGGATACCATGTTCAGTAACACATATCTCCTGTTTAGATGGCCATTTCAAAAACACTTGGTCTTAAAATTCAGAGACTCTGACACCCGAAAAGACAATCTTTTGGAGGAATTAGGAAATTTTAGACTGTTGCTGAGAAGTACAGACTTCATTCTTCCTGAGTAAAAAAAGCGAAATAAGTCGGAAGGTTCAAATGGCTCTGAGCACTATGGGACTTAACTTCTGAGGTCATCAGTCCCCTAGAACTTAGAACTACTTAAGCCTAAGTAACCTAAGGACATCACACACATCCATGCCCGAGGCAGGATTCGAACCTGCGACCGTAGCGGTCGCGCGGCTCCAAACTGTAGCGCCTAGAACCGCTCGGCCACTCCGGTCGGCAAGTCGGAAGGCAGAAAGGAAAAAAAATGAGGATTTAACATTCCATCGACGGTGATGTCATCAGGTATGGAACCCACATTCGGTGCAAGAAGCTCGCTGTGACCTTTCGAAAATGGATTGCCAGACTCGCTTATCTTCGGAGCGAGTCCACTGTTATAGCTGCTGCGTCACCTCGATCGTTAGAAGGCTGCAAACTTTATATGTATGCCTTGTATTTCATGTACAGATATAGATTATTTATATACTCAGTGCTTTGCCGATAACACGAAACTCGGGAACTTCATTTTTATGACTAAAATGTCCATATCGTGTGCACATGATGAATTAAAAACAATTCCTGTGCAGCCGACGTCGACATTTTAGTGATCAATAATGAAGTAGAAATATAGAAGTAGGTTGGTGGCAGAGGTTCATATAAGGACAGTGGTGTCTCTGTTTCTACTGTTTATTAGCCAGCATATGATATCTCTCATGTTCCGCTGATGTAACTGTACACTAGGAGTTTTATGACGCGACCTCCTCTCTATTTTCTTCATATTGCCATACTTCTGGGAATAATAATTCTATGATAGCGCACTGATTCCCCGCAGCTGTCGACAAAATGCGCCTCTTGAATCCAGACAGTAGGTTCTCAGACCCGAACCAAACTCAGCCAGTGCAATTTTGCTTTGGGGAAGAATTTATTCAACAACATGATTCATTTGAAACGCTATCAATCTTCCAAAGGACTTGTACTAACTTAATTTGATGAAAACCAATATTATCAAAATGAAAAAATGAAATGATCGTATGGTATTGTTGGCCGGGAGGCCCCTTGCGGGGAAGTTCGGCCGCCGTATCGCAAGTCCTTTTTAGTTGACGCCACTTCGGCGACTTGCACGTCAATGATGATGAAATGATGATGATGAACACACAACACCCAGTCATCACGAGGTAGAGAAGATCTCTGACCCCGCCGGGAATCGAACCCGGGACCCCGTGCGCTGGAAGCGAGAACGCTACCGCAAGACCACGAGCTGCGGACAATATTATCATAATTCACCGTACAGCTCTATCTACTACGGAAACAGAATTTCTTATGAGAAGTGTGCAGGCGTAGCTCCTCACAACGCTGACACCGTCGCCGTCAGCGTCAACTGGCCGTGAAACTTTGCCCTTCCTTGCCGTCTGTTTGATTCCCCTTCCTGGTGTGGTGTCAGGGCGCGCGCGCTGCGAGGCACAGGACGGACGGAGGTCAATGAACCCGACGTCGACCCACAGCCGGAAGCTGGCGCAGGGCTCCTTGACGAGCCGCAGTAGTGGACTAAATATGTCCAAACATTGGCACGTCCTTTACATGAAGCTATTCTGTATCGCCTGCCTCTCCTTCATCCGTATGTCACCTGTAAGGTAATTTGTACTCGCTAAAGGAACAAAAAAGGTAGGGCAGAAAGAAGTGGGAAACAGATGAACAAAGGCAAACATGCCTGTTTCAGCACTCAGATGGAAGCGTTATTGATATTAGCTACCGAAACAAACATTGTCAACTTGCCCTTTAGTTAATGGATGGATGATGATTGATGATTTCATTGCTGCAGTTGTAGTCGATTATGCCAGAGTGCTGTGTGTTGTTCATTTCTCATTGATCCTGCACGCGATAGCGGCCTGGGGCTTGGTTGGTTTTTCGTGTTTGTTTTCAAACGAGCCGTTGACCCGGAGGACATGGGACCACTGCATCCCGCACGTATAGCGTTCCCCCCCCCCCCCCCCCCCCCAAACTTGGAAAAAGGTTTCTCTACACTAATCCGTGGCTAGTGACGTAGTCACTGTGCCGCTCGAACTGAACGTAACTAATCCGAATCCATGAGGTGGAATATGTTTTCATCAACAGTATTTTACCAGCATGTACGTGAGGAGTGGTGAGTTTTAGGTGATGATCACAAGATTGCGTATAGCTTGGATATCTCAACCAAGAAACGGTGAGACGCAGTCGTAAGAGGGAATCTTATAACGCTGACTTGATATCTATATTACAAGCAAAACTCTGCTATTGTCTCGTTGATTACGAGGATAAACGGCCTAGTAACCAGGTTTTCGGAGCACCTAATCTTCATCAGAACTGAGAGCTGACAATTTTTCGATCCCGTGTGCTTTATGTATTCGAGGGATGATGTAGCGTGTTCGAATATCACGTGTCACCCATGAAATGTCCTCCCGTTTCACGTTACGGATCGGACTGTGTCGGCAACGCTCAAGACGTGAACGAGAACCGTTTTTAGTTGTTCTAGGAAAAGTTCTACGTTCTGGGATAAGTATTCTTTGCCGTTTCTCAGTACTAGCCTATTAACCGTGACTGTAACGAAAACATAGCTAGTTCATTATCAAGTGGTGAAGTGAGACTACTGTAAGCTAAAGAAAAATTTTTTCCTACACATTTTCCTTAAAATCGCATGGGGAAGAAGTTACAGCAAAGAATACATACCGGTCGGAGTGGCCTAGCGGTTCTAGGCGTTACAGTCTGGAACAGCGCGACCGCTACGGTTACAGGTTCGAATCCTGCCCCGGACATGGATGTGTGTGATGTCCTTAGGTCAGTCAGGTTTAAGTAGTTCTAAGTTCTAGGGGACTGATGACCTCAGAAGTCACGTCCCATAGTGGTCAGAACCAAAGAATGCATACTGGCCTAAAAATACTCTCTCTTTTTATGCAACAGTAAAATATTTCCCTAAAAACCAGTTGCAGCAAATGTTGTAGCTGTTCTTCATTTAAATAAAATTATTTCCTTCTTAGACGGAGCAGTTGACATAAAATCACACGTTATGGGCGCAGTCACAGTGGATAAATAGGCAAAAAGGCCCATTATTGTACGAGGGTGTTCAAAAAGTAGTGCAACACATTTTTGTCCTGAAATAAGGTTGGTTGTATTCGGCATTCCAATACACCGTATTACTCCCCACTATTGGCTAGAAAACCCTATTTTTCAACATAATCTCCGTCCAGTGCGACGGCCTAATTCCTTCTTACTGGGTGGACCTGTATGCCCGCATAAAAACACACTACTTGACGACGTCGTAGTCAAGGTTTTGCTGCGTCAGCAACCATCCCCATCAACCTACGTACTGCGTCTCCTTCATTGGGCTTCATGAAAATGGCGAGATTGGACTGAGCAAAGGTTGGGAATTTGCACGGGCGCTGATAACCGAGCAGTTGAGCGCCCCACAAACAAACATCGTCATCACCATTATCATCATCCTTCATCGGGTCAAACACACGGAAGTCGGAAGGTGCGACATCCGGGCTGTGGGGTGGATGAGGAGGAACAATCCAAAAAATGGTTCAAATGGCTCTAAGTACTATGGGACTTAACATCTGAGGTCGTCAGTCCCTTAGACTTAAAACTACTTAAACCTAACTACCCTAAGGACATCACACACATCCATGCCCGAGGCAAGATTCGAAGCTGCGACCGCAGCAGCAGCGCGGTTCCGGACTGAAGCGCCTAGAACCGCACGGCCGCATCGGCAGGCGGAACAATCCAATGTTTTGTGAGCTCCTCTGGGATGCGCAGACTTGCGTGGGACCTTGCCTTGTCATGGAGGAGGAAAAGCTGATTAGCATTTTTTTCCCCCGATTGTTCCAATACTGCAGGAGTCACAACTGAGTGCGGCCGGTCGACACGCGCGTCATCAGACAGGTTTGCGTGACTTTGTTGTGATGATGACAAATGCCACGCCCAACGACTCACCGTGCGTTTGTTCACTGCTAAGTCTCCGTAGACATTCTGCAAGCGCCTGTGTATATCCACGATGCGCTGGTATTCTGCGGAAAGAAACTCAGTGACAGCTCTCTACTTGGAAGGCACATCCGTTAAAGTCGCCATTTTTGAAGGCTACATACAGCGCCGCTACCTATCGGAACTTCATGGAAGTATATAGAGGCCGAAGCAGTAATATTCCACGATGTCGCACAACAAATTCCGCATTTTTCAACTGAAACTGGCAGAGAAAAAAGAATGTGTAGCATTATTTATTGAACGCCCCTCGTTTCACTACACGACTGCCGAACAATCGCTGGAAGCAGTCACATCCAGTAAATACACTCCCGGATATGGAAAAAAGAACACATTGACACCGGTGTGTCAGACCCACCATACTTGCTCCGGACACTGCGAGAGGGCTGTACAAGCAATGATCACACGCACGGCACAGCGGACACACCAGGAACCGCGGTGTTGGCCGTCGAATGGCGCTAGCTGCGCAGCATTTGTGCACCGCCGCCGTCAGTGTCAGCCAGTTTACCGTGGCATACGGAGCTCCATCGCAGTCTTTAACACTGGTAGCATGCCGCGACAGCGTGGACGTGAACCGTATGTGCAGTTGACGGACTTTGAGCGAGGGCGTATAGTGGGCATGCGGGAGGCCGGGTGGACGTACCGCCGAATTGCTCAACACGTGGGGCGTGAGGTCTCCACAGTACATCGATGTTGTCGCCAGTGGTCGGCGGAAGGTGCACGTGCCCGTCGACCTGGGACCGGACCGCAGCGACGCACGGATGCACGCCAAGACCGTAGGATCCTACGCAGTGCCGTAGGGGACCGCACCGCCACTTCCCAGCAAATTAGGGACACTGTTGCTCCTGGGGTATCGGCGAGGACCATTCGCAACCGTCTCCATGAAGCTGGGCTACGGTCCCGCACACCGTTAGGCCGTCTTCCGCTCACGCCCCAACATCGTGCAGCCCGCCTCCAGTGGTGTCGCGGCAGGCGTGAATGGAGGGACGAATGGAGACGTGTCGTCTTCAGCGATGAGAGTCGCTTCTGCCTTGGTGCCAATGATGGTCGTATGCGTGTTTGGCGCCGTGCAGGTGAGCGCCACAATCAGGACTGCATACGACCGAGGCACACAGGGCCAACACCCGGCATCATGGTGTGGGGAGCGATCTCCTACACTGGCCGTACACCACTGGTGATCGTCGAGGGGACACTGAATAGTGCACGGTACATCCAAACCGTCATCGAACCCATCGTTCTACCATTCCTAGACCGGCAAGGGAACTTGCTGTTCCAACAGGACAATGCACGTCCGCATGTATCCCGTGCCACCCAACGTGCTCTAGAAGGTGTAAGTCAGCTACCCTGGCCAGCAAGATCTCCGGATCTGTCCCCCATTGAGCATGTTTGGGACTGGATGAAGCGTCGTCTCACGCGGTCTGCACGTCCAGCACGAACGCTGGTCCAACTGAGGCGCCAGGTGGAAATGGCATGGCAAGCCGTTCCACAGGACTACATCCAGCATCTCTACGATCGTCTCCATGGGAGAATAGCAGCCTGCATTGCTGCGAAAGGTGGATATACACTGTACTAGTGCCGACATTATGCATGCTCTGTTGCCTGTGTCTATGTGCCTGTGGTTCTGTCAGTGTGATCATGTGATGTATCTGACCCCAGGAATGTGTCAATAAAGTTTCCCCTTCCTGGGACAATGAATTCACGGTGTTCTTATTTCAATTTCCAGGAGTGTATGTCAGTACACGTAGTGAGCGATTTAAAGTAATCACGATCGCATACAACCAGTTGTAACAAAGGCAGATGGAAAGCTGAGACTCACTGGAAGAGGGTGTACTCCACTCACGAACAAGTTAGCCTACAAAATCTTCGTGCGACCGATACTTCAGGATTCCTAGACAGTCTGGGACCCTTACCAGAGTCGACTGAGAGAAGAAATGAGAGCTCCGAAGAAGAGAAGCGCATTTTGTCACAGGCTCGTGTAGTAATCGCAAGGTGTTCATCAAACTCCAGTTGCAAAAAAAACAAAACAAAAAAAACAAAAAAAAACGCTTTTAGAATCACGGTGTAGTTAACTGTTCTAATTCTGAGAGCGTGTATTCATAGACTATTCAACCAATACATAGCTTCCTCCACCGTATACATTGCGAGAAGACCTCGGAGTCAGAGAGAGAGAGAGAGAGAGAGATTCGAGCTCAGAGGAGGATTACCAACAATCGTCCTCCCGCCCACCGTGCGTAACAGGAACGGGTGGAAGTAACAGTGGCGCGCGAAGTAAGCCCCGCCACATACCATTTTGTGGCTGGCGGAATATAGATGTAAACGTAATAGACTCCTGTACATGCCCGAAAAACGAGAAATTAACAAGTAAAGCCGTTAGCGTGTAGCATGTAGAGAAGGTAGGCTTACCTACACCTGTATCTGCTGTGCAGTTCAAACTTACGTGCTTGATTCATACAATTACTTTCAGCCTATTTGCCTATCGTTCCACCCTCGAATAGCAGTGGGGAACATGAACATCTAAATCTTCCCGTTCGCTCTCTGATTTCTCTTATTTTACTACGATGGTCGTTCGTCCCTGTGTAAGTGAGAGTCAACAAAATATCTTCGCTTTCGGAGACGCAAGTAGGTGATTCAGTGTTCACGGAAAATGCCTTTTTTTATAAAATGACTGCCACCCCAAGTCGCGTATCATATCCATGGCACACTCTATCCTAGTTCACGATATCATAAAGTCGTAAAGTTCTGGTTCCTCGAGTGTGTGTTCAATTTTTTGAAGTTTTCGATGCTTCAAATCGCTAACCCAGGTCCACCAATCAGTTTCTAAATAAGACCTTGCTGATAATTTGAAGCAAATTCATGAACCTTTGCAAATGTGTATTGGTGCCGATGAAAACAGTTTTTGAGGCAATAAGTCCGGCGGGAGTGGCCGAGCGGTTCTAGGCGCTACAGTCTGGAACCGCGCGACCGCTGCGGTCGCAGGTTCGAATCCTGCCTCGAGCATGGATGTGTGTGATGTCCTGAGGTTAGTTAGGTTTAAGTAGTTCTAAGTTCTAGGGCACTGATGACCTCAGAAGTTACGTCCCATAGTGCTCAGAGCCATTTGAACTATTTGAAGGCAATAAGTGTGTTTAATATCTATTTTCTGATTGTTTTACAATTTGCTGTCCAGAGAACTCACTGTTGTTGGCAATACAGTCCACTGCCTCTCACGCGTCAGCAGCTGTAATAAATCTGATTGTTGTCTGCCTCCCCTTTTTATTCTGTCTGCAGCTTGTGGTCTAGTGCTGCTGCCTCTGGATCACGGGATCCAGGATTCTATTCGCGGCCGTGTCGGGGATTTTTTCCGCCCGGGGACTGGCTATTTGTGTTGACCTCATCATTTCATCATCATTCGGGAAAAAATGGTGTGACTGAACTATGAAAAGACTGGGAATTTGTACAGGGGCTGATAACCACGCAGTTGAGCACCCCACAAACCAAATATCATCACCATCATCATCACCTTTTTATTCCGGAATAAGACACTGAACAACAAGTAACTACAGTCATTCGACACTTTTACATTTGCTATATCCTGCAGTAAAAGCGACTGCAATCCAGAGCTACTAGGGTTCTGCTGAATGTTCATACGTACTTTAAACGTAATTTCCTGTACTGTGCATTTCATACGTTCCACACGTCCTACAAATAGAGCCCCGTTCAATTAATTACGTAACTTTTCCAGTGAATAGATTTTAATCTTCAGCAAAAAAATATAAATTGACTAGTGCGTTGGTCATATAAATACTTCACAAAGAAATTGTGAGTAGATATCATAATTTGGCAGCTCGGCACTATTGACGTGCATTGGCGGTATATGCTCATACATATATGCATCGCGTCTGGGGTGGGGGGAGAGGGAGAGAGAGAGAGAGAGAGAGAGAGAGAGAATGACTGAATAAATGAATTAACTATTCCTTTTGTTTTGAAGTTCTACATGATGGGAATCATCTCGCTAATAAACAATATTTAGTCTAAGTCAACGTAATAGAAATTCGATAATAGATTCACGTCTTCTGGCACAGAATTCAAACTTAAAAAGTACACCCAGACAATATTGATTTATTCAGTAAACTCTGCACACGTTTTTCGGATATTACGAACAAGCTGAAAATTTCGATGGTCAGTAGTATTATCAGTCAACTTATAGCAATAAATGCTTCCGGCAATCATGTCTCTTTCCAGTTTGTCTTCCTGCACTAAGGCGATCATTATAATTATAGATTAAATTCTTGTACTACGCAGTAGCGTCAGGTTTGCTGAAATTGTGTTTTTCAAGGAAACTATCGGCCTAATTTCCAAAAGGAAACCTCAGGGTCTGAATTAAATCAAAACTAAACCTTGGTGGCAGAATGGAAGTCTTAACCGAATCTGGCGGCCTTGCCTTGTTCTACCGCGATCCGTTGTTCATTTCACACTATGTTTGGTGGTGAAACTCTGCAACATTTTTTAAGTCGTCACAGTGCTGTGTTGCCGCTGCTGACGTGCGTCATTTAAGTGACTGACATTAACTGTGAAACGGGAGAAGCTGCTGCGAAGACTGTAACACAACAAAGATTAACTTCCAGGCTCCCACGTTTAATGTGCGATCTCTTCGCGTGTGCTCTCATTTTGCTGGGGTTAACTATAAACTGAGTTTTTAAGTTTGCTCATCGAGTAACTGCTATTTAATATTTATTAAAGAACAGCAATTTTGGCCTTTCTGATTGAACTTCTTATAAAGCTGGCGCCGGCTGCCCTTTTAAAACGAAATCTCGTTAAGCTAAGGCTGGAAGAGATTAGCTGTTATTACGTCAAACGGCGCTCTTGAACTTCGATGAGCGTTCCTAGTATTTTTATTTACTTTAAATTTCAGATTAACCTTGATTTTTCCTCTCCTACTAGGAATGGGTGAGAAGGTTGTTGCCAATTTATAAGTAGGTACGCACGGATCTGCCCTTCCGTCCTATTCGCCACCTGTTCTGCATACCCAGCAACCTTTCTACAGCGAAAGCTGAGGGTTTGCTTTGTGCTCAGAAATAAGTGACCGAGCTTGGTAGCACTGTGAAACACTGGATTCAGGGTTCAAATCCCCTTCCGGCCACCCAGATTCGGACTTCCTGCTGTCTCTCAAATTCGGTTAATTATGGCGATGCCTTGCAAAGGTCGCGTGTGACTTCGTGTCCCACCCTAGTCCAGCCCGGAACTTTGGTTCCATATTTATTACTCACTTTGTCGACGGGACGTTAAACTAATCTTCTCCTTTCAGTACGTAATCGATGGTTGGTACTGATCATAACAATCTGCAACTCACTTGAATATGAAAGGCGTTTCTGCAGTGATCTTGCCCTCAGCTCTTAGGTTCATAAAGTTGTACTGAAAGAAATTTCGTATGTACATTGTCACATGTCCCTCAAATTGCCGGCAACACTACGGGTCAAAACACTCATTTAGTAAGGAATCCTGAAAACTGTAGCCCAGAATGCTTAGATTAGGAAAGGTGTTGATGCTGAAATATTTACCTCACCTCACATTTAGAGCATAACAATAGTGACGATTTGAAGTCATTTTAAGGTCCTGTGAATCCCGCGACAGTTAAAATTTTGTTATTCGCCACCACAACCACTACAACAGTAACAGCCCATGGAACAGCGCCATACCTGTTTGACAGATGATTTCATATTGTTATTTGAAGTGTGCGAATGCGATTGTTTGCAGCTCAATTAACGAAGTTCTCACTGGTGCCTCTCACAGACGCGCACACACGTTATGTTTCCACGGGGAGCTATCACAAGCTGTGTTCGTGGAATCGGTTCTTCCTCGAAGAAGAGTGAAATAAAACATACGGGGCGACGCAAGGGCACCCGCTTCTATTGCGCCGTAGGATGGGAATGCGAGCCTTGATTAATGGCTTACCAACACAGCACCGCAATTTACGCCTACTACTTGAGCTTTTAATCATTGCCAACACACATCTACATGTACGTCAGCTGTGACACGAACTGTAATTTTTGTATTGTCGCCTGCGAAGACTTTATCCCCAGTTATGAACTTCCTGAGGCAAAAGAAGAAAAAAATATTTATAAAGCTTTATACCGCCAGTAATTGGTTTTACTCTGTAGTTCTTAAAAGCTCCAGAGTATATTCTGAAGCTCTGAATTACTTTGCGAACACAGAAGAAAAAAGGACTCAACGTCCTGATTTTTGAAGTCCCTTCGAAATATCTATCTAGTTACTCTCAGTTGATTCGTTTAGACTGTTACTGTTCTGAAAATTGTCTCGTTGGACTGGAGAGCCAAGAAGGTAGGAAAGCTATGACTTTGGCGTTTGGAAATTTTCTGAGATAGCCAGTGCCTTTCTCGTAGCTGTCAAAAATGGTTCAAATGGCTCTGAGCACTATGGGACTTAACTTCTGAGGTCATGAGTCCCCTAGAACTTAGAACTACTTAAACCTAACCTAACCTAAGGACATCACACACATCCACACCCGAGGCCGGATTCGAACCTGCGACCGTAGCGGTCGCGCGGTTCCAGACTGTAGCGCCTAGAACCGCTCGGCCACTCAGGCCGGCCTCGTAGCTGTCGTGATCCTCGAAAGTGACTGGTAGAATTAGCGATCCACACTTTGTGGCACACTGCCATAGGAGACGACATCAAGCCGATCAATAAGACTGCCACCATCGGTCGAAAATATGCTTGGAAAACATTAAGACTTAGTTTTCAGTTGTGGAAATAGAGAAATTCTCTTGACGCCTGCACTGGAACTGTGGAAGACGGCCGGCCGGGGTGGCAGAGCGGTTTTAGGCGCTACAGTCTGGAACCGCGCCGCAGGTTCGAATCATGCCTCGGGCATGGATGTGTGTGATATCCTTAGGTTACTTAGGTTTCAGTAGTTCTATGTTGTAGGGGACTGATGACCTCAGAAGTTACGTCCCATAGTGCTCAGAGCCATTTGAACCATTTGTGGAGGACGAGAAAGTGGTGGTTTTGGTGGTGGTTTAGGGCCCAGTAAGCAGAATCAAACTGCTTTTAGATTTCCACTAGACAACTCTTAGGGAAAAGAGCAGAAAAAATCGCAACACCAAGAAGTAGTAGTCCGACACGAATAAAAGTTGTTAGGCACGTTTTTACAGCTGAAGGATGATTTCTTCAGATTTCGCGCCAGTCCCGTAAGTGTGGTGCTAGTAGCGCCACTGTTAGGATGCAAACCAGGTTTGCTTTAAACATCCGCCGTAACGTTAGTGAGGGTTAGTTATTTTGAGATTGGACTAGGCGAGCTGATGTTAGTTCAGAATGCCTCTAAGGTGATAAAGACGCTGTTATCAACATCTCACTGAGTTTAAACGAGGTCGTGTAATAGGGTTACGAGAAGCTGAATGTTAATCTCGCGATACTGCAGAAAGAATTGGCAGGAATTTAGTCATTGTATGACTATTGGTATCGTTGGTCACGAGAATGTACGGTCGCAGGAGGACTGGGCTGCGGACGGCCATATGGTAGTACCGAGAGGGAAGACCATCGTGTTCGGTGTATGGCTCTGGTGCATCTTACTGCATCTGTAGCAGCAATTTGAGAAGCAGTTGGCACCACAGCGACACAACGAACTGTTGCAAATCGTTCACTTCAAGGAAAGCTCCGAGCCATACGCTCTGTAGCGTGCATTCCAGTGATCCCAAATCACTGCGCCATTTGCGACTTCAGTGATGACAAGTGACGGAGCGAGGTGGCGTAGTCGTTAGACACTGGACTCGCATTCGGGAGGACGACGGTTCAATCCCGCGTCCGGCCATCCTGATTTAGGTTTTCCGTGACTTCCCTAAATCGCTCCAGGCGAATGCCGGGATGGTTCCTTTCAAAGGGCACGGCCGACTTCCTTCCCCGTCCTTCCCTAATACGATGAGACCGATGACCTCGTTGTCTGGTCTCCTTCCCCAAAACAAACAACAACCAGATGACAAGTGAGAGCCCGTGATGAAATCTGGATCTCTCTCAGTGACAGTGATGGCCGTGTGTTAGTTTGGAGGGGGCCACTTGAGGGCCTGTAACCAACCTGTCTGCGTGCTAGACACACTGGACTTACATCTGGAGTTATGGTCTCGGGTGTGATTTCGTATGACGCCAGAAGCACTCTCATGGTTATCCCACGCACCGTGACTGTAAATCTGTTCGGCAGTCTTGTGATTGGACCACTTGTTCTGACATTCATGAACAGAATTCCAGGGGATGTTTTCCAACGGTATAACATTCGCCCATATATTGCTATTGTACAGGGTGATCAAAAAGTCAGTATAAATTTGAAAACTGAATAAACCACGGAATAATGTAGGTAGAGAGGTAAAAATTGACACGCATGCTTGGAATGACATGGGGTTTTATTAGAACCGAAAGAAACAAAGTTCACAAAATGTCCGACATATGGCGCGTGAAAGATCTCTTGCGCGCGTCGTTTGGTGATGATCGTGTGCTCAGTCGCCACTTTCGTCATGCTTGGCCTCCCACGTCCCCAGACATCAGTCCGTGCGATTATTGGATTTGGGGTTACATGAAGTCGCAAGTGTATCGTGATCGACCTACATCTCTAGGGATGCTGAAAGACGACATCCGACGCCAATGCCTCGCAATAACTCCGGACATGCTTCACAATACTGTTCACATTATTCCTCGACTACAGCTATTGTTGAGGAATGATGGTGGACATATTGAGCATTTCCTGTGAAGAACATCATCTTTGCTTTATCTTACTTTGTTATGCTAATTATTGCTATTCTGATCTGATGAAGCGCCATCTGTCGGACATTTTTTGAACTTTTGTATTTCTTTTGTTCCAATAAAACCCCATGTCATTCCAAGCATGTGTGTCAATTTGTACCTCTCTATCTACATTATTCCGTGATTTATTCAGTTTTCAAATTTATACTGACTTTTTGATCACCTGGTACATTGACATACTCTACAGATTGCCGACATTTGCCTAGGTCTGCTCGATCACCAGACCTGTCTTCAATCGAGCACAAATAGGACATCATCGGACGACAATTCCAGCGTCATCCACAACCAGCCTTACCCGTCCATGTATCGACCGCCCAAGTACAGCAGGCAAGGAACTCCACCCCACAAGCTGACATTCGACAATTGCAAAACACAATTCATGCACGTTTGAGTGCTTGGATTCAACAATCTGGCGGTTATACCGCTTATTAATGTACCAGTGTTTCACATTTGCAATGGCTTTATCTCGCGCTTTATTAACCTATGATCTTACAATGTTAATCATTTAAATATGGTACCTAGACAAATGATTTCCCATACTTTTATTACTCTACATTAATTATTGGTGTTGAGATTCTTTTTTCCATCAGCGCATTTTTAAATGAAATACTTCCGAGAATGATGTGTGTAAGACACACTGTGTGCCAGATTTTTCACGTATTATTTTCACATTCCAAGGCTTAATACACTTTCTGATCAATAGAATACAGACAGCTTTTAGTGGCCATAACAATCGCCCATATCTTGCTGTTGTAAACTGACATGCTCCACAGATTGCCGACCTATTGCCTTGGCCTGCTCGATCGCCAGACCTCTCTTCAATCGAGCATCACGCGTGTTTATGACGATTTCATCTCTGCTTATGAGACGTCTGAAGGACTGTGGAGGAATGGTTGCCCACCATTCCTCAACGTCCGAAACTAGAGAAAGTAGTATGTTGGACGCTGAGGTCTGAAATGATGTCGACTTTCTAACTCAACCCAAACGTGTTCCATTGCGTTCATGTCGGGTCTCTGGACAGGTCAGTCCATGTCAGGATTGTTGTTGTCCACAGACAATTTCCTCACAGATCCTGCATTATGATAGGGTACATTGTAATGCTAATACAATCAGTTACCGTCTCCGAAATCTTCCTCTAATGTACGTAGTACACGATGCTGTAAAATATGTCACACATCCTTCCGCATTTAGCGCAGTAAAGTGAACACACCCTAACCACGAAAACCACCCCATACCTCCCTATACGTCACTGTTAGTACCATGCATGCTGCCAGGTAACGTTTTCCAGGTATCTGTCATGCCGAAATCCTTCCATCGGATTCCCACACGGTACGGCGTGATTCATTACTCCTTATCACCCGTTTTCAGTCATCCACTGTCCAGCGGCGTCAATATTTACACCATCTCAAGCGTCGCTCCACTGACTACTGATATGTGTGACGTATGAGGAGCTGCTCGACCACTTTACCCCATTCTTTTTAAACCCATACCCACAGTCAAGGCAAACCTACGTTTCTAGCATTTATAGACTTAGAGAAAGTTTTTGACAATGTTGACTGGAACACTCTGTTTCAAATTCTAAAGGTGGCAGGGGTAAAATACAGGGAGCGAAAGGCTATTTACAATTTGTACAAAAACCAGATGGCAGTTATAAGAGTCGAGGGGCACGAAAGGGAAGCAGTGGTTGGGAAGAGAGTGAGACAGGGTTGTAGCCTCTCCCCGATGTTATTCAATCTGTATATCGAGCAAGCAGTAAAGGAAACAAAAGAATAGTTCGGAGTAGGTATTAAAATCCATGGAGAAGAAATAAAAACTTTGAGTTTCGCCGATGACATTGTAATTCTGTCAGAGACAGCAAAGGACTTGGAAGAGCAGTTGAACGGAATGGACAGTATCTTGAAAGGAGGATATAAGATGAACATCAACAGTAGCAAAACGAGGATAATGGAATGTCGTCGAATTAAGTCGGGTGATGCTGAGGGAATTAGATTAGGGAATTAGACACTTAAATTAGTAAAGGAGTTTTGCTATTTGGGGAGCAAAATAACTGATGATGGTCGAAGTAGAGAGGATATAAAATGTAGACTGGCAATGGCAAGGAAAGCGTTTCTGATGAAGAGAAATTTGTTAACATCGAGTATAGATTTAAGTGTCAGAAAGGCGTTTCCGAAAGTATCTGTATGGAGTGTAGCCATGTAAGGAAGTGAAACATGGACGATAAATAGTTTGGACAAGAAGAGAATAGAAGCTTTCGAAATGTGGTGCTACAGAAGAATGCTGAAGATTAGATGGGTAGATGACATAACTAATGAGTAGGTATTGAATAGAATTGGGGAGAAGAGGACTTTGTGGCACAACTTGACTAGAAGAAGGGATCGGTTGGTAGGACATATTCTGAGGCATCAAGGGATCACCAATTTAGTACTGGAGGGCAACGTGGAGGGTAAAAATCGTAGAGGGAGACTAAGAGATGAATACACTAAGCAGATTCAGGAGGATGTAGGTTGCAATAAGTACTGGGAGATGAAGAAGCTCGCACAGGATAGAGTAGCATGGAGAGCTGCATCAAACCAGTCTCAGGACTGAAGACCACAACAACAACAACAACAACAACAACAACAACAACCCACAGTCTGTGTGTTAGCTGGACGACTGATAGCACCTCCGCTGACTTAAGCACTTTCTTACAACCACTTTGCGCAATGCTCGACTGTCCTTCAAGTCAGTTGTGACATCTGCCTGTTCTTGGTTTGTCTGTGGTTGTTGGTGTTTTCGCTTCACAATTACATCACCAACAGTCGACTTGGGCAGCTTTAGAATCGCCGAAATGCCCCTGATGGATATGTTACGCAGGTGACACCTAATGACCAGTCCACGTTCAAAGTCGCTGAACCATACTGACCGACCCATTGTGCTTCTGTACTGACAACATGGTACTCTGTGGAAACACTGAGGAACGTATTGCTGAAACAGATGTAACACTGAACAAGTCGTTATTTCACCTTTGAATTGCATATAAATGTTAAAAAGCTTAACAAAATACGCCGGAAATGTTGTATGTGATCTAGCTATCGACTAAGGATTCTATCAGTCACTATTTTCAGATTTTAGTGTAATTAACTGATACTCTGTATAATACCCTGTATGGAGAGATGCTTACCTGCGAGCGAAATGGGACCCCGACAAGTCGTCATTTATTAAATTAAACCAGAAAGAAACTGCACAGGAAATAGGTGAGGATCTTTACGCTAAGCATTATAGCGACAAATTAAAATGGATTTTTTCAAAGCCACGTTCGTCAGCTCTGAATACAAGTGCTCAGTCTATACCGGGACCGTTGTTGACAAGTTGCAGCGTCTCCAATTTGTCTTGATTCACACGACCGAGAAAAGGTTAATAAACGCGCTCATCTTACTAGTTAACACTTGACGCCGTTCTCGGCGTAATTGTTTGCGTTCCAGATACCAGAGAGTGGCTCTTGCGAAATACAGCACACTGTTCTTATGCGTAAAACCTGACGTCGTCGGGTGACGGAGATGCAGCGACCTGTATTATTCATCAAAACTTTTCAACTGTGCTGATTGCAGTAAATCGTAGAATTACAATATCCTGGTAAGCGTTTTCCGTTGACTGATAGCCATCTTTAGATCAAGCTCACTGAAGACTCTGTCTCTATATATAATGTAGGCTACGACACCATCGTCACAAAGTGTAAACCAGAGTCACACAAACTACAAATTTGACTAAGTCAACTTGTATCCTTATACAATCACTTAATGACGATTCATTCCCGTACACCACAGCATCATCAGCAAACATCCGCAGACTGCTGCTCACCCTGTCCTTGAGATCATTTATATATACAGTGAATGACAACAGTCCTGTGACACTACCATGGGGCCCGCCTGGCAATAATCTTGCCTCTGATGAACATTCGGAGTCGAGGACAACGTTCTGAATTTGAGTGCTTAAGAAGTTTTCGGCCACTCACATATATGGAAACCTGATCCGTATGGTAGTACCTTCGTTGACAATCTGCCCTGGGGCACCGTGTCAAACGCATTCCGGATATCTAGGAATGTGGAATCTATAGTTCGCAGGATATCTTGTGAGAAAAGGTCAGGCTGAGCTTCGCACGAGCGATGCTTTCTAAAACCATGCCGATTTCTGGACAGCTGTTCCGTCTAAAGGAAATTTATAAATTTCAAACTGGGAATATGTTCAAGAATTCTGCAACAAATCGATCTTAAGATTATTGGCTGTAATTTTGCGGGTCCGTTCTTTTACCCTTCTAAATACGAGTGTCAGTTGCGCTTTTTTCCTGTCGCTTGGGGCTTTGCGCTGGGCGAGAAGTCGCGATAAATGTAAACTACGTAAGGAACCAATGCTGTAGAGTACCTTTTGTAAAACTGAACTGGGATTCCATCCGGACCTGGCAACTGATTTGTTTTCAACTCTTTCAGTTGCTTCTCTACGCCAGGGATGCCTAGCATGTCCTCCGTATGGAAATCTGTGTGGTTGTCAAACGAAGGTCTGTTTGTACAATCCTCCCGCGTGAACTGTTTCTTATGCGCGAAATTTAAAACTTCGGCTTTCGTTTCACTGTCTTGTATTGCCACACCAGAGTGGTCAACGAGTGACTGGATAGAAGCCTTCGATGCGCTTAGAGATTTTACATAGCGCTAGAATTTTTTCGAGTTCCCGGGAACATCATTTGCTAAGGTGTGACGATGGTAAATTTTGTATGCTTCGCGCATGTATCTTGCTACAGACGCTTGAATCTCTACAGACTTTTGCCTGTCGTAATTTGTACGTTCACCTTTGAACCGAGAATGCAAAAGTCTTTGCTTCCTCAGCATTTTCGAATTCTGTTATATTCCTGCATGTCGTTGTGGTGGTGGCCGTTGTTTTCTTCGCCTTCGTCGCTGTCGTTTGTCCGAAGAATGGTTTGATCCAGCTCCCAATGCTACTCTATCCTGTCCAAGCCTCATCATCTCCCAATAACCACTGCAACCTACGTTCTTCTGAACCTGCTTATTGTATTCTCCTTTCGGCTTCCCTCTACAATTTTACCCCTCCCCCCTTCCACTAACATAGTCACACACACACACACACACACACACACACACACACACACACACACACACACATTTCCCTCCAATACTAATTTGGGTGATCTTTTGATGTCTCACAATGAGTCCGACCAACCGATCCCTTCTTTCAGGCAAGTTATGCCAAAAATTTCTTTTCTCCCGTATTCTTTTTACTTACCCCTCATAAGTTACTCGATCTACCCATCTAATCTTCAATATCCTTTCCTAGCGCTAGATTTCAGAATCGTCTGTACTCTTCTTGGTAAACTGTTTATCGTTCACTTTTCACTTCCATACATGGTTACACTCCAAACAAATACCTTCAAAGAAGACTTCCGAACACTTAAATATTTATTCAGTACTAGCAAATAGCAGTACTTCAGAAACGCTTTTCTTGACAGTGGTGGTCTACATTTTATATTCTCTCTACTTAGGCCGTCATCAGTTATTTTACTGCCCAAATAACAAAACTCACCTATTACTTTTAGTGTCTCCTTTCCTAATCTAATTCCCTCAGCATCATCTGATTTCATTCAACTGTATTCCATTACCATTGTTTTGCTTTTGTTGGTGTTAATCTTATATCCTTCTGCTCTTCCAAGTGATTTTGCTGTCTTTTACATTACAATGCCATCTGTAAATCTCGAAGTTTTTAATTCTTTTCCATAAACTTTAATTCCTTCTCAAAATTTAATTCCTGCATATCACGTTAAAGTCATTGATATTCAATAATTTTGACCAAAAACGAAAGGCAGGAGAAGAGCTGTTACGCTGCCTTCTTCGTTATCTATGCGATGGCTTCAAAATTCGATCTCACAGACCAGGCCACGATAAGTTGTATAACCATTATGTTCCCAGAGAACAATAAGAGACCAATGGTTAAATTAATCATCGCATTAAGAGTGGGGTTATCTCGTGTTTCCCGAAGAATTTCCCGCGCAATTTCTAAAGTACTGTACGTAATTTACGTTGCTACTCGACGCTAAGCGTGAAATAACTTGTTCTTGTAATGAGTGCGTGGTAACAGTGGAGGTTCGACTTCCGTAATGACAACAGAAGTAACGGTGCAGTGTGTACTTTTCCTGATAGCGCTTCATTTGTATTGTGGGGAGCGTTCCTAGGTTGCGTGATAAAGACGTGACGAGATAGCTTGTGCTGGTTCTTGCTTGGACCCTCTGCTAACAATCGCAGCATTTGCAGTAGAGAGCAAGACAAACGCTAGAAAATGGACAAGGATGTTCCCTGACGTTGTCTGGCGATGTTAATGGACTCGCTTAACATAAATGTTATCCAACGCTTAGCATTTTAAAGCAACTTCGGACACACGTAGAGAATTCAAAAGATGGAGTTACTTCTGGAGCTATAGCAGCAAGAAAGCAACTTCCGCAGTTAGAAGACATCTTTCAGACTGAACTCACAAATCAGCATATTTTCCGCTGCAACAAAAACATTAATTGATAGGTTGATGGATAGATAAATAGATAGATCGACAGATGCGAGGATTACACATTATCGGTCTCTTCCACGACGAAGTTCTTTGTAACACTCGAATTATCCAATTTTTAATGATTGTTTTTTGAAGTTACAGGTCTCGAAGTTACAGGTCTCGAAGTTACAGGTCTCGAGTGCTAACCAGAATATTTACGGCGGTTTATTGTCTTGCTATCCTACGCTTGCAGCGGTACTGTGCAATCTTCTGTGTTGTGTACTTCAAGAGGTCTACGAAAAACATAAATTCAGTTTTTTGCGGAGTGGCATATGACCGTTCCGGGACATTAGTGGTGATCAAATTGGTTATTGCCTCTGTCCCTCTACAAAAGGTGACCTTTTTGACGGGATTAATGCGTGAATACGGAGATCTACAAAAAAATCTCCATTTGGCACGGCGAGAATATGCAAGCTCGGCCACTGGTATGCCCTTATGAAAAATGAATATTGTTTTTCGTCTGTGGAATCCAATAAACGAGTGGCACGTCGGTGTTAGCAGTTCTATGGCTGTGCGCAGCGCCTTCAACATATGATCGCTCACCCAAAACGTATAATTAAAAAATTCTGCATTAGGGAAAGAAATTCGAATGGTGGCGGAAAGGATTGGAACATATTAGCGAATCCGTGTCCTTTCTTCCATCAGTAGGCACCGCTAGGTGCAGACTACGCGCATGACATATGTGATGCATCTTTACTCAGAGTGCTTAAAAGTTGTTCAAATCAAATGGCTCTGAGCACTATGGGACTTAACATCTGAGGTCATCAGTCCCCTAGAACTTAGAACTACTTAAACCTAACTAACCTAAGGACATCACACATATCCATGCCCGAGGCAGGATTCGAACCTGCAACCGTAGCGGTCACGCGGTTCCAGACTGAAGCGCCTAGAACCGCACGGCCACAACGGCCGGCTAAAAGTTGTTCTTGAAATAACAATCAACAGTGTGTACATAATGTCTAATATCGGAGATACCAAGAGTTAAATTATATTTGAAATGACAAATTGAATATAACGTTGCGTTCAGTGCTGGGAATTTCATTTAAAAAAATGCGGCGCTACGGTTGTTCAAATTTCTGTGTTACTCAACACGGAAATAATGGCTTTGGGGAGTAATATCCGGTTTTTGTACACAAAACACCAGACATTGAGGTGAAGTTTCAAATAAAGACGACTCACAGGAATTCAGTATAATACAAAACAGGCACCGCTTAGCGATGTAGACTTTCCACTCTGTAGACTTCAGACTATCGGAAATACGTTCTCAGTAGTGTTTCCAAACGCTGGTTCATTGGAAAATATTTTCTCCGGCAAAAGTATGGTCCAGTTGCTTAAAAATAGGAGATGACCAGATGCTGAGATATGTGCGGAAATCTGTCGTAGTCTTTCTATATTATTTACACAGTTTTTCTTGCCAAACAGTTCATCGTACTGGTCGAAGGCACTTCGAAGGTAAATTTAGATTCACTTTGACGATTATGGTAACCTTATTAACACGTATCATGTTTTGACCATTTTTAAGAAACTAAAAGTCTATAAGGGAGTCGGCGCTCCGTCCAGCTGTCGTTACTGTGTTCTTCGAATAAAACGTCGACGCAAATTTCAGATTTTCACCTATATGCCGACGTTGTGTGGCATTACAGAGTGCCAAACCTTTCCTCATATAGGCTCCACGTTTCACCATATGTCAAAATTCTACGAAAAAATCTGTAATTACGTGGGGAGAAGAGGGAAAACAATGCCTACGCGCGTCATGTGTCGGTCAGTGCTTTCTTTGAGGAACCAGTTGAGAAGTTCATCGAGTTTCTGGTTTCCTGCAAGTGACTGAAGACTATAAGATAATGTGTAATCAGTCGCATAACACTGTCTGTTACAATTCTGCAAGCCTCACTAGTTCACTAATGGTCACAATTTTCATTGCCTTTCGATGTTAACGTGATTATATTCCCTCGGGGTTCGCGGTAGCGATTACATCACCATGTAGGAAATTTTCCGTACAATTTTTCTTATAGGTTCTTGTAGTTAGCCCTCTTCATATGGTCCGTTGACGTTTATGGCTGCATCTGCAGTAGTGTCTGGGAGTTCAGCACCACAGCAAAAAGTTAGCCTTACGTGACACTTTTGTCCATAAGGCAATAGGTCTTAGAGAAAAACACGGAGTAATGGCGACACGATACGGATCATATTGTGGAATGGAAGCACGGAATAAGAGATCTACATAGCCTTTGTGTGGTGGAAAAGCGCAGTTTCTGGCCACCAGAGTGCGTGCGAAGTTCCTAGGTTAAAGTTGGATCCTCTCCATCCAATCTGAGGAGTGAAAACTCGTGATAGTTTATGGTGACCTGCGTACTGGATGTTTACTTCTACATCTACACTACTGGCCATTAAAATTGCTACATCACGAAGATGACTTGCTACAGACGCAAAATTCAACCGACAGGAAGAAGATGCTGTGATATGCAAATGATTAGCTTTTCAGAGCATTCACTCAAGGTTGGCGCCAGTGGCGACACCTACAACGTGCTGACACGACGAAAATTTCCAACTGATTTCTCATACACAAACAGCAGTTAACCGGCGTTTCCTGGTGAAACGTTGTTGTGATGCCTCGTGTAAGGAGGAGAAATGCGTACCACCACGTTTCCGACTTTGATAAAGGTCGGATTGTAGCCTATCGCGATTGCGGTTTATCGTATCGCGACATTGCTGCTCGCGTTGGTCGAGATCCAATGACTGTTAGCAGAATACGGAATCGGTGCGTTCAGGAGGGTAATACGGAACGCCGTGCTGGATCCCCATGGCTTCGTACCACTAGCAGTCGAGATGACAGGCATCTTATCCGCACGGCTGTAACGGACCGTGCAGCCACGTCTCGATCCCTGAGTCAACAGATGGGGACGTTTGCAAGACAACAACCATCTGCACGAACAGTTCAACGACGGTTGTAGGAGCATGGACTATCAGCTCGGAGACTACGGCTGCGGTTACCCTTGACGCTGCATCACAGACAGGAGCGCCTGCGATGGTGTACTCAACGACGAACCTGGGTGCACGAATGGCGAAACGTCATTTTTCCGGATGAGTCCAGGTTCTGTTTACAGCATCATGATGGTCGCATCCACGTTTGGCGACATCGCGGTGAACGCATATTGGAAGTGTGTATTCGTCATCGCCATACTGGCGTATCACCCGGTTTGATGGTATGGGGTGTCATTGGTTACACGTCTCGGTCATCTCTTGTTCGCACTGACGGCACTTTGAACAGTGGACATTACATTTCAGATGTATTACAACCCGTGGCTCTACCCTTCGTTCGATCCCTGCGAAACCCTACATTTCAGCAGGATAATGCACGACCGCATGTAGCAGGTCCTGTACGGGCCTTTCTAAATACGGAAAATGTTCGACTGCTGCCCTGGCCAGCACATTTTCCAGATCTCTCACCAATTGAAAACGTCTGGTCAATGGTGGCAGAGCAACTGGCTCGTCACAATACGCCAGTCACTACTCTTGATGAACTGTGGTATGGGCAGCTGTACCTGTACACGCCATCCAAGCTCTGTTTGACTCAATGCCCAGGCCTATCAAGGCCGTTATTACGGCCAGAGGTGGTTGTTCTGGGTATTGATTTCTCAGTATCTATGCACCCAAATTGCGTGAAAATGTAATCACATGTCAGTTCTAGTATAATATATTTGTCCAATGAATACACGTTTGTCATCTGCATTTCTTCTTGTGTAGCAATTTTTATGGCCAGGAGTGTACATACATACTCCGCAAGCTACCGTACGGTGTGTGGCGGCGGGTACCCAGTACCAGTACTAGTCATTTCCTTTCCTCTTCCACTCGCAAACAGAGCGAGGGAAAAACGACCGTACGAGTCCTAATCTCTCTAATCTTATCTTTGTAGTCCTCACGCAAAATGTACGTTGTTGGCAGTAGAATTGTTCTGCAGTCAGCCTCAAATGTCAGTTGTCTAAATTTTCTCACTAAAGTTCGTCAAAGACAACGTCGCTTTCCCTCCAGCGATTCCCATTTGAGTTCCCGAAGCAATTCCGTAATACTTGGGTGTTGGTCGAAACTACCGGTAACGAATTTAGCAACCCGTACTTGAATTACTCCGATGTCTTCCTTTAATCCGACCTGGTGCGTATCCTAAGTAATCGAACAGTACTCAACAATAGATTGCATTAGTGTGATATATGCGGTCTCCGTCACAGTTGAACTACAGTTCCTAAAATTCTCCCAATAACCCGAAGTCGACCATTCGCCTTCCCTACTTTGAAGGAAAGGAGCAAGCTAATTAATAACACTAGGTTTTATTCTGTCCCTTCCATTAATAAAAATCCATAACCGCACTCAAAAATATTCACCACAGCCATTCACGTGACAAATACGTACACTTACTACTTTATCAACTAGTCTAGAGAAGCGATCGGTAATGCACCTTCACTATAATATTGCGTAGAAAATAGAGGGATTCTTACGTTGCCTTCTTGTCTTACTTCTTCGCTCTTCTCTCTACCACTCCCATTCAATGAGTATGCGTAGCATTCCCTACAGAATAGAATGTGGTGTTTGTAGGGTGACAGCGTGCGATAGCAGGCGTACAACTGTGTACTGGAAATAGTTTTTACTCTCTACAGCCAGTTTGTATATAGCTTTATAGTGCCGCTACTGAGAGGCAGGCACGTTTCAAAGCGGAAACAAGCTGATCGTCCTCAACAAGTGATTTAATTAGTTAGTCGTCGTCATCTTATACGGTACATTAAGCTGACAGGCGTAGAAATCACCTGTTGGTGTGGGAACTCAGCTGTTTATGGCAAATGTAGGTAATATGATTCCTTCTTTTTACATCCTACCGAGGCTGCTTTGGTTAAAGAGACAGTGGCAGTGGACGTCGGGAGGAACCAGTGGGATGTGCACGCCGGTGCAGCTCGGGGTGGGATACTCGAGAGGGGAAACCGCATTGCGTTGGAGAGGACGACACACACTCTCCACACGAACGGAAAGAGCATTCAGTCGGCCACTCCACGCAACCGGGATCCCCTAACTCGAGCGTAAGCCATCTACAATGGACCAGGAAACTCACGAAAGGACCTCTGGAAGATCCGTCTTACCTACGCGTGAGAAGCGACGGAGTTGCTACTGCTGAAACGGATAACACTGTTGGTGTTAAAATCTCGTGAAAGGCATTAGTCAGATACCAGTGCGAACAAATGAGAAAAAAAGCAATTCCATTGATGTTATATTCATATGTCTTCGGTACTGAGTGACCGTCAGAAAATTCAGTAGGGCAGTGTCTGCATTTTACACTGTCTCTAGAATTCGAGTCCGCAGCTCGTGGTCTAGCGTTGCTGCCTTTGTATCACGGGGTCATGGGATCGATTCAAGGCCGGGTTGGGGATTTTCGCTGCCTGGGGACTGGGTGTTCGTGTTGTCCTCATCATTTCATCGTCATCGTCATCGTCATCGTCGTCATCATCATCATCAGCAGCAGCAGCAGCAGCAGCAGCAGCAGCAGCCCTGACAGTGGTTGGTTGGTTGTTTTGGGGAAGGAGACCAGACAGCGAGGTCATCGGTCTCATCAAATTAGGGAAGGACGGGGAAGGAAGTCGGCCGTGCCCTTTGAAAGGAACCATCCCGGCATTTGCCTGGAGCGATTTAGGGAAATCACGGAAAACCTAAATCAGGATGGCCGGACGCGGGATTGAACCGTCGTCCTCCCGAATGCGAGTCCAGTGTCTAACCACTGCGCCACCTCGCTCGGTGACAGTGGTTAGATTGAAATGTGAAAAAATTGGACTGTGTGGAAATTGGGACTTCGTACGGGCGCTGATGACCGCGCAGTTGAGCGCCGCACAAACCGAACATCATCGTCATCTGGACTTCTATACATTGTTCCTTCTGAAATGCATGCATGTCCGAAGGAACATTGCATAGAACTCTATAGACACTGTAAAATATAGGCACTACCCTATTGTATTCCTTGACAAAGCAAGGCAATCTGACGATCAAAACAATGTCTCTCCCTGTGCGTGAATCATACGATTTGTATGCGAGCACTGTGGGACGTAGACAGTAGGACAAAAATGGTTCAAATGGCTCTGAGCACTATGGGACTTAACATCTGAGGTCATCAGTCCCCTAGAACTTAGAACTACTTAACCCTAACTAGCCTAAGGACATCACACACATCCGTGCCCGAGGCAGGATTCGAACTTGCGAGCGTAGCGGTCGCGCGGTTCCAGACTGAAGCGCCTAGAACCGCGCGGTCACACCAGCCGGCGACAGTAGGACATATGGATGTTTGGATCGGTCCTGGAGGCGTGCTCGGATGGTCGAGGTGGTAAGGCGACCGCTCGCTTAAAGCGGGAATTCCGGGGTCGACTTCCGGTCCGGCATAAATTTTCAATTTTCATGTGTTACCAGTAAATAGTACCCCCATTGTATATTCGTATTCGCAGATTGTGTGTGAATTTCATAACTTCGGAAATTTATCACCCATTTCCGTTCATGTGCTTCTTGTTCGTGATATAAACTAGTGGATATGATCTTGTATCTGTTGAGTGACCTGCTTGAAACTGACAGTGTATGCGACAATACTGATCCATTTCAGGGATTTCGGTTAAATCACGAAAGACGACGGTGGTTCCGACGAAAAGGTGGCGGAGATACCCTGGTCTGTCCTTTCCTGTGCACTTCCTTTAATAAACTCGGTGTCGACGAGACGTTAAAGCCTGGTCTTTCCTTTTTCTCTTTCTTTCAGCCATTGCTGATCATTTTGAGTTCTGTTATCATATCAACGTTTGGTAAAGAAGTGTAGCTGCGCGTTAAGCTCTTACACCCCCCCCCCCCCTCCCCAGAACTGGATTAAAATTTCTGGGATCTAAATTCACTTGCAGTCCACGATTATAAAATAGCTCATGTTTGTAGGATAATCTGCGGCTTTTTTCATTGCTAGTTAGTGTTCGTTTATAGAAGTTACAGTGCTTCTTCAACATTAGAATACTGATACAAGTGACGCTAAAACGAACGTTGTGGTACCTTTTTTCTATAATCGTTGGCATTATGTGAGAAAATATTTGAGACTTAAAACACACGGCTGGATTGGTTTCACTGTTCAGAAGTACAATAATTCTTGCAGAAGTAATATCGTTCGTTTTTCCTACGTCTTGTGTAGTGTAAAAAATGACAACAATGTCAGAAACGCCCTGTATATGACACGCATCGATTGATCATTCTAATTACTATGGTCAAATTAATTTAGTTATTGGGAATCATGTAAGTCAGTTGCACGAACTGATTTCTTTTCTTAGCAGTGCTGATGACGGAAAAAATCAGAATCTTCCAGGCACTGTACTACGTAATAGCCCACCTGAGTTACGTGGAGGTAAGTTAATGTTTATGCACTGTAAACCTCGTGGTCTAGTGGTGCCGGCATGGTAGTTCAGCGTGTTCGGTCAGAGGGCTGGGTGCCCGCTTTAATAATAATAATAATAATAATAATAATAATAATAGTAAACAGAGGGAGGTATTCAACGATGAACTTGAAGGAGTGTCAACAATGACGAGCAAAATGAAGGAACAGAAGTGATTAGCGTCGCTGCATCTAGGGAGTGGGTCCCAGGTTCGATTCCCAGTCCGATCGGAGATTTTGTTCGCTCAAGACCTGCGTATTCGTGTTTTCCTGATGATTTAGTCTCATTTTCATCAGAAAGACACGAAAGTAGCCGAAGTGCGTCAGAATGAAAGACGTACGCCAGGGGACAGAACAACCTCAGACAGCGTGTCCCAACCAATAATACCATAAGAGTTTGGAACCGCGCGACCGCTAAGGTCGCAGGTTCGAATCCTGCCTCGGGCACGGATGTGTGTGATGTCCTAAGGTTAGTTAGGTTTAAGTAGTTTTAAGCTCTTGGGGACTGATGACCTCAGATGTTAAGTCCCATTGTGCTCAGAGCCATTTGATCCAATACCATAAGATCCTTTCATTTTTTTTATGCTTGTGCATGACTCACGTCTTATCTTTTCTTCTGAGAAAGTCAGAAAACACAAGTTACACAATATATAACATTAATTCGAAAACCGCCTTACAGTTACTTCTCGTTAAAATGTGATTACACCATACAAGAATCGACCTAATTAGTCTCCAATGACCCCTAATTTAGGCACGTGCGTGATACAGCTTACCCTTGTCATATTGTATTCAGTGATTTTGCTATCTCTGTCCACTTGGAAGTCTGGGTGGCTTTAGATGCCGTCAATCGTAGCGTTGTCATTTCAGAGCCATTAAGCCACTCGTGTCCATCTCCATGTACATACATACTTCGCAAGCTAGCATACGGTGCGTGGCGGAGGGTACCATGTACCATTACTAGTCATTTCTCTTCCTGTTCCATTAGCAAACGGAGCGAGGGAAAAACAACTGCCTACATGCCTTCATATGAGCCTTAAATTGTCTTATTTTATGTTCGTGGTCGTTACGAAGTATACGTCGGCGCCAGTAGAATCGTTCTGCTATAAGCTGTTCTCTAAATTTTCTCAGCAGTGTTCTTCGGAAAGGACGTCACCTTCCCTCCATGGATTTCTCTTTGAATTCACGAAGCATCTCCGTAAGACTTGTCTGTTGCTCGAAACTACTGAACAAATATAGCAGCCCGCCTCTGAACTGCTTCGACGTCTTCCTTTAACCTGACCTGATGCGGATCACAAACACTCGAGAATTACTCAAGAATGGGTCGCACTACTGTAGTGTCCTATATGCGGTCTCCTTTACAGTTGAACCACTCTTTCCTAAAATTGTGGCAATCAACCGAAGTCAACCATTCGCATTCCCTACTACTACGATCCTTACATGCTCGTTAAATTTCGTATCGTTTTGCAACGTTTCACTTACATATTTCATCCACGTGACTGTGTCAAGCTGCACGCTACTAATGCAGTATTCGACCATTACGGGTTTGTTTTTTCTACTCATCTGCATAAAATTACAGTCCTGGAACTATAATGGATACAAAAAAGAAACCGTATTTCATTTACAGAATTTTCCGAATATTTTGTTTAATTTACTGATTATATTCATTACAAAACTGGAAAGTAAAATGAACTAGGAACGTAATGTAGAACAGAAACCATTAGTACTAAATCACTTCTGCAGGGGCAAATTTGATTTATTACAGAGCGTCTTTATGTTCGAGAACATAGACAAAAATTCCGCCGTCCGTCAGCTTAAATACTCGTGGCCGGCCGAAGTGGCCGTGCGGTTAAAGGCGCTGCAGTCTGGACCCGCAAGACCGCTACGGTCGCAGGTTCGAATCCTGCCTCGAGCATGGATGTTTGTGATGTCCTTAGGTTAGTTAGGTTTAACTAGTTCTAAGTTCTAGGGGACTAATGACCTCAGCAGTTGAGTCCCATAGTGCTCAGAGCCATTTGAACCATTTTTTTTTAAATACTCGTGGCATACCCACGCCAGCCGCACACTCGAAGGAGGAACTTCCTTCGCAGTCCGCGTTCATAATTAGCCACTTGCCGGTATAGTCGATTCCCTTGCGTACTTCTGAAAGCTGATTAACTCGATGAGTCCCTCTAACCATCTCTTCCAGGCCGTGATGCAACGAATTATAAGTTCCCCGCGGTTCCATTTTAGTGCCCGGTTTCTTTAAAACGCCTCTCGGACCAAAATTCTTAAGGCGCGATTCCAGCCTCTTACGCAGCATAAACGACTGTTCTGTTAACACAGGGGCGACGACCGGTGCTCAATAGCAAACTTCTTGGTGGAGGCGGGCGGGGGACGGTTCTTGAGACCAATTACAGAACTTACTCCAAGAGAAGTACGGCGCAGTTCACTGTCTTAGAAGCAGCAACAGTTTCATTCAGATGTAGAAGTTACAAATATTTCTGTTTAAACTTTGTTTTTAGGCCACAACATTTTAAGAAAGTGTGGAGGGAAGTTAGAGTTTGTCTTGCCGTCGTTGATGTCATTACTGAAGGCCCGACCGCCTACAGAAAACATTCCAGCCAGGGAAGCGAGCACATTACCAGGCTTGCCTGTACCTGCTCTCAGCAACAAATCTGACACTGCTAGTGAAGACACAGGTAGAACACGCAAACCAGAGAAAGATGCGTAAAATAAGATAGAAAGGAAAAGATGATTGATAATAGTAAACGTACTTTGCGATTTTATACTATGTAAAATGAGACAGCACTGAAACACCTGAGTCGAAACAAGGCCCCCGGAGTAGACAACATTCCATTAGAACTACTGACAGCCTTGGGAGAGCCAGTCCTGACAAAACTCTACCATCTGGTGAGCAAGATGTATGAGACAGGCGAAATACCCTCAGACTTCAAGAAGAATATAATAATTCCAATCACAAAGAAAGCAGGTGTTGACAGATGTGAAAATTACCGAACTATCAGTTTAATAAGTCACAGCTGCAAAATACTAACGCGAATTCTTTACAGACGAATGGAAAAACTGGTAGAAGCCGACCTCGGGGAAGATCAGTTTGGATTCCGTAGAAATGTTGGAACACGTGAGGCAATACTGACCCTACGACTTATCTTAGAAGAAAGATTAAGGAAAGGCAAACCTACGTTTCTAGCATTTGTAGACTTAGAGAAAGTTTTTGACAATGTTGATTGGAATACTCTCTTTCAAATTCTGAAGGTGGCAGGGGTAAAATACAGGGAGCGAAAGGCTATTTACAATTTGTACAGAAACCAGATGGCAGTTATAAGAGTCGAGGGACACGAAAGGGAATCAGTGGTTGGGAAGGGAGTGATACAGGGCTGTAGCCTATCCCCGATGTTATTCAATCTGTATATTGAGCAAATAGTAAAGGAAACAAAAGAAAAATTTGGAGTAGGAATTAAAATCCATGGAGAAGAAATAAAAACTTTGAGGTTCGCCGATGACATTGTAATTCTGTCAGAGACAGCAAAGAACTTGGAAGAGCAGTTGAACGGAATGGACAATGTCTTGAAAGGAGGGTATAAGATGAACATCAACAAAAGCAAAACGAAGATAATGGAATGTAGTCGAATTAAGTCGGGTGATGCTGAGAGAATTAGATTAGGAAATGAGACACTTAAAGTAGCAAAGGAGTTTTGCTATTTGGGGAGAAAAAAACTGATGATGGTCGAAGTAGAGAGGATATAAAATGTAGACTGGCAATGGCAAGGAAAGCGTTTCTGATGAAGAGAAATTTGTTAACATCGAGTATAGATTTAAGTGTCAGGAAGTCATTTCCGAAAGTATCTGTATGGAGTGTAGCCATGTATGGAAGTGAAACGTGGACGATAAATAGTTTATACAAGAAGAGAATAGAAGCTTTCGAAATGTGGTGCTACAGAAGAATGCTGAAGATTAGATGGGTAGATGACATAACTAATGAGGAGGTATTGAATAGAATTGGGGAGAAGAGGAGCTTGTGGCACAACTTGACGAGAAGAAGGGATCGGTTGGTAGAACGTGTTCTGAGACATCGAGGGATCACCAATTTAATATTGGAGGGCAGCTTGGAGGGTAAAAATCGTTGAGGGAGACCAAGAGATGAATACACTACAGTAGGTACTGGGAGATGAAGAACCTTGCACAGGATAGAGTAGCATGGAGAGCTGCATCAAACCAGTCTCAGGACTGAGGACCACAACAACAACAAAATGTGACGTTGTCAGAGTTGGGTTTGTTGCTATTACACTTCTTAAATCAAATGCATGACGACACATGTACTTCCCAAATTTTCGGGCAAATGCTTTTCAAATGTTGTTTTACTCCGAATTGAATACCAGATGGCAGGCACAATATTATTTTTATTATATTCAAGCACTTTATGCTCGTATATTTTGTTTTTATTATTTTTAAACTTGTAGTCGTCTGTGGCATGTGTAAAAGTGGGGCTGACTGTAATCTATTCTTGGTGGTTGTGGGAAGGGTGGGGGGAGAGGGGGAAGACAATACGAAATAGTGACACTTATCCCTCCCTTCTCTCCAAGAACTGGATCAGTCATTTGCCCGAAACTGATTTGCCACATTTACAGTTCATTGTTTTGCGAGAGTGGTCTAGTAATGCAAAAGTTAAGGTTTTCTTACACTAAATTAATGTCACAAAAAATTTGCAGTTCGGCTCGACACAAGAACGCTCACATCCGGCGAATTTCACAAGAGTAACAAAAACAGATTTATGAAGTATGCATCATACGTGTTCGGTGTGATTCAGACGATTCATTCATCAAGCGCCAGTTCCTTGGCAATTATCACTAAATAATGGACTTTTGTTTCTACAGGGATAAGTTGTTGGCTTAAAATATTCTTCGTAACTTAAACAAGGTTGGAAGCCACTACTGTAACTGGCAATGGAAGGGACAGCCAGTTAATGAAATTTCGTTTAAAAAACCTAGTCAAGTAGATATGAGCTTTCCAATCTTTCGAAATATTGAGAGATTGTTGTGGTAGTTAAAAATTTGGAATGTCTTTTCACAAAATAAAGAAATTTACTCTTCTTTGATAACAGGATTAATGGTTTACGTCTATAATCAGTAATTCCTAGTAAATCTGAAAGCAACACTACATAGGTGCACAAAGTGGAGCAACGCATAAAATAGCTTCAGGTCTTCGTATCTGTCGTGGAGAACTGCATCTTACCCATAACAGAAATTTCTGATAAGAAGCATATAGATTTACAACAGAATGACATTCGGTTGCGTGCGAGCCATATCACATCCGACAAATATAGTAACATACTCGTATATCGAGCATATAGAAAGGAACGTTACATGAACGCTCCTATGTTTGTTTTACTCGTGACAGTACCAAGTCACAATTTCATCACATTCATTGACTAGATATCGTCCTAAGTTGATATCGTGCTTTTGTGTTTAATCCTTATAATTTAGTTACACGAGTACGTGCAGTTTGTTTTATTTATTTATTATTAAATATGAAACGAACTGACAGGGGTGAAACTCATTTTGAATGGTGGGCTGGGCTCCAAATCTAATGAATGAAATTCAAAACAGATATTACTAGTTGAAACGATCCACAAGGCAAATTATAATTTAGTCAGAATATTGCCAACTTGCCGGCCGAAGTGGCCGTGCGGTTAAAGGCGCTGCAGTCTGGAACCGCAAGACCGCTACGGTCGCAGGTTCGAATCCTGCCTCGGGCATGGATGTTTGGGATGTCCTTAGGATAGGTAGGTTTAACTAGCTCTAAGTTCTAGGGGACTAATGACCTCAGCAGTTGAGTCCCATAGTGCTCAGAGCCATTTGAACCATTTTATTGCCAACTTGTATTTACATAACCATGAACAACACAGAATGAAATCATGCAAATTGTCCTCTCATCAGGAATACTGATGTTTCCATCTGAGTTCGCATCTCATGGTTGACTGTCACGTTACTATGCTACTAGAACTGTACCCCATGCAGCAGATGGGAACTAGTCACGATTTAGTACAGGTCGAGAAAATGCTAGAAATGTTACGTATGTCTGCCTAGGCAAGTGTGCTGGGAACCTTGCTGTTCAAATTGTACATCGACGACATGGCAAACATATTAGAAGTAACTGCAGACTTATCGCCGATTATGCAGTAATCTATCTGTATAACTAAGTACTGTCTGAGAAAGAGATGCACAAGCATTGAGTCAGAGTGTGATAAGAAGGCGAAGTCGTGCAAAGATTAGCTAATCGCTGTGAATGTTCGATGAGTCACCAGTATAAACAGCCAACTCATACAAATATCTTGTTGTAACAATTTGTAGGGATGTGAAATGGAATGATTTTATGGGCTCAGCCGTAGGTAAAGCATACTTCGATGCTTTGGTAGGACACTACATTGACTATACAAGAAGATTGCTCAAAAAATAATCGCGCGAGTCAGCCTAGGATACTAGTCAAGTGTGTGGAACGAATACCACATATGACTCTTAGGGGATGTTGATCGTTTACAAAGAAGGATAGCGGGTACGGTCAGACATGTGTCTCAGCCATCGGAGATTGCCACCAAGACTCTGAAAAACCGAAAGAGGCTATCTGTATCGTTGAGGCATCAAACTGATGCAGGGTCCACTGTTCGTGGGGACCCCGATTGTTACTCCATGTGAGTCTGTTATCCTTAAGAACGCTGTGGAAAGATGGTCGCGGCTTTTCCTGCCAGATAGCTATCCAAAATGGCTTGCTCACTTCATCGCTTGCGGCCCCGGTTGCGTGGATGGCGATATTTTTGCGCTGGCGTTCGGCAGCGAGAGTGGTCGCCGGCGCGGTGTAGCAGCAGCTTTTGTTGCGCGGCGCGGGCCGCTGCTGCCTGCACGAGTAATCGGATGATCTCAGCGGAACGTCATAATCCCGCGGGAATGGAGCAGGCCGCTATCGATTTCTAGGGAGCAGGTGTCACCAGCACGTTAAGCGAATCGCTGGCCGCATGGCTCGCCGCCTGCCCGATTGGCTAACCGCCGCTTAAGAAATCCTGTTTCATTTTCAATTAAGGGCACCACCCGCGGACTTTTATAACAAACAGAGCGCTTACCATTCCCGTTAATAGCCTTTACTCGAATCGAGAGAGGTTGTAGCAAGCCAAAAGTCTGATGGTAATTTTCACATTGTTTAAATTCAAAAAATCAACAAATGACCTACTTTTCAAGGCGCCAACGACACTGGCGTCATTAAACTGAACAAATAGGACGGAATTTATTGAAGACAGAAAAGTATTTCTTACCGATTGCTCATGCTAAACAGATCTGCTTGGGTCTGTTACCAGGGTGAGATTTATTGACAGCTACCGCTGAGAACGAATCTTCAGTTTGTGTCTGTGTTACACACACGATCGACTTCGCGGCGAGACGTTTGCCACACTTTGCGGAGCTTTACGATTTGGTAGCCGGAGTAAGAAGTTCTCTGGAACGAGAGAAGCAGCCGATATTTCGCCAGCGCCGCCAATTCGCCGTTCCTGCGCGCCTGGGTGAAGCACCGAAGCTTACCTCGTCGTAAAGACCTATTCTATCCTCTTTCTACTCGGACGTATCTTTAGGATGGCATTTTACATGGGAAGGAAAGGTTTTATCATAATTTTTCCTACACGAATTCTCGTGTGTGACGACGAATCAAACGTTTGCATCTTAGAAGGAATTTGTCCTCCTCCGTCTCCACCACCGGTTGGACGTGAGATGTTTCCTTTTTCCGCAGCGTTAGTTAACAACCACCGAAT
Source organism: Schistocerca nitens (assembly GCF_023898315.1). NCBI lineage: Eukaryota > Metazoa > Arthropoda > Insecta > Orthoptera > Acrididae > Schistocerca > Schistocerca nitens. The sequence continues at coordinate 269,636,046 of NC_064616.1, forward strand.
GAGAGAACCGTAAAAAAAACTCCTCCTCACTGCAAAACTAAAAGAAAATTTTTTCATATCCGTTACACATCTGCATTTCTGGATTTTCCCTGCTTTAAGTACTGCTCAAATTGTCACACTGCCTGGAAGATTAGTCTGTTTATATATTTTTAAAAACTCCGAACAGAATGTTCAGGTTTTAGTACTTTTTTTAGTGGTACTAAATTTGTACCATCTTCTGTAACTGACCTCTTTTTCTTTCTTCTGGTTTTAAACAGATTCCAGACGGTACAGCTTCATTGCTAATTTGGTGTTCGTCTACAAAATTGGATCGATAAGTTTTGTAAAAATATAAACTGTCCATTGTCCACATACTCTCAGTAGATCTAAACGCATATCATCTGGTGACTCTCTTTTTGTTTTTCCTTAGAAAAGAAATTTGTTTCTAACTATGCGAAATAATCGCTCAAAGCTCAGATAAACTTCAGTAGACGAAAACTCCTTCCTTGCCCTTGCTTAAGCCTTTTTTTGATGATCTTTCACTTTCGATAAGCCACTGTGTGTGTGTGTGTGTGTGTGTGTGTGTGTGTGTGTGTGTGTGTGTGTGTATGTGTGCGTGTGTGCGTGAGTGCGTGCGTGCGCGCGCGTGTGCGTGTTGGGGGGGGGGGGGACAAACTCAATACCGAGATTATTAGCCATCTGCCAAAGCCGGCAGCGGTGGCCGAGCGGTTCTAGGCGCTTCAGTCCGGAACCGCGCGACTGCTACGGTCGCAGATTCGAATCCTGCCTCGGGCATGGATGTGTGTGATGTCCTTAGGTTAGTTAGGTTACGTAAACCTAATTCTAGGGGATTGATGACCTCAAATGTTAAGTCCCATACTGCTCAGAGCCATTTGAACCATTTTTTGATCTGCCAAAACACTGTTAAACTATAGGATCCTCTGTGAAGTACGATGGATTTTTTGGAAAAGATGACTAAACTCTGTTCCCAAATATTCTCTCCACTGACCTGATCTGGCCCTCAGAATACGCTTTGACTCAAAAGCGCGGAGCCTTTAAAACAGTGGTTCCCAACCTTTGTTAGATCATTACCCCTGAGTGCAATCAGACACTAGTTAGTCGGAGATTTGAGGTTTTACCGGATTCCTGATACTCACGGTACACTCGTGAAATGATCGTACGGGAAAATTCCCACTTCATAGCCACCTCGGAAATGCTGTGTCCCATCGCTAGAGCGCCTACTATAACATCACGTTCAAACTAACTTAAATCTTGATAACCTGCCACTGTAGCAACAGCAACCGATCTAATAACTGCGCCAGACACTTGTTGTGTTGTGTGCGTTGCCGACCGCAGAGCAGTATTCTATCTGTTCACATCTCTCTGTATTTGAATACTCATGCCTGTACCAGTTTCTTTGGCATTTCAGTGTAGTTGACTAAACATCATTGGAGATTAACAACACACTCTCGGTATAACGCGCGGCCGCTCGCTTCCTCTACGAATGAAATTATCCTGTCACATTTGCCTTTACATTCTGTACATGGTAGCGACGGCACATACGATTTTCGTTTCTCTGTCTGCTTGTTGCTGTACTTCCAAGAACCCGAAAGGTGGATATTTCAGTAAGCAGAGATCTCAGGAAAACTGTTCCTTAACTGTTTTGAGTTGGTCCTATACAATAGACTTGAATTTAACGTTTGACAAAGAATTTTGGACATTCTAGAATTACTGTGGGCAACGGCCTTGCCGCAGTGGATACGCCAGTTCCGTGAGATCACCGAAGTTACGCGCTGTCGGGCGTGGTCGACACTTGGATGGGTGACCATCCGGGCCGCCATGTGCTGTTGCCATTTGTCGGGGTGCACTCAGCCTCGTGATGCCAATTGAGGAGCTGCTCGACCGAATAGTAGCGGCTTCGGTCAAGAATACCATCATAACGGCCTGGAGAGCGGTGTGCTCACCCCACGCCCCTCCTATCCGCATCCTCCTCTGAGGATGACACGGCGGTCGGATGGTCCCGGTAGGCCACTCATGGCCTGAAGACGGAGTGCTTATAATTACAGTGCATCAGATCACTATGACTGATATTAGTTCATCGCTGAAATTTTCTAGTTTCTAAAGTATCATTAAAAGAAATTTTGCTGTTCATACAAATGACTGTTACCAAGATTCCTATACCTGCTCAGTATTCTACAATAAAAAGAATATTAATTTAAAGCAAAAAACGGTGATTTCAATGTAATATAAATATTTCGTTTGTGTTATTGTTGTTTTCAGTGGTGCTATGTCGATATTCGTGGCATATACGAATGTAGTAAAAATTACATAGCTATCAGTGTTCTGGAATAGCTCGGACAAGGATCTACAGGAATGTACGAGTCGTTAGTTCTTTGATGTGGTACGCAGAACTGGTAATCCCGTCAACACGGAGTCGTACATGTGGGGATATCGACAGCAATCGCCACTACTGCACTGTAGGTGACATAATGTGTATATTTGTTTAGTCATCCCTGATGAAAAAAAATGTTTAAAACTGTTGTTTGCGTTAGTAAGTTAAATTTGACAATCGATCAACCCTAGTGAAGTGGCGTTGCACCATGTTTCGGAATTAGAAGACTTAATTTTTGGCGTACGGACAAAGAAATGGAAACTCGGTGTAAGCTAACAGATAGTATTGGATCGAGTGCCGACACAGGAGACAGCGCACACACATCATCCTTTAAGATTATTCGAACGATTAATGGAAAAAACGTAACTGGAACCACAATAGAACCATCGATGAGGACAACCGACAGTGCTGACTCCCGTACTGAAAGAATTAGTGTTCGCATGGATGAGCAGCCATATATCGGCACTCAGTAAGTGGAACGTAGAGTGGTTGTTGAGCACAGCAGTATGTGGAAAATAATATTGGGACAGTAGCTGTAGCAGTACCACTCACCAAAAGTACAAGGCTTAACTCCTGCTGACTTTTCACCCTGCATCGTGTTGAATGAATGAATGAATGAATGCTGCAGTGCTGTTGGATCAATGTTTACGTTCTTGGTTCAAATGGTTCAAATGGCTCTGAGCACTATGGGACTCAACTGCTGAGGTTATTAGTCCCCTAGAACTTAGAACTAGTTAAACCTAACTAACCTAAGGACATCACAAACATCCATGCCCGAGGCAGGATTCGAACCTGCGACCGTAGCGGTCTTGCGGTTCCAGACTGCAGCGCCTTTAACCGCACGGCCACTTCGGCCGGCTTACGTTCTTGAGTCCGTAGATTTCTCAGATGAAGCCTGTCGCATCATAGACGGAATACTCAGTTGTCATAATACTCATACAGGGTGAAAAGTATTTAAACCGACAAACTCTGGGAGGTTGTAGGGTGTATCAAAACAAATATTTTTCTCTAATGTCATTTTTTCCTATGAGGGTTATTTAAACCGTACTACGTAGCGCACCACAACGGACGAGCTGCACAGCGGGTTTATCAACAACAATATCCTAATCGCCGTATCCCGCATCATACGACCTTTGCTGCTGCGTACCAACGTCTGCGTGAGACCGGGTCATTTAGCAGATTACCTGGACAGGGACGCCGTCGCACGGTAAGAACGCTGCAATTTGAGGAAGCTGTGTTGGAGCATGTGAAGGGGCATCCTTCAATCAGCACTCGTGCAATTGCACGTAACATGGAGACGAATCAGACGAATGTAAGAACAGTCCTTCGAGATCAATTGTTACGTCCATTTCACTTACAGCGTGTCCATAACCTGGAACCAGTTGATTATCCACCCAGAGTACAGTTTTCGCAGTGGTACCTGGAACAGTGTGAAATGCATCCTACATTTCCATCCTCTGTGTTGTTTACCGATGAAGTAACGTTCGTGCGTGGTGGAGTCTTCAACATGCACAATTCGCATGTTTGAAGTGAGGATAACCCACATGCCACAGTTACTAGCGCTCATCAAGTGCGGTTCTTCGTTAATGTGTGGGTCGGTGTTGTTGGGGACTGTTTAATTGGGCCGTATCTGCTACCTACGCCATTAAATGGCAGGCGCTATTACAATTTTCTCGCCAGAGCATTGCCGGAATTGCTGGAAGACGTTTCGCCCCCTACAAGACAAAGCATGTGGTTCCAACATGACAGGGCGCCAGCACATTTCAGTCACCGCGTGCGTCGATTCCTGGACCATCGGTTCCCAGAAACATGGATTGGCAGAGATGGTCCTGAACCATGGCCTGCTCGATCCCCAGATATGCCCCCTCTGGAATTTTTTTGTATGGGGACAGATGCGCAATCTTGTTTACGCAACCCCTCTTGCATCAGAAGAGGATCTGGTTGTCCGGATAGTAGCAGCAGCAGGAACAATTCAGGATACTCCTGGGGTTTTTGGCCGTGTCAGACAGAACATGATCCGACAGTGTGACCTTTGTTTATGTGTCAATGGAGGCATTTTTGAAAATCTACTGTAATTGAAATTGGGTTGTGTTAATGTGTTGTCTCTTGGCCATTAACAAATGGAAAAGTGTTTGTTGGTTTAATTAAGTTGCCGCCAGAGAAATTTTCCTCTACTCGTTTAAATACTCCTCATAAAAAAAAATGACATTGGGGAAAAATATTTGTTGATGTCCCCTACAACCTCCCAGTGTTTGACGGTTTAAATACTTTTCACACTGTATATGGGCCGCTGCAACTCTCCCACGCTACAGTTGCGAAGATTCATTGCCGAATTCCATAAGCATGACAAAAGATAACGCCAGCTATAGTCGATTTTACGTCGGATGTTCCGGGTCTTAAACCCGCGCACAGCGGAGAGTGAACTTATTCTCTGCAGGAACTGAACTTTTCCTTACTTTCCCTTTTAGCGCTTGAGGTGACTGCTGAGACACTTCCTTCAACAAGGCCGCGGCTCACATCCTTCCCCGTATCCGTTCACCGGAGGTAATGCGTAATGCGTAATCTCTGACTACTTCAACGTCGATGAGACGTTCAGGTCTAATTCTTTCCTCTTGTAAATCCATGCAAAAACATCGAACTCCAACTGTTTTCAGAAAGCGCGGAATTTAGCATATTCAGTTAAGCAGAAAGTAATTTCGTCACTGAATGAACTGACTCCGTCAGTTAGGAACAAAGTCCTACATGGTAGTGTGTAGCTTCACTGCTGACAGCCCCGACTGACGTCGAACTTCGACCTAGTTCGAGGGAAGTCTGCCTCCTCTCCGTGACCAGTGTGTTCAATGAATAAGGGACGGGCACGCAAATGCTGCTACGTCTCAACAAGAAGTTCAGAAGCACGTCGGCGCTCCTGTTGCGACGTACCGTCGCTGGCGAGAGATGTGTCCTCGTGTTAATTATACTGGCTTTCAACAACTAACGGCAGTAGCCTGTGAAAGCAATAAGTATCTCCCTGTATTTGAATACAGCTCAAATAAGACTTAGTACACTATGCAGTTATCTATTATGAAGTACTGTCTCAGGAATTCTGCGTAAATATTCAGTCGGATCTTGGTAAGACTTCAAAGTGCTGCAAAGACTAGCAACTTGCTTTAAACATTCGCGAACGTAAAACGAAAAAACGTATTATCCAGTGATCAACGAGGCACAAGTAGAACTGGTCAACTCGTATAAGTAACTGGGTGTAACATTCTGTAGGGATATGAGATGAACGATGTCGTAGGCTTAGTCATAGGTAGAGCGGGCGGCATACTTGACTTCATGAAATATATTCGCAAAATTCCAATAGTGTACCACCACAGTTATACAATGTACTGGAAGCAAATGAAAATTTGTGCCGGACCGGGGTTCGAAACCATATTTTCCGCTTTACGCAAGCGGTCGCTTTAACCTCTTCGGCTATCCGAACACACTTCACGGACACACCTAAGCATCCGTATGCTCTAGTGTCTGCTTCCCATAGTGCTCGCACGATTGTGTTTCCCGCAGAGGGAGAGACTGAATGTAGTTTTCCCGTAAGGTTGCCTTGGTTCTGGCATGAGATACATTAGTACAGTGTCTGTATTTGACATAGTCTGTGAAGTTCGAGGTTTGCATGCATGCCCGAAGGAACTTTGCATGGAACTAAAAAATGGTTCAAATGGCCCTGAGCACTATGGGACTTAACATCTGTGGTCATCAGTCCCCTAGAACTTAGAACTACTTAAACCTAACTAACCTAAGGACATCACACACATCCATGCCCGAGGCAGGATTCGAACCTGCGACCGTAGCAGTCGCGCGGTTCCGTACTGAGCGCCTAGAACCGCTAGACCACCGCGGCCGGCTGCATCGAACTTCAAAGACATTGTTAAGTATAGACACTGCAGTTATTTATACATGATGGGCAGCAGTAGGGAAATTTCGTCAGTTCACAGAAGGAGACTGGGTACAAAACACTAGTGCGACCCATCCTAGAATACTGCTGTAGTGTGTGGCACCCGTACCAAATAGTACTAACAGGGGACGAGGATGTGAGAATGCCACGGAGGTGATGAAGGAACTGAACTTCCAGACATTTGAAGATAGAAGTAAACTGTCACTAGAAAACATACACAGTTTCAAGAACAAGATTTGAATGAAGAATGTACGGATATACTACAGCCCCTACGCATCGCTCCCGTAGGAATAGCGAGGACACGATTAGACGAATTACAATGAACACAGAGGCGACTGAACCATCATTTTTCCCGCACTCCATACGTGAATGTAACGGAAAGAAGCCCTAATAACTGGTACAGTGGGAAGTACCCTGTGCCATGCACTTCACAGTGGCATGCAGAGTATTGGTCTATACGTCGATTTGTATTTTGTGGTAATCAATAATCCTATATGCACCTTGTTATAATAAATATGCGGAGAACTGACCAAACTGATGACGTATTTGTGTGTTTCTCCATTTAATTAAAAGAACTTTTGGTAAACACAGTATTTAGGTAATACTCTTAAGTCACCTATAGATTGTGGAAAGGATTTTGTTAATATTCTATCTCCAAAATGCTGAAAGATTTTCTGTAAATGGTGTAAATCAAGTATAGGAGTTTTCTCAACCCATCATTGTCCCTCGGTTTTTGCCTGCTAGTTACAAATGAGTACTGGTGGACTGAATTATCCTTCTTAAGCACCCAGCGAGATATCGTTCAGTGATGAAAGTAAGAACTACACACTAATTACAATTGAAGTCATCTGAATTAGAACAAAAATATACGATCCCGGCGTAAACTTTCTTTCGCGAACAATCGCAATCATTTTTTGAAAGATGTAACCACCATTTGATTGGACAACAGGTTTTATTCCACAATCTATATTTCGTCCTTAGCCTTTTTTCAGGTCTTACTATTATCTAAAATCATTATACTTGAATAGAACACGGTCATCGTCAAAATATGTATCTTTGGTGATATAAACCAATTTTGTCAATACTAAATGATAGAACGTTTGTCTAACAGGCTAAATTACTGGCAATTAACATGACTTGTTTACTTGGTATGGTCTTGGAATAAAATAGATGAGCAAATCAAAGGTTTAAATTTCGCTACACAGTGTCTAAGCAACCACTGGGATGTCTTTATGATGGTCTTTGACATTCGTTTCACTTATGTTTTTCAGTGGCGGCTTAGACACAATGTAGCGAAATTTAAACCCATGATTTGGTCATCTGTTTTATTCCACAACCGTACCAAGTGAATAAGTCATGCTAATTTCCAGTAAATTAGCCTATTACACAAATTTTCTCGCATTTACTTTTGACTAAATTGGTTTATATAACCGAAGATCCATATTTTGACAATGTCTTGTGTTCTTGTCAAGTCTAATGATTTTATGTACTTGTAACACTTGAAAATGGCCTAAGGCCGAAATCTAGATTGTGGAATAAAATCTGTTGTACAGTCAAATGGCGGTTACATTTTTTAAAAAGCAGAATCGTTAATCGCAATCATCTTGCACGACGTCCCCACATTTTTTAAGAAACTACGTAGTACCTGTACCCCAGCCCCCTTTTAAGTGCTTGATTTTTGCAGCAAGAACAGAAAACCCATTGGAGTTTCAGTTTTTGTGCCACACGGAGAGTTGCATTATGGTGCCAGTTATCTTCGTTCAGAAAACTTTGTTTCACATGTGACCTTTTGTCTCAAAGAACACCGCCTGACGGCAAAATCTGTACCGCTAGAATGGCTGGAACTTAAAAGTAATACTTTGCAACATGAGTACATATACCGTATATAGAAGGACCTCGTATTCGGTGAGCTATCAGTAGTATGGTAGGCGCAGTCTCTTGAAGCCCTAGACGCAGTTACGTGACGAGGTTTACATGTGAACAGTTGTGTGTTGCACGTGGTGCTGCGGGCATCGATATGCTTTTGTTGCCTGCATGGCAGTTGTAAGCGATAACGCTGTTATTGGTTTGTTAATGATAGCCTTTGCAGAGGCACGTGATGCTAATGTTGGCCGTTCTGTTTGTTTACAGCCATGGCGAGGATCTCATCGTCACACCGTTCGCACAGATTCTGGCCAGCCTGCGCTCGGTCAGGAACAACTTCCTGTGCCTCACTAATGTTCCAACTGCTAAGTAAGTACCACTCACTGCTTTCTTTTCCACCCATAGCTCAGCTTCCATATTCTGTTTGCATATTTTCGACTACTTCAGCTCCTGCGTCATTATTACGCTTCGAAAGAGATAGCATAATGAGTGAATCTAGTGTGAAAAAAGGCTAGCTGTTAACGTACGTTGAAATAATTTATCGTCGCCGCCGGAAAATTCATTTAGATAATGTGCACACTAGTTTACTCCAGATTATTTAATTGTGTTTGAGTCACACATAGGGCTGCTGTCTTGCAAAAAAGCTTCTTGTGTCGTGTTATTACTGGAGGTGGTTAGAGATAGATGGGGCACCAGAGATAACGTGATTTCAGCGTACCATTATTGCTTTTGTGTGCAGCATCAATAAACTGAAAACATTAGTGCGGAAGATTTTCTAATAAATCCCCTTCTTAGGTAGAACTACACTCATGCTCATAAATTAAGGATAATTTCAGAATGTGGTGCCACACAATGTGGTACTACACAAAACTGGTGCTAATAGCATAGGCACATAAGGAACACACAAGCCACAGATCTGTAAGTCCACGGTAAGTTGAGAAAACCGTCCCAAAACACATGTGCTACAAAACGCCACTGTTTCCTGCGCATGTACCCCGACATCAATATGGGATATGATCACCGTGCACCCGGATACAGGCCGCACAACGGGTTCGCATGGTGGTCGAGCAGCTGCTGGGGTATAGCCTCCCATTCTTGCACCAGTGCCTGTCGGAGCTCCTGAAGTGTAGTAGGGGTTTGAAACGTGCACCGATACGTCGACCGAGAGCATCCCAGGCGTGCTCGATGGGGTTTAAGTCTGGAGAACAGGTAGGCCACTCCATTCGCCTGATATCTTCTGTTACAAGGTACTCCTCCACGATGGCAGCTCGGTGAGGCTGTGCGTTATCATCCATCAGGAGGAAGATGGGACCCACTGCACTCCTGAAAAGGCGAATATAATGGTGCAAAATGATGTCCCGATACACCTGACCTGTTACAGTTCCTCTGTCAAAGACATGTAGGGGTGTACGTGCACCGCCGGCCGAAGTGGCCGCGCGGTTCTGGCGCTGCAGTCTGGAACCGCGAGACCGCTACGGTCGCAGGTTCGAATCCTGCCTCGGGCATGGATGTGTGTGATGTCCTTAGGTTAGTTAGGTTTAACTAGTTCTAAGTTCTAGGGGACTAATGACCTCAGCAGTTGAGTCCCATAGTGCTCAGAGCCATTTGAACCATTTGTACGTGCACCAGTCATAATCCAACCCCACACCATCAAACCACGACCTCCATACAGGTTCCTTTCAAGGACATTAAGAGGTTGCTATCTGGTTCCTGGTTCACGCCAGATGAAAACCCGGCGAGAATGACTGTTCAGACTATACCTGGACTCGTCCGTGAACATAATCTGGGACCACTGTTCTAATGACCATGTGCTGTGTTCATGACACCAGGCTTTACGGGCTCTCCTGTGACCAGGGGTCAGTGGAATGCACCTTGCAGGTCTCCGGGCAAATAAACCATGTCTGTTCAGTCGTCTGTAGACTGTGTGTCTGGAGACCCACCCCCTATTCCAGTGCCTGCGGAAAGGTCCCGAGCAAGGCTACCTACAGTACCCGTGGCCGTCTGCGGCCACTGATGGTGAGATATCGGTCTTCTTGTGGTGTTGTACACTGTGGACGTCCCAAACTTCAGCGTGTGGACACGTTTCCTGTCTCCTGGAATCGTTGTCATAATCTTGAGATAACACTTTGTGGGACACGGAGGGCCCGTGCTACGACCTGCTGTGTTTGACCAGCCTCCAGTCGCTCTAGTATTCTACCCCTCATAACGTCATCAATATGTGTTCTTTGAGCCATTTTCAACACACAGTCACCATTAGCACGTCTGAAAACGTCTGCACACTTACTCGCTGCACCGTGCTGTGACATGCACCAACACACCTCTGCGTGTGTGTACTGCTGCCAGCGCCACCATGCAATGACCACAGGTCAAATGCACCTCATGGTCACACCCCGAGGTGATTTAAACCCACAAACCGCCCACCAGAACGTTGTTTCACCATGTATCAGCACTATCCTTAATTTATGAGAGTGAGTGTACATACACTGAAAGGAAAAGGGCGCTTCCGCAGGCCCTCGTTACAACTACTTTATATGTATGAATTGTAATTACGATTGTTAAACGATGATGGTGTTACAAGCTAAAAAATGCTTGTAACGAGAATAAACAAATAACAGTAGGAGAATAATATTTTAGTCCTTTCTGTTCTGAAATATGACGACTATTCTAATCCTGGCTTCGGATATCTGACTTCGGTGACAGTGACCACAGAGTGAATGTTAAATATTGTTTTGAGAGTGACTGTGTTTCGAGTCGATGGTAGATTTGGGCCGTCCGCAAAAGTCGTCACATTATCTCCGTTCGTAATCACAGTTTTAAATCAGAGCTTGTGTTCCGTTCAAACATCTAAATACGATTTTACTTAAGCTGAAGTAACTTAGAAGGTGAAACATCTAAATGTAATTCTGAAACTGCTGAGTGAAATTGAACGTACTGTCTCTTTGCCTGTCTTTATCGTTTCATATCTGACCTGCAGAATTATTCCTGACAAAAACAACTCAAACGCAATCTGACTCTTCAAATAATTAACACAAAAGAATGGCTCTGAATTAGAAGGAATCCTAACAATAAACTATACATTTCATAAGACACTTACCTCACAAAAAATCTTCATTACACGAACTACAGCAATACAGCAAGAACCACTACACCCAGCTAAGTAAAAGATTCTAACTACTGTAGGCTCTAACTACTAATAGGCATGTGGTTAGCAAAGGAAAGATTTTGTTGCAGAGCAAATAATGTATTTAACAAATTGTACCTTAACAATGTCACATTCAGTTCCAAAAATTATATAATCAAATGGTTCAAATGGCTCTGAGCACTATGCGACTTAACTTCTGAGGTCATCAGTCGCCTAGAACTTAGAACTAATTAAACCTAACTAACCTAAGGACATCACACACATCCATGCCCGAGGCAGGATTCGAACCTGCGGACGTAGCGGTCGCTCGGCTCCAGACTGTAGCGCCTAGAACCGCACGGCCACTCCGGCCGGCAATTATATAATCATCAACAATATAAAATCTCTATGACGGACACGTCCAGTCCGTTCGCTCGCGCTAACACTTCAGACCGCTAACCTCCATCACAGCTAACTACTAACTTACAACGTCCATCACCGCTGGCTATTCACCTCCAGCAGCGAGTCCGACCAGCCACAGAGTGTCTCTTATAGAGGGCGCACAGCGCTGTCAGACTTATTAATGCAGTCTATCGCGCTGTCAACACATAAACAGGCTACTTACACCGTCACTAACGATGTCGACGGAAAGTTAAACCCAAATTTTCCTTCCCTCCTTCAGTTTCCAAACTTAGTCATTAGGTATGCAGATCGGTTATTTGATTTATTTCTGGACACTGTTCAGTGACGTGAAAGTTGCGTTTTATATCCTATTCGCAAAGGTTCAGTTACTGAACGAGGGGAGTTCAATAAACAACGCAATACTCTGTTTCTGAAACCAGGTTGATTTTATTCAGGATTCCAATACACCATGTTATTCCCCACCCGTTTGGCGACAAAACCCTATTTTCCGACATAATCTCCTTTCAGACGCCACCTTTGCTGTGAGGGTCTGTATGCCCGCATGGCACCACTCTACTGGTCGACGTCGAAGACGTCTTCCTGCAACAATAACCTCCCCAACACACACATACTGTTTCCCGCAGAGTGCATCCTCTGTAGGATGGATGAGGAGGAACAGCTCAATGAAGTTTTGTGAGCACCTCTCGGGTGTGCAGACTTATGTGAGACATTACGTTGTCATAGTGAAGGACAAGTTCGTTTGTATTCTTGTGGCGACGAATATGCTGAAGTCCTTTCTTCAATTTCCTGATGGTAACGCAACTTTGTGCTGCAGGCCAGCACGCGGGAGATCAGAAAGGTTTCTACGACGTTGATGCGATTATAACAGACGCCTCGCCCAACGACTCATCGTGCTTTTGTTCACAGTAAGGTCTCGGTAGATATTCTGCAAGCGCCTATGGATATCTGCGATGCTCTGGTTTTCCGCTAAGAGAAACACAATGAGAGCTCTCTGCTTGGGTCACCCCTCCGTTAAAGACGCCATTTTGAAGGCTATGTACAGCGCCGAAAACCTATCGGAACTTCATGAAATTATAAGGGCTGAAGCAGCAATATTCCACGATGTCCCACAACAAATTCCGCATATTTTCAATCGAAATTGACAGAGAAAAAAATATGTTGCATTACTTATTGAACTCCCCTCGTACATCAACGAAGGAAACCAGTGCAGAGAAAAAGAAAAATGATTAAACAGAGTGACCTTCGTAGGCTTACACGGAGCATAACCATGCCACGTACGGATTAGGCTGTCATAAAACGAAATACACATTACTGAAACTGTTGAATGTTATTGACAAAATGGTTCAAATGGCTCTGAGCACTATGGGACTTAACTACTGTGGTCATCAGTCCCCTAGAACGTAGAACTACTTAAACCTAACTAACCTAAGGACATCACACACATCCATGCCCGAGGCAGGATTCGAACCTGCGACCGTAGCAGTCGCGCGGTTCCGGACTGCGCGCCTAGAACCACTAGACCACCGCGGCCGGCCGTTATTGACAATCACTGTTCATGACTAACTAATAGACTGTTGTGCCCTTTTCGGTTTCTGTTTACTTCTATAACATAAAGCTATGTTACGCAGCATACCTAGCCGTTAATGTTCTTTTGTGCGGTATAATGTTCTTGCAAAAAAAAAAAAAAAAAAAAAAAAAAAAAAAAAAAAAAAAACCACTCCGCTGCTTCTATCGAATAGTCATTTCTGCTTGTGACTAACAAAATCAAAACAGAAATTCCATTCGTAGTTTCCACGCTGACAAGCAGGATGGTTTATATCGTCCATGCAGTGAGCGAAATTTTTAATTTTCGAATTTTCCCATTTTTCTTTACCATAAATTTTAATAATTTTATTGTTATTAGATTTTGGTGAGTTAGATGTATGCACTTATCGTTGAAATTAATAGTCGGTCCTCAGTTTAATTCTTCGGTCAGCGCTATATCTTCGTACATTTTTCCCCACATTGTGTGCATCGGCCATCTGTCGTAGTATCAAGAACAGTGCAATACGTAAACCAGAACTAACAAAAGCACATCCTACGAATACGCTGCCATTTTCGTACTGTTGCACCTTTTTCTCGGAAACAATCTTTGCGCAAAATTAAGTTCACACCACTGTGTTCCCTATTCGTTGCACTATTATAGTATGCTTTTTTATGCAGGGTGTTACAAAAAGGTACGGCCAAACTCTCAGGAAACATTCCTCACACAAAAATAAATAAAAGATGTTACGTGGACTTGTGTCCGGAAACGCTTACTTTCCATGTTAGAGCTCATTTTAGTTTCGTCAGTGTGGACTGTACTTCCTGGATTCACCGCCAGTTGGCCCAATTGAAGGACGGTAATGTTGACTTCGGTGCTTGTGTTGACATGCGACTCATTGCTCTACAGTACTAGTATCAAGCACATCAGTACGTAGCATCAACAGGTTAGTGTTCATCACGAACGTGGTTTTGCAGTCCGTGCAATGCTTACAAATGCGGAGTTGGCAGATGCCCATTTGATGTATGGATTAGCACGGGGCAATAGCCGTGGCGCTGTATGTTTGTATCGAGACAGATTTCCAGAACGAAGGTGTCCCGACAGGAATACGTTCGAAGCAATTGATCGGCGTCCTAGGGAGCACGGAACATTCCAGCCTATGACTCGCGACTGGGGAAGACCTAGAACGACGAGGACACCTGCAATGGACGAGGCAATTCTTCGTGCAGTTGACGATAACCCTAATGTCAGCGTCAGAGAAGTTGCTGCTGTACAAGGTAACGTTGACCACGTCACTGTATGGAGAGTGCTACGGGAGAACCAGTTGTTTCCGTACCATGTACAGCGTGTGCAGGCACTATCAGCAGCCGGTGGCCTCCACGGGTACACTTCTACGAATGGTTCATCGAACAATGTGTCAATCCTCATTTCAGTGCAAATGTTCTCTTTACGGATGAGGCTTCATTCCAACGTGATCAAATTGTAAATTTTCACAATCAACATGTGTGGGCTGACGAGAATCCGCACGCAATTGTGCAATCACGTCATTAACACAGATTTTCTGTGAACGTTTGGGCAGGCATTGTTGGTGATGTCTCGATTGGGCCCCATGTTCTTCCACCTACGCTCAATGGAGCACGTTATCATGATTTCGTACGGGATAGTCTACCTGTGCTGCTGGAACATGTGCCTTTACAAGTACGACACAACGTGTGGTTCATGCACGATGGAGCTCCTGCACATTTCAGTCGAAGTGTTCGTACGCTTCTCAACAACAGATTCGGTGACCGATGGATTGGTAGAGGCGGACCAATTCCATGGCCTCCACGCACTCCTGACCTCAACCCTCTTGACTTTCATTTATGGAGGCGTTTGAAATCTCTTGTCTACGCAACCCCGGTACCAAATGTAGAGACTCTTCGTGCACGTATTGTGGATGGCTGTGATACAATACGCCATTCTCCAGGGCTGCATCAGCTCTTCAGGGATTCCATGCGACGGAGGGTGGATGCATGTATGCTCGCTAACGGAGGACGTATTGAACATTTCCTGTAACAAAGTGTTTGAAGTCACGCTGGTACGTTCTGTTGCTGTGTGTTTCCATTCCACGATTAATGTGATTTGAAGAGAAGTAATAAAATGAGCTCTAACATGGACACATGTCCACATAACATATTTTCTTTCTTTGTGTGTGAGGAATGTTTCCTGAAAGTTTGGCCGTACCTTTTTGTAACACCCTGTATAAACACTCGATAATGACATAAAAGGACGAGATAAGGTGTAGAGCGAAGAAGTAGCCTAAACAGTGTACAGCCAAAGTGGGAAAACGCTGCCTCCATTTAGTAGTATCAAAGGTTGCGCAGGATTAGTGAACGGGCTTATCGGTACACATTTTTGGCCAAGCATGCGGCAGCATGTGTAGCAGAGCGCGCGTTCTTCAAACGCGCAGTGCGCTTTCGAGGTGAAGGTCAAAGGTAGGCGCCTCTGAGCCGTGAAAGGCGAGGAGGGCAGCCAGGGGCCTTTCGTGACCAGCGGCCGAGAAGCGGACGCGGACGGCGGCTGGCCGATGGCCGCGTCCGGTCTGCGTTAAGCAGGCGCCTCGCCGCCCCCACCACTCCATTGCCGCATTCCGCTCTAGTTAAGAAAGCCGCTGCCGCCGCTGCTCTTCCACTTCCTACATCACACGCCCTCAACAAAAGCGACCACTTGTTGATATATCGCTGAAATTTAAAAAAAAAAAGTCGTGCTAGCCATACACGTTGTTCCTCGAGAACAGAGATGATGACCAACTGGAAACATTAATAATAAAATCCCTCTACTCTCACTTACAAAAGCGGTTTTACTTCACCAACGTACAATTCGAAGTCACAGCTTCATCATCAGGGCTTTGTAGTGTAAGGACCTTCGTTCGGGTAGCAGAGCGTATGTTCTACTAACCATTTAATCTTATCTTCATCACCACTGTAAGTAGGATGTTTAGGTTTTTATATTGGTAACGCCACGTAGCGCTCGGTATGAAAATCACTGGCTGTGTTGCGTGCAGTCTGTGGCTGGTTGGCATTGTTGTATTATTCGCTACCCGTGGTCTAGGGGTAGCGTCTTTGATTCATAATCAAAACGTCTTCGGTCCCGGGTTCGATCCCCGCCACTGCCTAAATTTTGATAAATAATCAGCATTGGCGGCCGAAGACTTCCGGCATGAGAAGCCAGCCTCATTCTGCCAACGGCCTTGTCAAAGAGGGCGGAGGAGCGGATAGAGGTTCAGGGCACTATCTTGTCCTAGGGGTGGGAAATTGCCCCTAAAGGCGGAAGAATCAGCAATGATCAACGACATGAGGATGCAGAAGGCAATGGAAACCACTGCATTAAAGACACGTAACGTGTATCCACAGGACATGTGGCCTGTAATTGAAGAAGTGTCATGATGATCTCTCCATTGGCAAAAGATTCCGGAATAGTCCCCCATTCGGATCTCCGGGAGGGGACTGCCAAGGGGGAGGTTACCATGAGAAAAAGATTGAATAATCAACGAAAGGATAACGTTCTACGAGTCGGGGCGTGGAATGTCAGAAGCTTGAACGTGGTAAGGAAACTAGAAAATCTGAAAAGGGAAATGCAAAGGCTCAATCTAGATATAGTAGGGGTCAGTGAAGTGAAGTGGAAGGAAGACAAGGATTTCTGGTCAGATGAGTATCGGGTAATATCAACAGCAGCAGAAAATGGTATAACAGGTGTAGGATTCGTTATGAATAGGAAGGTAGGGCAGAGGGTGTGTTACTGTGAACAGTTCAGTGACTGGGTTGTTCTAATCAGAATCGACAGCAGACCAACACCGGCAACGATAGTTCAGGTATACATGCCGACGTCGCAAGCTGAAGATGAACAGATAGAGAAAGTGTATGAGGATATTGAAAGGGCAATGCAGTATGTAATGGGGGACGAAAATCTAATAGTCATGGGCGACTGGAATGCAGTTGTAGGGGAAGGAGTAGAAGAAAAGGTTACAGGAGAATATGGGCTTGGAACAAGGAATGAAAGAGGAGAAAGACTAATTGAGTTCTGTAACAAGTTTCAACTAGTAATAGCGAATACCCTGTTCAAGAATCACAAGAGGAGGTGGTATACTTGGAAAAGGCCGGGAGATACGGGAAGATTTCAATTAGATTACATCATGGTCAGACAGAGATTCCGAAATCAGATACTGGATTGTAAGGCGTACCCAGGAGCAGATATAGACTCAGATCACAATATAGTAGTGATGAAGTGTAGGCTGAAGTTCAAGACATTAGTCAGGAAGAATCAATACGCAAAGAAGTGGGATACGGAAGTACTGAGGAATGACGAGATACGTTTGAAGTTCTCTAACGCTATAGATACAGCAATAAGGAATAGCGCAGTAGGCAGTACAGTTGAAGAGGAATGGACATCTCTAAAAAGGGCCATAACAGAAGTTGGGAAGGAAAACATAGGTACAAAGAAGGTAACTGCGAAGAAACCATGGGTAACAGAAGAAATACTTCAGTTGATTGATGAAAGGAGGAAGTACAAACATGTTCCGGGAAAATCAGGAATACAGAAATACAAGTCGCTGGGGAATGAAATAAATAGGAAGTGCAGGGAAGCTAAGACGAAATGGCTGCAGGAAAAATGTGAAGACATCGAAAAAGATGTGATTGTCGGAAGGACAGACTCAGCATACAGGAAAGTCAAAACAACCTTTGGTGACATTAAAAGCAACGGTGGTAACATTAAGAGTGCAACGGGAATTCCACTGTTAAATGCAGAGGAGAGAGCAGATAGGTGGAAAGAATACATTGAAAGCCTCTATGAGGGTGAAGATTTGTCTGTGATAGAGGAAGAAGGGAGGCAGAAGGGATAGATAACATTCCATCAGAATTTCTAAAATCATTGGGGGAAGTGGCAACAAAACGATTATTCACGTTGGTGTGTAGAATATATGAGTCTGGCGACATACCATCTGACTTTCGGAAAAGCATCATCCACACAATTCCGAAGACGGCAAGAGCTGACAAGTGCGAGAATTATCGCACAATCAGCTTAACAGCTCATGCATCGAAGCTGCTTACAAGAATAATATACAGAAGAATGGAAAAGAAAATTGAGAATGCGCTAGGTGACGATCAGTTTGGCTTTAGGAAAAGTAAATGGACGAGAGAGGCAATTCTGACGTTACGGCCAATAATGGAAGCAAGGCTAAAGAAAAATCAAGACACTTTCATAGGATTTGTCGACCTGGAAAAAGCGTTCGACAATATAAAATGGTGCAAGCTGTTCGAGATTCTGAAAAAAGTTGGGGTAAGCTATAGGGAGAGACGGGTCATATACAATATGTACAACAACCAAGAGGGAATAGTAAGAGTGGACGATCAAGAACGAAGTGCTCGAATTAAGAAGGGTGTAAGACAAGGCTGTAGCCTTTCGCCCCTACTCGTCAATGTATACATCCAGGAATCAATGATGGAAATAAAAGAAAGGTTCAGGAGTGGAATTAAAATACAAGGTGAAAGTATATCAATGATACGATTCGCTGATGACATTGCTATCGTGAGTGAAAGTGAAGAAGAATTAAATGATCTGCTGAACGGAATGAACAGTCTAATGAGTACACAGTATGGTTTGAGAGTAAATCGGAGAAAGACGAAGGTAATGAGAAGTTGTAGAAATGAGAACAGCGAGAAACTCAACATCAGGATTGATGGTCACAAAGTCAATGAAGTTAAGGATAATTCTGCTACCTTGGCAGTAAAATAACCAATGACGGACGGAGTAAGGAGGACATCAAAAGCAGACTCGCTATGGCAAAAAAGGCATTTCTGGCCAAGAGAAGTCTACTAACATCAAATACCGGCTTTAATTTGAGGAAGAAATTTCTGAGGATGTACGTCTGGAGTACAGCATTGTATGGTAGTGAAACATGGACTGTGGGAAAACCGGAACAGAAGAGAATCGAAGCATTTGAGATGTGGTGCTATAGACGAATGTTGAAAATTAGGTGGACTGATAAGGTAAGGAATGAGGAGGTTCTGTGCAGAATCGGAGAGGAAAGGAATATGTGGAAAACACTGATAAGGAGAAGGGACAGGATGATAGGACATCTGCTAAGACATGAGGGAATGACTTCCATGGTACTAGAGGGAGCTGTAGAGGGCAAAAACTGTAGAGGAAGACAGAGATTGGAATACGTCAAGCAAATAATTGAGGACGTAGGTTGCAAGTGCTACTCTGAGATGAAGAGGTTAGCACAGGAAAGGAATTCGTGGCGGGCCGCATCAAACCAGTCAGTAGACTGATGACCAAAAAAGTGTTGGGCAGTTGGATGTGAACAGCGCGTAGCGTTGCGCAGTTGGAGGTGAGCCGCCAGCAGTGGTAGATGTGGGGAGAGAGATGGTGGAGTTTTGAGAGCGGGCGATATGGACGTGTGTCCATCAGAAAGAGTAAATTTGTAATACTGTATATCATGAACTGATTATATATATGAGTTTGAATATTATTAAGGTAAATACATTGTTTGTTCTCTATCAAAATATCTCATTTGCTAACTATGCCTATCAGTAGTTACTGACTTCAGTAGTTAGAATCCTTCATTTAGCAAGCAGTATTGGCGCTCGCAGTAGTTCGAGTAACGAAGATTTTTGTGAGGTAAGTGATTCATGAATGTTAGTCAGGGCCATTCTTTTGTAGGGATTATTGAAAGTCAGATTACGTTGCGCTAAAAATATTGTGTGTCAGTTTAGTGTTGATCAGAATAAGTAAAGAGCGAAATGTCTGAGTACGTTCAGTTTTGCTCAGCTGTTTGAAAATCAAATAACATAAGGGGTTTATCAGCACAGTAATACATAAATTTTTCTAAGGGGAGGTTTCACCACCACCACAGTGGCATTACGTGAAATCTATTGACGAAAAAAACGATGTAGCAAAAAATAATTAATGTAGAGTTACGAAATTTCGGGAATACATTTTTCAGGGTAACATATTTAAGTGATTCAAATTGCAGGATCACGGGTTAATACAAGCGAGAGATAAGCCATTGCAAATGTGAAATGATGGCGCACTAATAACGGGTGTAATCGGCTGAAGGTTGAATGCAAGCATGGAAACGTGCATGCATAGTGTTGTACAGGTCCTGGTGTTAGTTTGTGGGATGTTGTTCCGTTGGTTGGTCGCCAGCCGGGGTGGCCGAGCGGTTCTAGGCGCTACAGTCTGGAACCGCGCGACCGCTGCGGTCGCAGATTCGAATCCTGCCTCGGGCATGGGTCTGTGTGGCGTCCTTAGGTTAGTTAGGTTTAAGTAGTTCTAAGTTCTAGGGGACTGATGACCTCAGAAGTTAAGTCCCATAGTGCTCAGAGCCAGTTGGTTGGCCATACAGGGACGGTTAATGCTGTTTGTGGATGACGCTGGAACTGTCGTCCGATGATGTCCCATTTGTGCTCGATTGAAGACAGATCTGGTGATGGAGCAGGGCAATGCAACATGTCGACACGCTGTAAAGCATGTAATCTTACAACAGCAGTATGTGGGCGACCGTTACGCTGTTGGCAAATACTACCTGGAATACCGTTCATGAATGGCAGCACAATAGGTCGAATCACCTGGTTGGCGTACAAATTAGCAATAATGGTCCGTGAGATAGCCACGAGAGTGCTCCTGCTGTCACAGGGTAGTCAGTCGCATCTCAGACCGTAACTCCAGGTGTAGGTGCAGTATGTCTAGGACGCAGACAGGTTGGTTGCCGGCTCTCAACTGACCTCCCAATCAACACACGGTAGTGCTACGTGGCCGTCCGGAGCGCGGTTTTCTTGCAGCCGTACATTCTCATGACCACCGCTGGCAGCAACCGTGTCCAGTGGCTACATTCTTGCCAAGTCGTTCTGCATTATCGCAGAAGGAAGATTCAGTTTTCATTAAACTTACTAAACTATCTCGTCCAGACCCAGTGAGGTGTTGATAATGACGTCTTTACCGAATTAAGGGCATTCTTGACTAACATCAACTCACCACGTGCAATCTCGAAGGTAAATAACGTTCACGACCGTTACAGCTTGTATTTAAAGCACACATGATTTGCACCCTCATACTGGCTCCTCTTATGCAGCTGGCGCGGAACTGTAATACACATAATGTTACAGACGTAGAAACACGCCTACCTACTTTCGTGTATGTCGCTCAGTTCCTCCTTGGTGTTGCGTTTTTTTTCCGTCAGCGTAGAAATACGTGCGACAGGTGTCCAAACGACGCCAGATAGTCTCTCTCGACCATTAATACGATACATTCATTTCGTTTCAGTGAGATCTTAATTACAATTTGAGAAACTGTGGTGGAATAGACACAGAATTAAAGAATATTATACGGGGTTCATGGAGGTATGTTCCGTGTATGCAATTAAATGAAAGGCAGTTTGTTTCTTGCCACACGTGTTTCGCTCTTTTTATTTATGAAGCATTTTCAGTGACCTGTTATACATGTTACTTTTTGTACATAGCCGGCCGGAGTGGCCGAGCGGTTCTAGGCGCTTCTGTCTGGAACCGCGCGACCGCTATGGTCGCAGGTTCGAATCCTGCCTCGGGCATGGATGTGTGTGATGTCCTTAGGTTTGTTAGGTTTAAGTAGTTCGAAGTTCTTGGGGAGTGATAACCTCCGATGGTAAGTCCCATAGTGCTCAGAGCCATTTGAACCATTTTTTGTACATATAATAAATGTATTATGTAGTAGTTAAAATATGTAGGTGTGATACATTTTGTCATGGTTTTTCTTTTGTTTTTCAGACTAGAAACAGTTTTCATAACACACATTTAGTGAGATTAAATTATTGTTTGGTGTTACTTACGATTTAGTGTTGTTAGCCCATGTGTTTTGTCCTGAAGATGTGTTCATTCCGTCCCCATGCCCCAGCTGGCAGATTTCCGCCGTTTTTTTCACTCAGATGTGTTACAACAAGCTACATGCAGAAAATACTAATGAAATAATCAAAATCCTCAAAGCAACCACATCCCAAAACTACTTCCAGTTTGAAAAGGAATTTTACTTACAAACAGATAGGTTTCCAATGGGATCTCAAATATTAGAAACATTGACAAACATATTAATCAACCTCATAGAAACCGAGCGGGGTGGCGCAGTGGTTAGACACTCGGGAGGACGACGGTTCAATCCCGCGTCCGGCCATCCTGATTTAGGTTTTCCGTGATTTCCCTAAATCACTCCAGGCAAATGCCGGGATGGTTCCTCTGAAAGGGCACGGCCGACTTCCTTCCCAATCCTTCCCTAATCCGATGAGACCGATGACCACGCTGTCTGGTCTCCTTCCCCAAACCAACCAACCAACCAACCAACCTCATAGAAAACACAATCTTTGTACAGTCATCACAAAGAAAGGACAGAAAATTGTTTACTGGTACAGATATGTGGATGACATAAATTATATGGTAGATGAACCAACAGAGAAAACAAATTTCATACAGAAATAAACAGTATACATAAAAATATTCAGTTCACTGAGGAAAAGGAAACACAAAGGAAACACAAAAGCAAATACATTTCTTGGATATAGCAATAAAGAGAGACAGCAGTAAGCGCACATTTGACATCATCAGAAAACTAACAACCACAGGTAGCATTATACATGCCTCATCCAGCCACCCGCAAAATCTAGAAGCAGCGGAGAGACGATACATGTTACACAGACAACAAAAAACCGGAACACAACAGAACAAAAATGAAAACAAGCAGAGTACACAAACCCCAAAGAACCCCATGGGCACTACAGCACACACGGAAACATGAAACAGTACACAGTAACACTCGTTATATGACTAACAGAAAGAAATTGTACACATCAACATACAAACATGAATCAACACATAGGATAGCAAATATATTAAAGGAACGGGGATTGCACTTTACTCACAGAACAAGAAACACACTCCAGTAGCATTTACAAACAGCAACAACAGACAAACCAGATAAATACCAAGGAGCTCGTATATACCAGTTAGAATGCCAGAAATGTGAATAAGTGTATCTGGGGATGATTGGCAGGAATTTCAGAACTAGATATAAATAACTTAAGAGAAGCCGGAAGTATGAAAATAATTATTAGAGTGAATAATCACAACAAAAAACTAATGACATTACAGGAAAACTTTCACATACAGAGAAACCTTGCAATGAAAAAGAAACTAATCAATGACCAAATCAATATAGGCAATGACTCACTGATGATGTTAGCCACTAAAACGATAATAAACAGAAATCTTAAAACACCTTAAAACACAACTAGAGCAAATAACTAATGAATGTTCCTCCCCCCACCTCTCTGTCTGTCTGTCTGTGTGTGTGTGTGTGTGTGTGTGTGTGTGTGTGTGTGAGAGAGAGAGAGAGAGAGAGAGAGAGAGAGAGAGAGAGAGAGAGGGAGAGGGAGGGGAGGGACACACACACACACACACACACACAGAAATATACACTTACAAAAAATAAAAAACACCGTCTCACAAGGAACGGCACATACACGTATAGCAAAACACAAACGCATACAAAACAAATGAAAAATATCAAACGACACACATAACACAAATAAAAAACGAAAGATAAACACAGAGCGACAGTCTGCAACACTACACACTTTAGACTTGCATATATTGATCACAAAACGAGCAGTGCAAGTGATGTATTGCAATGAATGTGGGTGAAAAAATGTCGGGAATCTGCCAGGTGGAGCTTGAGGATCAAATGAACACATCTCCAGGACCACACACATGGACTAACAACACTGGAAATCATTTGTAACACGAAACGATCATTTAACCTCACGAAATTTGTTCTACCAAAATTGTGTCTAACCTGAAAACAAGAGAAAAACATGACAAAATGTAACATAGTAATATATAACTACTACGTAAAACATTCATTATATGTACAAAAAGAAACATGTGTTACAGGCCACTTACGATGCTTCATAAATAAAAGATGACAAAAAATGACAAAAAGAAAACTGCCTTTCATTTAGTTCCATAGACGGAACATGCTTCCATGAGTTTAGAAGCAGTTAAGGAATAACGGAAAACTGGGAAAAAAATGACGATTATACAGTGTGTTTGTTTTACCTTGAGATAACTGAATATCTCGAAAACGACGCAGTGTACGAAAAAAAGTTGCAGGCAAATGTTAATATTAATAAAGGGGACATCCGTCTGTGATACAATTGGCCACCTCCTAACCACTCCTCCTGCGTGGGCGGGTTCAACTTCGTGTTTTAAAATGGAAAGTCCGCATTTTTACTGCATATTCGGATTATGCGCCAAAAAATACTTACGGTTTATTCAAACTACTGTTTGTGATTCGTGGTAGATGTAATCGACAAATATTAAGCATGCCCGTTTTTCAATTAAGAACCGACGCCACTGGTTCTACATTTCATTTATGATGTAAATATAAATCTTTGTGTTCTAACGGTTGATATTTGTGTTCTAAATTTACTGAAGCGCTGCAAATTTAAATATGTAGTACATCATGGTTAGCGGTTTCAGCGTCTGATTAGAAACTGTGTTTAGGGTGATCCAGGAGTAACAACGTGGATAGAATAGTTCTGTTCCCATCGGGATGCTTGATTCCGGTGAGTCCCCTTGCTCCTCACCATCGGATGCTTGATTTATGTTACTCCCCTTGCCTCTCCCTATTGGGCTGCTTGATTTCGGTGAGTATCCACGGCAGGTGGGCCTGTCACTGCGACTTCTGGACATTTTACCCGACTATAAGGCTGCGTTCACACTGCCGGCCATTCGGGAGGACGACGGTTCAATCCCGCGTCCGGCCATCCAGATTTAGGTTTTCCGTGATTTCCCTAAATCACTCCAGGTAAATGCCGGGATGGTTCCTCTGAAAGGGCACGGCCGACTTCCTTCCCCATCCTTCCCTAATCCGATGAGACCGATGACCACGCTGTCTGGTCTCCTTCCCCAAACCAACCAACCAACACTGCCGGCCGGGCCGAGCCGAGCCTGGCCGGGCCGCCGCCCGCTTTGATATCAAATACATGGTTTTGGATTGCGGTGTTCACACTGGCGGCCGGGCCGCGCCGACACGGCGTGAGCCTCCGAGCCGAGCCGGCGACATCCCGAGTGTTTAATATTGCCGGCGCGAGCCTGTGGAGCAGCACTACAGCTTCTGCAGTACACGCATCACACGTCTCCCTTCTGCTTTCATCACAAGTGTGACTACACTCGTCTTTTATTTTAAGATGTTACCTCACATTTCACAATCAGTGAGGAAAAATTACGTTTATTATAACGATACACGCGAAATTACTTTTATTTCATTTATTTAATCTACCGTATTTACATGCATTTACAACAATAGCTTGCTAGCGATCGCGGCAGAATAACATATACGAGGGCAGTTCAATAAGTAATGCATCACATTTTTTTTCTCGGCCAATTTTGGTTGAAAAAACCGGAAATTTCTTGTGGAATATTTTCAAACTTTCCCGCTTCGTCTCGTATAGTTTCATTGACTTCTGACAGGTGGCAGCCCTGTACGGAGCTGTTAAAATGGCGTCTGTAACGGATGTGCGTTGCAAACAATGGGCAGTGATCGAGTTTCTTTTGGCGGAAAACCAGGGCATCTCAGATATTCATAGGCGCTTGCAGAATGTCTACGGTGATCTGGCAGTGGACAAAAGCACGGTGAGTCGTTGGGCAAAGCGTGTGTCATCATCGCCGCAAGGTCAAGCAAGACTGTCTGATCTCCCGCGTGAGGGCCGGCCGTGCACAGCTGTGACTCCTGCAATGGCGGAGCGTGCGAACACACTCGTTCGAGATGATCGACGGATCACCATCAAACAACTCAGTGCTCAACTTGACATCTCTGTTGGTAGTGCTGTCACAATTGTTCACCAGTTGGGATATTCAAAGGTTTGTTCCCGCTGGGTCCCTCGTTGTCTAACCGAACACCATAAAGAGCAAAGGAGAACCATCTGTGCGGAATTGCTTGCTCGTCATGTGGCTGAGGGTGACAATTTCTTGTCAAAGATTGTTACAGGCGATGAAACATGGGTTCATCACTTCGAACCTGAAACAAAACGGCAATCAATGGAGTGGCGCCACACCCACTCCCCTACCAAGAAAAAGTTTAAAGCCATACCCTCAGCCGGTAAAGTCATGGTTACAGTCTTCTGGGACGCTGAAGGGGTTATTCTGTTCGATGTCCTTCCCCATGGTCAAGCGATCAACTCTAAAGTGTATTGTGCTACTCTTCATAAATTGAAGAAACGACTTCAGCGTGTTCGTAGGCACAAAAATCTGAACGAACTTCTTCTTCATGACAACGCAAGACCTCACACAAGTCTTCGCACCCGAGAGGAGCTCACAAAACTTCAGTGGACTGTTCTTCCTCATGCACCCTACAGCCCCGATCTCGCACCGTCGGATTTCCGTATGTTTGGCCCAATGAAGGACGCAATCCGTGGGACGCACTACCCGGATGATGAAGAAGTGGTTGATGCAGTACGACGTTGGCTCCGACATCGACCAGTGGAATGGTACCGTGCAGGCATACAGGCCCTCATTTCAAGGTGGCGTAAGGCCGTAGCATTGAATGGAGATTACGTTGAAAAATAGTGTTGTGTAGCTAAAAGATTGGGGAATAACCTGGTGTATTTCAATGCTGAATAAAACAACCCCTGTTTCAGAAAAAAAATGTGTTGCATTACTTATTGAACTGCACTCGTAGATGCACAGGACACAGGACTGTACGCGTAAGAGAATGACTGAGGCGCCAAAGGAAATTTGGGGGAAGGGGGGGGGGGGGGAGAGGATTGGTTAGAGAGACGGGGAAGAGTTCGCGGTGACTTCTTACAACATGACGATGCTGATGTAGGTTTGCTATAGCTGGTACGCTGCCTCACCGCTTCTCCACCATGTCCTTGTGTTCGCCGTGTCGAAATGGTGCTATTTAGTCGTGGACAATATTACGAGCTTCTGTCTAAGGTAATCGACAGTAATACTGCATCACGACCAAGGTGGCAAGTGCCAAGAGCTGACTGCGGTCTACGTTGGCGGCTTCAAAGTGCACAGTCCAACTGCAGCCGCTGAAATCGAGGGAAGCGAGATGGCAGGACACCGTTTTATTACCTCGGAGTGACCACTCTTCAATAAAAATACGACCACAGAATATATATGTTGTAACGACTGCTGGGAACATTAGTGACAAAAGCAGAGACCCAGAATATAGGCAGTGTCTTGGATCCATTGAGGTTTTTCATCCTGCCTTGGTACAAACTGACTCGAGCAGTCATTTTTCGTATAGCTCCGCCGCATTGAAAAAGAAGGAAGCATTCAAATTTCTAGCGCATTTTAACGGTAAGCGCCATTTTTGGGAAATGAGTATATCCTCTGTTAATCGTATCAGAAATCAGACTCCGGAATACTGCTGCCCAACACACAATGAGTCTGGCTGTTGCTCCTTTCTCTCCGATCTTTTTTCAGAGGAAATAATTTGCACAAAAAATCAATAGCAGTAGTAGTCCAGATTCCGTACAAATGTGTGTTCATTTTAAATTGCACAGAGTCTTTGTTAATGACCTCTCGACCTCGCCCATGTATGCTCGACACGTGGCGGTGCTGACTAGGATCGGTGCCACAGGAAGTTACGTAGCTGTATTTTATTTCTCTGTGCGCAGTTGTGGTCTCTAAGGACCATAGTTCTGTAGTTCTGGTTCCCTCACAAGGGACGTGTTTTTCACCGCGAAGGGAGCCAGACGTGTTATACGTCACGGTTGCTGCACTCTCTGAAATGACCTCCTGCTTCTCGAGGAAAATGGTCCTAACATGATTTGCGTCCGCAGCGCTCTCCAGCGGCAGCTCTTGGCTGCATCCGGCGCGTAAATAACAAAGTTTAAGAAAGTGGACACGACTAAAATAAGTCCGTTAACTGTCTGTTAGCCGTTGTCGAAAAAGACCGGAGAAAAACGCGATGAAGATTCTGGAATCGTCGATGGCTTGAACAGAGGGTTGTTGTATAGGAACAGTACACAATTTTGAAATCCGATGTAACATACACTGAGGTGACAAGAGTCAAAAACAGCCATACGCCACAGATAACGCAGTGGCCGACGGCCTTCACTTAGCGACCGATAACCGCGGCGTTTGCTAAGAGTGGTCAGTGGTAACAGACAAGGAGCACCGGCTGAAATTACTGCAGAAATCAATATGCGACTAACGAGGAACGTATTCGTTAGGACAGTTCGATGAAATCTGGCGTTAACGAGCTATGGCAGCAGACGACCGATGCAAGTACCTTTGCTAGGAGCACGACATCCCATGCAGCGCCTCTGCTGGACTCGCGATCATATCGTTTGGACCCTAGACGACTGGTAAATCGTGGACAGATGAGTCTCTTTTTCCGTTGGTAAGGGCCGATGGTAGGGTTCGAGTGTGCCGCAGACCCCAGTAAGCCATGGAATCAAGTTGTCAATAAGGCACTATGCAAGCTGATGATGGCCCCATAATGGTGTGGTGTGAACCGATCACTGACTGGAAATGGTTATGTTCGGCTACTTGGTGACCATTTGCAGTTATTTATGGGCATTATGTTCCCAAACAATGATGAAATTCTTATTGATGACAATGCGCCATGTAATCAGGCCAGAACTGTTCGTGGATTGGCTTGAAGAACACACTGGACGTTTCGAGTAAAAGAGTCTGGATTCCAGTTCGTAAGAGCTGATGGTATGGTTCGAGTGTGGCGCAGAGCGCACCAAGCCATAGACATAAGTTGTGAACAAGGGTATTTGGGAGGTGTTGGTGACTTCCTAATGGTATGAGCTGTGTTTGCATCGAAAGGACTGGTTCATTTGGCCACCTAGCCGAGCATTGACTGGAAATGCGTACGTTCGGCTACTTGGACACGATTTTCAACCATTCATGGACCTCATTTTCAGAAGCAGTGGTGGAATTTTATGTGGCTGATAATGCGCCATGTCACCGGACCACAATTGTTCGCAATTGGTTTGAAGAACATTCTGGACACTTCTAGCATATGGTTTGACCACCCAGACCGCCCGACATGAAAATCATAGATCATTTGTGACTCATAATCGAGAGGTCAGTTTGTGCACAAAATCCTGCACCGGCAACACTTTCGCAATTATGGACAGCTGTAGAGACAACATGGCTGAATATTTGTGTAGGGGACTTCCAACGACTTGTTGACACCATGCCACGCCGAGTTGCTGCATTACGCCAGGCACTATATTAGAAGGTATCCCATGATTATTCGTTAACTTAATGGAATTACCATGTATTTTCTGGTTTTAAATTGAATCTAGCTTAAGTATAGTGTCTAATGTCAATTTGCGCACGCATAACATCTGTATTCTCGATGTTGTATTGACTATCATCACTCTGAAGTAACGTATTTCACATAAGTTATAAAATCGGGTTTCGTTTTGTGATTTCATTGGACTGCAAGAGCCGATTACTTCGAAGCTGCTCATCACCACTGAAAAAACATTTATAAGCATGGCAAAAACATGAGGCAGTCCGTGAAACTGGGTGGTAGGTGAATATGTTTTACAAAATGTTTCGTAACAGCAAAATCTTGCCGTTTGTAACTTGTGTTTACTTTCGGACATAGACCGGAGATTACATCAAGTGTTCTGGCCACTTCAGTCGTTGGTCTATGCCCAACGAATTTCCACAGATACATTATTTGTGATAAATAACATCGACTATTGCGTATCATACATTCATTAGATTAATAAGAAAACAAAAGGTGAAAGAAAATTGGAAGTAGCTAGACGCGAACCTGCTACCTTTCTCTTTCGAGTTCACAATGCTATGAACTATGCTACTGCTTCAACATGGCTGTAGGACTTCAGATACATACTATACACTGTGTAACGACTGTATCTTCAAATTTCGTAATTTGGTATTTAACTGTGACAGATTGTAGGATACCCAGGGCGGCCGTAAGTTACTCACAAAATTATAAATGTCATAGTGAGCCGATCGAAACGAAGAGTTAAAACAAGTACGAAAACTCTCATACATATGTTGTTATCCAAAGGGCGGACATCTCATCACCCCAAACGTACTCGTATTTATACACTTTTCTACCTGAATGGTATGGTCGATCAGTGGACCTTTCATTAACCTTTCCTGAACTCTGGAGTTAGTGTCCCACCCCTGTCACTGTTGCAACTTTCATATATGTACAAGAAAGAAGGTAAACAATAACAATGGTAATGTATCGAAATTATGGCCTTAAAGTTAAAAATGGCTTTGAGCAATATGGGACTTAACTTCTGAGGTTATCAGTCCCCTAGAACTTAGATCTACTTAAACCTAACTAACCTATGGACATCACACACACCCATGGCCGAGGCAGGATTCGAACCTGCGACCGTAGCGGTCGCGCGGTTCCAGACTGAAGCGCCTAGATCCGCTCGGCCACACCGGCCGGCCCTTAAAGTTATCTTAATTGATTTTTACTGTGTTCCTTAGCAATAAAGTGGCGTAACTGATCCGTGTTTGAGACGTGAAAAACTTTGTGACAATGCTCGACTGTTTTGACCTCGTCTAGAATTCGTTGCAAAAAAAACATGGGAAACGACCTAAAAATTATAAGAAAAATGAAGTACACGCGAGCAGCTAGGACACTTGGAGCGGAAAGTGATAAAGTGTTTGGTCGTCTGACAGACACATGGGGCGCTGAGCCCAGAGCGTAGCTTCTGTTGCCCTCGCCGTTTTCCCCTCATCAGGATACATCCACACCCGCTGAAGAAAAGTACATTCGGAGTGGAGCTTGGTTTATTTCTGGAGCTTGTTTTTCGTAGTGGCGTCCCTTTAAGCACCGAGGTTAAGGATTTCGACAGGGTTGGCTGGAAGGGCCGAAATGCCTGTCTCCATCTACAGGATCTCTTGGCCTGTTTTTTGGAGACCACCACACTCATATATTCTCTCACGGATGATAGTGCCTCGTCTGCAATGTGTGCAGTTCCCTGTGGTGGCTGCTATTCAGGATAGGCGCTTCAGGACCAATAGTTACTACAGAGTTTCACGCAAGGATGTAGGCCCATTACACTAAGCTACTTGTGAGAAACGCCTGAAGACTGTTACTGGGCATACTGTGAACACCAGGTCGGCCACTGTGGGGCATATGGCGCCGGCGTACTGGTTATGACGACGAGCCCTAACCAGGGCCATGAAATTGCAGGCTACAGGGGCACGAAAAATTGTAGGCTAAAATTCTGGAAAATCAACGAGTGGCCAACTGAATTATACACATCTGATAGAACGCAGTAAATTTGTGATATATTCTCAGGTATCAGGAGGGGACTCTGATAAAATCTCCTTAACCCAAGTCAGGGAACGATAAATTTCATCGGCGGCCATGGTCTCTCCCCGCAGTATTTGTTCAAAATGGTTCAAATGGCTCTGAGCACTATGGGACTTAACATCTATGGTCATCAGTCCCCTAGAACTTAGAACTACTTATACCTAACTAACCTAAGGACATCACACAACACCCAGTCATCACGAGGCAGAGAAAATCCCTGACCCCGCCGGGAATCGAACCCGGGGCAGTATTTGTTAAAAATGGGGAAACGACACTAAAAAAAACGTGTCACTGTGGAAAGGTCGGCACTTCCAAACACTAGTCCTGGTTTGCTCACTTATGTTAGAGAGCAAGTTGCATCATAATATTTTCATAGCCTTCAAAAGCCGTCCTCTCATGGGACCTAAAAACGTACGGGGATGAGGAGCTGGTGACGTTACGGCGTGGAATTCCACCTTCCACAACACTGCCAAGAATAAAATGTCAGATTTTTGCCTCGTGGGGAGGAATGTGACCAATGAAAGGCGATATCGGTTTTACATCACAAGCACTTTGTATTCGGTGCTATTTTTTATTTTTTTATTATAGAGTATGTGGCATGAATATAAGCTGTTTCAGAGCATCAGCAAATTGGGGCTCTCTCGAAGAGACGTCGGTTTTGGTACCATTTTTTTTATAACAAAATGACAGGAAACTACAAATGAGAATTAAAGGCTTCGCACATTTGATGCTTATAGTGTTAAAACTTGTGTGTTCTTAAAGTACACCATTTCAGTGCTACGGCACAATAATGATATATCAAATGCGTGTCGTTCTGGGTATCCTAAAATGGTTCAAATGGCTCTGAGCACTATGGGACTTAACATCGGAGTTCATCAGTCCCGTAGAACTTAGAACTACTTAAACCTAACTAACCTAAGGACATCACACACATCCATGCTGGAGGCAGGATTGGAACCTGCGACCGTAGCGGTCGCACGGTTCCAGACTGAAGCGCCTAGAACCGCTCGGCCATACCGCCCGGACTGGGTATCTTACAATCTGTCACAGTTAAATACCAAATTAAGAAATTTGAAGATACAGTCGTTACACAGTGTATAGTATGTATCTGAAGTCCTACAGCCATGTTGAAGCAGTAGCATAGTTCATAGCATTGTGAACTCGAAAGAGAAAGGTAGCAGGTTCGCGTCTAGCTACTTCCAATTTTCTTTCACCTTTTGTTTTCTTATGAACCTAATGGAAGTATGATACGCAATAGACGATGTTATTTATCACAAATGATGTATCTGCGGAAATTCTTTGGACATAGACCAACGACTGAAGCGGCCAGAACACTTAATGTAATCTCCGGTCTATGTCCGAAAGTAAACACAAGTTACAAACGGCAAGATTTTGCTGTTACGAAACATTGGTTCAAATGGCTCTGAGCACTATGGGACTTAACATCGGAGTTCATCAGTCCCCTAGAACTAAGAACTACTTAAACCTAACTAACCTAGGGACATCACACAACACCCAGCCATCACGAGGCAGAGAAAATCCCTGACCCCGCCGGGAATCGAACCCGGGAACCCGGGCGTGGGAAGCGAGAACACTACCGCACGACCACGAGCTGCGGGCAACGAAACATTTTGTAAAACATATTCACCTACCACCCAGTTTCACGGACTGCCTCACGTTTTTGCCATGCATATAAATGTTTTTTCAGTGGTGATGAGCAGCTTCGAAGTAATCGGCTCTTGCAGTCCAATGAAATCACAAAACGAAACCCGATCTTAAAACTTATGTGAAATACGTTACTTCAGAGTGATGATAGTCAATACAACATCGAGAATGTAGACGTTATGCATGCGCAAATTGACATTAGACACTATACTTAAGCTAGATTCAATTTAAAACCAAAAAACACATGGTAATTCCATTATGTTAACGAATAATCATGGGATGCCTTCTAATATAGTGCATGGCATAGTGCAGCATCTCGGCGTGGCATGGAGTCAACAAGTCGTTGGAAGTCCCCTGCACAAATATTCAGCCATGTTGTCTCTACAGCTGTCCATAATTGCGAAAGTGTTGCCGGTGCAGGATTTTGTGCACAAACTGACCTCTCGATTATGAGTCACAAATGATCTATGATTTTCATGTCGGGCGGTCTGGGTGGTCAAACCATATGCTAGAAGTGTCCAGAATGTTCTTCAAACCAATTGCGAACAATTGTGGTCCGGTGACATGGCGCATTGTCACCCACAAAAATTCCATCACTGCTCGGAAAATGAGGTCCATGAATGGTTGGAAATGGTGTCCAAGTAGCCGAACGTAAGAATTTCCAGTCAGTGATCGGCTAGGTGGCTAAATGAACCAGTCCTTTCGATGCAAACACAGCTCATACCATTAGGAAGTCACCAACAGCTCCCAAAGTCCCTCGTTCGCAACTTGGGTCCATGGCTTGATGCGCTCTGCGCCACACTCGAACCATACCTTGAGCTCTTACGAACTGGAATCCGGACGCATTCACTCTAAATGTCCAGAGTGTTCTTCAAGCCAATCCACGAACAGTTCTGGGCCAATGACATGGCGCATTGTCATCCATAAAAATTTCGTCATTGTTTGCGAACATGGAATCCATAAATAACTGCAAATGGTAACCAAATAGCCGTACATAACCATTTCCAGTCAGTGATCGGTTCACACTCCACCGTTATGCGGCCATTACCAGCTTGCAAGTGCCTTATTGACAACTTGATTCCATGGCTTACTGGGGTCTGCGGCACACTCGAACCCTACCATCGGCCCTTACCAACTGAAAAAGAGACTCATCTGTTCACGATTTACCAGTCGTCTAGGGTCCAAACGATATGATCGCGAGTCCAGCAGAGGCGCTGCATGCGATGTCGTGCTCCTTGCAAAGGTACTTGCATCGATAGTCTGCTGCCATAGGCCATTAACGCCAGATTTCACCGAACTTTGCCAACGAATACGTTCCTCGTACATCGCATATTGATTTCTGGGGTTATTTCACGCAGGGTTCCTTGTCTGTTACCACTGACAAGTCTTAGCAAACGCCGCTGTTTTCGGTCGCTAAGTTCAAAATGGTTCAAATGGCTCTGAGCACTATGCGACTCAACTGCTTAGGTCATCAGTCACCTAGAAATTAGAACTAATAAAACCTAACTAACCTAAGGACATCACACACATCCATGCCCGAGGCAGGATTCGAACCTGCGACCGTAGCGGTCGCTCAGTTCCAGACTGTAGCTCCTTTAACCGCACGGCCACTCCGGCCGGCGGTCGCTAAGTGAAGGCCGTCGGCCACTGCGTTATCCGTGGCATATGACTGTTTTTGACTTTTGACACCTCAGTGTATGTTACATCGTTTTTCGGAATTATGTAGTGTTCCTATACAACAACCCGCTGTTGAAGCCATCGGCGATTCCAGAACCTTCATCGCGTTTTTCTCCGGTCTTTTTCGACAACGGCTAACACATAGTTAACGGACTTATTTTGGTCGTGTCCACTTTCTTAAACTTTGTTATTTGCGAGCCGGATGCAGCCAAGAGCTGCCGCTGGAGAGCGCTGCGGACGCAAATCATGTTAGGACCATTTTCCTCGAGAAGCAGGAGGTCATTTCAGAGAGTGCAGCAACCGTGACGTATAACACGTCTGGCTCCCTTCGCGGTGAGAAACACGTCCCTTGTGAGGGACCCAGAACTACAGAACTATGGTCCTCAGAGACCACAACTGCGCACAGAGAAATAAAATACAGCTCCGTAACTTCCCGTGGCACCGATCCTAGTCAGCACCGCCACGTGTCGAGATGCGTACATGGGCGAGGTCGAGAGGTCATTAACAAAGACTCTGTGTAATTTAAAATGAACACACATTTGTAAGGAATCCTGACTATTGCTGCTCTTGATTTTGTGTGCTAATTACTTCCTCAGAAAAAAGATCAGAGAGAAAGGAGCAACAGCCAAACTCATTGTGTGTTGGGTTGCAGTATTCCGGAGTAGGCTTAATAGAGGATATACTTATTTCCTTAAAATGGCGCTTACCGTTAAAATGCGCTACAAATATGTATGGTTCCTTCTTTTTCAATACGGCAGAGCTATAAGTAAAATGACTGTGCTCGAGTCAGTTTGTACCAAGGCAGGATGAAAAACCACAATGGATCCAAGACACTGCCTATATTCTGGGTCCCTGCTTTTGTCACTAATGTTCCCAGCAGTCGTTACAACATCTATATTCTGTGGTCGTATTTTTACTGAAGATTGATCACTCCGAGGTAATAAATCGGTGTCCTGCCATCTCGCTTCCCTCGATTTCAGCGGTTGCAGTTGGACTGTGCACTTTGAAGCCGCCAACGTAGACCGCAGTCAGCTGTTGGCACTTGCCACCTTAGACGTGATGCAGTATTACTGTCGATTACCTTAGACAGAAGCTCGTAATATTGTCCACGACTAAATAGCACCATTTCTACACGGCGAACACAAGGACATGTAGGAGAAGCGGTGAGGCAGCGTACCAGCTATAGCAAACCTACATCAGCATCGTCAAATTTCCTTTGTCGCCTCAGTCATTCTCTTATGCGTTCATCCGTGTACATTTACATCAACATTTCGCAACCCACCACACAGTGTGCAACGAAGGGTACTTCTGGCGCCACTAAATGATACCCCCTTCCCTCTTCCACTCCCGAATCGCGTGGGAAGAATGATTGTCGGTAAGCCTCTTTATTAGCGGCACTTTTTCGAATTTTACCGTCCGTGGTCATTCCGCGAGATGTATGTGTGTGGGATGATGCATCATGTTATCCGTTAGCGTCGACCAAACGATCCTGTGACGAAACGCAACGCTCTTCCTTAGATCATCTCTACCTCTTCTTTGGACCCTACCTGGTAGGGGTCGCAGATTGATGAACAATACTCAAGAATCGTTTGAACACGCGCCTTGCAAGCCAGTTCTTTGTCGGTGAGTCGGCACCTTTCATCGGTCGGTCAATCAGTCAAAGTCACACAGTCCATCTCTCTCTCTCTCTCTCTCTCTCTCTCTCTCTCTCTCTCTCATCCCTTCTCCCCCCTCCACTCAAATTCTCTGATTATTCAACCACGGTAAAGCAGCACATTGTAGAAACCAGATCATGTTGTGGAACCATCAGTGTTTTGTATTTTATGTTCTTTTATGTCCTGTACTAACTACTTGGCATCTCTTTTTGGAAAGGGAGAGTCGGGCTGTTCTGAGCTATGTGAATTTCTTTTTACATCGATACATGCTAAATCTTTTCAATAATCGATTTCCTGTGTTGTAACGTTTGTCCACCCTCTTCAACTTCCTAAGTAGTTATCATGAAACCTCCTGAAAGTAGATATGACACCGATAGTTTTCCACGGTCAAGACTAAGAAACAGATAAAATTCAATTCCCTACTGCTTACGTGCAGCTGACATTCAGACGAAACCGGGGAGGCAAAACAACATTACACTCCTTGTACAACATTCTGCAGCGATGTAAGTTAATGTAAAATTAGATGTTATCAGAACGTATACATTTTCTTTAACACTGTTATTGTAAGTAGCGTAAAGGAATTAGTTTTAGAATCACAAAAGCGACAGTTCCCACCGACCTATGAAGGCTGGAGATGTGGCGTAACACGTAACAAGTTAACAGACCTCCACATTCAGACCTTTTCCGTGTTTTGACCTGTATTTGAGAAGAGTGGGGTTCAAATCTCGCCTAGCCATACAGATTTAGTTTTCCGTAATTTTTCTAATTCGCTTACCAGGGTAGTTCCTTTGAAAATGGCAGAGCAAATATCATTTCCACACCTGTTCAATCTGAGCTTATGCTACGGCTGTACTGTATTCATTGTCGATAGGATGTCACTCTGCGATAATCATTCCTTCCTTTTAAAGTCATGTTAAAAGACAAAAATCGCAAATACAAGATGTTTCGCAAATCATAAACTGCATTTCTATAATATGCAGAAGACACTTAATAGACGAAGTTCTACTTGGGAACACATGCCCGGATACTGTCCATTTCCATGTTGCAAGAAAAACAAAATCGATTCACGGTTTTCTCCCTCACGCCACACATTCACGTTAACTGCAACACACCTACGGTATCTATGTACCAACAGTTATCAACGATGGTAGTTTGGCCATCCATCTTTAATTGCTGCCTAGCTGATCAGAAGCACCAGATTCATCTACAGTATGGGATGGATTTCTTGGAAGAAGAGGGAACTCAGCATTGGAAGAGAAATGTCGTTTCAAGAGAATGTCGTGTATTACTTTTCCTTCACGGCCTTCGGATTCGTTTGTTTTGACGTTTCCTTCAGGGTCTCCTTGAGGAGCTTTGTTTATGGGATGGCCATGTAGCCTGAGGAGTACCTTGTTGCACGGGTTACATGCGCGGCAGAAATAATTCGCCACGTAATTATGCTCGAGTGTTCCCAAACTAAATGTGCAAAACTTAATGTGCAGGTGAAGTTTTCTCAGCTCTCATGGCGGTCGTCTTAACGACTTGTTTTTATTTTTATGTACCTAAGTAACAATATTAGCGCGGGAGATAAAAAGTTGTATCGGTTTGGTTTCCCTTGTAACGTGGCAAAAGACTGTTTCTGGGGAAATGTTATGATATGAGTGTTAAGTTCATATGAAATCAGGAATATCTACTAATGTTTACGTCTCTAGTAAAATGAATTTTCAGTCTAGATTGTAAAATAAGTTTCTTGCTGTTCATGTTAGCTGATTTTCCCATCGTTGCTTGACAGAACGACTTCATAATTATAATTTTATGCTTTTCATTTATAATTACATTTTGGCTCATTTCGTTTTCCGAGAAACAGAAAAAGACAAAATACTATCGAGATGGATGACACTAGCTAATTCATACTTTAATTCACACTGCTACTCACAAACTAAGCCTCTGAAATTAAATATATAGAGCCCAGACTCAAATGAGTGTTACGTATAATTATCCACATTCTGAGCACTAATCGAAGCAGTAGATGTACATTCAGTTCAAACAAGCAAGATGATAATTCTGTTAGCCTTACGGAAGTCACCCGTTTCTAATGATTTGCTTGAAGTGCTCTTCTTATGTCGCTCTCGTTGCTACACCGCGTTGGTCTCGACAGACGACACATACTTTTCAGAAATATCTGGCACCTTCAGAGATTTCGCTGAAATACGTTGGCTACTGTCTACTGTCATTTTAATTACGGTTTTAATGTACCAATGTACGATTCGAAGTCGCAGTTTCTTCAAGAGGACATTGGTATTGCAGTGCTTTTGCAGTGGAAATACATCTGTGTGACCTGCTGTAAGACACCCAGTACTTGCTAATTTTGCAGTGAGGGTGCATTAAAGGAACAATTTGCACAGAAGATAATGATTGACGTAATTAGCTCACATTATTGAGGCCAGTGCAAGTAGCAGAAATGAAGAGTGATCACAGAGAAAAAGAAACTGAAAAAGCTCTGAACCGAGTCTGAAGAATGCTGATAATCAGCAAACAAAACAAAACTGGCGTTTTGTGATTTCAGTGTTGACGGGCGGGTAAGTTCGAATAAAATGGGGGAGAGAGGAGTAAAAAGTGTTTGTTGCGATACGATGAGAGGAATATTGCGTGAGTGTCACTTGGACTCATCTACTGTGATTGCAGTTAATGACCTACAGTGACAGTGCCACTGGGAAGCAAAACTCTGTATTTAATTGCTACTGTCTCCGGTAATTATTAAGCTCCAGAAGAAAAGGATATCCACTCATAAAGACTCTCGGTTGTTTTTCAAGTTGACAGCGTGCCGTTTGCAATAATTACAGCGATGTGCCCGACAAATGCCTATTGAATAAACTCGTCAGCATGCCGCATGTATAGCGCTGACATGTGAAGCGGCAGCCTCCATTACAGTGCGCATTGCATCCTGCCTGTGGTAATGTACAAGTTAAATACATATGTAGGTAAAGCTCCCTAATCGTCTCTAGGCATCCCTTAGCAACTCTGTTAAGTAATTATGCTCACTGCTCTGAAAACGAAGAGGAAGGAAAGTGCGTAAGGAATTGAAACGTAATACTTCAAGCCCATATATATATAAAATCAGTTTCACTGAAAGATCAACACTGATAAAACGTACAGATTTATTGGAGCTCAGAGAGTATAGAAAACTATGAGATGCCATTCCATCGCAAAGCAGAATAGGAGCTAATATCAGCCTTCATAATCGTCTCTAAAATAAGATAGCCGATCGCAGACCTGAAAGCATTTGCTTTTAGTGTGTTGCGCTTCTGACTGATACGCCGTCACGGTCGGAAAGAAAAATGTGAGAACATGTAAAACGCTAGCAACAAGTGTTGTGGAATACATTTTGCGAAGACCCGTCGTAGTACAGCGACCCTTTCAGGTCGCACTACCACTCATGGAAAATTTATTAGTTTTCGTTACAAATTACCCGTGTTCATTACGTTGTTGCATTTAGACCGAATTATACTAACATCAAGAGAGTTGACATTTCATTTACAACAGAAAATATTATTTCACACAGGCTTATTACATCTAATGGTTCAAATGGCTCTGAGCACTATGGGACTCAACATCTTAGGTCATAAGTCCCCTAGAACGTAGAACTACTTGAACCTAACTAACCTAAGGACATCACACACACCCATGCCCGAGGCAGGATTCGAACCTGCGGCCGTAGCAGTCCCGCGGTTCCGGACTGCAGCGCCAGAACCGCTAGACCACCGCGGCCGGCTTATTACATCTGATCCTTCAGAACGCTAGACAGATATTTAAAGAAGGCAGAACAGGTGCGTATCAGGGCTACAGAGGTGACAGTTGCCACAAGTTGATGTTTAGATTTCTCCCGTTGAAGTCACGTGGAGCACCAGCTGAGCGCCGGCTGATCCACTGTCGAGGTGAGAACCAGGTGGTGTTCACTCGTGTTTTTTAACTAGGACTTGTTTGTTTGGCCTTCAGTCCAGTCCACACGAAGTTGCTGACTTCTGTGGCAGAGCAACTATAGCATCCATACTGACAAACTCGTTTCTATTAAGAAGAGGTCCCCATCCTCCGTGTGCTCAGCGCCGAGCGTGAGGGCCCTCCTACGTTTAGTTGTGGCCAGGTGTAGTGCAATGCAGTGGATAACATCTGGATCGTATGTACCGCGGTGCCAAGAGGAAGACCAGTTGTAAGCTATATTTTAAAACTAGTCATATTTTCTTTTGCAACATCACTGGGGTTTGGTAACAGTAGTGAGAAATCAATCGCCATTCAGTGTCAGTTGTTACCTAGCCATTTGAGGGCGTGTACACGACCTTAGACTTTAATATGGCTCATCTGATCAAAATGCGCTACGATCGCAGGTTCGAATCCTGCCTCGGGCATGGATGTGTGTCATGTTCTTAGGTTAGTTAGGTTTAAGTAGTTCTGAGTTCTAGGGGATTGATGACCTCAGCTGTTCAGTCCCATAGTGCTCAGAGCCATTTGATCAAAAGGAGTTCGATTATTCACTGTTGCTTAAGCCTTATAGAAGCACGGATCATTCATAAGGCATCTTACGCTGAGGTGAAAAAAGCCATGGGATACCCCCTAGTATAATGTCGGACCTCCTTTTGCCCAGCGTAGTGCATGGATTCAACAAGTCGTTGGAAGACCCCTGCCGAATTACTGAGCCATGCTGCCTCTATAGTGATACACAGTTGCGAAGATATTGCTGGTGCAGGATTTTGTTCACGAACTGACCTCTCGATCATGTTCCATAAATGTTCGATGGGATTCATGTCGGGAATCTGGATGACCAAATCATTCACCCGAAATGTCCAGAATGTTCTTCAAGCCAGTCACGAAGAATCTGGCTCGGTGATATGGCGCATTGTCATCCATAAAAGTTTCATCCTTGTTTGGGAACATGAAGCCCATAAATGGCTGAAGATAATCACCAAGTAGAAGAACATAACCATTTTCAGTCAGTGATCGGTTCACACCACACCATTATGGAGCCACTACCAGCTTGCACAGTGCCTTGTTGGCAACTTGGGTCCATGGCTTACTGGGGTCTGCGCCACACTCAAACCCTGCCATCAGCTCTTACATACTGAAAAAGGCACTCATCTGTCCAGGCCACGGTTATTTAGTCGTCTAGGTTCCAACCGATATGATCACTAATCCAGGAGAGGCGCTGCAGGCGATGTCGTACTGTTAGCAAAGGCACTAGCATTGGTCGTCTGCTGCCATAGTCTGTTAACGCCATATTTCGCCGCACTGTCCTAGAGGATACGTTTGTCGTACGTCCTACATTGATTTCTGCGATTATTTCACTCAGTGTTGCTTCTCTGTTAGCACTGGCAACTCAATGGAAACGCCGCTGCTCTCGATCGTTAAGTGGAGGCCGTCAGTCACTGCGTTGCCCGTGGTTAGAGGTAATGCCTGAAATTTGATAGTCTCGGCACACTCTTGACACTGTGTATCTCAGAATATTGAATTACGTAAGTATTTCCAAAATGGACTGTCCCATGCATCTAGCTCCAAGCACTATTCAGCGTTCAAAGTGTGTTAATTCCTGTCGTGCGACCATAACCACGTCTGACCCCTTCTCACATGAATCACCTGAGCACAAATGGCGGCTCCGCCAAATGCACTGCCCTTTTATACCGTGTGTACGCGATAATACAGCCTTCTGTACATGTGCATACCGCTGTTCCGTGACTTTTGCCGCCTCAATGTAATTTAGCAATTACAAAACCGTGAAATAATTAATCAAATCAACAAATGATATGTGATCATCAAAAGGAGAAACCATGAAGTATATGGTACCATAGCTTGATAATGTGGGCTTCAACCGAAGGATTAGTCTTGGATTGTTTGTTTATTCAAATCACACACAAATTTATTCCTAGTAGTGACTTCAAAAAAATGGTTCAAATGGCTCTAAGCACTATGAGACTTAACATCTGATGTCATCAGTCCCCCTAGAACTTAGAACTAACCTAAGGACATCACATACATCCATGCCCGAGGCAGGACTGGAACCTGCGACCGTAGCAGCAGTGCGGTTCCGGACTGAAGCGCCTAGAACCACTCTGCCACAGCGGCCGGCAGTAGTGGCTTCATATAGGTTGTTACTGAATGTAATATAGATACAAGTAAGCAAAATGATTAATTTGCAGTGAAAGCAGAGCATTCGTAAGCAGTAACGATGTGAACTAAATGTGTGGAGCCGTGCATCAAATATCTTAAACTGCAATGAAATGTTAGTTAAGTCGATGCGTACAAGTATTTATAAGTCCCGAACTGGTGCACATCGAAATATTTCTCAGTCTTGAATAACACTTCAGCATAAGTGGCTCTCTGGCCACACAGAACCTTACCAAAACGAAACTCACCGCCAAGAGAGAAAGACGAAAGACCGTGTGCTCTGTTTTTCCTGCCTGTTCAAAAAGTTGATGATGTGACCCAGGGCCTTACTCAGTACAATAATCTACAGTTTGACCACCACCTGTGAGATCATACACATTACAGCATTTATACATTTTACATATATGAAACATGTACTCTTGGGTGATTAGCAACCCGATATCTCATTACTGAGTTTTAAACATATCAAAATAACTGGCTTTATTCAGTTTTATACATCACAAACGGAACTGCAGAAAACCTAGTCAACTTGACAACTTTATTTACCTTGGAACGGCATCCAGCCAGATGACAATTTAACACATGTGAAGAAATCTTTGTTTTGGTATCTTTATTCGGGTTATTCAGTAAATAATTTATAATTATTTGTCTAATTTATATTCACTAAATAATTTATAATCACTGGTCTAATCTTTAGCAGTAATAGAAACGTGGTCGTTCGTCACCAACTGACAAATATTACACAGTTGTGTCTCACATGCACAGGTTGTATGTCTGTATCATTTCTTATTGACTTTATAACCAATTTTATGGCAAATGTTAGTAACTTTGTTAATAATTTTATCGAGCTTGGTTTACTACCGCGAATTTTACGCTGCCTTTACATTTTTCATGGCACGTCTGGAAGTAATTTTAGTATTTTCAGCGATATTTTAAGTTTCAGTTTCAACATAGCTCCTGTGCGATTTTGCCTCACTTCGTTCAAGAACACGGCAGCACACTCTCCCCTGCCACCTAAGGATTTCCAAGCCGCTGGGCCGCTGTTAACAGGGCAAGCAGCTTCCCACGTCCGTCCACGGCTCGTTGCAATAGCCTGGGTGCTCTGCTCAGCGCCAACTCTGATTTACCTAGCCTAACCACTCCACGGCAACTTGCAAGCCACACACCGCTCAACCAAATACTCTGCCTTTACGTGTAATTCTTAGCGGACTCGCCGCTCATAATGTCGCAGTTTGTCCAAAGGCATGTTGAGCATGCGGGGAAAAAACTTGCACATACAGCATAAGGCATTGGCTGCGAACACCAAAGGCATGCTTGTTGGCTAGAGCGTATAATGCATTTTGGTATCCTGCACACAGGGTATCGTAGTGTGAGAGGTCTCAAGGGTCTTAGCTGTTCTCCCATGTTATGTAAATAACAAGTGTAATTACGTTTGAAGTTTGCCCAGGGCGAACGCGAACTACCTTTTATCAGTGGATACGGCGCCTAAATAAAGTGAGTAGCATTTCAGGAGGCTGATTTCCGGAAATTCGCAGCCTTGTCAGCGCAGTAATAAATGACAAGAAATAAGCCAGTCTCATTCATTAGGCCAGATTTCCACAACAGGCTAGATAAAATAGGACGTCTACCTCGCATGGTCGTCAAACAGATGCATACAGCTATAGGTCCGTATCACCGACAGAAGTCTCTTATAGATATTTCGAAGATATTTTGCGCTCACGCGTTATGACTTTGTTGGAGACCATAATCTCCTGAAGGAATCAAAATAGAATCCACAGGCAACGG
This sequence comes from Schistocerca nitens, assembly GCF_023898315.1. Lineage (NCBI taxonomy): Eukaryota > Metazoa > Arthropoda > Insecta > Orthoptera > Acrididae > Schistocerca > Schistocerca nitens. The sequence goes on from NC_064616.1 coordinate 269,680,545, forward strand.
ATATGTGAAGCCCAGGTCGCTCTGATCGTCCACGAAATCCAGAAAATAGTTCCACGGCCATACTGATGCCATGTTGCTCGACTTTCGAAGGGCGCTCGATACAGTGCCTCACTGGTGCGTAATGGGGAAAAAAGGAGCGTACGGAATATGAGACCTGTTTCATGATGGACTGACGCGTTCCTGGGAATTAAAACAGAGCATATCGTTCTTATAGAAGATAAATCTTCACACGTAATAGCACTTTCGTGCATACCGCAAGGGTGTGTCGGATTAGCATTAAAACTGCGGAAACCCTAAATGTGGATGTCCAGACTGCGACTTGAACCTGTCGTTCACAATTGCTCAAATATGTGATGTGTGGAACTTTTAATTTCCCTAGTTAAAATATAGTTTCTCAGAGTTCCTGTGCTAATCTTGATGTAGCATGCAAGGTAACTTCAGTTTTAATGACAATTTTTTTTTTACATTAAAACTGTCCAGAACATCTACTCTACTGGCCATTAAAATTGCTACACAAGAAGAAATGCAGATGATAAACGGGTATTCATTGGACAAATATATTATACTAGAACTGACATGTGATTACATTTTCACGCAATTTGGGTGCATAGATCCTGAGAAATCAGTACCAACAACAACCACCTCTGGCTGTAATAACGGCCTTGATACGCCTGGGCATTGTGTCAAACAGAGCTTGGATGGCGTGTACAGGTACAGCTGCCCATGCAGCTTCAAAACGAAACCACAGTTCATCAAGAGTAGTGACAGGCGTATTGTGACGAGCCAGTTTCTCGGCTACCATTGACCAGACGTTTTCAATTGGTGAGAGATCTAGAGAATATGCTGGCCAGGGCAGCAGTCGAACATTTCCTGTATCCAGAAAGGTCCGTACAGGACCTGCAACATGCGGTCGTGCATTATCCTGCTGAAATGTAGGGTTTCGCAGGGATCGAATGAAGGGTAGAGCCACGGGTCGTAACACATCTGAAATGTAACGTCCACTGTTCAAAGTGCCGTCAATGCGAACAAGAGGTGACGAGACGTGTAGCCAATGGCACCCCACACCATTACGCCGGGAGATACTCCAGTATGACGATGACAAATACACGCTTCCAATGTGCGTTCGCCGCGATGTCGCCAAACACGGATGCGACCATCATGATGCTGTAAACAGACCCTGGATTCATCCGAAAAAAATGACGTTTCGCCATTCGTGCACCCAGGTTCGTCGTTGAGTACACCATCGCAGGCGCTCCTGTTTGCGATCCAGCGTCAAGGGTAACCGCAGCCATGGTCTCCGAGCTGATAGTCCATGCTGCTGCAAACGTCGTCGAACTGTTCGTGCAGATGGTTGTTGTCTTGCAAACGTCCCCATCTGTTGACTCAGGGATCGAGACGTGGCTGCACGATCCGTTACAGCCATGCGGATGAGATGTCTGTCATCTCGACTGCTAGTGGTACGAGGCCGTTGGGATCCAGCACGGCGTTCCGTATTACCCTCCTGAACCAACCGAGTCCATATTCTGCTAACAGTCATTGGATCTCGACCAACGCGAGCAGCAATCTCGCGATACGATAAACGGCAATCGCAATAGGCTACAATCCGACCTTTATCAAAGTCGGAAACGTGATGGTACGCATTTCTCCTCCTTACACGAGGCATCACAACAGCGTTTCGCCAGACAACGCCGGTCAACTGCTGTTTGTGTTTGAGGAATCGGTTGGAAACTTTCCTCATGTCAGAACGTTGTAGGTGTCGCCACCGGCGCCAACCTTGTGTGAATCTCTGAAAAGCTAATCATTTGCATATCACAGCATCTTCTTCCTGTCGGTTAAATTTCACGTCTGTAACACGTCATCTTCGTGGTGTAGCAATTTTAACGGCCAGTAGTGTACATTGCTTTCTTCAGATAGTATTTTGAAGTCTCCACAATGAGATTGCAAAAGTGGTACAATATTTTGGTCGAGATATTTGTGTAAAAGACGTTTTTTTCGATTATGAAACTAAATTAGTCACGATTATGTGGTATCTTGAGTGCGAAACCCTGTGATTGTGTTCCTCAGTCCGTATGATGACAGTTCGTACCAGATAAAAATTATGTTTTCAGCGCGCAAAAAATAATTAAATGCTAGTGAAAATTTGTTTTCTTTGTGACTTTTGTTGTTGACAAACGTGAAATATATAACGAAGTAGCATTTAAATGTGGCGCGTTCACAGTTTTCCCCTCTTCTCCCGCCTCGCACTTAGGCAACGTGGCTCGGTATAGCGGTGCGGGAAATGTGCACCGAAGGTGAGCACTTTGGCACTTACGATTGGGCATGGCCCGCCAGCCGAAATCTTGGCCGCCCCTGCTGTAGACCTACACAGAGACGTCTGTATTCTGTTTTTCGAAGATCTGAACTTAGTTAAGCTTTGCAGCTAATAGTATGTTAACTGTGTTTAATTTCTTTGCTTACAGAAAGTAGTTAAACCCATTTTTGCAGGATATAAACCTGCTGCAATTTACCACTTATCACAAGCGTTATCGTTTGGTGTTAAGTTTATTACCGTGTGTTTCTTTGCTACTACCTTGGGCAGTTTTGTGTATACTCTTGGACAAAGTCTCATGTTTTCATGAATCACATTTCTGCTATTTCCTTCATTGCCCAACTGGAACATCTATGTTGAGAAGTCTCAAATTCGCTTGACAGCTTATCAGTGATATTAGTCTAGTACCAGTTGTCACTCAGACAGCATTAAACTCGCATTCCTTGTGCTGAGATACATCTCTTTCTTCCAACCTGATTGGGGCGAAAGAAACTTGCAGAATAGTGGAACACCGATTTTAGGAAGTTGGTTAATTAGGCGAACTTTGTTCTACAGCCGGACGTGGTGACCGAGCGGTTCTAGGCGCTAAAATCTGGAACCGCGTGACCGCTACGGTCGCAAGTTCGAATCCTACCTCGGGCGTGGATGTGTGTGATGTCCTTAGGTTAGTTTGGTTTAAGTAGTTCTACGTTCTAGGGCACTGATGCTCTCAGAAGTTAATTCCCATAGTGCTCAGAGCCATTTGAACCTTTTTTTTCTACAAACAGTGGAAACAGCCATCTAATATCTAGGCTCCTTAAAACCAGGTGTATTACCTATCAGACTAATACATATTCGACTTTTAAATGCAGACTAGGCGACAACCCATACTAGATCATACAATTTAATGAGTTTTACCGTTGGTTCTCCCATCTTTTGCTAATACAGTTATACTGCTGGCTTAGTCAACGAAGTTCAGCCTATCTAGAGATGTAGACGTCTTCCTCCTCCTCCTCCTCCTCCTTCTTCTTCTTGTTCTTCTTCTTCTTGTTCTTCTTCTTCTTCATTTCCCAGCACTGCAGATTATCCACTGCTAGTGCTACCTGCAGGTTTCATCTGATTGATCGCGAGGAAGAGGTTATCAGACCGCAGGCTGCTGCTGCTACTTCTTGCTGACTCTGTAACATTGAATGAGGAAAAGCATCTTCGAGTTGCTTTCATAGACATGGAACATGTATAACAGACGTCTGAATGACAGACTGCATAATCAGACGACGACTTACGTTTTTTGTCATACGTGTCAAATTATATCTACATCTACATACATATTCCGCAAGCCACCATATGGTGTGTGGCGGAGGGTACCCTATACCTCTAATAGTCATTTCAATTCCTGATCCACTTGCAAATAGAGTGAGGGAAAAACGACTGATTGCATGAGATAATTCCTGTATATAGCCTTTGTGGTCCTCACGTGAAATGTATCTTGGCGGTAGCAGAATCGTTCTGCAGTCAGCTTCAGAGGCCTGTTCTCTACATTTTCTCAGTAGTATTCCTCAAAAAGAACGTCGCCGTCGCTACAGGGATTCCCATTTGAGTTCCCAAAGCATCTCCATACTACTTGAGTGTTGTTCAAACCTACTGCTAACAAATCTAGCAGCCCACTCTGAGTTGCTTCGATGTCATCCTTTAAATCTGTCCTGGTGCGGATCCCAAACACACGAGCAGTTTCAAGAATAGATCGCACTAGCGTCCTATATGTGGCCTCCTGTACGGATCAACCACGCTTTCCCAAAATTCTCCTAATAAACCGATGTCGACCATTCATCTTCCGTACCACAATCCTCACATGCTCGTTTTATTTCATATCATTTTACAATGTTATGCTCAGATATTTAAACGACGTGACTTTATCAAGCTGGTCACTACTAATGCTATGTCCGAACATTAAAGTTTTGCTATTCTTGTGCATTAACTTACATTTTTCTACATGTAGAGCTAACTAACATTTATCACAAGAACTAGAAATTTTGTCTAAATCATCTTGTATTCTCCTACATTCACTCAACTTCTACACATTTCTTTGCACTTAGCGAACGACCGCAATGCAGATTTTCCTAACGTTCTTAACTGAGAAGTGATCCCACCTCATTGATGGACAAGGTAAGGTTTGGCGAACACGTAGACAAGCAGTAGAAACTCTCACCGAGTGTGGGCGGGCATGATCTTGCTGAAATACAGGGTGTTACAAAAAGGTACGGCCAGACTTTCAGAAAACATTCCTCACACACAAACAAAGAAAAGATGTTGTGTGGACATGTGTCCGGAAACGCCTAATTTCCATGTTAGAGCTCATTTTAGTTTCATCAGTACGTACTGTACTTCCTGGATTCACCGCCAGTTGGCCCAATTGAAGGAAGGTAATGTTGACTTCGGTGCTTGTGTTGACATGCGACTCATTGCTCTACAGTACTAGCATCAAGCACATCAGTACGTAGCATCAACGTTGACCACGTCACTGTATGGAGAGTGCTACGGGAGAACCAGTTGTTTCCGTACCATGTACAGCGTGTGCAGGCACTATCAGCAACTGATTGGCCTCCACGGGTACACTTCTGCGAATGGTTCATCCAACAATGTGTCAATCCTCATTTCAGTGCAAATGTTCTCTTTACGGATGAGGCTTCATTCCAACGTGATCAAATTGTAAATTTTCACATCAACATGTGTGGGCTGACGAGAATCCCCACGCAGTTGTGCAATCACGTCACCAACACAGATTTTCTGTGAACGTTTGGGCAGGCATTGTTGGTGATGTCTTGATTGGGCCCCATGTTCTTCCAGCTACGCTCAATGGAGCACTTTATCATGATTTCATACGGGATACTCTACCTGTGCTGCTAGAACATGTGCCTTTACGAGTACGACACAACATGTGGTTCATGTACGATGGAGCTCCTGCACATTTCAGTCGAAGTGTTCGTACGCTTCTCAACAACAGATTCGGTGACCGAAGGATTGGTAGAGGCGGACCAATTCCATGGCCTCCACGCTTTCCTGACCTCAACCCTTTTGACTTTCATTTATGGGGGCATTTGAAAGCTCTTGTCTACGCAACCAGGGATTAATGTGATTTGAAGAGAAGTAATAAAATGAGCTCTAACATGGAAAGTAGGCGTTTCCGGACACATGTCCACATAACATCTTTTCTTTCTTTGTGTGTGAGGAATGTTTTCTGAAAGTTTGGCCGTATCTTTTTGTAACACCCTGTATAAGGCCATAATGGTTTGCCATGAAGGGCAACAAAACGGAGTGCAGAATGTCGTCGACGTACGAGTGTGCAGTAAGGGTGCCACGAATGACAACCAAAGGAGTCGTGCCACGAAAAGAAATGGCGCCCCAGAACATCACTACTGGTTGTTGGACCATATGGCGGGCGACAGTCAGGTTGGTATCCCACCACTGTCCAGGGGTTTCCAGACACATCTTCGCTGGTTACCGGAGCTCAGTTCGAAGTGAGGCTCATCACTGAAGCCAGTTCTACTCTAGTCTATTCGATTCTAGCCGAAGACGTGTCTGGAGACGCCCCGGACAACGGTGGGTTCAAATGGTGCTGAGTACTATGGGACTTAACATCTGAGGTCATCAGTCCCCTAGAACTTAGAACTACTTAAACCTAACTAACCTAAGGACATCACACACATTTATGCCCGAGGCAGGATTCGAACCTGCGCTCGTAGAGGTCGCGCGGTTCCAGACGGAAGCGCCTAGAACCTCTGGGCCACACTGGCCGGCGCGGTGGGTCCCATCCTGACTGATGTGTAGATAGAGAGAGAGAGAGAAAGAGAGAGAGAGAGAGAGAGAGAGATCAGATTTGTAGGGAGGACACTATTTGATGTTGTGTGTGTGTGTGTGTGTGTGTGTGTGTGTGTGTGTGTGTGTGTGTGTATGTGTGTATGTGTGTGTTTACAGTTAAGAGCTAAATATTTACGCCATTTTACGGAAATACATTTGACTTTCAAGGAAATAATGTAATTCTGTGCCATTGTTACTCATCAATATTGCGCTGGTTAAATACAGTGTTATGAATGTGTATGTAACTGTCACAAAAGTAATCGTTGTTTGACCTTGGCGCCATTTTTACACCTGCTTTCACCACTTTGCTTTGATTGGTTGGAGAGGTGGGTGGTGGGAACGGAAGGAGGGGGAGCAGGGGGAGGGGATAGGACGTGGCTTCACATCACTGATAAGTAGTCGTTACTGATAAGGCAGATCAGGCTTGTGATGTCATATGTAGGTCAATCACTTCATCCACGTGACATCGCAAATGTAAACAAAGTGGACCGGAGTCGTCGTAGGCATATACTCAGAACGTCTGACAAAATGATAGCATTTTTAAGTCATTCGCTTGAATTTTAATAAAGCTCCACTCAATAATTACTGTGCAGATACTGTTTATAGATTGCAACTTACCCAGATTAAACAGCACTTTTTGACGGTATATTGTCTCGATGTCAGCTAAACCTAAGTATAGTTTTTCTGCATCTATAGCTATATAAAATGTTCGACATCACCGTGTAGACTATAGCAACGGTTTTCTCTTAAGACCTCGTGATGACTGGGTGTTGTGTGATGTCCTTAGGTTTAAGTAGTTCTAAGTTCTAGGGGACTGATGACCATAGATGTTAAGTCCCATAGTGCTCAGAGCCATTTGAACCATTTTTCTCTTAAGAGTATCATTTTTATCACATTGCGTTATTGACGAGGAGGGGGCTCAAAGCGCGTTTATGCTCCTGTGTATATTTTCTAATTCTGTCATTCCTACTATTCCTGCAAGTGCACGTAAACGGTAGGTTAGTTTTTCGTAAAAATCATAATACATTAATACCGGATCTGCTATAATTATAGCCGGCCCAAGTGGCCGCGCGGTTCTGGCGCTGCAGTCTGGAACCGCGAGACCGCTACGGTCGCAGGTTCGAATCCTGCCTCGGGCATGGATGTGTGTGATGTCCTTAGGTTAGTTAGGTTTAACTAGTTCTAAGTTCTAGGGGACTAATGACCTCAGCAGTTGAGTCCCATAGTGCTCAGAGCCATTTGAACCATTTTTTGCTATAATTATATTAAGCAAACTCACGAGGAGCAACATCATCGTGTGAGAACTGAGAATGAGATGGTGGAGGGGGGAGGGGGAATAGAACACGAATCAGATTTGAGAAAGGAATACGATTTCGCGTCAGAAGCGTTGGATTCTCCATCGACATGGCACACTCATCTATACAGAAGACTAAAAAAGTATCCGCTGTCAAGTAACGCAGCGATTTTGGTACTGACATACCAGCCACGTGGACATCACTCGTAGAGGAGTCAAGTCGTTCATATTTCTATGGTTGCATGTTAGAAAAGGTCTTTAAGCTGCATCTATACCATACTAGGAATGCTTATGCCGGACCACTAGCATTGTTCGGTAATTAACAGTATGTCTGGCGCCCAGAGCACGCAGTCTCCAATAGCATAATGATGTCGTAATCATTTAATACATGTCGATCAGTGGCATGTCAACATACTCTGCGAGGTTCATCGACTGCGCCTCGCAGCCTGCTATACATATACCCGTAACAATTGTACTTTGTTGGGTACATCTGACTTTGTTTATGTATTGTAACTGAGAACTCTGGCATTTCACTGTATACATTTACTTACTCGGTGTGCGCACGTAAATTGAATAGCTGTAGCATTCCATGATCGGCTCAAGGTATCCATACAAGGTTTTATGCAAGCTATAGTAGTAGAAGATGCCAATATTTTGCTTTTTATCTAGTAAAGTAACTGAAACAAATGTTTTTCTACATGAGACGTCGTACTGCGTAGCAGAATTTTACCGATACATAGCATCTTCGCTTTGCAATATAAACGTCGCAAAATGAGTCTTAAACTGCGCTTTTATACCAAAATTTAGCATCATTTTGGCGCATCATCTGACTATTTTTCAGAAAAATTTCACACCATACACTGATAAGCGTTATACAGCTTGAGTCAATTTTGGATTGATATAGAAATTTATTCAGATAACTTAGAGAATTTGTAGATGTGTTATTTTGTAGCAGACAACCTGAGGTGTCACATGAAAGTGTGAAGTGTCACTTTGACTCGGTGTGACTACCACATGTGTTGCAGTAAACATCCCACCAGTAATCAGTTTCTTCTCACACTCGTTGCAGCAAATCGGGCGTAACTTGTGCAACGGCAGTGTTCATGCTATTTTTCAAGTCGGCTCCTGTTTGGAGGTTCTTTAGCGTATTCAGTGCGAAATTTGCACCGAACTGTTGTTGCAGAGCTTGTTTCATGGAACCAAAACACACAACGAGCACTCTCCGCACCAGTGAAAGTAGCCATTTTAACTGTGCGCTATGTTGGCGGTCCTGTTGACGGAATGGGCTATGGATGCGCTATGTGAATCAAACTTGTTTGCTACAAAATGACATATTTACCGATTCTGTAAGTTATCTCACTAAATTTCTGCATCATTCCAAAGTTGTAAGCCGGCCAGTGTGGCCGAGCGGTTCTAGGCGCTTCAGTCTGGAACTGCGCGACCGCTACGGTAGCAGGTTCGAATCCTGCCTCGGGCATGGATGTGTGTGATGTCCTTAGGTTAGTTAGGTTTAAGTAATTCTAAGTTCTAGGGGACTGATGACCTCAGCTGTTAAGTCCCATAGTGCTCAGAGCCATTTCAACCATTTGAACCAAAGTTGTAAAGTCCTTTTTGACTCACCTTGTATACGATTATTCATTTAGTGCGTATCGGTATGTGTTGACAGTTTCCTCTATTTTTAAGGAATAGTTGCTTCAGTACCATAGTAAACAAAAAGTTAATACCATTACAAATGCCGGCCGGAGTGGCCGAGCGGTTCTAGGCGCTACAGTCTGGAACCGCGCGACCCCTACGGTCGCAGGTTCGTATCCTGCCTCGGGCATGGATGTTTGTGATGTCCTTAGGTTAGTTAGGTTTAAGTAGTTCTAAGTTCTAGGGGACTGATGACCTCAGATGTTAAGTCCCATAGTGCTCAAAGCCATTTGAACCCTTACAAATGATAACTCCTGTGTATAGTACAACTGGCCGAAAATATCAGGTATTTTCAGCCTTTTATGGATTGCTGGGAATGTCCATGTTACGTAGGAAACGTAGTGCATCTTCTTCTTCTTCTTCTTCTTCTTCTTCTTCTTCTTCTTCTTCAGTTCCATTTTACTTTCAAGTGTCGGGGTAGCCTTGCTCAATCCATTTATTCCATTCCATTCCAGTCTATTCTCTCAGTCTCTTCATTTCCACTGTTGTTTTTCCACGTTTTTGTCCTTGTCATCGACCCTCTGCTCTCGTGTGATTCGGGGTCTTCCTCGTCCAGCTCCTCGCTGCATACGTATTTTATACACATTTTTAGCTTTCTTTTGATCTCCCATTCTCCTAACATGCCCATACCATATCAACTGACACTGCTCCACCATCACACTCATTGCTTTCTTCTACCCAGTCTCTTCCCGCATTCTCTCATTTCTAACCGTATCTCTTCTGCTCTTCCTTACTGATATCCTCATGAACATTTCTTTGGCAGTGATCCTCCTTAGGTGATTCTCTCGTAATGCCAAACTCTGCACATCATACGCTATAGTTGTTACCATAATTGTATTGTAAATTTGCATTGTAGTTTTCATACTTACCTCTTTTATCCCTACTGTCGTGTTATTCATCTGATAGTGTGCGGAAACTGCTTTCTTAATTGTATTTGACACCTCTTGTGCGGAAACTGCTTTCTTAATTGTATTTGACACCTCTTGTTCTATTCTTCCTTCGCTACTTGCTGTGGTTTCAAGATTTGAAAACTGTTTACTTTTCTAAGATACTTTGCTTTCAACTGCATTCAAAATCATTCCCTTCCTCTTCAGTTCTTTATACCATTTGACTACGGCCTGCTGAAGTATTTCTGGTGTGTGAGCCACAAATTCTGCATCGTCTGCATAGAGCAGTGTTTGCAGATAGTCTGGCTCTGAGCACTATGGGACTTAACTTCTAAGGTCATCAGTCCCCTAGAACTTAGAACTACTTAAACCTAACTAACCTAAGGACATCACACACATCCATGCCCGAGGCAGGATTCGAACCTGCGACCGTAGCGGTTTGCAGATAGACTGGTCGTAGTCTTAACCTTCCAAGTTCTGTTCTGTGGGTTCGCTTCTTACATGTTTTTGTTACTGCACCTAGGAAGATATTAAAGAGTAAGAGGTCGTGGGTATCACCTTGCTTTAGTCCTTTTTCCATTGGAAATTCTCCTGATTTTTCACCATCAATACGGTACTTTCCCACTGGTTGTTCATACGCACCCTTCATGGCATTTATCAATTTCATTGTGCCCTCCTTGCTGTCAGTGCTCCCACATGTACTACCTTGGCACGGACTCAACTGCAATTTTGAAATGGAGAAACGCGAGATAAAAGTCCTGCATGTTGGCTGTGCACTTCTCCATAGTTGTTCTTATAGTGTAGATGCGGTCCTGTGTCTGCCCCCCATGGCCTGAAAGCAGCTTATTCATTTCTCATATCCTCTCCCATCACCCCTCTCATTCGCCTCTCCAGTATAAGAGTACAGACTTTATAGACGACGGCTAAAGGTCAGATAGCTCTGTAGTTACCACAATCATAACTTTTCCCCTTCTTATGCAATGGTATGACTAAGTTTTTCCATTCCTCTGGGATATTATTCTCCTCCAACACTCTCGTGGACTGCCTAGTAAGTTCCTTTACCAAATTTGCTCCACCATACTTGATTAGTTCTGGAGCTACTACCTCTTAAGGTCCCGCAACTTTCTCTTACTCTAACTTGGTCAACCGCCATTGCTATATCATGTTATTTAACCTCGCCTTCAGTTTTTTCATCTTACATTATTTCATATTGTAAGACGATAATTACTTCATCTTGTACAAATGGTTCAAATGGCTCTGAGGACTATGGGACTTAACTGCTGTGGTCATGAGTCCCCTAGAACTTAGAACTACTTAAACCTAACTAACCTAAGGACATCACACACATCCATCCCCGAGGCAGGATTCGAACCTGCGACCGTAGCGGTCGCGCGATTCCAAACTATAGGGCCTAGAACCCTCTTGTACACCCTCAGTTCTTTGAACTTTCGTTCATAGTATCTTCTCCACACCTCGGGCACTGCTGCTTTCTCTGACTTGCTCCAATCTTTAACTGTCCTTTTTTGTTTCTGATATTTTCCTCTTAGTGCTTTTATAGTTTTCAAGAAGCTTCTTGTTTTGTTCTCTCTTGCCCTGTCCTCAGCCATGTTTCCACATTCCTCCCACTATTTGTTTCACTTCATTCCTTCTTTCACTGTACATCATTCGGTCTTCTTCCGTATGAGATGCTCTATATCTTTTCCATGGTTCCTTATTCTCCTTCACCATCCAATTCACTTCCTCATTCCACCAACTTGTTCTTTTATTCCTTCCATCTAGTACTACATTCGCACATAAGTCTTCTGATGACTTTACTACTATTGTTTCAGCAGATTCCACATACATTAATATCCGCATTAGTTCTGCTTTGCATTCGTGTTGTGATCAATTCTGCATACTTAGTCTTTTTCTCTTACTACTGAAATTCTTTCAATTTAATCGACTTGAAAATCTTAGTTTTAGATTTAGCTGGTTTCCTGAATCTAGTGTCCATCATCAAAAGTGTGTGATGTGTTGAAAGTTCAGCTCCTCGTATAACTTTCACATCCATGACGTTATTCCGTGTACCCTGGGGATATATAAGGTAATCGATAATTCTTTTGGCATTTATAAGTTCTGCTTCACAGGAAATGTTTTTCACTTATTTCTGAGGGGGAAAGGAGTTACCCAGTAATTGATTTTTTCCACGCACAACTCTATTAGACGCCTGCTATTATCGTTTCGGGTTCTCACTCCACCATGACTGCCCATGTTTCCATGTGCTATTCTTCTGTCTTTGCCTGTTCTGCCATTGAAATCCGCTCGTATTAGTACTTTGCATTTTCTGGCTACCTTTTTCTCAACAGTCCGTTGTAGTTGTGCATAGAAATCTTGTGTGTGTAGTGTATGGTAATCTTCAGTTGGTGTGCACACATGAATGTGTGGCACTTCCATTTCTGATCCCAAACGAACAAACATTATTCTTGAATTGTTTTGCTCTGCTATCCATTCTAAAACCAGAGTATCGTAAAACGTACATCTCCCGCATTCTTCTCAGTTCGCTACCTCTCCTCTTCACCTAAGATAATCCATATTACGTTGAAAACTTAGGGCACAGTTTATTATTCACTATTAATCGCTTTGCGTAACGTACCTCGTAGCATTTTTTGCCGCTTCTTTTTGTGTTCCATTAATGAATAGAACGAAGAAGTGAGCACTGTCTTTTCCTCTGCGGGATCCTTGGTGTCTCTTATTTTGACAGTCCTTAAGTGAAACGCGTGAAACAGGGGCTGCATAATTACCATACAGAGAATTTGAAAGTACGATTGTAAACACTTACTCGATGTCAGTGTGCCTCTGTACTGACGATTTGCATGAAAACTCAGTGAGCTCTCCAGAACACTTTTATGTGGGGTGAACTTGTCTAAAAGCCGTGGCCGCACTTTTATAGCTGGACTTTCAATTCGATACAATCAGGTTCCAAAAACTCGAGCCTTAAGTGCGACTTCGTTTGGGACCAAGAGAGGTTGTACCTTGATTAAGGCAATGGATCATTCGAGATTCAAATTGTCAATTTACATTTTTCATGGTTTCCCTAAGTAGACTTTGATGAATGTAAGGATGACTCTCTTGAAAAGGTCAACTCTGATTCTTGCCTCGACCTTGTCCTACGTCAAAACTCTATGGTCATACTTTTACCCAGTGCATCGAATTATTGCATTGTAGACAGTGAAGTCATTAGACACTGAGTGCTAACTGGTATGGACGGATATGAAAAAAGAATTGTGCTATGGCAAGTTGAAGGAACCATCTCAGCATTCGACTGGAAAGATTCACAGAAATGGTGGAACATCTAAGTTGTCAGGACCAGATAGTAATTAGAACCCTGCTTCTCCAGAATGCAAGTCTAATGGCTCAACCGCTGTAGTTTCTCGGTTGGTCTATAGATCTTTTAGACTTTCCTGTAGTTCTGTGATTGAATGCTGAGGTATTTATTGTCCTGTTTCGTTCGCATTCAAGACGAACTACCAGTCGCAACAGGAAATGGAAGACCATACACTGCATCCAACCGATTTCAACGAACTCCAGCGTAGTACTGCCTCACTACTGCCAGGGGGTAAGGGCGCGGACGCGCGCACGAGAGTAACTTCCGTGCAGCAGTCTAGATGGATCACCAAAATTTGTTAGTGTTCTGTCAAAAATGGTTCAAATGGCTCTGAGAACTATGGGACTTAACATCTGAGGTCATCAGTCCCCCAGAACGTAGAACTACTTAAACCTAACTAACCTAAGGACATCACACACATCCATGCCCGAGGCAGGATTCGAACCTGCGGCTGTAGCAGTCGCGCGGTTCCGGACTGAAGCGCCTAGAACCGCTCGACCACCGCAGCCGGCAGTGTTCTGTCAGTAACACTTGGTCTGAAATGAATTGTGCATTATGATATTTGATATCGATTATAAGAATGCGCAAGCATAGTGACTAGAGTTGTAACACTACGGTATGCTACCGTAGACTATCATAAGTAAGCGTAGGCTACGGTAGTTAACCTAGTCGCTTTGGTCAGTTAAGATTGTGCCTGTGCGTTACGTGTGTTGCATACCTATTGGGCGTTACCTCATAACAATTGCTTTGTTTACATATGCCATCAATGTCTTGCTAGATTCTCCAGAACACCAGAAGTGGTGAACCTTCTAGAAACTGAGTGAGAACATATAAAGGGCCGAGTAACCTACAGAAAATTTTTGTTCAGTATAGTTATCCTTATGTCTATTACTTAAGAATTCACAGTGTTTATTGTAAAATGGAAATTGTCAATGTTTTATTCAGGTTTTATTCGAAAATTGTTGATTTGTAACGTGAAACGGGGTTTGGTGTAGTAAGAATAAAGAAAACAATACATATTTATCATATAGCGCTAGAAATAGCAATTTCTTCAACAGAAAATTAAAATAAGAAAAACGTAAAACGAAAATATATCAAACATCGCTTCAATACTTCGTCAAATCTGTATAAAACGTGTTTCTGTTATTCATAAACAGCTATCGGATTGATCAATAACGACAGGAAACTATTGCCTTTGATCACGATTAAAAACGTTCTATTGAGTTCAAAGTAACAACAATAATTATACAGATTTATGTTTGTGCATGTAAACTGTACTTGCATTAGAAGTGATTGTATTGATAACATAAAGGCGCAGAAATTACACGATCGACTAAGTTTATTACTTATAAAATGCAATTTGTATTCTGTAAGGATATAAAATATACAAAGGAGTAACAATGATTGATATGATGATCCAATTATTTGCAAAACAAAGAACCAGAAGAAAAAGAAAAATCGTCGGCTCCCAGTTTTTCTCTTATACATTCGTTTAGGTTTCTTTTCATACCAATACTACCAATACTGCCGATAATCGTAACATTTACTACGCCATTTATATAGTGTACCAAAGCTACCGAACAGTAGTCTTGGTGGAGCGCACCTCTAGTAGTGCCCCAATCTCGTACGTTGATCCTCGTCGATATGGATGGGACGCAGGTTCTCCTCTGCCCCTCCCCCCTCCCACTAACTTTAAATTGAATCGAGCGCCAGGCTCGACGCGAATGGAAATACTAATCCGTGGTGTAGGTAAGGTTTCCGGGCTCGAGCATGGAATGCATATCAGGAGGAAAGATCGTGAATATATTGCCCCATTTGTGTACCTTTATTACTATTCTCAGTACTTTCCATTTTCTGCGTAAGGTTTTCTCTGTGTGTGTGTGTGTGTGTGTGTGTGTGTGTGTGTGTGTGTGTTTGGGGCGGTGCGGTGGTGACTGGGGGGGGGGGGGGGGGAGGAGAAGGGCGTTTCGTGAAAGGAGTTTCATCAGCGGGACCTACGAACATTGTGCAGCGGAGCGCGTTCTTTGATGGTGGCAGGCTGCGTTTGTGTTGCTCCAGTGACCTGCCTGGACGGGGCCAATTTCTGTTGATTAGCTGTTGTTGGCGCCGACCCTCGAAGCGAAGAAAGCGAACTGCAGCAGTCTCGCTTCGGCCCGCTCAGCGCTGCCCCACCTCCTTTACTTTCTCTGTAAATGAGAGAGCAGCACTTTGGTCCACATTCCTGTATTCAAATGATTGTTGGTGAAACTGTACAAACAGTTCCTTCTAATCGTAGTTTTCATTTGGACATAACGCTCTGAAGACTTTAACTGGTACATACTGTGTTTTGTTGTTGCGACATCTGTCTTACGTTTTATTTTTATTGTGCTTTAATTAGGAGATAAGACACGAAACAAGGAAGGGAGGAACTTCAGTATTCTGGTGCGCTGGTTTACGATCCGTTTGATCGCAAAGTCGTTTGACCGAGCACAACTTCAACAGAACAGTTAGAGGGCAAAGAACAAACCATATACTTCTAAAAAGTACCGTCCCTCCATTCGTCTTAAATAAATTGGAGAAACAGCGGATAACTAAACTCAGTAGAGCCAGCTACAAATTCTAACAGGAATGTCTGCAGTCACAATGCTAATAAGCATCAAAGTAACATTTTACAGCTTTACGTACTGTATGAGTTAATCTTTTACTGGATCGTTATTCCGTTATTTCAATTAAAGTTTCCAGCTTCACCGTGTTACATGCCGTAATGTACTTAAGTCCTTCACTTTCTGTTTTTCAAAAAATACCTACCATAGAGGCAGGTTGCTTAAATTTTTTTGTTGCTCTTATTATCTAGCCTAGCTAAGTAATGCAGGCTTCGTTATACTGAAGTAGAATTTGACAGGTTGATTTTTAAATCAATCCTGGAAATATTTTGCGGGGATGTCAATGACGCTCTGTAGATTCTAATACATTGTTTATATTGCAGACATTGTAATTAGTATATGTTGTTGCCGACTAGATTTCCCAGTACTTTATCGGCGTAGTACGTTGAAAATTGCACGAAGGTATTGTAGATTGGTGCCCCAGTGTTAAGGATAACGTCGATTTTAGACGGAAGAGTGAATATAGCGCCCAAAGAGATTGCTGTACTGCTCAGTACATTTGTTTAAGTTTTTGTTCCCAATGACATTTCTAATTACGCTTGTTCAGAGAGATTTGGTACTTGTCCTTCATGGAATAAGTGCTGCTTATATGTCAATCACAAGTACCTGAAATTATAACAGCATCATTACAGAGTTGTTAAGACTTTCAAAATTCTCTCTGTATATTTTCCGATATGCGTCTCTCTCTGATGAACTCGCGTTAATGCGTTATGCTAAAAGTTATTTGTACGTCATGTCCACTCTCGGACACTTTCATCTAATGCCTGGGGCTTAAACTAAATGCAAAAAGACGCAAGTAATCTTAATAGCCCATCAGAAATTAATAAGTTCAGATTTCCGAGAACGGCTACCTCCTATTCTCCTCGACGGTACTCCAATATCATATCAGAAAACAGTTAAGAACTTGGGTGTAACTTTGGATGAGCATCTCAACTGGGCGGAGAATACAGTCGCAGTGTGCCGAAAGACGTCTGCTTGTCTCTATGCTCTCAAAAAGTTTCGGAACATATTGCCACAGGACTTGGCTCAAAAAATGGTTCAAATGGCTCTGAGCACTATAGGACTTAACATCTATGGTCATCAGTCCCCTAGAACTTAGAACTACTTAAACCTAACTAACCTAAGGACATCACACATATCCATGCCCGAGGCAGGATTCGTACCTGCGACCGTAGCAGTCGCGCGGCTCCGGACTGAGCGCCTAGAACCGCTAGACCACACAGGACTTGAAACGCCAGCTCGTGCAAGCACTCGTTCTACCGAACCTCCACTATTGTGATGTAATTCAACAAGGCATGAGTAGTGAAAACAAAAGATGGCTTGAACTAACCATGAGTGCCTATGTGCGTTACACCTGCAACATTCGCCGATATGATCATGTTAGTGCTTCATACTCCGAGCTAGGGTGGCTGTGGCCGGACAAATTGCGTGACTACCACACTCTATGTCTGCTTCACCGACTCCTCGTCGCGCAAGCACACCAGAACCTTGCTTCAGAGATTAAAAGCTTGTCATGCCATCATAATCGAAAAACGAGGTCACTATTATTTGGCATCCTAACTGTGCCCACTCACAAAACAAAAACTTTTGCAAACTCCTCCTCAGTTGCCGCTGTCCGCCTCTGGAACAAACTGCCCCTTACGTTGCGCAAAATTCAATCTCCTGCTGCTTTTAAGAAGAAGTTGAAGCATTTCCTACTATCATCCTCATAACGTTCTCCACAAAATTAATGTACAAGGCCAATCCTCTCATCTGTGAAATAGCAAAGCTAGCGTCTCCTATCTTGCTCCTGAGGTGCCTTCCTCTTCATCTATCTCTATTAGCCACGCAATCTTCTTTTCCTTTATATTTCCTTAATTATGTTTCATCATGTCTCTCTATTCTTCTCCTCCCTTCACCATGAGTCTCCCTCCTACTCCCTGCTGCTAGCACTCCTATCTAAAATCTGTCTCTTCAATAATGTCTAATTATAACAGTACTTATGATCTACGAATATAAACTCTATATGTATGTATTTTTCCACGTGTGCCTTTCTAATTGTTTATTTCACTTTTTGTACTAGATGTAGTTTAACATGCCTACTAAAACATATGAATGTAAAATAAGTAGAATGCCTGGTTAGATGTAAGAGAGGGACTGATGGCCCTAATCTTGCCAGGTTAAATAAATCAATAAATAAATAAATAAAATAAAATAAATAAATAAATAAATAATGCCTGCACATGGAAGCTGTGAGTAGGACATCTGCTTTCATTCCGGAAATTTACGCTCTGATGATGGTAGATATGCCTGAAGTTGACTATCTGGCCTGCAGCTTTCTACACTGTGGGCAGATAGAGTTCGAGGTTTGAAATGATAAATTGTATTCTTCATGAGAAGATATGAATTGGCTTCAAATGCAAAATGTATGACAAGGACGGGAAAGTGATCATCGGTTCGTACGAGCACGTTCAGGTTTATGTTAACTTAAAAGAAACAAACAGTAAAGGTGATGAAAGTAAGTACCAGTTTCACGCTCTAGAATGTTCCCCGAAGTAATCATATCCGTTATCCGATTATCTACCTCATGAGTTCCGCAGAAGTGCACACATGAACAACTGAATACGAGATATCTTCTGCCTTATGAACAGATAAACTTACAGTGAAGAACCGTAAATGTGTAAAACAGCTTACACTGTCAACACGTTAAGCGACAAATAATCAGTGCGGTCTATAAAAAGATATTAAAATCTATATCCTCAGCAAAAATAAGAAAAAAACAGTGGAGATTAGACGAAGTAATAAATGGAATTCTGATCAAGTCTACGTTAAAAAGCACTCTAATAAATTTGCTGGAGTAAAAAGGGACGCGGATGAGGAGGGTTAGAAACTACTAGATGACGAGGGAGGGTGCGGCGGGGTGGGAGGGTGGGGGAGATGGAGAGGGAGAGGGAGAGAGAGAGAGAGAGAGAGAGAGAGAGGGAGAGGGGAGCGCTTACTCAGGAAACTAATTGTATTTACCGAGAATTAAAATAAACAAAGCATCTGAGAGATTACAGTTAACGTCCTAGGTACAAAGATATTTAAAGTGTTTAATAAAAGTCTTTCAGAGCAATAAGAATACAAATTACATCAGAAGGTGTGTGTGTGGTGTGTGTGCTGTTTTACTAGCAGATACTGGAAAATGAACGCAACGTTTACACAAAAATATCTGTCGTTTCAAGCAGTTTCTGTTTCTGTTCGGAGTCCTTTGACGATAAACTTTCAAAGCAAAAAGACAGCCCAATACATTAAATGAGCAGAACTTTCTTACGGCGCTCCATGGGTTTGAGAAATGTGTAACAAATCAGTAAACGCGTTTTCCTGAAGTTTTAAAGCATAACTGATTCAAAGAAGATTCCGATAATTTTCATCAACCAATGAAATATGATAAGTGAGGGAGATTTAATAGAATCCAGCGCGTTGGGGACAAATGGGGTAACTAAGACGCCCAGTTTTCCAGACAGGAGCTTGGGATTTTTACGAAGGTGTTTGATTATAGCCACGGGAACAACAGAAAGTAAGCAGTATGGTGTAAATCAACTAAGCTCAGGAGAACATTCGTTGTAAGTGTAATAGCGACTAGCAATAATTCGTGTGATAAATAGAAGTGATGTCGCGTATTTTGCATCCACAGCGAGTATATACGAGGGCTGGAACTTATATAGTGGCAACTATTTATTCACAACCGATACAAAAGAGTTACATATTTGCACGTGTTACTGTCCTTCAAAGTAGCTACCAGCGTTGTGTTGAACCCGTTGTCAGCGATGTGGAAGGCGTAGTATACCGTTAGCAGATCCTGTTCTGTTAATGGTGCGAATGGAGCGGTCTACTGCCTGTCGAATGTCTGGAACAGTTCTGAAGCGAATTCCAAGAAGTGGTTCCTTTTTCGGAATCAAATCAAAGTCACAAGGACTTAAGTCCGGGGCGTATGGTGGATGATACAGTACTTCCCAGTCCCATCGACCGAACACAGCAGCCACAGCTTGCGCTGTATACGCCCGCGCATTGTCGTGCAAAATGATGGGTGGGTTGCGCAGAAAGTGTCGCCGCTTCTTTGGGAAAGGTGGTCGCAGGTGATGCTCCAAAAACGAACTGTAATACGACTTAAGTCCTTGTGACTTTGAATGGGGTTTAACACGCCATCGACATCAAGGTCATTAGAGATGAGCGCAAGCTCGGACTGTTTAAAGAATGGGGAACGAAATCGGCATTTGCCAGGAGCGATTTCAGGAAATCAGGAAAACCTAAATATGAATTGCCGTACGCGGATTTAAACCGTCGTCCTCCCAGATGCGAGTGCAATATGCTAACCACAGCTCCACCTCGCTCGGTTCAAAAATGGTTCAAATGGCTCTGAGCACTATGGGACTTACCATCTGAGGTCATCAGTCCCCCAGAACATAGAACTACTTAAACCTAACTAACCTAAGGACATCACACACATCCATGCCCGAGGCAGGATTCTAACCTGCGACCGTAGCAGTTGCGCGGTTCCCGACTGAAGCACCTAGAACCGCTCGGCCACCGTGGCCGGCCCTCGCTCGGTGGTTCCATCTGGTTGGTGATTACCACCCACCGAGGCTGCGAACGACTACTACATGCGAAATGAGGACGTCACACGCCTAGAGTGGCCACCTCGTCGCTGGATTTGCATTCCAGTGACTGCGCATAGCGTGCCCTACTTGGGGGGAGAGGTAGGCGGAGGGGGGGAATGTCTTTAACCTCAATGTCACCCTTTGGACTGATGACCATATATGTTAAGTCCCATAGTGCTCAGAGCCATTTGAACCCAATGTCACCAACACGGACGATTAGATTGCTGATCTTCAGAGGTACCATATACGGCCATGGGAAGTGGTACTGCAATCCATGCTGCGCGTCCTGATTCACAGAATGGGGAGGTATGTACCCCGTATGCGAGGGTATCACACCCCTATACTGAAATTCTTTACGCTAATGGCGGAAGGACACCACGCTCTGTAAGCGTAGACACGGCCGGTGGTTGGATTTCAGGTCTACCTTGTATCTGTATCAAGAATTGAATTATTTCCAGAGCACATTTTATTGTACACATTATGGCCGTGCCCTTGTTTTGTGTATCTTGCAGAGCGAGTCGTTAGTCAATCCATTTTAGTTTAAATTGCGGGCAACTGCAGCCAAATTTCCACATTTGGAATGCAATAATCCGCACTGCCTGCAAAATACTTTTAGACCTGAGTTTCTCCTGGCGTATACAACTTTCAAATAACTTTCGGGAATTCAGCCAGGTAACACTTTCAGCGGCCGCCGATATTTCGGCGCCGGCTGGAGTGGCCGAGCGGTTCTAGGCGCTACGGTCTGGAGCTGCGCGACCGCTACGGTCGCAGGTTCGAATCCTGCCTCTGGCATGGATGTGTGTGATTTCCTTAGGTTAGTTAGGTTTAGGTAGTTCTAAATTCTAGGGGACTGATGACCACAGCAGTTGAGTCCCATAGTCCTCAGAGCCATTTGAACCATTTGATTTGAACACTAGTGCCACCAAAGATGACCAAAGTCAGAGTTACCGATAGTGAGACTATGAATTCGCAGGTGTGGTAGCATTAACCCTGTTCCTCTGTTTTTCGACAAGGGAGAGAGCCGCATTCCAAACAGAGTTTAAACAGAAACCTCCATCCCTGTTAACGAGGTTGCTCGCTAATTTAATCTCAACTGCCTCCCTAATAATACTGTCCCAGTAGCTGGACGTGCATGCCAATATCTCGGTGTTGTTATATAACATGGGGTGACCAGAATCCAAGCAATGTTCGGCAATAGCAGATCTATTTGGCTGCTGTAATCGTGTGTGCCGTTTATGCTCAGTACATCGGTCCTCCACGGTCATGATAGTTTGACCAATATATGCCATGCCGCAGCTACAAGGAATACGATATACACCCGCCTTTCGCAGTCCAAGATCATCCTTAACGGAACTCAAAAGTGCTCTAATTTTAGATGGAGGTCGGAAAACACATTTCACATCGTATTTCCATAAAATACGACCGATCTTGTTGGACGTGTTTCTTACGTAAGGCAAAATGGCAGTAAACTTAGGTGTTGCCTCAGAATTATCATCAATCACTCGATGTACAGTTGGTCGATAGCGCAACGCACGTTCAATCTGTCTATCACTATAACCATTTTGACGAAATGTAACTTCAAGGTGGGACAGCTCAGCTGGCAAAGTCTCAGCGTCAGAAACGACTTTGCATGTACGCCGCCTGTCCGTTGCAGTTTGCCTTGAAAATGGCGGGGTGTTCTTCCGCCGAAATATCGGCGGCCGCTGAAAGTGTTACCTGGCTGAATTCCCAGAAGTTATTTGTAAATTTTGTTGATGTAGTTCGGGATTCATCCTGCGTAATGGTCAATCCAGAATCCTCATTTTAGTCCAGCGGAGCATATCTGCAATGAGTTGCAGCGGTAAATAATAGTCATAGAAGATAGCGCCAATACGATGACTACGATGATAATTTGTGAGTGAGGGTGCTAAACAGCAGGATCGTTAGCGCACTGCAACAATATGAGTAGAATAGCTGATCACGTTCAGGCGCAAAAGCAGAAAGAACATATACCTCTGCTCAGTGGGAAGCCTTCCTGAAAAGAGCAGGAAATCCGACACCGGCATTAGCGGAGGGACGGCATACTGGCACCATTAAAAACGTTTTAAAGCCAATCAATCCTCTACTTGTCAGTGAGCGTTGAGGTCTGTACCCCGGTCCCACATTATTTTCTTGGTCAATATTTCTGTGGTGATGAATGAACTCTGCCATCCTACTACCTAGTATGCAGATGTTCTCGGAATCCAGTAAACCGGCTTTAGAGCGTTTACCTATTAACAGCATGCAGCGTTTTTCCAGATCAGTAACCAGTATTGTACTTGTTAACGGTTGATAATGATCGCAAGAGTATAAGTGCGTGAGGGCAGGGGGGGGGGGATGCAGTAAACATGTAAATATCTCCCCTCAAATAGCATTACCCCCAGTCAAGGGTGTTGTAATAATGTAAGTACACGAGTACATTGCAGTATTACAGACCTTGCAATGGTTGTTTCACAGCGATTCGTATTTCTTTCTTATGCCGATACTGTGGCCGTGCGGTTTCACCGGGTCTCTGGTGGCACTTCAAGTTGTGTGTTCCGGGGTAAACCTGCAGGCCGTTTTCCTAACAAGTAAAATTACAGCAGCCTCTGACTACTTGCACGTAAGCGGCATCGCACCCCTGTAGATTAATATCCTAAAGAGGGGAACTACGGAAATATCTGCCGAGGTCGTGAATTCTTGTGATACGGCTGTTTCAGATCCTAATGTACTCATGTGATGGACGACTCGCTAGCAGTATCACAGTCCCTAATCGATCGAGAAACTGCGGAAAGGTTTGCGAGTTAACATAGGACGTTGAGAGACAGTCAGGTCAACATAAGTGGTACTTCTCTTCCACTGTAAGGAAACAATGTCGCTTCCAAATGTAATGTGGATACTCAAATGTTTCACTTAATATCAACTGCCGATTTTGTTCGTTATTTAATAGAGCACTGTCCACATCCAGAATATCTGTGCAGAATTAAAGAAAAGAACGAACCGACTGCGACAGTGGAACTGGAATGTCAAATGTTTGAACAGTGAATCATAGAAGGGAGTACTCCATTGCAGGTCATCTCTGTGTACGAGAAATTCAGCTTCCTGAACGCAATAGATGCATTTTTTCAGTGACAGGCGAAAGAGAACGTGTTCAAACACACTGTCGCAAAAAAATTAGTACACACTTTTAGACTTTCCCAGTTCACTCAAGATTTACTGTTACAACAGTGCGTATGGAGTACATGAAATGATTACTTTTACTGATCAATAGCAAAAGCGATTCTGAGGTTCCAGTCATCGACCCATGTGAAACACTCATGTTAGTACGTGGTGTAGCCTCCACAGGCTGCAATGCAGGCACTGACTCAGGCATCCGGTCGTTCGTCCAGATGGCGAATACTGTCTCGTCATGTCCCACACGGGCTCGATTGGAGACAAATCTGGAGATCTACATCTACATCCATACCTCGCACGCCACCTGACGGTGTGTGGCGGAGGGTACCCTGAGTACCTCTATCGGTTCTCCCTTCTATTCCAGTCTCGTATTGTTCGTGGAAAGGAGGATTGTCGGTATGCTTCTGTGTGGGCTCTAATCTCTCTGATTTTATCCTCATGGTCTCTTCGCGATATATACGTAGGAGGGAGCAATATACTGCTGGACTCTTCGGTGAAGGTATGTTCTCGAAACTTACCAAAAGCCCGTACCGAGCTACTGAGCGTCTCTCCTGCAGAGTCTTCCACTGGAGTTTATCTGTCATCTCCGTAACGCTTTCGAGATTACTAAATGATCCTGTAACGAAGCGCGCTGCTCTCCGTTGGATCTTCTCTATCTCTTCTATCAACCCTATCTGGTACGGATCCCACACTGCTGAGCAGTATTCAAGCAGTCGGCGAACAAGCGTACTGTAACCTACTTCCTTTGTTTTCGGATTGCATTCCCTTAGGATTCATCCAGTGAATCTCAGTCTGGCATCTGCTTTATTGACGATCAACTTTATATGATCATTCCATTTTAAATCACTCCTAATGCCTATTCCCAGATAATTTATGGTATTAACTGCTTCCAGTTGCTGACCTGCTATATTGTAGCTAAATGATAAGGGATCTATCTTTCTATGTATTCGCAGCACATTACACTTGTCTACATTGAGATTCAATTGCCATTGCCTGCACCATACGTCAATTCGCTACAGATCTTCCTGCATTTCAGTACAATTTTCCATTGTTACAACCTCTCGATACACCACAGCATCATCTGCAAAAAGCCTCAGTGAACTTCTGATGTCATCCACATGGTCATTTATGTATATTGTGAATAGCAACGGTCCTATGACACTTCTCTGCGGCACACCTGAAATCACTCTTACTTCGGAAGACTTCTCTCCATTGAGAATGATATGCTGCGTTCTGTTATCTACGATCGTGCTGTCCAGGGAAGTGGCTGCACGTCTTGCAGAATGGAACAACACACCACCTTTCTTTTGCACGAACGGCAAAAGACGGGTCCAACAACATTCTGCACGTACCGAGCACTCGTTAGCGTCCCCTCCAGAAACACCAAATGTGGAGGAGGTTTGTAGCTTATCGTTCCCCAGACCATAAGACATGGGGAGGGACCAGTGTCTCTTGGACAAATACACTCCACAAGACAGCGCTCACCAGGTCAGTGACGCCCGCGCAAATGACCATCACTTGCGTACAGACAAAATCTGCTTTCATCGCTAAAGACCACGGCGCACCATTCCATCTTCCAAGTGATCCTCTGACGGCACCAGTGGAGCCGGGATGATGTGGCGTGGGTGGAAGACAGGCTAGAGGTGTGCGTGTCGATAGCCCCACTGTTAATAACCAGTTCCCAACAATTCGTGTTGATACATCTGGGCTCACAAGCCCTCTTTCCGTGCTGTGGTAGCTGTACGATCTGTCGTTGTTGCCCTTACAATAGGACGATCCTGGCGGGCGTCTGTGCTGCGTGGACGTCCAGAACTCTCCTGGGGGAAGGGGGGAGGGGGGGGGGGAAGGAGAGAATGTTCACGTGAGCATTGAGAACAGCACCGTTGCACATCTGACGCAACACGCCCAACTTGTGTGGCGTTTCTCCGAAAAGACCATTCCGCCACTCGGAAGGTCACACTTTGACCCCTTAGACACTCGCTCATTTGGCTGTAGGCAGCACCAGCGCGTATCCACGGCATGGTGGACTGCTTGCTTCACACGTTTGCACCCCAGTAAGCCTTCTGGCTGTTAGCATTTCAGTTAAGTCCCATAAGATTTCACACACATTTGAACATTTTTTTGTGAGCATTTCCTAGAGGGTACACACAGGTGGTGCTCTGGTAACTATGACACTACGATACCTCTTGGCGGGCGACGTTCAAACCATCATCAGTACTCTGCTATCCCCCATGTGGCATATGCTCTCATCAGATGAAAAT
Source organism: Schistocerca nitens (assembly GCF_023898315.1). NCBI lineage: Eukaryota > Metazoa > Arthropoda > Insecta > Orthoptera > Acrididae > Schistocerca > Schistocerca nitens. The sequence continues at coordinate 269,706,617 of NC_064616.1, forward strand.
CAACGTCGTCTTTCCAGGTGTACTGAATTTGTCCGGCAGTGTAACTTACAAGAATGCAACCGGTTGACGTCCTCTACAAACCTCGATATTTCTATATGTGAATAGCACGTCATTTTCAAGGTACAAACGCAAGGAGAGCTCGTTTTGCACGTGTTTAGACCCTCGGTTGGCGGTGCTGAAATGAGGTGGAAACTAAAAAGCGTTGTGACCAACTAATACGTACTCAGCGCAAAAGGATCAAGATAAGTCTTAGAGAAAGCGTACGGCATGAAACCAGACAGGTCATAAAACTTTCAAGTACTGCTGGGCAGAAATTCTGCTAACTCGTCAGTGTACCCGTGGAACCGATCCGATTTGGAAACTTTGTATTTATTGCAGGGGTTTACACATTATAAGGAGGAAAAACAATACACCACGAATGTATTATCCGGCCCGGTACGTCGACGTTATGCTCCGCTCCTATTTGTTGCCCTTCATACCAAGCCTTCCTGAGCCTACATTTCAGCAGGATAGCGCCCACTCACACACGGCGAGAGTTTCTACTGCTTGTCTTCGTGTCTGCCAAACCTTACCTTGGCCAGCAAGATCGCCGGATCGCTCCTCAATTGAGAACATTCGGAGCTGTGTGGGCAGGACCCGTCAACCAGCGCGGGATTTGACGATCAGATGCGCCGATTGAACAGAATTTGGCACGATGTCGCTCAGGCAGACATCAAACAACTCTGTCAATCAATATCAAGCCGAATAACTGCTTGCATAAGGGCTAGGGTGGACCAATGCGTTATTGACTTGCTCAATTTGTGAAGCTGCTTCTCTTGAATAAATCATCCAACGTTTCTGAAACAGTAATCATTTGTTGGGCTGTACATGTCTATACCATCAACCGATTTTTGTCCCATTCGGATAATTTCCCCGTGGTGCAATGTTTTTTGTCTTAGAGTGTATATCACGCAAGTGGTGAATAGGAAGAAACCACCGTACACTGACGATCTACCTTCTGTTGATAAGGCATGCACGCTAATAACGGAATAGCAACTGAGCGTGGAGTACCATCACTAGCGAGATCAGTTAAGAGAAAGTCGAAAAAATTTATACTGTCGTCGTAAATTGTTTCAGAAGAAGATCGCACCAAATTTCCTTATTTCAATCGCCGCATGAACTTTGATAGGACAGAGACTGAGACAAGCAACTGCCGAACAGAAAATAAACTATAATTGTTCAACCGAGTAAAGGTGACTGGATATAGCGGTACTGCACTACTATATTCTACAGGTTATACAAGAAAAGAAAACCTCGATTTACTTCTAGCACAATTTCTACGTAGACTAGGAGAGAGTGTCACAGAAATAATACAGGATTTGGGCTGGAAATAATTAAAAAAAAGGCGTTTCTCTTTGCGACGGAATCTTCTCACGAAATTCCAATGACCAACTTTCTCCTCTGAATGCGAAAAGATTTTCTTCACACCGACCTACACAGGGAGGAACGACCACCACGATGAAATAAAGGAAATCAGAGCTCGTACGGAAAGATATAGGTGTTCATTCTTTCCGCGCGCTGCACGAGATTGGAATAATAGAGAATTGTGAAGGTGGTTCGATTAACCCTCTGCCAGGCACTTGAATGTGATTTGCAGAGTATCTATGTAGATATAGACTTTCAGAGTTACCAACTTTCCAGACAACTGCAAAAAGACGCAAGCTGATTTCTTTTCCAAGAAGGCTCGTCCAACACATGCGAGTAGCTACAGGTCTATATCGCCCGCGTTATTCTGTGTGTGAATAGAGGAACGTGTTTTATGCTCATTTGTTATGACCCTCTGGGGACCACTAATCTTCCCTGTGAGAATCAACATGAAATGTGCCAACACCGATCTTGCGGAACTGATCTGTTCTTTCAGGAAACCTAGAAGGCATTACATAGCTGCCCTATACTTGACCACATTAAATTTCACACTGCTACCTACCGCACAAAATAAGAGTTTACAGCATATCGGACTAGCTTCTCAACTGAATTGGGGACCACCTTGTAAATAGAGGTAACAGGAAGGGATCTTCAGATGTGAAAGTACGATGGGCGTTCAATAAATAATACAACACGTTTTTGCCTTAAAGGAGGTTGGTTTTACTGAGGTTTCCAAAACGCAGTATTATTCCTCACTGTTTTGGCTACACAACCCTATTTTTCAACATGATATCCGTTCAGCGTGAAGTCCTTACGCCACCTTACTGGGAGGGCATGTACGCCCGCATGGTAACTCTCTGCTGGTGAACGTCGGAGCCAGCGTCTTGCTGCATCGGTAACCTTCCCCATCATCCACGTACCGCTCTCCGCGGAGTACATCCTTCGTTGGCCCAAATATATGGAAGTCGGAAGGTGCGAAACCTGAGCTGTAAGATGGACGAGGAAGAACATTCAATCAAGTTTTTTAAACTTCTCTCGGGTGCGCAGACTGGGGTGAGACCTTGCATTGTAATGGAGAAGGGAAGTTCGTTTCCATTTGTGTGGATTCGAACGCGCTGAAGACGTTTCTTCAGTTTCCTGGGGGTACCACAACGCACTTCCGAGTTGATCGTTACACCATGAGAGAGGACATTAAATAGAATAACCTCTTCAGAGTACTAGGAGATCGTCGCCTTGACTTTACCGGGTGAGAGAGCAGCTTTGAACTTTTTCTTCGAGCGGTCTAAGGCGCAGCAGTCATGGACTGTGCGGCTGGTCCCGGCGGAAGTTCGAGTCCTCCCTCGGGCATAGGTGTGTGTGTTTGTCCTTAGGATAATTAAGGTTAAGTAGTGTGGCAGCTTAGGGACTGATGACCTTAGCAGTTAAGTCCTATAAGATTTCACACACATTTGAACATTTTTTTGAACTTTTTCTTCGGAGGAGAGGTGGTGTGTTGACACGCCTAGGATTGCCGTTTTGTTTCCGGTTCGAAGTGATGAACCCATGTTTTATCACCTGTGATGATGTTCACAAAAAATTGTCACGATCAGCCTCGTGAAAGCAATGCCGCACAGATGGTCCTTCGTTGCCCTTTGTGGTCTCCTGTTTGGTGGCTAGGAACCCGGGGAACACACCTTTTAGTACTCCAACTGGTGGGCAAGTGTGTCAGCACTACCAACAGAGACTTCTAGTTGAGGAGCGAGGTATCTGTCTGTGACTCGTTGATGACCTCGAAAGAGTGTGTCCGCACATTCTATAATTGCAAGAGTCACAGCTGTGTGCGGCCGACGGTACGCGGTAGGTCGGATAGGTCTGCGGCACCTTGTTGGGGTGATAACAGACGCCTCGCCCAACGACTCACCGTACTCTTGTTCCCTGCCAGGTCTCTTTAGACATTCTGCAAGCACCTATGAATATCTGCGATGCTCTCGTTTACCGCCGAAAGAAACTCAGTAATAACTGTCGGCTTGGAATGCACCTCCGTTACAGGCGGCATTTTTAAGGCTACGTATAGCGCCGTCACCTATCGGAACTTCATGGCACTATAAGGGCTGAATCTGGAATATTCCACGACGTCCCAAACAAATTCCATATTGTTTCAACTGAAACGCAGAAAAAAAGCTGTTACATTACTTATTGTACATCCCTCGTAGCTTCGGACGTACCCCAACGGTATGTTGTAGCACCATTGCTTTTCGTTACACGGATAAATAATAATAATAATAATAATAATGAGCGTATGGCATTGGTGGTCGGGAGATCACTCGCGGGGCAGTTCGGCCGCCGCTCCACAAGTCCTTTAACGCCACTACGGCGACTTGCGAGTGAATAAGGATGAAATGATGATGAAAGACACACAACACCCAGTCATCTCGAGGCAGAGAAAATCCCTGACCCCGCCGGGAATCGAACCCAGGTACCCGTGCGCGGGAAGCGAGAACGCTACCGCAAGACCACGAGCCGTGGACATACGGATAAATGATTGCTGGGTAATGTACGAAGCTCCTAGAAACTGTTGGCGGATCATACTGTTGTTAGTGGAGAAACTCACATCATCTGAATGTCGTAATGAAGTTGAAGGAAGACATGGCCGGCATGAGTGGCCGAGCGGTTCTAGGCGCTACAGTCTGGAACCGCGCGACCGCTACGGTCGCAGGTTTGAATCCTGCCTAGGGCATGGATGTGTGTGATGTTCTTAGGTTAGTTGGGTTTAAGTAGTTCTAAGTTCTAGGGGACTGATGACCACTGCAGTTAAGTCCCATAGTGCTCAGAGCCATTTGAATCATTTGAAGGAAGACATGCAGAGAATCAATAGTTGCTGTAGGGACTCGTAGTTGACACTTAAGCGAATAGTTGACTTACTTCGCATAAATAGTTTCAACAATGAATTACTCTGAAATGACTCGATTGGTCGTGACTGGAAGCCGTCATAATCGTAAAATATGTAGTAGGATGTGTTCGCAGCGATTTAAAGTGAAACAGCTGTATAGAAAAAATCGTAGCAAAGGCAGAGTTCAGACGAAGGTTCGTCGAGACAAGTCCAAGAAAAATGTATTTCACCAAAGATTCAACGAAACCACCTTGGTTTAACGTGCGTTTATAAAGCGCAAAAGCGTCACAGAGACAGAATCATATTCAAGCGGCAGACGCTACGGGGCAAGGATTGAGTATCACGGACAAACTTACTGGTAAATTTCGGAAAAACAAGAAGAGTCAGATATCGTAGTGCTTATTCTTACACTCATCCACCGAAATGACCGTGATGGTAAAATGAGAAAAATGTGGGCTCAAGCGGATACTTGGCGACAGTTCGCCAATGGAACAGGAAAACGAAAAATGAAATGAAATAGCCTTTGACACATACCATAAGATGGTTTGCGGAGAATAAAAGGATGCGGGTAAAAATCGATAAACTCAAGGCTATAAATTGTTGTATTAACTGCATGTTTTTATAAGTCTATTTCTTTTACGTTTTAACATTTCCTCTTTTTATTTTGTGAGACTGAGTGGTGGCTATTGTAATTGGTAAACTGGCAACTATTGATATTTTTAACTTTCATGAACTTAATTAAGAGAAACAAGCATAAATTATCGTGCACTGCCTGATCGGACCATTGACGCCAGAAAAAGAGAAAATTATCGCATTATGTAAAATCACACAGTCTTTGTTAATAAGACGATGGATCATGTAAATTAAAGAAATAATCAAATCAGTCATACGAACAGATGCCCTGTATGCCAGGGAATGTCTTTCTATAAACCGGAGAGGTCTGATGGAGAAATTGGAAGTCAGAGAGAGGAGAATCCTCAGGAAGATCCTAGCCCCGGTAGAAGCAGCTGGGGAATTCAGAAGGCGGCATAACTCAGAGCTCTGCGAACATATCGAGAGGCTCTCTGATTGTGCAAGAAAAAGAAGGGTAGCTTTCTATAGCCATGTTGCAAGATTCCCTCCAAACAGACTGACCAACCCTCTGTTCACCTTCTGGCAAAACAAGAAGGTTCGCACCACTTGGCTGACAGAAACCGAGAAGGACATTAAAGATCTACGAATGACAGATCTCCAGAAGAGACAGTCTGTGAGACACACCCTAAAGGAAATCCGAGGATTTCAGGGAAAGCCCCCAAAGAGAAGGTACCCGCTGGACAGAAGAAAGGAAAGAGTTACACCGGCAGAGGATGCGACAGTACTGGGCAAAGATGAAAGGCCAACAGTTGAATTGAACAAGTGTGTTACAAAGTAGGCCCATTCGAAACAAGAAGAAGACAGAAATAATCAGAAACTATACGTTTGTCTCGCTGAAAACGACCACTTCACGAAAATTTCTTCCACCACTACGATTCAGGCAAGCTCCACCGCAAGAGCGACAGTTAGTTCATACATTACGAAGATGGGTAAGAAAGGCTACAAAGAAGAAATACCGTACTGGCGTCCGATTATTGTCGATAGTACGCTGTCACTTCACGTGCACACAACCGGCCGCGGTGGTCTCGCGGTTCTAGGCGCACAGTCCGGAACCGTGCGACTGCTACGGTTGCAGGTTCGAATCCTGCCTCGGGCATGGATGTGTGTGATGTCCTTAGGTTAGTTAGGTTTAAGTAGTTCTAAGTTCTAGGGGACTGATGACCTCAGCAGTTGAGTCCCATAGTGCTCAGAGCCATTTGAATCATTTTGAACCACGTGAACACAAATTTTGAAACTGAGTAAATTAGTTGCACTAATATCGGAGCATCGCAGATTCGTTTGCAGTTATGCACTAGCACTGCGAAGAGTCTAAGCTATTTTGCAGATGGATTAAAACAATGATTACTCCGAAACGGCTCTGCACTGCACAAATCTGTTATTCGGAAACTGCGTCAAAAGTCGAGACAGTACACTGATCTCTCGAGAGCTTGTGACGTGTTTCAGCGTATCAGTAGTTAGAGTTGCACGTCTAGGCCGATCAAAACACACTAAAACGCAATTACATAATGGTTGGTTGCCGGTACAGGCCCTACGACAAGCGGCGCTAGTCAGTGATGCGGATAAGACAAGGACGAATCCAGTAGTAGCAAAATGGAAGGGTACCTCGAGCTTACGGCTCTCTGGAGTTTAAGCATGATGTTCCCTTCTCTTAGAATGAGTTCTCTTTAACCACATTTAACAGCAACAAACTTACCAAAACAGCTATCCACTGTATCAAACCTAACCGTAGTATGTTTCACTCAGCACTTATTTTCATATGACCTGGAATTAGTTTAACAAAAGCTTTCCTGGCGTTATCAGCGAATTTAAAGTTGTTGCCCTGGAAGGTCAGAAGAATAGGACCACTTCCCACCAGTTCGGAGAGTTTATATCTGTTATTCGGCTATTGACTGGAGAAATCGCCATCAGTTAAGTTCGCCAAGAAAGCGTATTTCCCCTCACAGGGAATAGGAGTGTGGACTTCAGTACGAAAATTTGAGTGGCATGGAAAGGAGCAGCCATACTGTACATTAACACGTTGGCTACCATACCTTAATCACCCATGATATATACCAGGCCGAGGCCTTTTTCAGGTGTGTGTAACTGTAAGACACATGGCCTGTGAACTTAATTTCTTCACTATCATTCCTGCTAGGCCATGTGTATAGAAATTATGCACAGCCTTTACGAACAAATAAGGACTTGGAATTTCAGACGAATGACATTCTTTTTTTGTAAGAATAGGGCAAGAATAATATCAATGCTGAATTTGTAATGCATCAAGAGATTCGTTTACAAATTCACAGCAGATGTAACAACATATTTGAATTAATTAATAGATTGTAGGCTTTACTTTGCAAGTGTGAATAATGAAAAGGCAGTCCAAGCACATTAACTTATTCGGAAAACCCTGACATATAGCTGCCAACCATGAGAAGAGGCTGTCAATAATCACATCGCAAATGTGAAGAGCCGGCCAGGGTGGCCGAGCGGTTCTAGGCGCTACAGTCCGGAACCGCGCGACCGCTACGGTCGCAGGTTCGAATCCTGTCTCGGGCATGGATGTGTTTGATGTCCTTAGGTTAGTTAGGTTTAAGTAGTTCTAAGTTCTAGGGGACTGATGACCATAGATGTTAAGTCCCATAGTGCTCAGAGCCATTTTTGAACACACATGGCAGTCAATGTGTTAGTATAGACACCCAGATAGCAATGAGTAATTTGGGTTTTATCGAACACACACATTTAAAGAATCTTTTCAGTTCAGCATTTTATCACATTCAGGTTCTTTAAAATACATAAATTCTCCAATATCGAAACGTTGTTCGTCTTCTACCTCAATTTACAACAAGATTGTGACAATACTTTGCGTCGCAAAGATTCAATCATACGACCTGAAGCTGTTAAAGGCGAACATTTTAGGATAGGCTTTGCCGTGACAGTTATTGATATCGAATGAAAAGAAGTTTACTGTTACTAGTCACTGTTTGTTTATATCCACAACCAAGTTACCCGAGAATCGTAACACAACACACAAGTATGTTATACTAACACATTTGAATCCACCCGATGACGAAGGTTTAAACCTGCGAAACGCGTTGTGGATGTAAAACAGTGACTAGTAACAGTAAACTTGTTTCATTCGACCTAGAACTAGTTTAAAGTACTTTCCTTCTGTTGTAGGTGAATTTAAAGTTGCCGCTCTGGTAGGTCAATAGAGCAGAATCACTTCGCAGAGAATCAGTCAATGGTCCTCGCCTACCCACAATGCAGGAGAAACGGCAGCCACGAAATTTTCCTATTATTGCTACTTACATGCTTAGTAATATGCACACTGGACAAAAAATTAGTGACCACCAGTAGTCTTGAGGCTAATATCGTGTAACACGGACTCAAGCCTTGACGGTGAACACAACCCGGCAGCGAACAGTACCCTCAACCGTCTTTCTGTATACCATATCCACATGAGGCCACTCAGTGGTGATTAGACCCTGTAGGGCAACTAAACCAGGAACGTACTTTACAGCCGTGTGAACACGACCCATGTCATCTTAGAAGAACTGAGTGCCCACAGAATCCTCGTCATTAAGATGCAGAAGAAAGGGCAGCGCTTGGTCACGGACGATTTTCACAGAAACAACACTGTTTCTCGATCACAGCAACCTGAATGAGTGTAGTTTTCTTCGCAATGTTCACTCAGAAAGTGGTTGGGATGGACTTGCATTCGTTGACAGCTGCCAGTTTCTGTTTGGTCTGAAACCGACTGCAATTTATATGGCGTAATCTTATGGGACTTAACTGCTAAGGTCATCAGTCCCTAAGCTTACACACTACTTAACGTAAATTATCCTAAAGACAAACACACACACCCATGGCCGAGGGAGGACTCGAACCTCCACCGGGACCAGCCGCACAGTCCTGACTGTAGCGCCTCAGACCGCGCGGCGAAATAAACCTGAAATTTACCAGGATGTTTGAAATCGATTGAAACTGTCACACAGGACTAAAAAGCAGAAAATATCTATTTAAATAAAAATTAATTTTTAATATATCAAATTTTTAAAACAGATTAAAAAGTATAAAACAATTTCTCCTAGCTCCATACAGATAGTCCTGAAAATTTGTGATTGTGAATTTTTAATAGTTACGAAAAACTTGAGATTTTAAAATAAAATTTGGAGCACATGCAATACATAACTGATTTATGAATAGTTCACCTCCTTACCAATCTCTATTGCATGCCTTCCAATTCTTTCGTTGTAAATCTCATAAGTACACTACTGGCCATTAAAATTGCTACACCAAGAAGAAATGCAGATGATTAACGGGTATTCATTGGACAAATATATTATACTAGAACTGACATGTGATTACATTTTCACGCAATTTGGGTGCATAGATGCTGAGAAATAAGTACCCAGAACAACCACCTCTGGCCGTAATAACGGCCTTGATACGCCTGGGCATTGAGTCAAACAGAGCTTGGATGGCGTGTACAGGTACAGCTGCCCATGCAGCTTCAAAACGATACCACAGTTCATCAAGAGTAGTGACTGACGTATTGTGACCAAACGTTTTCAATTGGTGAGAGATCTGGAGAATGTGCTGGCCAGGGCAGCAGTCGAACATTTTCTGTATCCAGAGAGGTCCGTTCAGGACCTCCAACATGCGGTCGTGCATTATCCTGCTGAAATGTAGGGTTTCGCATGGAACAAACGAAGGATAGAGCCACGGGTCGTAACACATCTGAAATGTAACGTCTACTGTTCAAAGTGCCATCAATGCGAAAAAGAGGTGACCGAGACGTGTCACCAATGGCACCCCATACCATCACGCCGGGTGATACGCCAGTATGGCAATGACGAATACAGGGTGTGGTAGATAAGTAATGAGACTCAGTCTAGAAAAACAAATTTATTGATCCAATTTGTACAAAACGTCAATATTCTTCAAAGTACTCGCCTTGGGCGTCGACACAACGTTGCCAGCGCGTTTCCAAGCTTCATAGGCCCCACTGTAGTCCGTTTGAGATATTCCATTTAGTGCCTTCGTGACAGCACGTTGGATGTTCGGAATATCGTCGAAACGATGACCCTTCAGGCATCTTTTGACCTTCGGAAATAGGAAGAAATCAGGAGGACTCAAGTCAGGGCTGTATGGTGGCTGTGGCAAAACTTCAACTCCAATTCGGGTCAAGTAGGAGGTCACGAGGAACGCTGTGTGCGCTGGAGCGTTGTCGTGGTGGAGACGCCAGCGTTGAGCAAGGTCCTGTCGCTTCCGTTTGACGGCTCTGTGCAATCGCTGAAGGACTTCTTTGTAGAATTCGGCACTGACAGTCTTCCCCTGAGGGACAAACTCTTTGTGAATTAACCCCCGATTGTCGAAAATACAATCAGCATTGTCTTGATGCAGGACTTTGACATTCTTGCTTTCTTCGGCCGCGGGGTTGCCGGTGTGCGCCACTCCGAGCTCTGGGCTTTCGTCTCCGGGTCGTACTGGAATGTCCACGATTCGTCGCCTGTTACTACGTTGTCTAAAAAGTGTGGATTATTTTCCAAATCATTCAACATCTCACGGCAAACGTCCACTCGTTGTTGCTTTTGTTCGGCGGTGAGCACTCGGGGAACCAATTTTGCGCAAACTTTCCTCATCATCAAATCTTGCGTAACAATTTGGTGAACCGTAAATTTACTCACGGAGACCTCATCGGCGATCATTTTGAGACTTAAACGACGGTCGGAGTCCAGAAGTTCTTTCACTTTGGCCACCGTTTCATCCACACGACTCGTTGAAGGGCGTCCAGGTCGTTCCATGTCTTCAACGGATTCCCTCCCGTTTTTAAATTCATTAAACCACCGGAACACTTGAGCTCTTGATTGGGAGTCTTCTTTGTAGGCCTCCGTAATCATAGCAAAAGTTTCCGAAGCAGTTTTGCCCAAGCGAAAGCAAAATTTGATTGCATGCCGCTGTTCTATCTAGCGATCCATCTTCAGCGTTTTCACAAGTGTCACGGGCACACAAACAACGTAATACGCGAAGCTCGACCCTCACTGCACCAGAGCTCCGACGCGACTGCGAACCGGTTCTATTGTTAGCTCAGATCCCCCACCACGTGACGTACAGGTGGAGACCGCCCTGCGAGCGACTGGGGCGCCGCGCGGTGGCCAGTCTCATTACTTATCTACCACACCCTGTACACGCTTCCAATGTGCGTTCACTGCGATGTCGCCAAACACGGATGCTACCATCATGATGCTGTAAACAGAACCTGGATTCATCCAGAAAAATGACGTTTCGCCATTCGTGCACCCAGGTTCGTCGTTGAGTACACCATCGCAGGCGCTCCTGTCTGTGATGCAGCGTCAAGGGTAACCGCAGCCATGGTCTCAGAGCTGATAGTCCACGCTGCTGCAAACGTCGTCGAACTGTTCGTGCAGATGGTTGTTGTCTTGCAAACGTCCCCATCTGTTGACTCAGGGATCGAGACGTGGCTGCACGATGCGTTACAGCCATGCGGATAAGATGCCTGTCATCTCGAGTGCTAGTGATACGAGGCCGTTGGGATCCAGTACGGCGTTCCGTATTACCCTCCTGAACCCACCGATTCCATATTCTGCTTACAGTCATTGGATCTCGACCAACGCGAGCAGCAATCTCGCGATACGATAAACCGCAATCGCGATAGGCTACAATCCGACCTTTATCAAAGTCGGAAACGTGATGGTACGCATTTCTCCTCCTTACACGAGGCATCACAACAACGTTTCACCAGGCAACGCCGGTCAGCTGCTGTTTGTGTATGAGAAATCGGTTGGAAACTTTCCTCATGTCAGCACGTTGTAGATGTCGCCACCGGCGCCAACCTTGTGTGAGTGTTCTGAAAAGCTAATCATTTGCATATCACAGCATCTTCTTCCTGTCGGTTAAATTTCGCGTCTGCAGCACGTCATTTACGTGGTGTAGCAATTTTAATGGTCAGTAGTGTATATTCGTAGCTATTAAAAATTCCCTATCACAACTTTTCAGCACTATTTGTATGAGGTTAAGAATCTGTATGCGTCGAGGAAAAGTTATTTTATGATTTTTAGTCCGATTTGAAAAGATAATACTTTAAAAATTCATTTACTTTCAATAATTGTTATGACTATTGTTCTTACGTTGTGGTACCTGGCTGCAAGTGGAAGACTGTTCCTTGTATTGACCAACAGATCAGGTAAGCCGGCCTTATTGGCTGAGCGGTTCTAGGCACTTCAGTATGGAACCGCGCGACCGCTACAGTAGCAAGCTCGAATCCTGCCTCGGGCGTGGATGTGTGTGATGTCCTTAGGTTAGTTAGGTTTAAGTAGTTCTAAGTTCCAGAGGACTGATGACCTCAGATGTTAAGTCCCATAGTGCTCAGAGCCATTTGAACCAAGATCAGGTAACTTCATTCACAGTGTGTTCGTGGGCTCCTCTTTGCTATTCTGTCACTTCTTCACACCACCCTGTGCTACTAAACTGGTACTGTTCTACCGACCAGCACATACACACCATTTCATTGCCACGAGTTTTTGACTTTCGTCAGTGACTGAGTCTCACGCGTCGGCCTGGCATCAGTTCTACACTGCCTGCAAGCTTCCAAAGCGACTCACGTGCTCTGTGAAGAGGCTGGCTAATACTTGGTCTGTTGAGCTTACACGTGCTTTACAATTGCGACTTGAGTCAATTATAGATATTATCAGGCCAGGAAATATTTTAAATGCAATATTTTACATAGGAAGATTACGGCCCGCACGTAGTTGCATTATTTTGTGGTTTCTTCTTATGGTGCAGACGTTACTGTTTGAAACAAAATGATTATTCGTTATAACACAGGAAAGCGGTTAACTGTGGCACTTAACGCATCGCGCCAACATTCCGTATGTCTTACTCGAGGCCGTTATTACCGTGAAAACCTGAGGAAGCCAACAACTTGTTTAATGTTGCGCAGACACGCAAGCGTGAAATTAACTTCCCCGTAACAACTCTAGGCCGATGTAGTCTTAGACCTTCATTGCTCAAGGGCAAGTCCAACGCACAGATTTTCGCTATTAAAAATCTGGTATGCGGAAACGAAGAAAGCTCGTGAAAGTGACTGCTTAAAGAGCAACTCTTAGTGCTGGAAACTTTAATTTCTCTTTCCGAATAAACATTGAAAATCGGCCTGCTTTACAAATGTTTCGGGACAATGTTTCATAAAGCTATCAGAAACTGTGAGCGCAATTAAACTACCTCATTCACTGCGAGTGTATGTTTCGGAATGAACAGAAATTGCTGTAATTACCTGTAGAATCTAATGAACTCGTAAAAATTTCATTCTCTCAAAGATGCCGCACCGGAACTAACTTTTTTACAATTTTTTTCTTTCTAGAAAATAATTTCGGACAAGTGCGTAGAAAGTCTTTTAAAAATTTTGGGCTTTAAAATGTATTCATGGAGCTTACAAATCCCATCAAAGTGGATAAAGTCACAGACAAGGAAACAGAAAATTTGGGAGATTATGTCAACTGTGACGAAGGGTCTGTTAGTAACATTTGGAAGCTTCCTGAAAATTTAACTGTTGTTGCCTTCTGTTTAGACAGAGGGTGCAGTATAGAAAACAACTGAACTCAACTTTGTATATTGACATTCGTCGGTTTATGGAAAAACCACACATCTGTTGCAAAATAACCTGGAGAGTGAGAGGCTTCAAAGACAAGAACGCTTGATCATTGACATGACCATCCCGGCCACCACAGAATCGACGAGAGACTTTAAAATCGAACTACGGCGACCGTGACGTAAACCAGTGACAGTGGCCCCTTCGGTTATTGATACACTGGCATTCGTGCACAAAAATCATAGTTGGCACCTGAAAAGCACTGACACTGATAAAATGTCCATCTACCAATTACATAAATACAGTTTTAGTGGGACCTGCGCGAATTATCTACCAGTAAATCACACAGTGCTAGATACTTGCGCAGTATCTGGCTAGTCATAAAATACTAAATCCAGCATACTGATCTCATTTGCTTTGTTTACTGTTATAATAATAATAATAATAATAAGAAGAAGAAGAAGAAGAAGAAGAATTGACAGCAAGAAACAAGACAAAAGCTATAAATACTTATGCTATACCAATATTGACCTACTCATTTGGAGTAGTGAAATGGAGTAACACAGACCTAGAAGCACTCAATACACTTACACGATCACCATGCTACAAATATAGAATACATCACATACATTCAGCAACAGAAAGATTCACATTAAGCAGAAAGGAAGGAGGAAGGGGATTTATCGACATGAAAAACCTACATTATGGACAGGTAGACAATTTAAGAAAATCCTTATAAAACGAGCAGAAACTAGCAAAATACACAAAGCAATCACTCATATAAATACATCGGCTACACCACTACAATTTCATAACCACCTCTACAACCCTTTAGATCACATAGCATCAACAGATACGAAGAAAGTAAATTGGAAAAAGAAAACACTACATGGCAAGCACCCGTATCATCTAACACAGCCACACATCGATCAAGACGCATCCAACACATGGCTAAGAAAAGGCAATAGATACAGTGAGACGGAAGGATTCATGATTGCAATACAGGATCAAACAATAAACACCAGATATTACAGCAAGCATATTATTAAAGATCCCAATACCACAACAGATAAATGCAGATTTTGTAAACAACAAATAGAAACAGTAGATCACATCACAAGTGGATGTACAATACTAGCAAATACAGAATACACCAGAAGACATGACAATGTATCAAAAATAATACATCAACAACTTGCCATGCAACATAAACTAATAAAACAACACGTTCCCACATACAAGTATGCACCACAAAATGTACTGGAGAATGATGAATACAAATTATACTGGAACAGAACCATTATAACAGATAAAACAACACCACATAATAAACCTGACATCATACTCACCAGTAAAAAGAAGAAATTAACACAACTAATCGAAATATCCATACCCAATACAACAAATATACAGAAGAAAACAGGAGAAAAAATTGAAAAATACATCCAACTGGCTGAGGAAGTCAAGGACATGTGGCATCAGGATAAAGTTGACATTATACCGATTATACTATCAACTACAGGAGTCATACCACACAATATCCACCAGTACATCAACGCAATACAGCTACATCCAAACTTATATATACAACTACAGAAATCTGTAATTATTGATACTTGTTCAATTACCCGAAAGTTCCTAAATGCAATGTAACATATACCGCACAGTTAAAAGGAAGTCGCGCTTGATCAAGATCCGCGTCACTTTCCATTTTTAACCAGACATAACGTCTGAGAAAGAAATAATAATAATAATAATAATAATAATAATAATTACAATAAATTCAGTGTCTGTCAGTGAGGCGGTGAAGAGAACGAAGAGTACATTTCCTGTTGCCTACATTATATGTATTAGTTCATGTGCGTCTCCACACTGCCTTATGACTTACGGAACGAAGACAAAAGACACCGCTTATAAACCTGCAGAGACAGGGAGACGTTATATGCTCATCCTCCTGCGCCTGTACTTCATAAGGCGGTTATACGCCGGCATCGGATTCAACCCTCTCCTCTTTTCCCAAGCTACATAATCAATAGGGCGGGCACAGCGTTATACAGAGCAAGTTTGTTCAGTCAGCGACACTGTAGGGTTATACTTCTGGCGGGGATACACAAACCGTCAAAGTGGCGTTCAGTTTATCAGCCACACGAAACCAGCTCGCCGTCTACTAAACACATTACACTTTATGCTCTCAGATCGGATTGAGCTTAGAGTGGTCGATCGCTGTCGCTATAAAAGCATAGAAATTCCCCATGCAGTAAATAAGCATTTTGCGAAGGAGAGTTATTATGCGGATTCCAAGTCGCACTGTAATTGAGAGTCAGTTAAATACTTGTGGCATTTACGTACGTCCCAATTAACTAGAATTAGCACGGCACCCATAGACCATAGAGTTGTAGGCTTGACGAGAACTACGGAGCGCCATTTCTAGGGCCGATACCACGTGCTGTGGTGTCCTAAGCGCGATATGTATTGACACATTCATCTTATCGTCTTACACCCCCTCCCCCCGTAACGAGACGAGTTCCACACCCACCTCCACCCCAAAAAAAAAAAAATGGTTCAAATGGCTCTCAGCACTATGGGACTTAACTTCTGAGGTCAGCAGCCCCCTAGAGCTTAGAACTACTTAAGCCTAACTAACCTAAGGACATCACACGCATCCGTGACCGAAGCAGGATTCGAACCTGCGACAGTAGCGGTCGCGCGGTTCCAGACTGTAGCGTCTAGAACCGTTCGGTCACACAGGCCGGCACTCCACCCCAAATAAAGCTCTAATTTTAATATTATTGTTTAAATGAATAGCACAAAAATTATTGCGTGATTTAATTATAAAAGAGTGTAATGGCGTATCTATAGCAAATCCACAAAATGACAGAATGATTATAAATCAAGAAACAATAGTGGTTACTAGTCATCAGCTGCTTAGTGGAAACACAGTAGTCGCATTCCCGCCAATTTTACCTGGGCGTCTATGCCACTAATAACACAATGAGCGCCAAATCCGAAGCGCTAAACGTTATCAAATGTTCTTTTAGAGGCTGGCGCCTGAATTGATGTACTGAACAGGTTTTGAGATATGCGATACATTAAATTCTTGGGAATGAGAAGCAACGAAAAGTATTTTCAATTCGTACTTAACACTTTTTTGCTCATGGAATGTTTGGATATTCTACTGAAAATACTCTGCTAGCTGACTGCAAACACAGACTTATCATCTTAAGTTTTCGTCTCATCTTAACAAGAGAATCAAATGTAGCTAGTGGTGGTGTAAGTGCAAGAGTAATGCTTCATGTTATGCTGGTCGGGAGGCCGAACTGCTGTCAGCGTAAACGAACTGCAAACCTATTCCGTGGTAATTTACTAGCTTTCCGAACATAATTTGCCACCTTCCCACCCCTCCAACAAAGAATCCTCCCTGCCATATATGGCTGCATAATTTGCCTAATCTTTAGAGACTGGTGCAACATACCCTTAAGCAAATGCTTGTTGAAATTGGACAGTGAGCTAGGACGGCTTTAGGTTTACAATACATGCTACTATTGGAACGGGAGAATACATTTCTATCAGAACGCATTACAGGAATGCAGGGGCAACGAAGAAAAACATTTTAAGCACGGATCTTGTTTCTCTTTTTCGGCCAGAGCGTATTGTTAGATAAAATTCGATTGAATTCACTGTATCTAAAATATGAAGGTGAATGAAAGTTCGGAAATCATTTTTTAGTAAGGGAGAAGGAGCAGCAGTTATCCGCAGCAAACAGTTCCCACTCCAAAGACTGATCCACATGATTTAAAGATAGCTTGCGACAACTTCTGCAGCGCTTGTTACAAGTGGTATTTGACATTATCTCGCAATTAACGAGTCTGAGTAAGAAGATAAAGGGGCATTCTCGTGTGTTGGGAAGTTCTTCGCTATTAAGACAAGTTTGTTTTTTTCTGTCACCGCCACCAGCAATAGCACGTTCGTTTATCTTTATTCGGAGCAGGGAACGTTTCTCAAAAGCTTTTGTTCTGTATTCATCTAATGCTTCGGTTTAATATTCGTTTGTGTTGTGGGAGATACGAGGATGCGTGATACTAGTTAGCTCTGTAATATGTTTTGTATGTCCTGCTGTTTCTTACTGTCCCGTATCGGTGATACCCGTAAAATTTCACAAACACTTCAAGATAGCGAAACAAGGTTTCCGAAAAGTGCAGTTTGCGTGAAGGTTCCATTACTTTTGCAATAAGAAGAAAACAATGCCGAGATATTTATAAGTACATTTTTAACTGTTGTAATTTTTAACGGCACTCGACAGCACTCCGAGTGTTAAGTGGTTCAGCACTTACCAGTTCCGCACTGAAAAATATTACAGAAGTAGGCTGGAAATGGGCGGAATGTGAGATCGTAACCTAGTAGCACATGATAGGCTGGCGGTTTAAGTGTGTTGCAGAGTGGCTGGCTTCTCCTTTTATTATTGTTTCGGTCAGCCAGCCGCGTCCTCCGATACATTGTTTTAACTCCTTGTTCCCCTTTCTTCCGTTTCGTTAATGTTTTAATATTGGCATGATACTGCGTTTCGTGCTTCTGTGTGGATACAAACATGGTTGTCCGCAGCTCGTGGTCTCGCGGGTGCGTTCTCGCTTCCCGAGCACGGGGTCCCCGGTTCGATTCCCGGCGGGTCAGGGATTTTCACCTGCCTCGAGATGACTGGGTGTTTGTGTTGTCCTCATCATTTCATCATCATTTATGACAGTGACGAGATTGGACTGAGTAAAGTTTGGGTATTTGTACGGGCGCTGATAATCGCGCAGTTGAGCGCCCCACAAACAAACATCATCATCCATCATCATCATCATCATCATCATCATCACACACATGGTTTTCGACATTGTGTTCCTTTTAGCTTTCGTGCTGTTTTACACTTCTGTTTCGAGTCATTTTCTGACACTTGTCTCGAATAGTTTTCGCATGGGTGCTCAAGACATTGCTGTCGAGCGCCCATCTCAACATATCCACCACCACCTGGCAGCAAATGGCTCTGAGCACTATGGGACTTCTGTGGTCATCAGTCCCCTAGAACTTAGAACTACTTAAACCTAACTAACCTAAGGACATCACACACATCCATGTCCGAGGCAGGATTCGAACCTGCCACCTGGCAGCAGATGACAGCTTCAGCTCCACTAGCGTGAACTGCGGATAACGGGACAGACAATCCATTTTACTGACCTTGGTTTTCACTTACTCGCCGAACACATTATTTGGATACTTTCAACAGTTCGTAAAGATATTTATGGATTCTTCGGTCACTTGTTGGTAGAACAATTTCATATATAAGGTTTATAAGTTACTATGTTTTGTTCTATTAAGATTTGTATCTGGCGACCCTGTTTTCGGCTTTTTTGCCATCGTCATAAAACAAAACATACACCCATGTTGAGAAAGACAGAACACCCTGAGCGACCAGAATAGGACGTTCATATTCACAGGACATGTACATTACTATGTTCTGCAGAAATGATTAGCATTTGAACCATCACAGCCTGCGGATTGAAAGTAAACATCGATATCGCTTTGCATCACCGCCTACCGATAAAATGTGCCTGCGGCTTTCGTTGTTGCTATCAACCACAGATAATGGATCAGTGGGACTCTAGCAGACATGCAGGATGCCTCGCATGCGTATGCGCGAACCGTACCATCACATCAATGAGTTTGAAAGAGGCTGCGTGATTGGCAAGAGAGAATGTTAGGCCTCCATCCACGAAATTGCTGCTTGTGTGGGACGAAGCGTTTTGGCAGTGCAACGGCTGTGTGCAGAATGGTTCACGGAAGGCCGTAGAACATGACGAGATGGGTCAGGTCGCACCACCCAGACCACCACACGAGAAGAACGACACCTCATCCGAATGGCACTGCAGGACAGATCTGCGTCCTCCTCGGCTCTGGTGCAACAGTGGAACAGTGCACCCTATCAGGGGGGACAGTCCGTCGCCGTTTATTACGGCACGGGTTAAGTGCGAGTCGTCCACTTCTCCGCGTACTTTTGACGAATATGCCGAAACATGGTGTATGGAACGACGTCACTGGGGACAGGAGTGGCATCAGACAGTGTGTTTGGACGAATCCAGGTTCTGTTCGATTGAAGATGAATCCTGCATTTTGGCAAGCCGCAGACGTGGAGAGCGGCATCGCAGTGACTGCATTCGCGCAAGATTTACAGCGATAACTCAAGCCCTATGTTGTGGGGTGCTATTGGGTACAACCACAAAGCAGCAAGCCCGCATCTCGTGGTCGTGCGGTAGCGTTCTCGCTTCCCACGCCCGGGTTCCCGGGTTCGATTCCCGGCGGGGTCAGGGATTTTCTCTGCCTCGTGATGGCTGGGTGTTGTGTGCTGTCCTTAGGTTAGTTAGGTTTAAGTAGTTCTAAGTTCTAGGGGACTGATGACCATAGATGTTAAGTCCCATAGTGCTCAGAGCCATTTTTGAACAAAGCAGCAAATCAAAATTTATGCGTTTCCAGGGCACTGTGACCAGTGCGATCTACGTGAATGACATCCTGCAACCCTTACCATACTCTTTCTGCGCAACACCCCATACGCCATTTTTCATCAAGATAATGCACGACCACATGTTGTTGTACGAACACGTGCCTCCTTGTTTTCATAGGATGTCAGCCTTATGCCGTGGCCCGCTATATCACCAGACTTGTTGCCAATCGAAAATATGGTGAAACGACAGGTGCAGTGCTATGGTACAAATGGTTCAAATGGCACTGAGCACTATGGGACTCAACTGCTGTGGTCATCAGTCCCCTAGAACTTAGAACTACTTAAACCTAACTCACCTAAGGACATCACACACATCCATGCCCGAGGCAGGATTCGAACCTGCGACCGTAGTGGTCGCGCGGTTCCAGACTGTAGCGCCTAGAACCGCTCGGCCACCCCGGCAGGCTACACAAAACACAGTTTGTTTTTCAACCTTAAAACAGATGGTAAAGAATAACGTGGAAAGATCGTAGGGGGATGTTGTTGCAAGCGATGCGGTCTATATGTCATAGTATTAACGTTTTGCTTTTTTTGAAACTCCATTTAGAACACTTTGCGGGGTAACAGATTTCGGCGTAACATGGGTGTGAATATCTGTACAGTAACTTCGCAGGGATGATTCTGACAGTGATATGGTTTAATACGCCAGAACATGTGTTAACAGGTTTTCGTGTTACTGACCCTCTTTAAAATATTGTAACAGATAGCCAAATGCTAGTGAAAAATTTTGTTATCTTTGATCACTCACTCGTATTTCCAGAGCAGACGTAATCAGTGTCCCGTAAGTCATTAGTAAATTGCAAAAACTGTTGTGTTGTAGAAACAATTTTTTCATACATTGACGCATATCTTGAATACATTAATGAGCGATTCGTGAGAATTGACCACGGGACCAGTATTACGCTTCTGTTACAAGGAAATTGTGAAAAACGTGGCAAAAGGTAGCGAATTCAAGTAAACGGAAAGAAGGAGACTATGGACGCTCTACGCCGAAGTTATCAGCATAAACGGAAAGAGCAGAGAAGCCTACACACATGTGATTATGAGCTTGCTAATATGTGCAAGCTCGCCGTAACACGAGAACAAAGAACTGTTAGGTCAGAATAATACCTGTAAGTAGCACAGCTTTGTGATCCGAAACAGGTTCCTCTGTGAGTGAAAAATTGGGCTATTAAAGAAACTGGATAGTAAAAGAATTGGCTGACCTCACTTGAAGTCAAATAAGAGCGCTTCTGAAGCAGACATAGCCCGGCCAGTATTCTGTCTTGCTCCGTCTTTCGCATAGAATTATGTTAGTAGATGTTGGAAAGGAATTTAGAATTTGTTGTCATCATTATTATTATTATTATTAGTAGTAGTAGTAGTAGTAGTAGTAGTAGTAGTAGTTGTTGTTGTTGTTGTTTTTCTAGATAGAGGTGACAAAAGTCATGGGATAGCGATATACACATATTCAGTATGTGTGGCAGTATCACGTACACAAGGTGTAAAAGGGCAATGGCGGAGCTATTATTTGTAGTCAGGTGATTCGTGTTAAACGGTTTCCGACGTGATTATTGCCGCACGACAGGCTTTAACAGAGTTTGAACATGGATTGGTAGTTGGAGATAGACACATGGGACATTCCATTTCGGAAATCGTCGCTGTGTTCAATAATCCGAGATCCACCGCGTCAGGAGTGTGCTGAGAATACCAGATTTCAGGCATTACCTGTCACCACAGACAAAGCAGTGGCCGACGGCCCTCACTTAACGACCGAGAGCAGCGGCGTTTCCGTAGAGTTGTCAGTGCTAACAGACAAGCAACACTTGGTGAAGCAACTGCAGAAGTCAATGTGGGACGTACGACGAACGTACCCGTTAGGACAGAACGGCGTAATTTGGCGTTAATGGGCTATGGCAGCAGACGGCCGACGTGAGTGCCTTTGCTAATAGCACAGCATCATCTGCAGCGACTCTCCTGTGCTGGTGGTCGTATCGGGTGGACCCTAGATGACTGGAAAACCGTGGCTTTGTCAGATAAATCCCGATTTCACTTGCTAAGAACTGATGGTTAGATTCGAGGGTGGCGCAGACCTCACGAAGCCATGCACCCAAGTTGTCAACAAGGCACTGTGCCAGCTGGGATGGTTCCATAATGGAGTGGTCTGTGTTTACACTTAATGGACTGGATCCTGGTTAAGTTCGGCTACTTGGAGATCATTTGCAGCCATTCATCGACTTCATGTTTTCAAACAACGATGGGATTTTTGTGGATGACAATATTCCATATTACCAGACCACAACTGTGGGCGATTGGTTTGAAGAACATTCTGGACACTTTGACCGAGTGGTTTGGCCACCCAGATCGCCCGACATGAATCCCATCGAACATTTGTGGAACATAATCGAAACGTCAGTTCGTGCACAAAATCCTGCACCGGAACACTTTCGTAATAATGGACGGCTATAGAGGCAGCATGGTTCAATATTTCTGCAGGGGACTTCCAACGACTAGTTGAGTCCATTCCAGTCGAGCTGCTGCACTTTGGCGGGCAAAAGGATTCCGACACGATATTAGGAGGTATCCCATGACTCATCACCTCAGTGTGTAGGTACTACACTACTTATTTCATGTTTCTGTTTCCTTGTTAAAAGCAAAAGGCTCGGTTCATTGGAAGTCCCTGAGCAGGTATGCTCAGCCGTCTTGTAAAAGTTTTCCGAATTGGGTGCCACTTCGGGAACTTGTGTGTCCTTAACCTACCCCAGTATTCTTACTGGAGGAATGAGACCTACAGTTTAACCGCGAATCCGAACCTCATGTCATTCCTGGCATAGTTGAACATCCCATAGAAGTGAAGGATACGGTAAAGGCAGACTGAAAAATTTTTACGTCTGATCGGGATTCGATCCAGCGACCTTAAAGTTTCTAGGTATATAGTTTACCACTAGACTACCAATCCCGACTATCATTCCCGGTATATCACTCTGAAAATGGTCCAAATGGCTCTAAGCACTATGGGACTTTACATCTGAGGTCATCAGTCCCCTAGACTTAGAACTACTTAAACCTAACCAACCTAAGGACATCACACACATCCATGCCCGAGGCAGAATTCGAACCTGCGACCGTAGCAGCAGCGCGCTTCCAGACTGAAGCGCCTAGAACCACTCGGCCACAGCGGCCGGCTATCACTATAACGGTCTCCACTGCAGGTACTGATGAGATTTTGCATTCGTGCCTGTTTAAGAGAGTATTTGTTTTCTTCTTCTTCTTCTTCTTCTTCTTCTTCGTGTATATACTAGGCATCTGCCTGTTATTCCCTCTGAGTTGAAATTATTGATCTTTCCACGTGCTATTCGATATTCCAGATCATCTTCTGCACGCCGGCTAATAATTAATTTTGGTATTCTATCTTCTTCCATTTTTGTGACATATTCCTTAATCTGCTTATTAAGCTTTTCACTCCGATTTCCTCTCTGATGTCAGCATTCTTCCTCCTGTTGGATGGTGTGTACCCAGCTGTACTTGTTAGGAATCGTTTCTCCAATACTTTTATTCTTCGTACATTTCTTTTCGTTACAGTCCACGACGCACTTCAGTATGTTATGGGCGCTACTGACATCGTTTTGTAGAACTTTATTCGAATTTCATTTCTTGCTTTAGGTCTGATAGTTCTATAGATGTTCGGTTAGAGTAGTGAAATTGTTCTAGCTTCTTTTATATGTCCATTTCTATCGTAAATGAGACAGTACTTCCTATGAAAATGAAAGAGTTTACTCTTTCTATTTTCATGTCATTTATTATTGTTTTGCTGGGAATCGGCTCCTGGTCCCTGAAGACAACGCCTCGGTTTTTCTTTGAAGATACTAACACATAGTGTAATTTAGCTGTTGTAGACAAAATATGAGCGGCTGTCTGCAGTGTGTTCCCGCTATCACCAATCACAATTTGATCATCAGCAAAGAGGAATGTCATAGAATAATTTTTCTGTTCGTAAATGAAGACTGGCGCAAAGCAGACACGCAATCTCAGTGAGTCTCGAGTTCTTGGTGTTTTCCCGTCGTTTTCTGGCTAGACCCTAGAAAATGAATATCTTCCGGATTATTGTCATTTTTTATAGCCTGTCTTAATATAATTTCTGATGTGACACTGAAACTATCTAAATCGTGGGACCTTTTGTAGCTTGGCTCCCAAAAATGCAGCCATCCAGAGCGCGGTCTAAAGCAACACGTTCATTACTTCAGAACAGATTGAAGCGGGACTCCTCTGAACATGCACTACGTTTGCCTACTCACCACGTCAACGAAAGAATCTACAGAATTCTCAGGTGTCAGTAGTTTCCGGATAGCGCAAACTTACGGGATGACATCTGTAGTATCAGTCGAGTCCGCAGTGAACAGACGACCCATGCAGCTGCACATCACTCCTTGTGCTCCATCGCCGAGCCAAGAAATTGGGCGAAGCTCCTCGGTCGTTCACGGCCATAATGACAGGTTGGTGGCCATCCCTTAACGTAGGCACAAAGCGCGGTGAGGTGTTCTTTTGTCTCTGCGGGGGACCTTCTACACACCCATGACTGAGGTATCAGAGTGGTCCCTATGAGCTAAAACCTCACGCTATGACAAATCCATTCTCGGGGACCAATATATCTGCCCCTTCACAACTTCTCCAGTTTGTTTACCACCTCTTCGCAGTGACTGACATCCGTCACTGTCCTGTGTGATCACACCGTAGGCCTGCATATATGCTGCACTAACGTGTTGCTTGAAGAATAGTACGTACGTTGCCTCGTTATGAAAGAACAACTACGACCTTAAAAGTAATGTAATTTCTTCCATTATCAGTAGCGACTCATTTTCTAGGTGTTTCCCAGTAGTACAGACCTAATTATCGAGGACATTGCACCACTCACTTTGAAAGAAGTCATCTTGAAAATGTCTCCCTAAAAGCAGTGTGTCTGCGTTATGTGTGTGGTGGTGTTGCCGTCACGAATGAACGTAGCTTCCACATTAAACACTACGAATGGAATTAATCGGTAGTTAACATTTTCGATCTACAAAAATTACAATGTGCAAGCTACATCGCTTGCTTTGAAGTGTTTAACTCGCTTACGATGAAGAAATTATACCCTTCTTCGTGTAAGGTTCGCCATATTTACGTGAAACGTCAGGAGATGTTAAAATTATTCGTATGCGCGTTTGTAAGGCCAAGTTCTGAGAAGTGAGTAAATGTTATTAATTCGATCACATATGTTCAGTAACACGTTCAGAAGAAATTTGTGTACTGGAAATCCGGCCAACTGTATGGTAGTTTCTCGAAAAACACGAGTAATTATCCTTGAATTTCGAACCTCGCAATTAGGAAAGAGTGCAATTTTTTCCCAGCAGTAAGAATATTTCCACACAAATCTTGTAAGGAACTATCATGTCGGCACATTCGGCCAGTGGAAATGTGTGTGTCTGACACTAGTTCAAGTATTTCCATAGCGACAGTCAGACGTCAAGCGAGGGCTAGTGATTTATTTCATTTTTAGATTCATGTCGGAACCGTGCGTTCAACTTCAAAGAGCTTATCACCAGACCCACTGAAAAGTTTACGCAAGTTTTTCCTTCTTTTCCGGCGTACAGCCCATCAATGTCCCGGTTCTTGCCGACCTTTTGTCTCCTCGAACCCTCTGTCGACTTCGTCAGTCTGTCTACTTCATATCCGTAGGCTACGTCTAAGTTTCTCAGATCCTTCTCTACATCATCCAGACATCGCAATTGTGGTCTCCCCACTGAGCTGCTACGCTGTAGCTTTGCAGTTAGCACCTTCTTTGGCTCTATCACTGAAACCTTCGTGCCTTTACATTTACGGTGATTGGTGGATTTTTATAGAGTTCATGCAGTTCTCCGTTGGTCCTAACACTCCAAGCACCGTTTTCTTTTACTGTCCCATATAGCTTGCGCTCCAATGCATCCAAGGCATTTTTGACTTGCATTATTGAAACGAAAATTCAAACACCTGCAACCATCACTCTTTCACTTACTTTATTTATGCAACCAGTTTCTGTGTTCCCTTACACCATCTTCAGGCGCCTTGACCATTGTAAATTGGGAGGAATCTGATGTCATGTGCAGTCATAACAGGAGCCAATATTCTATAACCGGTGTCCGTAGATATCTGGTTTACACGACACTATCCCTTCATTCATCAACCGACGACAGTAATATTGGCTCCCGTTAAGAATGCACGAAGAGATTGGATTACTCCCAATTTACGTTGGTCAGTTGGCCTGAAGGTGGTGTGATGGATCACCGAAACAGGTTGTGTAAATAAATTAACCGGAAAAGTGACGGTTGCAGATGTTTTAATTTTCATTTCATATTGAATGGTCCAAGTCCTTGTAGCCGTCCATTACAAGGATGAACATCCAAAGATTTGTTGTGTTGCTGTCCGCATTTCTGACTCATACATTAAAACTGGTTTATAATATTTTCGCAAATTCTCGTCTTCAGCTGATTTGAAACGTTGGAGATTTGCAACATTTTAAAGAAGCTGTAACAGCACCTCTTAGCTGCAGCTATTCTTGCCTTTACCTCTGTTGGTACCGAATTATCTTCCGTAACCATTCGCCCCAAATACTGAAAGTGATGTACTCTTTCAAACCCTCAAACTGCTCAATGCCTCTCCACATTGATTTGTTTCTGGTGTTGATCGTATATTTTGTTTGTTGCTTACTTATGACCAAGCCAAGTGTAATATGAAAACGTATGTTTTTGGGGTGTCCGGATACTTTTGATCACATAGTGTATATCATCTTCTGAAGCAGCATATATCACCTCCTGCGAGAAAATGGAGGGTCGTCTTTCAAAAAGACAACACTCGACCACATTCGGCACTTGTTTCTGTGAATTGTCTATTTGATATCAGAATGCAAGTCCGGCCACAAACTCCTCACCAGAGCCATTATGTAGGATGTCGAGCTGTGGTTACAAATTCCATCTACACGTGTAGTGCCTCCTTGTGTGTGGGTGCATTGAGCCTGTTACGAAGTGTGTCATTTGTAACATGCCCTCAGTATCCCAGATATTGTCACAGGTGAGAATTTGATGTGAGAACCTGTATATTAGCATTCTCCAGGCAGTTGATAGACACGCGAGCCGTGAATGGCCAAGCGTCGTACTCTTGAAAGATGGAACCAGGATAGTGTCTCGTTCGAAGTAACAGATGAGGACCCATGATGCCTGGGAGATACAGCTGTGCCGTTAGACTTCCATGAATCACTTCGATGGAGGCCTTAAGTTATGCTCGATAGCTCCCCACAATGATTCTTGGGGGTGAAGACTGGTGTGGCTGCATACAACACAAGGGCAGAATGTATCCTGTCGAACTGGCGCCGCCATACTCACAGTCGAGATAACGCAAAAACGAGACTCGTTAAAAATGTTGTGACGCCCATCCTTAGCAATACATACTTTCATGGTAGGGTACCACTCCAAACACAGCCGTCTGTGTCGTTTTGTTAACGGCAACCTATACGTGGGAAGGCTATTCAGACTTCCGGTTGCTGTTTCTCTTGCCAGTGGTGCAGGATGACTCGAGGTGCTGTACTGAGTCCATTGTTAGTGCCCGAACGGAAGATGTAGTGTGATGTGAGCACGACGTCCATGGCGCACGATACAGTCTTCTCTTTCTGCGCTCAGTCTTGGTCGACTATAACCTTAACTACATGTGTGATTTTCCTCACTTTCTCGTTCTTTCCAAGACTAGGCCACTGGCGCGTCTCGACGTCCCACATACCAGGATATTGCACACTTCGACCAGCTAGACAGCTAGCCACGTGCATACCAACAATGATATCCATTTTAAATTATATCGAAGAATGGCAGGCTTCTTTTAAATTACTTGTGGATCACACTGACGTTGCAACAAGGCACCCCTGGAGTTGAAAAGCTGCTGAAAGAGTAAAAAGAAAGAAGTCGCCAGGTGCAAATGGAATCCCAGTTTAGTTTAACGGATACTGTTCGGCATTGACCTCATACTTCGCTTGCATTCATCGCGCATATCACGCCCAGCGGCAAGTCCCAAGCGCTGGTGATTCTCGTATATACGAGGGTAAGTCAATTATTATCCGCAATTTAATTACATTTTTGTTTGTTCTGTTAGTACTGTCGTTTTACTTTGATGACACATGCTTTGTTTATTTGTTGTTATATGTTTGCAATTTTCAAGCTGCTAGGTTAGTTTCGTTATCGCTGCTGTGCTGTTAATCATGGCTGCTCCGCTGTGTATTTGCACCAAAGAAGAGCAACGTTCAGAGATCCGTTTTTTGTGGTCGGAAGGAGTATCAGGTGCCGAAATTCATCGAAGACTTTCGGTGCAGTACGGGAACAGTGTTTTGTGACAACGGAGTGTCTACGAATGGATTGAAAAATTCCGAAATGTTCGCAGAAGTGTTACGCACGATGGAGCCGGACGACCGTTTACCGCCACAAATTAAGAAATCATTGAACTTTCACGTAAATGATTCTCTTAGACAGACGATTAACTGTTGACGAAGTGGCACATCGTCTGCAAATTAGTCACAGTTCTGCCTGCGAAATCATCCACAACAGACTTGGGTTTCATAAAGTTTGTGCAAGATGGGTCCAAAACCAACTCACACAGTTGCATAAACAAACGCGCTTGGACATCGGCAAAAAACATTTGGATCGCTATGGTAACGAAGGGGACAACTTCTTACACAGGATCATTACTGGTGACGAAACATGGATCCATCATTACGAGCCGGAGAGTAAACGGCAGAGTATGGAATGGAAACATCCAAATTCGCCGTGCAAGAAAAAGTTCAAGACCCAACCGTCCGCAGGAAAACAGATGCTTACGATATTTTGGTACGCACAAGATCCAGTACTGGATCATTATGGGGAAAGGGGCACAGCAATAAACAGCGTACGTTACAGTGATATGCTTACTGCCAGGCTAAAGCCTGCAATTCGAAGCAAGCGCCGAGGATTGCTGTCAAAAGGTGTTTTGTTGTTGCACGACAATGTTCGTCCGCATGCTGTGCCCACACTGCTGAAACGCTCCAGAAATTCAAATTTGAAGTACTGGATCATCCTCCATATAGCCCCGATCTTGCCCCTTCTGACTATCACTAGTTTGGTCCACTCAAACAGGCATTAACCGGCCGTCGATTTGCCTCGGACAAAGCAGTGAAAGAAGCGGTGCATTCCTGGCTCGCAGCTCAACCGAGAACCTTTTTTTATGAAGGCATCAGGAAGCTAGTACAACGATGGACCAAGTGCGTTGAAACGCAAGGAGACTATGTCGAAAAATGATGATCTTGTAAGTTTCCTATATGTTTACAATAAAATTTTATAATTACTTAGCGGATAACAATTGACTCACCCTCATAAGAAGTGCGAAAGAAAGGACCGGCAAAATTACAGACTAATATCCGTACCACCGTAACATCGGTTTGCTGCAGAATTTTTGAGCGTATTCTACGTTCGAATATCATAAATTTCCTTGAGACAGAAAAACTTAGGTCCACGGATTTAGAAAGCATAGCTCTCGCGAAACTCAGCTTGCCCTTTTCTCGCACCATATTCTCCGAAGCATGGACGAAGGACAATGGGAAGTTTCCTTCCATAATCTTAAATTTCCAGAAAGTATTTGACTCTGTGCTACACTGCAGACTGCTAACAAAGTTCCGAGCGTATGGAAAACATTTTCAGACATTTGGGTGGCTAGAAGACTTCTTGCCGGCCAGTGTGGCCGAGCGGTTCTAGGCGCTGCAGTCTGGAACCGCACGACCGCTACGGCCGCAGGTTCGAATCCTGCCTCGGGAACGGATGTGTGTGATGTCCTTAGGTTAGTTAGGTTTAAGTAGTTCTAAGTTCTAGGGCACTGGTGACCTCAGAAGTTAAGTCCCATAGTGATCAGAGCCATTTGAACTATTTTTTTGAAGACTTCTTAATTAATACAACCCAACGCGTTGCCCTGGGACGGTGATGTCTTGGACAGAATTAGTATGTGGCGTGATGAATGGCAGCCTTCTCTAAATATTCAAAAATTTAAACTAAGGCAGACGAGTAGGAAAAACTTCCCCATAATTTTCGAACACGGTCACGTTGATTAAATACCTAGGCTTAACCATGAACAGCGATATGAAACAGAACGAACATGTAACGTCGGTTGTAGAAAAGGCGAATGGTTGACTTCTGTTTATTGGGAGAACTCTAGGAAAACGCAGCTCACCTATAAAGGAGACGGCATACAGAACACTTTTGTGACTCACTCTTGAGCAGTGCTCGAGTGTTTGGAATCATTACCAGATCGGATTAAAGGAAGACCTCGAAGCAATTCAGAGGCGTACTGCTAGATTTATTACCGGTAGGTCCTGTCAGTGCGGAAGTATTGTGGAAATACTATGTGAATTCAGTTGGGAATCCGTGAAAAGAAAGACAATGTTCTATCTCACAAAACCCTATTGAGAAAGTTTAGAGGGCAGACTGCAGAACGATCCTACTGCCGCCAAAGTACCGGGTGATCAAAAAGTCAGTATAAATTTGAAAACTTAATAAACCACGGAATAATGTAGATAGAGAGGTAAAAATTGACACACATGCTTGGAATGACATGGGGTTTTATTAGAACCAAAAATAAAACAAAGTATTGCTAGACGCGTGAAAGATCTCTTGCGCGAGTCGTTTGGTGATGATCGTGTGCTCAGCCGCCACTTTCGTCATGCTTGGCCTCCCAGGTCCGCAGACCTCAGTCCGTGCGATTATTGGCTTTGGGGTTTACCTGAAGTCGCAAGTGTATCGTGATCGACGGACAGCTCTAGGGACGGTGAAAGACAACATCCGACGCCATTGCCTCACCGTAACTCCGGACATGCTTTACAGTGCTGTTCACAACATTATTCCTCGACTACAGCTATTGTAGAGGAATGATGGTGGACATGTTGAGCATTTCCTGTAAAGAACATCATCCTTGCTATGTCTTACTTTGTTATGCTAATTATTGCTATTCTGATCAGATGAAGCGACATCTAAAGGTCATTTTTTGGACCTTTGTATATTTTTGGTTCTAATAAAACCCCATGTCATTCCAAGCATGTGTGTCAATTCTTACCTCTCTATCTACATTATTCCGTGATTTATTCAGTTTTCAAATTTATACTGACTTTTTGATGACCCGGTACATCCCGCGTAAGTACTGCGAAGACAAGGTAAGGCAGGACTCGTACGAAAGCTTAGAGAGAGGCGTTTCCCGTCGTTCCATATGTGACTGTGGCAGGAAAGAGAATTACTAGCAATAGTACAAGGTACCCTCCACCAAGCACCGCCACGTGGCCTGCGTAGTATGGGCGTAGATGTATAAGTGTCGAATGCATGTGTGTCTAGTGCTGGTAACCTCGCTTTTCACAAGCAAGCAGCATTCTCCGCTGTTCTCCATAGCGCTCACCAATCAACCATCTATCATGGCACTAAGCCATAAAGCGTTTTACAGTTAAGATGTTTTTCTCTTCAGTTTACAAAATAATAAGTGAAGGAAGAATTTATTTAGATAGATAAACGTAAAAAGTTTTATTCTTTCCTCTTAGCTATGAATATACACTAGTGGCAATTAAAATTATACACCAAGAAGAAATGCAGATGATAAACGGGTATTCATTGGACAAATATATTATACTAGAAATGACATGTGATTACATTTTCACGCAATTTGGGTGCACAGATCCTGAGAAATCAGTACCCAGAACAATCACCTCTGGCCGTAATAACGGCCTTGATACGCCTGGGTGTTGAGTCAAATAGAGCTTGGATGGCGTGTACAGGTACAGCTGCCCATGCTGCTTCAACACGATACCACAGTTCATCAAGAGTAGTGACTGACGTATTGTGATGAGCCAGTTGTTCGGCCACCATTGACCAGACGTTTTCAATTGGTGAGAGATCTGGAGAATGTGCTGGCCAGGGCAGCAGTCGAACATTTTCGGTATCCAGAAAGGCCCGTACAGGAACTGCAACATGCGGTCGTGCATTATCCTGCTGAAATGTAGGGTTTCGCAGGGATCGAATGAAGGGTAGAGCCACGGGTCGTAACACATCTGAAATGTAACGTCCACTGTTCAAAGTGCAGTCAGTGCGAACAAGAGGTGACCGAGACGAGTAACCAATGGCACCCCATATCATCACGCCGGGTGATACGCCAGTATGGCGACGACGAATACACGCTTCCAATGGCCGGCCGAAGTGGCCGTGCGGTTAAAGGCGCTGCAGTCTAGATCCGCAAGACCGCTACGGTCGCAGGTTCGAATCCTGCCCCGGGCATGGATGTTTGTGATGTCCTTAGGTTAGTTAGGTTTAACTAGTTCTAAGTTCTAGGGGACTAATGACCTCAGCAGTTGAGTCCCATAGTGCTCAGAGCCATTTGAACCACGCTTCCAATGTGCGTTCACTGCGATGTCGCCGAACACGGATGCGACCATCATGATACTGTAAACAGAACATGGATTCATCCGAAAAAATGACGTTTCGCCATTCGTGCACCCAGGTTCGTCGTTGAGTACACCATCGCAGGCGCTCCTGTTTGTGATGCAGCGTCAAGGGTAATCGCAGCCATGGTCTCCGAGCTGATAGTCCATGCTGCTGCAATCGTCGTCGAACTGTTCGTGCAGATGGTTGTTGTCTTGCAAACGTCCCCATCTGTTGACTCAGGGATCGCGACGTCGCTGCACGATCCGTTACAGCCATGCGGATAAGATGCCTGTTATCTCGACTGCTACTGATACGAGGCCGTTGGGATCCAGCACGGCGTCCCGTATTACCCTCCTGAACCAACCGAGTCCATATTCTGCTAACAGTCATTGGATCTTGACCAACGCGAGCAGCAATCTCGCGATACGATAAACCGCAATCGCGATAGGCTACAATCCAACCTTTATCAAAGTCGGAAACGTGATGGTACGCATTTCTCCTCCTTACACGAGGCATCACAACGACGTTTCACCAGGAAACGCTGGTCAACTGCTGTTTGTGTATGAGAAATCGGTTGGAAACTTTCCTCATGTCAGCACGTTGTGGGTGTCGCCACCGGCACCAACCTTGTGTGAATGCTCTGAAAAGCTAATCATTTGCATATCACAGCATCTTCTTCCTGACGGTTAAATTTCGCGTCTGTGGCACGTCATGTTTGTGTTGTAGCAATTTTAATGGCCAGTAGTGTAGTTTATTTAGTTATTTTCCAGACAGCTGCAGCAACGATTTATAATTTTCTTTAAATATAGCACTATTTTTTCTATCATTTAGCTGACGGATTAAACAAATTGTGTACAAATAAATTTAAATAAAATCTATGTCGATTTAATTAGGAAACTAGAAACGTTCAAAGTTTTAGGAGTATATGCAGCATGCTGTACATATTTGGCTGTGTTCAGATGAGCTTTCTGTTCGTCGGAATCTTCATTTAAGTTCAAGCCCGTTTTCCTAGAAGAAACAATTGGATTCGCCTTCCGTACGATATTTGGACGCGATGTAAAGTTACTGATGTCACTGAGTGACAAGTCTCCTCGATGCGCTGTTTGAAGTCATCTGGTGTTGTGGGTTCGGTGACATTAACATGATTCTTTAGATAGTCCCACAAAATGAAATCCACTGGTGTCAAATTGGCCGGCCATGCGTCCCATTCCTGAGGATTTGGTTAAACTAAATCAGTTATATGTTGGGGAAAAAATGTGCTATTTTAAAACATATAAAAATGGTTCAAATGGCTCTGAGCACTATGGGACTCAACTGCTGAGGTCATTAGTCCCCTAGAACTTAGAACTAGTTAAACCTAACTAACCTAAGGACATCACAAACAGCCATGCCCGAGGCAGGATTCGAACCTGCGACCGTAGCGGTCTTGCGGTTCCAGACTGCAGCGCCTTTAACCGCACGGCCCCTTCGGCCGGCTAAAACATATACCTAGTGCTGTAACACTCTGGAAAACAATTAATTAAATGATGTTCAAACTCTGCAGAAAGAGTTTACCTGTCTAAATAAATATTCCTTTCAATTGTTCTTTTGTTAGCTGCAGAGGAAGACGCTTCATCCGACGTGCCCTTTATGCACTTGTCAGGCCGGATAACATGGTCACGTGTTGGCAACGCAATGCATTCTGATCGCCGTTCAAGCTAACACAAATTGTTGCATATTTAAACATTTACGTACTCGTTAATAGTATGGCCGTGTCTGAAATTGCATCTGTTTTGCAGATCTTCCACACTCTTACTTCGTGGATGAAGGCCACATACGGAAAAATGATGAATAATGTACCTCGACCTTCAACGGGACTACAGCAGCAATTACTGCACATCTCAATTAAAAAGAAAAAACTGTCTGGCACAGCTGTGTCGAGAATAATTCACTAGAACCTTATATTCAACCTTGTTGATTTTATAAAGAGTTGGTAGAGACTGGTGTACAGTGACTTCTCATGCCTAGAATTCACAGTCATCTAGGATTTTTAAATTGTCTCTATTGACGGTAAAATGTACTAATGCAATTTCGGCCGTATGACCATTATCACGTGGGGTTCTGTGAAACTACGAGGGACGTTCAATAAGTAATTCAACACATTATTTCTGAAAGCAGGTTGGTTTTATTCACCATATTATTCCCCACTCTTTTGGCTACAAAACCCCATTTTTTCAAGATAATCTTCGTTCAATGCGACGGCCTTACGCCACCTTATGGGAAGGACTGTGTGCCCGCATGCTACCACTCTTCTCGTCGATGTCGGAACTAACGTCTTACTGCATCAGTAACCTCCCCCTCATCCATGTACTGCTTCCCGTAGGGCGTAGAGTGTATCCTTCATTGGTCCAAATAGAGGGAGGTCGAAGGTGAGAGGCGGTGTGGTGCCACTCCACGGATTGTCGTTTTGTTTACGATTTGGTGTGATGTACTCGTGTTGCATCGCCTGTGACGATGTTCGACAAAAAATTGTCACGCTCAGCCTCGAAAAGCGCAACCAATTCCGTACAGATGATCCTTCGTTGCATTTGGTGGTCTTCTGTTACGCGGCGAGGAACCCGTCGGGCATCGCGCCTTTGAGTACGCGAACTGATCGACAAGTGTATCATCACTAACAACAAAGACGTCCAGCTGTGCAGCGAGGTGTTTGATTGCGATCAGTTGATCACCTCGAATGAGAGTGTCCTCAAATTCTAATATTACAGGAATTACAGCTTTGTGCAAACGGTCTTCGCGCGGGAGTTCGGACAGGTTTGCTTGATTTTGTTGAGAGGATAACAGACATCTCGTCCAACGACTCACCGAGATTTTGTTCACTGTTTGGTCTCCGTAGGCATACCGCAAGCGCGTATGAATATTTGCCGTGCTCTGGTTTTCCGCTAAAAGAAACTCAGACACAGTTCTCTGCTGGGAACGCACATCCGTTGCAGACACCATTTCGATGGTTACACATAGCTCCGCAACCTATTTACATTTCATGAAACTATATGGGCTGAAGGGGGAATATCCGCAATGTCCCACATTAAATTCCGCATTTTTCCAAAGAAATCTGCTGGGAAGAAATTAGTGGCTTTACGTATTGAATGCCCCTCGTACAAACACTGAGCGTACAAACCTGCATTTGCATCATGTCATGCATCTGGCAGTTACATATTTTATTATATAGCTGCTATATGCTTGGAACGAGACTATAGAAAACTTTTGCTGTAGCTGAAGTCAATGAAGACGGGTTTCTTAGACTTAGGTATATTTTTCAGTCATTAGCTGAGTCCTTAAATTAACAGGCATCTTCATTAACCATTCCAACTCAGTAGGAAGGCAAATGAACGTGTACGCTCAGAATGTTTCTCACAGATTTCAGATCTTGTTTTCCTGCGCAGATCGGTAATTTATATTGCGTTCTCGATTTGTTTCAGATCCCGGAGGTCATCTGGAGCCCCCGGCAATTCTACACCACAGCCACGCAATTTGGCTCCTGGAGGTAAGATTCATCTCTTATTTGTGACTGCTTCGCCATAGGTGACTATTCTACTTTTCTATTGGTTTTGCTATGTTCCAATTGCATAGTTGATGTTCACTGATGAAAACGGAGCCCTTATGAGGTCTGACGCGAATATAACATTTCATCCAAATGGAATCTGTCTATACTCAGCAAAAGTGATACAAGATTTGCGACTATTTTTGAACGCTCTGAAAACTGAAACAATATGAAACGAAAAACGCAAAAATAGTAACAACTCAATGTCTACAAGATTCACTGGCCCTGACCACCTGTACTGCGTTCTTTCTCTATTTAAGGGCAACCTATTTTCTTCGGTTACAATAGATTGTAAGGGAAACGTTTAAAGATGAATTTCCTAGTGAACAACACATTTATTTAGGCAGGCTTGAAACTAGAGGCAAATATGTCAGCTCAAGAGTCTTATATGGGAGAAGAGTATGAAATTCGTAAATATTGTACCCTGTACACATACGAGACTCCAAAACTGACTGTATCCTTGTAGTTTCTAAGAAGTTCCGGTCGTATATTACCAAGTGACCCTGTCGATATACTTTTGAAAATAAAGCAGTGCAAGACATGAAAGTGGGCGAAAGTGCTACCTTTGATTAGTGACATTTGGTAATCTTCTGTCATGATAGGGTGACTCGAACGATGAAACTGTGTTCATTCAATAAATCTCGCTCTATTGGTAACTAGAATATGCGTCCATTTAGAAAGAAACATATAGTAGTCATTTACAGTTATTGATTGCACTATGACTGAAGACAGTTAGCTAACTGTTCAAAGTTCTTATCATAGTCGCAGTCGAGTATTAAATTAAGATACTGTATCAGATCTGAGACTATTTCAAACGTAACTAAAGAGGTGTCAACCATCAGATCTAAATATGCCAAGCTATACCTCATAGTACTGAGAGACTAGTTTTTGTTGTCATAGAATTTGCAGTACTCGTAGTGGGGAAGGGAAGAGGGAACGTAAGAGTCTATATTTAGTTCCAGACGACTGTAACGCAGGACGTAAGTTCTTGATTAAGTGGGGTACTACAGGTCCATACCCTAAGGTAACAAACATATCAGAGAAACTATGTTCCAATTTTTTCTGAAAAATATGAATTATATGGAGACCAAAGCAGTTTCCTGAACCCGAATGTACCTCAAACTATAAATTTATGCAAATAGTTTTATGTTAGGTAAACTAGGTTGGAAAGAAAAGCTAACTACTTAAATACTTATTGGAAATCTCAGAATGTTTTTTTCTTATTTATTTATCAACCGCAAACATTACTCTTTGTTATGCACGATAGATTTGTTTTTGTTGTTCGGTATACCAGAAGGCTCTCTTAGCAAACGTTAAGTGTTTCATAGCTATGAAGTTAGTAATGTTAAATAAGGTTTTTAGTAGCTTTCATATTTAGCTTGTCCTCCTTGGCACACTGTGGCTCTACTGATGCATGAAACTGAGCGGATGAAACCAGAGTATGAAAATCCCCTTAGGAACACGGCATTCACACGTAACTGTACACGTCACTTAATTTGCCGATGTTCTACAGTTCCTCCAACTATAAGTATCAGTGTATAAATCAGTTCCTTATCAGTTTAGTTAAATGTTCCAGAAACAATTTATATGAAGTACGTTAATGCTGTAAAATGACTTACTTAAGATAATTTATAATTTTCGTAGGCATTGCTGCCCATTTAGAGATTAATATGAACAGTGGCGAAAAAGGCTTCCCTTTAATTACAGAAGTATTTTACTCTTGTAAACAATGTAAGCACGGGGACAGAAAATTGGTCACCTCACAAGACATGACTCTAATACTGTCTATCATCACTTCTGTCATTGATAACGACCTAATCTGAGTAAGGAAGAAAGCCGACAAGATTCCTTACATATGCCATATCCCGCTGAAGACACTCATTGATGATTGGATCCCATTGAGCTCTCTGACTGCTGCGTTTAACCAGTTTTTCCGAATAGTTTCCATGGGCTTAAGATTAGCTTAGCTTAGCTGGCCAGTCTAGCAGTAAGAGGGTACTGATTGTGAATCAAACGAGGAAAGCAGGCGTGCAGTCCTGTGACAATGGCTGTTGTCTTGGAGACGGGAGTGTCTACAGCACACACATCATGAGAATGTGTAATAAGGGGCAACGCTAGAGCGACGATAATGTTGAAATCGACATCCCCGTTCGTGTACACGTTACCCGATGGTTAGCCGAAAAAACAGCCCAGAAACATCACAGCACCAGCTCCAACCGGAACTACACCCTCCGTACATCAATGTTGAACCTATTTAGTGAAGAAATCGATATATAAGTTTTTTTTACAGAGATTAATATCGAGTTGTTTCACAGAAAACGTTACTAATTATTTTAAGAAGCTTATTAACTTTTCCTCTGTTGCTGTATTTACCTTCAGTTGACTACAGTACTCGTATAAGCTGCAAAATGTTTCATCTGTTTGGATAGGAAGAAGAATAGAGGCGTTGGTGCACTCTATGTGGGATCACTCGTAGCCTTAAGGGGAGCCGGAGGTTCCTATGCTGCCCATGTTAAAATCACTAAGTTTGAGGAACATTTATGAGTAAACTACCAAATAGAAAAATTTGAATGTTTTTTACATATAGAGTGGTTTAGTATTGCAGTTATGACAGAGGGATTTTGGAGTATCTTTTCTAGTTTCCTTCCAATTATTTTTTTTTTATTAATGACCCAAATTTTTTACAAATAATTGCTTTATAATTAAATTGAAATGAAACTACTGAACATATTGCCAAATGGCTGTGTTACAATGTAAGTTTGACCACTAGGAGTGTTGTATAAAAATTTCATCTCTCTAGCTTGAGTGGATTTTGAGAAAATGTTCCTTATATTCGAAAAATTCTAATTTACGGGAAATGGCTATCAAAGTTTCTCAATACATTCCTGCACTATAGGATGGATTATCAGGGTCTTCTTCTTCATCCTCCCAAAGCTTCCTCTTCTGTCTTCTTTTCTGGCCTGTTGTTCCATCATACTTCATATGCCTTTCTCTTCTTTCTGCTCCTCTTATCCTTTCTCTGTCAATAATTCTTAGTGCTCGTACAGTGTTCACCCCAGCTGTAAATTCCAATGCCTTCAGAACTTCACACTTCACACTGTTCCCTTGGTTGTAGGTTGCTATTGTATCATAAATGCCAAAGTGCCGTGTTTTTATGCTTAGAAACACCCTTTTAGGAATCACTTTCCAAATCAAATTGTTTACGCTCTCATTAGGATTCTGCGTCTTTCCGTGTAGACATTTGTGTAACAATTCTGGCTGTGCTAAGTCATGAAAGATTGGTTTTATTGTTCCCTCCTGATTCTTGTACATACTACATATTACCCGCTTTACACAAGAAGTATAATACTGCCAACAACAGGCGCAAAACTGAACTAATTCGAAACGGTAAACAGCAAAGAGACGATGTTCCGCTCTCTTATTCATTGTAGTATCGCAACGTGGTATTAGTGTTAATTTTCTTTTCCCTACGTTCTTCCTCTTCTTATATACACGGTTACTAAAACGTGGCATCGTAACCAGAACAAAAGTGTACGACAATATTAAATGGAGCAAGATGTTCGAAATTCTGAGGAAAATAGGAGTAAGCTGTAAGGAAATAAGGGTAATATTTGTCACAGAAAACAATGTAGACAACCCTTGCACACTCGCTGTATGCGTAACATACGGCGCTGTATGCGTAACAGGCCGAGAAAATCCCAAGCAGTTCGCCAGGAAGTCACGAGAGGGTGTTAGATGCATTCAGCGGCCGCCCATTTCCTCTGCAGGCGTGAGGGAAAATGGTAATAACTCCACTTCTAGGACGAGTAGAACAATAATTCAAAGTTTACATTAAAGAGGAATGTTCCAATTAATTTTCGGTAGCAAAAAAAATCGTATTTTTTTGGATTTGACCACCTCCGGCTCCCCTTAAGCTGTATCAGCGTCGAAAGAGGATTGAAGATGTAAATAAGGACGACCAGACCGGAACTGAACTCGACTCACGAATACAAATCACTTCTCTCGTTGGGGGATATAACAATGTAATCTAACTAAACAAAATCTAATAACGATTTTTATCACGCTATAATCAAGACTACAAGGAGGAAACCGAACACAGTGCGCATGGTCATTTAGAGGACGTTAGCAATACAAAGGCCATAACCAGTTGATAACCCAGCCTTTCTTCATAACATTAAGTTATATACTGAAACAAAGTTCCGCAACAGGTAAATACTGTTCTGCAAGCATTCACCATCTCGACACACGCCTATTTGAGACCCACATCACGAACAGTGACCCATCATCTATAAAATTTTCTTACACTCCCCCATAATATTTCCATTGTACCACTAGCAGGTATTAGTCGACCACAATATTATTGCATCTGTGAGTGAGGATGCTTGGTTCGGCTTATCGTGAGTTATCACGAGAACGTGTTCAACCACTTGATATTATATGCACAGCCGGCCGAAGTGGCCGTGCGGTTAAAGGCGCTGCAGTCTGGAACCGCAAGACCGCTACGGTCGCAGGTTCGAATCCTGCCTCGGGCATGGATGTTTGTGATGTCCTTAGGTTAGTTAGGTTTAACTAGTTCTAAGTTCTAGGGGACTAATGACCTCAGCCGTTGAGTCCCATAGTGCTCAGAGCCATTTGAACCATTTTTTATTATATGCACAACCGTCCTGAGAGCATTCACAGTACGATGCGTTTCCTTTATTCACCACAAGAATTGTTTATTGCAATGTCGCCGCGTGTTCCCGATAACGGCCACAGGAGACCAAGCGCGGTAATATCGTGGTGTGGTAGCAACGCGTTTGCAGTGTTGATTCTGTGTGTTTACCCTCATCCTCAAATACATAGCTTCAAAGTACACAGAATTTGTTCAAGGGGATGTCAAATGTCACGAGGCAATATAACGTTTCTGTGATCAAGTGTA
Source organism: Schistocerca nitens (assembly GCF_023898315.1). Classification (NCBI taxonomy): domain Eukaryota; kingdom Metazoa; phylum Arthropoda; class Insecta; order Orthoptera; family Acrididae; genus Schistocerca; species Schistocerca nitens. The sequence goes on from NC_064616.1 coordinate 269,747,598, forward strand.
GCTTGTCGTTGCGAGTGTAATTGACGGCAGTAACCAGAAAACGGCGACAGTTACATCCAATATGATTACATGTGTTAATCACTTGTTTAATTTATTGTCTAAATACACTCCTGGAAATGGAAAAAAAGAACACATTGACACCGGTGTGTCAGACCCACCATACTTGCTCCGGACACTGCGAGAGGGCTGTACAAGCAATGATCACACGCACGGCACAGCGGACACACCAGGAACCGCGGTGTTGGCCGTCGAATGGCGCTAGCTGCGCAGCATTTGTGCACCGCCGCCGTCAGTGTCAGCCAGTTTGCCGTGGCATACGGAGCTCCATCGCAGTCTTTAACACTGGTAGCATGCCGCGACAGCGTGGACGTGAACCGTATGTGCAGTTGACGGACTTTGAGCGAGGGCGTATAGTGGGCATGCGGGAGGCCGGGTGGACATACCGCCGAATTGCTCAACACGTGGGGCGTGAGGTCTCCACAGTACATCGATGTTGTCGCCAGTGGTCGGCGGAAGGTGCACGTGCCCGTCGACCTGGGACCGGACCGCAGCGACGCACGGATGCACGCCAAGACCGTAGGATCCTACGCAGTGCCGTAGGGGACCGCACCGCCACTTCCCAGCAAATTAGGGACACTGTTGCTCCTGGGGTATCGGCGAGGACCATTCGCAACCGTCTCCATGAAGCTGGGCTACGGTCCCGCACACCGTTAGGCCGTCTTCCGCTCACGCCCCAACATCGTGCAGCCCGCCTCCAGTGGTGTCGCGACAGGCGTGAATGGAGGGACGAATGGAGACGTGTCGTCTTCAGCGATGAGAGTCGCTTCTGCCTTGGTGCCAATGATGGTCGTATGCGTGTTTGGCGCCGTGCAGGTGAGCGCCACAATCAGGACTGCATACGACCGAGGCACACAGGGCCAACACCCGGCATCATGGTGTGGGGAGCGATCTCCTACACTGGCCGTACACCACTGGTGATCGTCGAGGGGACACTGAATAGTGCACGGTACATCCAAACCGTCATCGAACCCATCGTTCTACCATTCCTAGACCGGCAAGGGAACTTGCTGTTCCAACAGGACAATGCACGTCCGCATGTATCCCGTGCCACCCAACGTGCTCTAGAAGGTGTAAGTCAACTACCTTGGCCAGCAAGATCTCCGGATCTATCCCCCATTGAGCATGTTTGGGACTGGATGAAGCGTCGTCTCACGCGGTCTGCACGTCCAGCACGAACGCTGGTCCAACTGAGGCGCCAGGTGGAAATGGCATGGCAAGCCGTTCCACAGCACTACATCCAGCATCTCTACGATCGTCTCCATGGGAGAATAGCAGCCTGCATTGCTGTACTAGTGCCGACATTGTGCATGCTCTGTTGCCTGTGTCTATGTGCCTGTGGTTCTGTCAGTGTGATCATGTGATGTATCTGACCCCAGGAATGTGTCAATAAAGTTTCCCCTTCCTGGGACAATGAATTCACGGTGTTCTTATTTCAATTTCCAGGAGTGTATTTTGATTCACAGTGTTCAATGGAAGCTGTTCAGCAAAGAGCCTGAAGTTAGTTACCACTCTTTACTGTATTGTGGGTGAGCGCTCTGTCGTTTTCATGACGCAGATGCTTGTTATTTTACCCGCGGACAGGAGCAATACTACATTTTCGTTGGAAAGCAGGAATATGTTCAAAATGCAGTATTTACTATCTGATCTGAAGAAAAATTTCTGGTCACGAGAGACTATAAAGTGTCTTGTCTCTTATTTTGCTGTCTCCCTTGATTACGTGGCCTTCAGAAAATCCCCAGGAAAGGGATTCCTCTTAGGCCTATGTAATGAATACAGCATACAATCAAGTTTTCATTGGTATTTTTTAGTTGAAAAATAGTAATATCTTCACTGTGTGGTGGGGTTTTTCCGAGGCAGCTCTGAAAGGAGGTGTATCGACGGTTGTCGCTGTAACTCCGGTTGTAGTTACTTGAAACATGAAATTAACATATCACCGTGATTGTTACAGATGTAATTTTAGTTCGTCATACGGATTTTCAAAAAAAAACTGACGAAATTATATTTTATTCGAAAAAAATGGGCATTATTGAACCCATCTTTTTTGGCCGAAGAAATACTAAATATCAAGATAAAAAAATCGGCTACGATGAACTGAAGAGAACTCAGTTTGCTTCAAGCGAGACCAAAAGTTATTAAAATCAGATGGAAATTGTAGCGTGGGCGACGACAACCATGCCGAAAAACATAGTTCTGAGAAAAAGGCGTTTAAAGTTTGACGAGTATTTATCACAGAAAAGGGACCAAGCTTAAAACTTACGGGATATCATCGATGCCTAGTCCATAATAACTATCGCCTCAGTTAGTGGGTGTCAGCTTTCTGCTACTTCGACCTGCTAAGCCCCAATTTTCGTCCTCAAAGCCCATTTTGTTGCTGAGCGCATCGCTGCTGGCGACTCTGTCTTCACAGAATCGGCGGATTTCATCGCCGATTTTGATTTGAAGGGCATTTGCCACATTTAATAATGCAGTAGGGGCTACATTCAAAAGACATAGGGCCAAGTTTGAAGGAATATTGACAATTTGGCTTCGGCTGGATCTTTGGGAGCGTATCTCCGAATGAGGCTATTGAAACTTTCGTTCACATTTTGAGTGAAACCGCCCAAACAACGCTCCAGCAAATCAGGTTTACTCAAATCGGTAAAAATAAGGGTGATGGCATCGGTAACTTGCAACCGTTTCTCTAACGCCGAGGGGTGCCATGCACGCCCAGCTTGAAACGCCCACAGAATCGTTACTTTTTGGATTTCGCGCATAATGTTTTGGGGAATAATTCTTCAATGTATATATATTGAAATTCCGTAATAAAAAATTTCCAGTTTTTTTCACCCTTACCCTGTCATTCCCCCTTAAGAAATAGGCGTAGTTATTATATAGATTAAAGGAATTACGTTTGAATGACCCTGATATTTTAGTAACTTTTGATGTGGCCTCTCTCTTCACTCGCGTTCCTCCATCTGATTCGCTATGGTTAATTAAGATTACGATTGGTGTTGAATGAATGAACCTATTTCGACTTGTTTTGACTTCGACTTACTTATTTAATGATCAGTTTTATGGGCAAATCGATGGAGTTGAGATACGGAGGGCTTTGTCACGAGTCCTAGAGACGGCGCCGTTGATATCTGTGAGGCCTTTTGCAAAATTTTAACAATCTTTTAGAACAGCTGAATCCAATTCACCCAAAAATTCGCTTCACTTTGGAGGTGGCAAAAGGTGGCTGCCTTCACTTCCTTGATGTGTTGGTCAGAAGGAATTACGTATGTTGGGCCATGCCATTTCTAGAAAGGCAATTCCCTCTGGCTTGTATCTTTAGGCTGACGGTTGACATCGTTTTGCTCAACCTGAAGGTTCGCTTCGTACGTTGGTTCATATGGCCCCCGTCATCTCAGACACTGAACGTTTGTGAGCCGAGTTGGTGCACCTCGAATAACCTTTACCCAGAAAATTATATATGAGAGAGAGAGAGAGAGAGAGAGAGAGAGAGAGAGAGAGATCAGACGCACGATCCGCTATCGAACAACCCTGAATCGGGTGAGTGATGAAAATTGTCACCGAAGTTAACGGCCTTTTTTTCCTTACGCAGGCATCATTTCCACCGCGATGGGAAATGTGTTTTTCGACTACCATCTAACATCAGGGCTCTTTCATGGTCTGTAAAGAATGACCGTGATTTGTGTAAGGCGGATGTCTACCTATCCATTGTACAAGGGGCGGTCCAGTAAGTAATGCAGCACATCCTTTTTTGCTCTGCCAATTTCGGTTGAAAAAATTGTGGGACATCCTGGAATATTTCCGCTTCAGACCCTGTGCTTTGACGAAGTTCCGATAGGTGGCAGCGCTATACGTAGCCTTCAAAATAGCGTCTTTAACGGTGGTGCGTCCCAAGCACAGATCTGTCGCTGGGCTTCTTTTGGCGGAAAACCAGAGCGTTGCAGATTGTCGTATGCACTTGCAGAATGTCTACGGTGTCCTGGCACTGCAGAAAAACGCGCTGAGTTGTTGGGCAACGCGTCTGTCATCATCGCAACAAGGTCGCGCGAACCTGTCCGATCCCTCGCGTGCTGGCTGGCCGTACACGGTGTGACTCCAGCAGTGTTGGAAAGGACTGGTCACAATCTAACACCTGCATGACAACACAAGCCTGTGCACCCGAGAGGAGCTCACAAAGACTTCATTGGTCCGTTCTTCCTCATACACCCTACAACCCAGATCTCGCACTTTCTGCCTCCCACCTGTTAGGCCCAATGAAGGATGCACTCTACAGAAATCAGTATGTGGATGATGTGGAGGTTATTGATGCATCAAGATGTTGGCCCGGCGTCGACCAGTAGATTGGTACCATGCCGGCATAGAGGCCCTCCCAGTAAGATAGCGTAAGACCCTCACATTGGATGGAGATGACGTTGAAAATAGGATTTTGTACCCAAAAGAGTCGGGAATAAAGTGGTATATTGGAATTCAAAATACAATCAACCTGCTTTCAGAAAAAAGTGTTGCATTACTTGTTAAACGACCCTTGAAGTTGTTGCATTTCATACATTGATCATACCATTAGGACCGTGGTGGGTCGGTGTATTAAACGTAAGCATTACACACGCTTACAACAGTCGAGCAAATTTGCTGATGCTGAACACTGCCTTGGCGGTGGTGATTCTATTGAATATAACAAGACGGAGATTCTGGCGTGCACTTCCACTGTTGGGGTAGTGTTATTAAGGCAGCCGTTGAGATGAAATTAGCGAGTGACCTTTTACATAGCGATGGAGGATTTTGCTTAAAATCTGCTTTGAATCCTTCTCTCTTCCTGGTCAAACAACAGAGGGTCAGAGTCAATACTAAATCACGTGTTGATAAATAATATTAACTGTTGATAACTTCTGACATTGGGCAGCTTGTGTGTGTGTGTGTGTGTGTGTGTGTGTGTGTGTGTGTGTGTGTGTGTCTGTGTGTGTGTGTGTGTGTGCGTGCGTGCGTGCGTGAGATGGCTACTGTGGTTTTAAATTTCCTTGTACAGCGTCCTCGCGTTGGATTTGTGCCTTGGAAATGTGCAAGTGTCGAAATGTGGGCGGTTGTCGAAGATGGCTCCCCTGAGGGTGATTGACAGGTGCCCAGATGAAAAATAGTGGAATATATATAGAACGACGACCGGCTGCAAGCCCTAAATTTATTTGGACTTTGAATATCGTTCTTTCACACGGACGCACTGTTCACACCGTACTCTCGTACTTCAGTTACACGTTCACTATCAGCGTTTAACACGTAGCAGGAGATTTTCACTGTTAATTCTTATGGTACAGTTCACTGGTCAAACGCGTGGTTCGATCAACACGGCGGAAGAGATGTATAACACACGCAAATTGTCTTATATGGCGCACTTAAAAATGTATCGTTGGCACTACTACGCGGCACATACGTACACGCACAGCCAAACAACATTTTTACCGCTTAAGCTAACTCTTTTTTAACATTACGCTCCGTGACGTGGTCTTCGGAGCAAGCCATGTTTCTCCATCTCTCTACTTGGAGAATCCCAGCGCTCTGGATTTACGCAATTATCCCACCGATCAAGAAACTGCCGACGCTAAGGGCGGTCTATAGATAGTAGCACGCAACGATATGCAACTTACATTCCCCACAAAATCTGTAGAAATTTAGAAAGAAGAGAAAAAATTTGAATGATGACAGAAAAGAACTCGAACGTGTCTTACATAACTGAGCTCTGTTTCTCAATGAAAAATATAAACTGCACATTATGTAATGTTGGGAGTTTTTTTTACAAAATATATTACAAAAAATTTTTTAAGGTTTAAACGCCTCCAGCGCAACTGCACAAGAAAAACTAAAAAACTAGAAATCGCGGCATATACAAAACATCACAATAAAAGAACAAAGAAAAGGGTACAAGACATAATGAAATAAGCACTCGGTCAGCATTAATTCATGTAACATCAGTTAACTGATTGTGTGCTACAAATCTACCTTGCGTTGTCAAAACGTGAACAACAGCGATCAAGTGTGAAAAGAAATCTCACAGCGCTGTTGTGCGCAGTTTGTATTGGTGAAAGAAAAATTATGTATGAAAAGTTACATAGGATACCGCAGTTCGGCCGTCTGCATGCACCGGTACACAGCTTACAGAACCTTTGGCAAACGTTAAGACGAGCATTTCTAGAGGCGGCACGAACTCTCCGCTCTGAGAGTTCCCGCTTTACAGCTTTGTGTGGCAGGTTTTCTTGTCACGCTGCCGCTTTCTTGTGCTGCTTCTTAGTCGCTACCACAGAGATATCTCCAGAGGCGTTCGGAGCTTTTGTTACGAAAATCCCTGCGTGACATTTTGCGCTGCGTAGAGGGCAGGCCACACGTGGAATACGGCGACCTTCTCAGAGAGGAGGCCAGCGAAGGGCAGGTGTTCTCTCCATGCTTCCAACTATGATTACAACCCAGCTTCGATAAATGCGCCTGTGAGATGTACGAAAATTGCAGAGGTACAAGCCAGTAGTACGTTATACTAATGGAGACTGAATAGCGAACACACGAAAGCGTTAGCATTATATAAACGTATACATTATTTTTTAGCGTTGTATTGGTTTTCCAGTGACACCATTCGAGCAACTCCATATTTACGGATCTGAAGCATATATAGAGTATTCCTCATAAAGAGTCACGGGCGCATTTCTCTGGTGTTTCGGCGGATATCTGAAATTTTCCTTATGCGATGTGTAGCTGGAGTCACTCCAAACAAATAAAGCTCATCACATCTTTCATGCGACACCCAGTATCAACAGAAATCGTAGATTTGTTTCTCGTTACGAACAAAATGATTTTTAAAGCAGAATTTTTCGTGTCCATTCTATAGAGTGGTCCCAAATTAATCTATTGCGAAATTCGTTTTATTGATATGTATTAAGAGCGACGTTAAAACACACATAATAACCAGTACTACAGCAGCGGCTGAGCAGCGTCGTGAGCCGCGCTGACTGCAAGCAAATGGCTCTGAGCACTATGCGACTTAACTTCTGAGGTCATCAGTCCCCTGGAACTTAGAACTAATTAAACCTAACTAACCTAAGGACATCACACACATCCATGCCCGAGGCAGTTCGAACCTGCGACCGTAGCGGTCGCTCGGCTCCAGACTGTAGTGCCTAGAACCGCACGGCCACTCCGGCCGGCAGTGTGACTGCAATCGACATGCTTCTGCGCTACTTTGTCGCTGTTGGAGTACTGGTTATTCTCAGCGTTTAATTACCCTCTTAATACATATCGATAAAACGAAATCGCACTAGACTAATTTGGGACTGTTCTATGTAATGGACACGTAAAATTCCGCTTTAAAAATCATTTTGTTAACAAAGAGGAGAAAATAGACGCTTTCCGTCGACCTTGGGTGTCGCATATAAGACTTGATGTGTCAGATTTATTTGAAGTGACCAGAACTACAGGTCACAAAAAGGAAATTGCAAGTATTTGCCTAAACACCAGATAAAATGCATCTGATGACTTAGAAGGGACACCTGATTCATTGTTACGATAGGGTGTAGATACGTAACTACGTTAAATTAAGAGTGTGCAATTATAGCAAACTTGCTCACAGTAAGATTTCAGCATTAAAATCTTTGTTTCGTACCTCATAAATGTCTCTTATATACTTATTTTCGCTATGTTGAGGTAGAATTTAACGTTTTATGTACTAAAACACCTTCTGATATTAGCAGTATCTATTTTATAAAGAAACGAAGAAATAAACGTGTTTTTGATATCGCCTAAATTTCAGCTGCTCTTTTTGAGGGCTGATGTTCCTTAGCTGACGTGTCCTTACGTTATGCGCAGCCAAAGACAACGTGGTTTACATCTTTCTCTTTGTTGCAGTGGGAGAGATAAAATTGTATAATGTTGATGTTATGAACATGTTGTGTGAATCGACTGTGATTAAACATCTTGTGCGTTATAAGGTCGAAGAATTGCCGTCTACGGCTGAGGTCACGGTAGCGAGGTCTTTTTGGTGTCATTAATACTCGTATTATCATGGCATAGTATCTTTTTTGTGGGGCGCTCAACTGTGCGGGCATCAGCGCCCAGACAAAGTCACAATTTTTACACAGTCCAATTTCTTTCATAGTCCAATCTAGCCACTGTCACGAATGATGATGGTGATGGTGATGGTGGTGATGATGATGAGCCGGCCGAAGTGGCCGTGCGGTTAAAGGCGCTGCAGTCTGGAACCGCAAGACCGCTACGGTCGCAGGTTCGAATCCTGCCTAGGGCATGGATGTTTGTGATGTCCTTAGGTTAGTTAGGTTTAACTAGTTCTAAGTTCTAGGGGACTGATGACCTCAGCAGTTGAGTCCCATAGTGCTCAGAGCCATTTTTTGATGATGATGATGAAATTATGAGGACAACACGAACACCCATTCGGCGGGCAGAGAAAATCTCCAACCCGAGCGGGAATCGAATCCGGGACCTCGTGATCCAGAGACAGCACCGCTAGCCACTAGACCACGAACTGCGGACGTTCATGTGGAGGAAGCTATGTAAGATAGCAAAGAAACACACACACATCATCCATCTCATTGCCTGTTATGTTGGTACGTGGTATACAGAGGGTGTATTTCATTTGTTCAAGTGTCATACACTTATGAACAATATGTCCTAGAAAAATATTTCAGGAACTTTCATAGTTTCCATTACATTCCAGTCCTGTAACCGCGCGTAGGGATAACATAGGGTTGCCTGATGTCACGTATAGCGCTGTGTTTGTGTTACGAACGGAAAGGAGAGAATGCGACTCGGTGCCGGTACATTGGCCCACTTCTCTACAACAGTTTGAAGGGAGCTGAACGTCACTATGTGGCTGTCGAACCACCCTCAACAGTTTCACATGCCCTTACTCCATAAGACACTGTAGAGGGGTTTGGATTTTGAGCCAAGCTGTATGCCACTAACACTCCACCTCTTGCAGGCCAAGTGCTAGCGGTCAGGAATTGTTCCATCACCAGGATTTGAATCGTGTTCCTTCAAGACGAGCGCCACTGGACACGCGTTCCTACGCAGTCTCGGCTACGGAATCGAAACCTCTTCAGAATCCGTAGCAGAAATTGTTTTTCTACTGCACGTATGTAGGTAGAAATGTTCGTTCCTCATTTTCCGTTAGTATAAATTCGAAGACAATAACGGGCAAAGTGAGAAATACTGGACCACTTTGGTGACTTTAGCAAAGGACCATCCTGCATAGATGTGTTAATTCTGAAGCAACTTCAGTAAAAGAAAGTTAACAGAATAGAGAGAGCAAATTTGTTATTAGAGTACATAAAGTTATTTGTCCTAGTGAATGGAAAAAAACTGCAGAAGATATTGAGGCAAGCGTTATGCCAGTACATTTAGTATAGTATTTGAGGTCATTAACAGAGAAAGACTATCCAAACAAAAAGTGGGTGGTATCTTAAATTGAAGAGAAATGACATGAGCTAAGATGAGGATTTGGTTTGTCATCTACGCTGTTCTTCGTTTATCGTTATCAGATTGTAGCGTTCAGGAACCTGTAGAACATACTGTATAAGGATAATAGTACTACAAAGCAATGTGGAATGAAAAGAACATGTTAAATCAATAGTTGGAGCGCGGATGGAGGAAAGTAGAGCATCTGTCAAAGTAACGAGATAAAAGCATCTCGTGTGGCCTGGTCCATGGGACTACTCCAGTATTTTTGATCCGTGCGAAGTACGTATAACAGCTGAAGTCTGTGGAACTGAGATATGCGATCCTTTTTTCGTAACACATCGATCTGTCACATGTGAAAAATTAACAGCGATAGTCAGGAAAGTTAAATGCGAATGTGAAAGTCGACGTTATAATAACGAAACCATGTTGGGACAGTTTTAGAGAACTGTTGTTCAAGGTTAATGTGTTACAGTTCTTATGCATCCTTCATATATATCAATTCAGCAGCATGAGACTAAGGAAACAGAGAAAAGTGTGCGTACAGAAACACACACACTGACGGGAAAAAATTGCAAAAGCACGAAATAGATGTGCGACATAAACCAATGTTAGTAGGCGTGTTTCCACATCTGAAAGATGAAGTATATTCAGATTTGGAACCAGTCACGTAAGAGTGACACTAGGAGCGCCAGTATGAAAACGTAAATCAGTTTCGCTCTAAAGACACACTGTAACGGTCGTGAGCGTTAGATACCTTTGAGATAGCACGTGGTGAGTTGATGTTAATCAAGAACGCCTTTATCAACACCTCACTGAGTTTGAACGAGATCGTGTAGTATGGTTACGAGAAGTTGGATGCTCCTTCTTCGATATTACACAATGATTTGGTAGGAATATAGCCACTGTACACGACTGCTGGCAGCGGTGGTCACAAGGTATGGTCGTGACAAGATCGGGATCTGGACGGCCCTGCGGCGCTACCGAAGACAAGGACCATCGCGTACGGCGAATAGCTATGGTGCATCGCACTGCATCTGCAGCAGCAGTCATTTGAGCAGCAGTTGGCACCACAGTGAAACAACAAACTGTTACAAATCCGTCACTTTAAGAACAGTTCCGAGACAGCTGCACTGCGTGGGTTCCGCTGATCCCAAACCACTGCCGTTTGCGACTTCAGTGTTGTCAAGCGAGAGCTCATTGGAGGGCAGGGTGGAGGTCTGTTGCGTTTTCTGACGAAACCTAGTTCCGTCTCGGTGCCAGTGATGGCCGCGTGTTGATTAGGAGAAAGACAGTTTAGGACCTGCAACCAACCTGTCTGTGTGCTAGGCACACTGGACTTACACCTAGAGTTATGGTCTGGGGTGAGCAGGAACACTTCGGTGATGTGAAGCGAGAGCTCATTGGAGGGCAGGGTGGAGATCTCCCGTGTTTTCTGATGAAAGCTGGTTCTGCCTCGGTGCCAGTGATGGCCGAGTGTTGGTTAGGAGGAGGCCAATTGAGAGCCTGCAACCAACCTCTCTGCGTGCTAGACACACTGAACCTACACCTGGCGTTGTATTCTGAGATGCGATTTCGTATGACAGTAGGGGAGCACTTTCGTGGTAATCTCACGCACTCTGATTGCAAATTTGTACGTCAGTCTGGTGATCCGACCTCGTGTGCTGCCATTTATGGACTTCATTACAGGGGATGTTTACCAAAAGGCTCACTCTCGGCCACATACCGCTGTTGTTCAAATGGTTCAAATGGCTCTGAGCACTATGGGACTCAACTGCTGAGGTCATCAGTCCCCTAGAACTTAGAACTACTTAAACCTAAGGACATCACACACACCCATGCCCGAGGCAGGATTCGAACCTGCGACCGTAGCAGCAGCGCGGCTCCGGACTGGAGCGCCTAGAACCGCACGGCCACCGCGGCCGGCACCGCTGTTGTAACACAACAACATGGTCTCTAGAGTGTTGACATGTTGCCTTTGCCTGCTCGGTCACCAGATTGGTCTCCAATCGGGCATATATGGAACATCATCAGACAGCTCCAGCTTCACCCTCAAGCAGCATTATCCGTCCCTGCATTGACCGACCAAGTTCTGCATGGAACTCCATCCCACAAACTGACAGCTGTCACTTGCACAACACAATGCATGCACGTTTGCTAGCTTGCATTCAACATTCTGTCGGTTACACCTATTATTAATTTGCCGGCATTTCGCGTTTGAAATGGCTTATCTCGCGCTTACCTAAACCTGTGGTCCTGTCATGTTATTAACTTAATTATGCTACCAAGACAAATGTATTCCCGGAATTTTATTCCTGTACATTAATTATTGTTTGGTATTGCGGTTTTTTCCGTCATTGTATTTTATCTTACGTTATGTGCGAATCTTATAAGACGGAGAGACGAAGTTTAATAAAAAAATACCATCTGCCATGTAGTTCACAGTTGTTTGCGAAGTATTATATACAGAACTACACTACCGGCCATTAAAATTGCTACACCACGAAGATGACGTGCTACAGACGCGAAATTTAACCGACAGGAAGAAGATGCTGTGATATGCAAATGATTAGCTTTTCAGAGCACTCACACAAGGTTGGCGCCGGTGGAGACATCTACAACGTGCTGACATGAGGAAAGTTTCCAACCGATTTCTCATACACAAACAGCAGTTGACCGGCGTTGCCTGGTGAAACGTTATTGTGATGCCTCGTGTGAGGAGGAGAAATGCGTACCATCACGTTTCCGACTTTGATAAAGGTCGGATTGTAGCCTACCGCGATTTCGGTTTATCGTATCGCGACATTGCTGTTCGCGTTGGTCGAGATCCAATGACTGTTAGCAGAATATGGAATCGGTGGGTTCAGGATGGTAATAGGGAACGCCGTGCTGGATCCCAATGGCCTCGTATCAGTAGCAGTCGAGATGACAGGCATCTTATCCGCATGGCTGTAACGGATCGTGCAGCCACGTCTCGCTCCCTGAGTCAACAGATGGGGACGTTTGCAAGACAACAACCATCTGCACGAACAGTTCAACGACGTTTGCAGCAGCATGGACTATAAGCTCGGAGACCATGGCTGCGGTTACCCTTGACGCTGCATCACAGAAAGGAGCGCCTGCGATGGTGCAGTCAACGACGAACCTGAGTGCACGAATGGCAAAACGTCATTTTTTCGGATGAATCCAGATTCTGTTTACAGCATCATGATGGTCGCATCCGTGTTTGGCGACATCGCGGTGAACGCACATTGGAAGCGTGTATTCGTCATCGCCATTACGTTGCTGTATTTTCCAGCTGCGCTTCCTCGTCACTGGACGGTGCGTGCGCCTCACCCGCAATGCGTCTCAACAGTCCACGGACCACAGATGGAAGGCGCTAGGCGCGGCTCTCTCTCTCTCTCTCTCTCTCTCTCTGTGTGTGTGTGTGTGTGTGTGTGTGTGTGTGTGTGTGTGTGTGTGTGTACACACTTTACTGTGTTAACGATGAAACAACCAGTGACATCAGGCAGCTGTCCCGGCTTCTAATTGCGCTAAACTCCAGCAGTAAAATCTCCCATTAACGGCGCGCTGAGGATGCAGCAGCGTGAACTATCCCAGCCTCGCGGGGAAAATTAAATAATGATAGAAAACTCAAGCTAAGACAAGCGTTAACAGCTATAGAAGAATACCATTACTACCTATTGCCTATAATATCCTACTTAAGACACTTCAATAAAACGCAGCAAAGGACGTTGGTGAACAGCAGGAAATGTTCCCGAAACGAGATAATGCAGCGATCACTTTCCTGCAACTGTTACTTACAAGGGAACCTCCCCATCGCACCCCCCTCAGATTTAGTTATAAATTGACACAGTGGATAGGCCTTGAAAAACTGAACACAGATCAATCGAGAAAACAGGAAGAAGTTGTGTGGAACTATGAAAAAACTAAGCAAAATATACGAACTGAGTAGTCCATGCACAAGATATGCAACATCAAGGACTGTGTGAGCTGAGGAGCGCCGTGGTCCCGTGGTTAGAGTGAGTAACTGCGGAACGAGAGGTCCTTGGTTCGAGTCCTCCCTCGACTAAAAATTTTACTTACTTTATTTTCGCAAAGTTACGATCTCACCGTTCATTCATTGACGTCTCTGTTCACTGTAATAAGTTTAGTGTCTGTGTTTTGCGACCGCACCGCAAAACCGTGCGATTAGTAGACGAAAGGACGTGCCTCTCCAATAGGAACCGAAAACATTTGATCGCAAATTCGTAAGTCAACCGATTCCTCCACAGGAAAACACGTCTGAAATATTCTATACGACACTGGTGACGGCATGTGCTTCACATTACAGGAATATGTTGTCGACCCACCTAACTTGCACACTTGGCGAATGGGTAAAAAGTTTCTTCTACCTTGCCCGATTTAGGTTTTCTTGTGGATGTGATAATCACTCCCAAAAAAGTGATGAAAACATAAGAGTTTGTCACATAAACGGCAACAAATGAATGCAAATTTCGCAGTCGCACAGTTTTCCCTGTGCTCTGTCAAAACATACGTTTTTAACGTTTTCAAGTTATTCCGTGTGTAGACCGTCAAATCCTGCATGTGTCCAAGCAAATCTGAACATGTCCTGGAATTTTGGAGAGCGAAGTTAATCATGTCTGAGTGCATGAACTTTGATAATTGTCTGAAAATAAAAAATTAAAACTTTTCACTCGAGGGAGGATTGAACCAGGGACCTTCCGTTCCGTAGCTGCTCGCGGTAACCACGGGACCACGGTGCTCCTCAGTGTACACGTACCTTGATGTGGCTTATCTTAGACACGGACTATTCAGTTTGTATATTTTGCTTATTTTTTTCATAGTTCCATACAACTTCTTCCTGTTTTCTCGATTGATCTGTGTTCAGTTTTTCATGGCCTATCCCTGTGCCAACTTATAACTAAATCTGAGGGGGGTGCGATGGGGAGGTTCCCTTGTTAGTACTATCCTCCTCCTCCGTGGCTGAATTTACAAACGCACGCCATACAAGTGAAGCTTGACTTGAGGCACTCATTCGAATCCTGGTAGAAGCTTTTTTGCACTAGTGCCATGGGCTGAATCCCAAACGTTACTCGTGAGGGAAAGGTGTGTGAGTCTTGACACCTATTCATTCGTCGAATGGGGTCGTTAAACTTTTGCGGCGTACCCCTTAGGAAAAATAAGAAATACCTTAACAGATGATACTGCCGTACCGCGCAAGAAGCACCGATGGTATGACACTTGACTCGCATTCCGGAGGACGGCGTTTAAAATTCCCGACCACACATCCAGACTGAGGTTTCTCTAGATTGCTGAAGGCAAGTGGTGGGTTTGTTCCTTTGAAATGGACGCGCCCGATTGCGTTCCTTATCCTTGCTCCATTCGAGCTTGCGCTCCGTCTCTCAGGACCTCATCGTCGATGGAGCGTTAAACCCTACGCTTCATTTTTCTATTCGAATTGGCATACGGTGCAATCACGCAGGAAAGCTTACCACTTAGGAATCAGTTTGAGGAACGCCTGAACATTAACAGATACGCACTAGCAACAAGTGTAGCCTCACCCATTTGTCGTAAAATTTCAAAACTATTTAGCCATTTGCCGCTATTTTCCTTGCAGCATTGCGTTCTAAGGCCTTCCATTTATCTTTTACTTTCATCTTGCGAATTTTATTTTTATTTTCTAGCATTACCAGATAGTCTTAAAAACTACTATAATGTGAATATGGGAAGTATTCCCGTTTATTGAATGTTACCTGTCTGACAGCAGAGCATTATGTACAAATCTAAAACGAAATGTACCACCTCAGTTCAGCATAACGCATATAGTAGGTTCGTATTATTAAGTGGTAGCATTCTTGTATCTGGTGATTAATAACGCAGTTTTTTAACACCCTTCACTTGTGTTTTGTAGGAGATTGTGCTTAGTTTCCTCCACCCCTCCGTAATTCGTCGAAACAGAAATGAATCACACCCATTCCCCCCACTCTTGACTCAGATCCTTGGTTCGCTCATGTGTGTAACAAACGTCTCACACGCATCTACTCAAAAAGACTGCAACAATGAGCTTATCGTGTCACTCGTCTGAAGTCGTCTACAAATGTTTGCACTAACCTGAAGTCTGCAGGATCTCGAATCGCCAGGTACCTGAGGTAGGTCGGGAACTAGAGAGTGACATCATGATGTTACAAAATAATAAACAAGTGGTCGCAGACTGTCTGCCCCAAACATGCGCATACCGACACGCTGTCATTCGTGTAAGTTTGGCAGAATCGAGTGTATTAAAAAACACATTGATCTTCATCTGTAATACACAATGACAAAAAAAATCGCATCACCAAGAAAGAGTTGTGCGACATAAACGAAAGTTGGTAGGTGTGCTTCTACATCTAAAAGATGATGTCCATTCAAATTTCACGCAGTCGCATAAGAGTGGTGCTGCGCCACTATGCGGGTGCAAGTCAGATTTGCTTTCAATACAGATAGCAACAGCCGTGAATGTTACCTGCTTTTGAGATTGGACATGTTTGTTGATGTTAGTCAAGAACGCCTTTAAGGCGACAAAGACGCCATTATCAACACTCCACTGAGTTTTAACGAGCTCTTATAATAGGCCTCCGAGAAGCTGGATGTTTCTTTTGCGATCCTGCAGAACGACTTGGCAGGAATGCAGCCACTGTTTGTGATTTCTAGCAGCGGTGGTCGTGAGAATGTACTGTAGGAAGAAGACCAGGCTCCTGACGGCCACTTGGCACTGCCGAGAGGGAAGACCATAGTATTCGGGGTATGGCTCTCGCGCATCGTACAGCATTTGCGGCAGCAATTTGAGTAACATTTGGCACCACAAGGACACAATGAACTGTTACATATCGGTTACTTCCAGAACAGCTCCGAACCAGACGCCCTGTGACGTGCATTCCACTGAGCCCAAACCACCCCCATCTGCAGCTTCAGTGGTGTCAGGCGAGAGCCCATGCGAGGGCACGGTGGATATCTGTTGTGTTTTGTGATGAAAACTGGTTCTGCCTCACTGCCAGTCATGGTCGTGTGTTGGATTATGGTGATCCGACCTGTTGTACTGCCATTCGTGAACAGCAGTCTAGGTGTTATTTTCCAACAGGATAAAACGCTCGCCCACATAACACTGTTGCAGCTGAACATGCTCTACAGATTGTGGACATATTGCCTTGGCCTGCTCAGTCACCAGATTTGTCTCCAATCGAGCACCCATGGAATATCATCGGACGACACCTCCAGCGTCATCCATAAGAGGCATTAACCGTCCCTGTATTGACCGGCCAAGTGTAATACGCATGGTACTGCATCCCACAAACTGACATCCGACACCTGTACAAGAGCAAACACACGTCAACAAGCGACGTACTGTATCAACTTTGAACATATTCGTAAGTACTACCTGACTGTAGCGAATGAGAGATCCAGCGTTAGGTAACAGGACTTGTAAGGCAAGTCTTGTTAAAAGAGGACTGGCCGGAGCAAGAAAAGTTGCAACAGTGAGATATTGTGAAATCAAAATCGACTCCGCTGAACTTAAGGATAACTTGCGACAGTCGCAACCTTCCTCGATTCTTACTACTTAGTTGTAGCCATGCAGGAGAAAGCTGAACACTATTTTAAAGGTGAACAACGCACTACACTTACAGATATTTACAAAGTGCTTCCGCTATTGTCAGGCTGTTGTACAACGGGAGAAGTTCCGTCACGATGCTCACACCGGTAAGTGAAATCCAAGTACTACCAAGTGTGCGGTCAGCGTTCGCAAGGACCTGCGAGCTAATAAAGATAAATGCGCCAGCTGCCAGGGGAACAGCATGCAGATTATGGGTGGAACCTCGGCAGCCAGGGGCTAGGGCAAACTCACGCCAACATCTCTGCGACCACCACCACACGTGCTGTTCCCCAGACCAAACTAGCAGACGGACTTCAAAGCGCAGCTACTGCTAAACTTGTGCATCACCCAATAGGCTTCCCTCATCGTCCAGCTCGCTCACTGAAATGCACTGTTTCACACAGAAATTGTTTTGGCACGAAGACATCATTTAGACTAATAAAATAAATAGACTAACCGCACAGTTAACTAATATTATTTACCTGCTAAGGTTCAAATTCAAATGGCTCCAAGAACTATGGGACTTAACATCTGAGGACATCAGTCCTCTAGAACTTAGAACTACTTAGACCTTACTAACCTAAGGACATCACACACATCCATGCCCGAGGCAGGATTCGAACCTGCGACCGTAGCAGCAGCGCGGTTCCGGACTGAAGCGCCTAGAACCGCTCGGCCACAGCGGCCAGCTTACCTGTTGAGATCAATACGACCGAATCTCTGACACATTACCAGTATTTTCTGAAGCTAACTGGTACTCTGTTGGGGAATTTCTTAGCAGAACCGATTGATGTATATATTATTCAATAATACCAAGTAAAATGAATGTAGCGTAAAACGTTACTCCAGAAAATCTTCATTGTAGTAACGTGGTCAAAACAAGATGGTGTAAACAACTGATTTTCATTTAGATGATATATGGCTACAGTATCCTAAGAATCATGACATGTATCGCAATGTATATAAATTTACATGTTTGTGAAAAGTTTATTACCTCTTACATGAAAACGTCCAAGATTTTTTTTTTTTTTACATTCACGCGGAGCATTTCACTTATGGCCCGTGGCAGGGACGTTAGCAGTGGTGAAATACCAGAGTATGGATTGAAAGGTTAGATCTCTTGTCAGTGTTAATAGCCTTTTTGCGTAGGTCATCAATTCTTTCAGTCCTGGCAATGTTTACCGATGTCAAAAGTACGCCGGCCGGAGTCGCCGTGCGGTTCTAGGCGCTGCAATCTGGAACCGAGCGACCGCTACGGTCGCAGGTTCGAATCCTGCCTCGGGCATGGATGTGTGTGATGTCCTTAGGTTAGTTAGGTTTAATTAGTTCTAAGTTCTAGGCGACTGATGACCTCAGAAGTTAAGTCGCATAGTGCTCAGAGCCATTTGAACCTTTTTTTTTTTTTTTTTTTTTTTAAGTACCAAGTTGCGGGTTGGGTTGGGTTTCTTGGGGGTGGAGACCAGACAGCGAGATCATCGGTCTCATCGGATTAGGGAAGGACGGGGAAGGAAGTCGGCCGTGCCCTTTCAAAGGACCCATCACGGCATTTGCCTGGAGCTATTTAGGGAAATCACGGAAAACCTAAATCAGGATGGCCGTACGCGTGATTGAACCGTCGTCCTCCCGAATGCGAGCCCAGTGTGCTAGCCACTGCTCCACCTCGCTCGGTGTACCACGTTGCGCCATGTTTCGGACTAAAGACAGGTTTCCCTTAGCCTTGTTCCATTATATATTCTATATGATTGAGGATCTTCTTACTATGGACCTATGGAACAGAAAGTATCATAATCAACACTGCCAGACAAAGAAAGTGACTCGCGCCCCAAACACGGCCGTATGTCAAGGCACTCACATGTTCAGAAAAAAAAAATCACATTGAACGACTAGAGATAGGACGCTCATATGCTCAGGGCATGTGTAGATTAGTATGATCTGCAGAAATGATTCTAATTTGAACGATGTGGGCCGACTGGTTCAGCGTCAACAGCCATATCGCGGTACAACACGATCTACCGGTAAAATGTGCCTGAGGCTCCCGTTGTTGCTATAAACTGAAGGTAATGGATCAGTGCGATTTGAGCAGACCTGCAGGATACGTTACAGACGTTTGCGCGAACCGTACGTCAGATCAGCGAGTTTGAAAGAGGGCGCATTATTGACGTGAGAAAATGTTATGCATCCTTGCGAGGAATTGCTGTTCGTATGGGACGAAGTGCTTCGGCAGTTCAACGGGTGTGTGCAGAATGGTTCACGGAAGGCCGTAGAACATGACGGGATGGGCCAGGTCGCACCACCCAGACCACTCCCCGAGGAGATCGATACCTCATTCGAATGACATTTCAGGACAGATCTGCGTCCTCCTCGGTTCTGGCGTAACAGTGGAACAGTGTAACATCGTATACTACCAGGGGTAACAGCCCTTCGTGGTTTAATACGGCATGGGTTATGTGCGCGCCGTCCACTTCTCCACCTGCCTTTAATGTATGTGCAGAAACATACCAGACGCGTCACCGGGGACAGTAATGGCATCAGATAGTGTTTCTGGAGGAATCCAGGTATTGTTTGTTTGAAAATAATGGCTGCATTTTGGTTCGCCGCCGACAGGGAGAGCAGCAGCACAATGACAGCATTCTCACGAGACATACAGCGGCAGCTCGAGGCCTTATGGTGTGGAGTGATATCGGGTACAATCACATATCACAGTAGGTGCGTGTCCAGGGCACTCTGACCAGTGTGACGTAGGAGAATGACATCCTGCGACCCGTAGCCATACCTGTTCTGCACAACTCTCCACACGCCATTTTTCAGCAATACAATGCAATGACCACATGCCTTCTTGGTGTAACAGGATGTCAGCCTTTTGCCCTGGCCAGCCATATCACCATACTTGTCGCCAACCGAAATTGAAATATGGTGAGACGATGGGCGCCGTGCTGTGACCCAATGCTAACCACCAGATGAACTTTGGAACGAGGTGAATGCAGCATGGATTGCTACACAACAGGACGCCACTCGCGCCTTATACGCGTCGATGGCATCACGCATGGAACAAGTTATCAGGACCCGTGGTGTACGTGTGCCTATTAGGTAACAGGACACATGTTGAAACGAGCTGAGTGAAATGGTAATCATTTCTGCAGAACATACATGTCCTGTTAATATCAACGTCCTATCTTTAATCGTTAAAGGTGTTCCGTTTTTTCTGAACATGAGTGTGGCTTCGTACAAGTGCACACAGTCAGCGAATATGTAAATGATTAGATTTACTCTCTTCTGTGACAAGTAGAACGGACGCCAGAGAGCATTAGTGTTGTTTCCAGGCTGTCTGGCACTGTGAAGGATTATGAGATGCCGCGTACTCGTGAGAGAGAACGTTGTTTTCACGTGACAGAGTTTGAAACGAGTTTCATTGTACTTCTGCATCTGACTCGCTGGTCGAATCGTACAATATCAAGACCAGTGTGGCATTCGGATGTGAAAGTGGCCCGATGTCGGACTGCATGGGAACGTGACGGCAGGCGTACTCGCCGGGAAGGTGTTCCCATATGGGAACAAGTAATGGATTCCCTTCCAGTTTCTGAGCCATTCCGCACCATTGTTCGGAGAATAATAGTAGTCGTACTGGGGAATCACCGTGCCATGTGTAGGCTGCCGTTTACACCTCAACACAAACGGCTTTGTTTGGAGTCGTGCTGTGACCGGGAAGAGTGGACTGCTGATGAATCGCATCGCTCTGTGTTCAGAGAGGGATGCAACGTCGTACTACTACTACTACTACTACTACTACTACTACTAAGTCGCGTGACTAGGGCCTCCCGTCGGGTAGACCGTTCTCCGGGTGCAAGTCTTCCGATTTGACGCTGCTTCGGCGACTTGCGCGTCGATGAGGATGAAATGATGATGATTATGACAACACAACACACAGTACCTGAGTGGAGAAAGTCTCCGAACCAGCCGGGAATCGAACCCGGGCCCTGAGGATTGACATTCTGTCGCGCTGACCGCTCAGCTACCGGGGGCGGACGACGTCGTACTGATAAGTGGGCTCTTACTGTTATGTTGTTCGTAAATTTGACACGATTCTGTAAACACTGAAATAACGTAACGCACCCTCTCAACCTGTGAAGTTTCATTTCCTTTCATCCCCCTGTTCCGTGTGCTTCACTTTTTTTTCGTCAGACAGTGTAATTAGTTTTCTACGAGTGCGTAAGTCAGATGTCGACGATCGTTTTAGTATCTTTGGAACTTGAGCTGTTTGTAGCAGTATACACGGTGATTCTTATTAACGTTTAAAAATTACCGTAGCGTCGTAAATGACGCTGAGACAAGTAATTTAACGTAAGACACATGGGGTCGCAAATGTCGGTAAGTGCCCCAAAAGTGGATGACAGATGTTGAACATGTGACATCAGCAGATGACATACCTCGCCGCACGTGCAGCGGTTGGGCTTGTTTATCCTGTCCCCGCCGGTAGGGGGCCGTGCTACACTGGCTCCGTTAGGCTACTCCGTTTTCGACCAGCTTCTGTGGATGTAATATGTTGTAAACGTAGAAGCTACAGCATTATTGTTCTCGCTGTAACCAGGCAAAAGCTGTTACTATTTTGTGTTTCTTTCCTTTTGTGTTTACAGACTTCATTTTGTAAAGGATACATAGGTCATTTTCTGAAAGCGGTGAAATTCGAAGCTTATACATATTTTACCTGTGCCGCAGTACTGTAGTTTTTTTGTTGTAGTGTACTTTTCAGTTAAACAGCGGAGACCGCGAGACCGGTAAGTAAAATAATAAGTCTTACCTCAATGTAGACACACAATTTTCTAACGCAATACAAGACTCGATCTCTGAGCCCCACAGCCTAAGGGTTGCGGGTTGATTTAAGGGAATAGACCAAACAGCGAGGTCATCGGTGTCATCGGATAAGGGAAGGATGCGGAAGGAAGTCGGCCGTGCCCTGTCAAAGGAACCATCCCGGCATTTGCTTGAAGCGATTTAGGGAAATCACGGAAAACCTAAATCAGGATGGCCGGACGCGGGATTCAACCGTCGTTCTCCCGAATGCGAGTCCAGTGTGCTAACCACTGCGCCACCTCGCTCGGTCCACACCCTAAAGGCGGGCACTTATGCCCGCAGCCGCACTGACGTAAATACTGACTTGGCTTATGTTGGCATAATAAGGTGCGACATACAGATGGGCTCCATCGCTGCACTTGCGGCGAAGTACATGTGGTGACGTACTTTTTTAACATTTGTCATCCACTTTTGGGGCATTTTCCGACATTTGCGGCATCGTATCTGTTATATTAAATTATTTGTTTCCGCATCATCTACGTCGCATAGTTAAAAGCGATTACAAACTCTCATTTGCTGGACATCTAGGTGCCCCCTCATATCCCCCCCCCCCCACACACACACAGAGAGAGAGAGAGAGAGAGAGAGAGAGAGAGAGAGAACAGTTATGATCAGTAAAGGAAGCTTTACTTAAGACATACTACAATGCACGTGAAAAGACTGGACAGAGGCAGTGGAGAGACGAGCGTAGAAGGAAATTGCATGAAATCCAGAAGACTGGGCGGCTCAGCGGCGCTGGTAGCTGGGGAGAGAGCCGCAATTAGACGTAGGCGGTCATTAGATCTTCCCCCTGAATGGGAAGCAAATGTCGGCCGCCATACGTAACGCATAATGAGACTCTGCTCGGAGGCAACTGGAGTCTCGCATTGCCGTGTCCCTATTCCCCTTACGTTTCCCGTAAGCGGCACCAAGTGTGTGTGTGTGTGTGTTCTTCCTACGGAGCACAACCTGTACTCAAGAAATATCCTAACTACGCAGGACAAGCCAAACTCTATGACACCTTCACACGCCTATGCCTTACAAACTGATTATTACGGAACGTGTGCAAAGATATCTTTCTTTCATCCAAGCTTTTCGCTCAGTACACTGGTCTGTTGCATACTGAAGTACGTCCCGCAGGTGAAATGTGATAGATCTCGTGCATGTTAGTGGAACAAGTAGTTTGTGACCAAAGTAAGTGACGTAGAACTATAGGACAAGCGTCCTTTACCCTACAGTCTGGACCAATCTGCAAAGCACCCCGTTCTAAAGTACTCCCATTTTCTTCCTGTACTTACCATGTCGTAGTTTTCAAACGTGTATGTAGGAAGAGTTTACCTTGAAAGCTGTCAGACCAATCAGTGATAGTTGCAGTTTATTAACCCATTGACTTACTAATATTTTTCACAATAGTGGACCATGTATTTACTCTTTAAATTTACGAAAATCAGCATATTTTCTCTTACACATTTTTCTCAAAATTGCATAGCTTCTTTGACAGGAATCTAATATACAAAAATCAGTGTTTGTTTGTTCGTATTTTATGCGCTGTCATACCGCTCATGCGATTGCGATAAAACTGTCAACCCATTGCTTGCACTTCCGTGAAGGTTGTATCCTGGAAATTGAAATAAGAACACCGCGTGAATTCATTGTCCCAGGAAGGGGAAACTTTATTGACACATTCCTGGGGTCAGATACATCACATGATCACACTGACAGAACCACAGGCACATAGACACAGGCAACAGAGCATGCACAATGTCGCCACTAGTACAGTGTATATCCACCTTTCGCAGCAATGCAGGCTGCTATTCTCCCATGGAGACGATCGTAGAGATGCTGGATGTAGTCCTGTGGAACGGCGTGCCATGCCATTTCCACCTGGCGCCTCAGTTGGACCAGCGTTCGTGCTGGACGTGCAGACCGCGTGAGACGACGCTTCATCCAGTCCCAAACATGCTCAATGGGGGACAGATCCGGAGATCTTGCTGGCCAGGGTAGTTGACTTACACCTTCTAGAGCACGTTGGGTGGCACGGGATACATGCGGACATGCATTGTCCTGTTGGAACAGCAAGTTCCCTTGCCGGTCTAGGAATGGTAGAACGATGGGTTCGATGACGATTTTGATGTACCGTGCACTATTCAGTGTCCCCTCAACGATCACCAGTGGTGTACGGCCAGTGTAGGAGATCGCTCCCCACACCATGATGCCGGGTGTTGGCCCTGTGTGCCTCGGTCGTATGCAGTCCTGATTGTGGCGCTCACCTGCACGGCGCCAAACACGCATACGACCATCATTGGCACCAAGGCAGAAGCGACTCTCATCGCTGAAGACGACACGTCTCCATTCGTCCCTCCATTCACGCCTGTCGCGACACCACTGGAGGCGGGCTGCACGATGTTGGGGCGTGAGCGGAAGACGGCCTAACGGTGTGCGGGACCGTAGCCCAGCTTCATGGAGACGGTTGCGAATGGTCCTCGCCGATACCCCAGGAGCAACAGTGTCCCTAATTTGCTGGGAAGTGGCGGTGCGGTCCCCTACGGCACTGCGTAGGATCCTACGGTCTTGGCGTGCATCCGTGCGTCGCTGCGGTCCGGTCCCAGGTCGACGGGCACGTGCACCTTCCGCCGACCACTGGCGACAACATCGATGTACTGTGGAGACCTCACGCCCCACGTGTTGAGCAATTCGGCGGTACGTCCACCCGGCCTCCCGCATGCCCACTATACGCCCTCGCTCAAAGTCCGTCAACTGCACATACGGTTCACGTCCACGCTGTCGCGGCATGCTACCAGTGTTAAAGACTGCGATGGAGCATCGTATGCCACGGCAAACTGGCTGACACTGACGGCGGCGGTGCACAAATGCTGCGCAGCTAGCGCCATTCGACGGCCAACACCGCGGTTCCTGGTGTGTCCGCTGTGCCGTGCGTGTGATCATTGCTTGTACAGCCCTCTCGCAGTGTCCGGAGCAAGTATGGTGGGTCTGACACACCGGTGTCAATGTGTTCTTTTTTCAATTTCCAGGAGTGTATATATAATCTCCAATATACAGGGTGTAAATTTTAAGTTGACAAACCAGAATAACTCGAAAAATAAGCTTCACACGAAAAAATTTGTAGAATCCAAAGTTGATTATTTTCGAAGGGGACATCTGCTGGTGCTAAAATTAGCCCGCCACCCCAGCCCCCTGGGGGTGGGGCGGGAGGCAAATTTAAAATTTCAAATGGAAACCCCCATTTTTTGTTGCAGAATCAGATTCTACATTAAAAAACTACGTACATTTTGTCTTAAACGTTTGTTTTGAATCTTAGTAGATGGCTCTGTAATTCATGAAAATCCATGTTCTCATTTTTGCGTAGAAAATGGTTACAGATAAATAAAAAAATACTTATTTGCTTCGTAAATTTTGATTCGCTAAAACTAAAACTTTCCCTCTCTCCCCATAGGGTGGGGTTTGAGAGAGAGGAATAAAAGTTCTAGACGAAACAAACAAAACTTATCCCAATCTGCGGAAAAAATTAATGTTTGGGTCAACATTTGTAAACCTCGAATTCCTCTATCTCAAACGCCACCCTATGGTGGGAAATGGTAGAAAATATCTAAAACATCTTGTCTGTTTTACTTCAAATTTTTACACAAAACACTTCTGAGCATTCAGACAGAAATGGACATAGAGATCGGGCAGGAGGTTATGCACACACAGATGGGCGGAGGAGGAGATCTACGTAGCTATTGGACTTTCAGATGAAACTGTACAGAGAGGGGGTAGGAGGTTAGGAGGTTATCCACAGAGAGATGGGGGGAGGGGGAGGAGGAGGAGGAGGAGGAGGATGATGATGATGTGGTGTACAGACAGATAGATAGAGAGAGAGAGAGAGAGAGAGAGAGAGAGAGAGAGAGGGGGGGGGGTGAGTATGAAAAGATGGGCAGGGGGCAAGGAATTTAGGATGTATGTGCAGTTCCCATACATATTTATCAATTGCGAAGCATTGCCGGGTTTGCTAGTTTCTTATAAATTTTTTCTTACTTTTTATTGTAGTGATGAGGAGTGAAGATAATACTGTTTTAGAAGTTTTTGTGTTGTACACCCTAAAAAATACAGGCATGTGCAACACCACTAGACATTTCCCACACTCATACCGTGTATCAATTTTCTTCTTCCTTGCTTTGCACACTACACAATTTCTGGAGGTTGTGTTCTTGGTGGGATTGGGGGAGGGGCGGAGGAAATAAACCTCACAGAACTTGAAAACGATTGCTTGTAACTCGAAAAATACCGAAAGAATTCGGTTGTGTTATGGATCATTAAACAGACAGATTTCTCAGGTTTCCAGTGGTATGAATTAAGGGAAGTATGATGTCAAACGGACCGACTTGGAGCAGGAGAAGCACCACATGACGTTTTAATTTCAACTGTCTATACTTTTACAAATAAATTCATAAACATTGTCAGCATGACATGGATGCAGGATTCACACCCATAGCAGCGAAAGTTTAAAAACGTAATAAAATAAATTTTTTGCATGTGAAATTTGATCATTTTTTCACTTACTATTGGCTGCATTTGTTGCTATAAGTACACTTTTCTTCGTAAATAAGAGAGATTCTACGATGAATTTTGCACAGCATACAAACAATACTTACAGTATGAAACTCTAGAGTTTTCCAAATCTATTAAAAACCGTAGCAAAACTTGAGATAATTAACTATAAAATTTGAGTGTTTTCTAAACTTTAAATTTAAAACGTAACAACACATTTTTCATTAATTAAATAAATTCTAGAGTTTCACACACCTGTGAGTATGGTTTGTACGATGTGCAAAATTCATCGAAGAATCCCTCTTACTTGTGAATTTAAGTGTACCTATAGCAACAAATGCAGCCAACAGTAAGTGAAAAAATGGTGATATTTCACATGTAAAGAAATTATTTTTGTTATTTTTTTGTACTTCCACTGCCATGAGTGCGAATCCTGAATCCTTCCTGGTCATGCTGACAAGGGTTTATGAATTTATTTGTAAAAGTACAGACAGTGGAAATTAAAATGTCCTGTGGTGCTTCTCCTGCTCCAAGTCGGCCCGTTTGACGTCCTACACCTTCACAGAGAAGAAGAAACACTAAAAAGAAGCAATAGCTGTTCGGCCCGACTCGCGGCCCGAACGTAGTAACGGACTCGAAACATGTGGAAGGCTGTGAGTTGGCTGTATAAGGCAGTGGGTTGAACACCAGACGGGTGTGTGTAAAAAAACAAAAACGCACACGAAATGATAACTTTCTAAATTGATTGCAGTTGGACCTTCCCACTATCAAAGAGACAACCCGGAAATTGGATTTTTGCGGTTCTTTTTTATTTTATATATTTATGGTACGTGGAGTCCAGAGCACAAATATCAATCGGCCAAAGGCGTTCGATGCAACTCTCAAAAATTCTCAATAAATTGACTTTGAAGTTTTCCGAACGGCTTTGATACAGTAAAACATGGTCCATTTGCAATTTGTATGAAAATGCTGTGGTTTGAGGCGCCATGTCACGGATTGCGCGGCCCCTCCGGTCGGAGGTTCGAGTCCTCCCTCGGGCATGGGTGTGTGTGTTGTTGTTAGCATAGGTTAGTTTAAGTAGTGTGTAACTCTAGGGACGAATGACCTCAGCAGTTTGGTTCCTTAGAAAGTCACACACATTTGAACATTTAGACGATATGAAAATATGATACATTTCACCATTGTTACGAGACATTACGAGGACTAGGCTTCATAGCTTACCAGTGCTATGTCAGTCACATAAAAAAATAGATAAATTATATCACGTCAACATTCTCGTGCACAAGACAAGTGCAAACCGCTACCAAGTGAAAATTTTGGAATCCAAGTGGATTAAACCGCTACGTGGCGCTGGGTACGTGATACACCATGCAATTTGTTTCTCTTTACAACCACAATTATCATCGTTACAACGTATAAAATGCTTTCATCAGTCAACATGAGAATAAAAAAAATGTTCAAATGTGTGTGAAATCTTATGGGACTTAACTGCTAAGGTCATCAGTCCCTAAGCTTACACACTACTTAACCTAAATTATCGTAGAGACAAACACACACACACACACACACACACACACACACACACACACACACACGCCCGAGGGAGGACTCGAACCTCCGCCGGGACCAGCCGCACAGTCCATGACTGCAGCGCCTAAGACCGCTCGGCTAATCCCGCGCAATATGGGAATCACGTACAATGTTTTGCAAAAAATATTAACTTACAAAACCACGTGTTACAGACTTTTCTTATATAATACATTGGAAGAACGCGCTGATTGGTGCTGGGGCCAACTGTCTGTTAACAAACGAATCTTTTGTTTTATGTACAACTTACAGCACCTAACTTCTTTACTATTATAGCGTACAGTAACTTTACAATTAACAGAAGCACTCAGCAGCCAAACATACAGCAAAAAGCAAAGATGAGTATGACATACAACGGCATATTCACTGAACTTGTAGTAAATAGATTCAGGGAATTCAATATCAGTTTAGGGCTAAAAAGTAATAGTAAATTAGGGATCGATTTGCGACACTCGGCTGAGGTCAGACGCGATAAGTATGAGGGCAAGGGAGTTTATAGGATTAAGTGTGGTGATTACGATAAATTTTATATAGGACAGACTGGTAGGTTCTTCAAAAAGAAAAATAGCTTTATACAGCAAACGTATAACAGCAATGAAGGTTGTATAAAAGACATCTTGTGCGAAACAGCCACTCGTTAGGCGAAATTCAAATTAACCTTAAAAATCTGCACAACGCACCAAAGGGCCTGCTTGTAAATACGCTTGAGGAATTGGAGATTTTTCACAGTAAGACAAAATTTTCGACAGAAATACTATACGAACAAATAGATTTCACCAAGAACTGTTTTTACAGTCTATTTACGGAGCACTTAGAGTTCTCCCGCCATCCTGGAGCTTCAGTAGATGGCGACGCACTATACCCGCCGCCGAACACAAGGCTCACCTCCAATAGCAAGCGTTACCCGTGGAGATAGGGGGTGGGGGCAGAACTTGGATATACGAGCTGGTTAAAATTAAAGTGCAGCTGCTCGAAGACGTCCGCTGTGGACTATAATTATCGTATGGCAGCGAAACTTGGTAGGAATTCTGATGGGTTAATACGGAACCGATTTATTCTGGAAAAATTATTTCCAGTTTTGGCCACCAGGTGCAGATCTGTTGCTGTACAGCACCAATTCGAGGTCTCCGGTGCTTATAGTGAACAAATTGTGTAAGCGGCAGTTGATAATATCAACGTCATGCCTTTCTCACTTGCCGGTCGCGGTGGTCTAGCGGTTCTAGGCGCTGAGTCCGGAACCGCGCGACTGCTACGGTCGCAGGTTCGAATCCTGCCTCGGGCGTGGATGTGTGTGATGTCCTTAGGTTAGTTAGGTTTAAGTAGTTCTAAGTTCTAGGGGACTGATAACCACAGCAGTTGAGTCCCATAGTGCTCAGAGCCATTTGAACCATTTTTGAGCCTTTCTCACTTGCCGGTCGCGGTGGTCTAGCGGTTCTAGGCGCTGAGTCCGGAACCGCGCGACTGCTACGGTCGCAGGTTCGAATCCTGCCTCGGGCATGGATGTGTGTGATGTCCTTAGGTTAGTTAGGTTTAAGTAGTTCTAAGTTCTAGGGGACTGATGACCACAGATGTTAAGTCCCATAGTGCTCAGAGCCATTTGAACCTTTCTCACTTGTTTGACCATTTTTGTCCACGTCCCGTTCCAAATCCATTACTTATGGAAACATTTCTACACATCTTTCTTGTATTCAAAGCGCCAGATTTGCACCTGGTAGCCAAAACTGGAAGTAATTTTTTTCCAACGAAGATCGGTTCCGCATTAACGCATTAGCATATCTACCATGTTTCGCTGCTGTACAATAATTACAGCCAACACTGGACCTCTGTAAGTAGCTACATTTTAATTATAAACAACCGATTATAACCGTTGCATGCAGTGGATTCCTATAGACTGATGTGCATTTTAGTTGCTTTTTGTCCGATCGCAGTTGGATCTTTGTCGAACATTATCGGCCACTCCACTATTGTCCCACAACGGCAAACTATTACATGCTCTTTTCAGTACCAGGAACCAAATACCATTAAGACTTGAAACTTCCTCTTTCCTGTTAAAATTACAGACGTGTTTTAACGAACTATGTGGACTCTCTGCAATCTTCAGTAGTATGTGTTCGTGACTACCAAGTGCTGATTCTTATCTGATGGGATCTCGGGGATTCCCAGTTTTCTTACACTACAGCAGAACTAGATGTTCCTCCTCCTTCTGCCGCGGAGCTAGAAATTTTTTAAGATGTTTAACAGTATTTTCACTGTTCTCCACAGTTTGCCAATTGTTCGTCGTTTCATGACGCCAAACAGTCTGATTTGTGTAATTTCGAGGTGGACGTCTACACGTATATTTCCACTCATACTGGTAAGGAGGTACCTCCGACCGATATTGCTTCCTGAATCGCGGCGACCCTCTTCGTCTCCAACCCCACTTCCTTTTCTATACATGATTGCTGCGCAGCAAAAAGGACATCGCACCTTTCTGCGCACCAAGAATTTTCTAATTTCATCTCTATGGTCTCTGCACGAGACAGACGTAGGCGGAGCCTTCTAGGAAGGAAGCTCTTCAAAGTCTCAAAAGCCGTATTTCACGAGGTGTTGGACGCGTTTCTTGTAAGGCACCTATTGAATCTACTGTGCGTCTCAGTAAAGCTCCCTTGCCGATCAAATAAATCGGTCACAGATAGCGCAGATCCTCTTTGAACTTTCCCAGTTTCTGCAATCGGTTTACATTGATACGGATCATAGAAAGGCATTGCTCCAAGACGTTTCGTTAGAACGTCTTGCTTTGGTGTCCTTTCGTAGAAGACTTGTATATTTCCAATACCCTCCAGTACACTGACAGCTGCCTTTTCTATTTTACTTCACGAATATTAAAAGGAAAAACGTTGTAGGCTACTATCTTTTGAACGTACCAGAGAAAAGACTGAACTCCAAAGCTGCAAAACTGTTTGATGGTTTACCCACGGAAATAAATTGACAACAAACAAAAGTGTTTTCAAGTCTAGATTATTCATGCTTCACAGCTCCTTCTGCACTGTAGGGGCTTATTGAATGTTCTCAATAAGTCAATTAAAATTATGTAAACATCCATATTTTCATGAGAAGTGTGTGCAGCTTCTGAGTTGACTCTTTCAATTTAAGTTAATTTCCGTGAAATGATGCCACGGGACACGTAAATGTTAACAGCATTTGTCTTTTTTTAGTACTTCGACTGGTGATGACACCGAGGGATTCACTCATTGTTAGTAGTGATTTATCGCAAATGATACAAGATAATAACCGGCATATGCGCTGGTTTCAAACAGAGTTGGCCAATTAAACTATACGTCGTACCGGGACTCGAACCCAGCGCCTTTACCTTTCGCGATCAAGTGCTTCACCCACCGATTACAGCCTTACTTCCACCAGTACCTCATCTCCCATCTTCCAAACATCACAGAAATTATCCAGCATACGTTGCAGGACTAGCACTCCTGGAAGAAAGGATACTGCTGAGCCGGCCGGAGTGGCCGAGCGGTTCTAGGCGCTACAGTCTGGAACCACGCGACCGCTACGATCGCAGGTTCGAATCCTGCCTTGGGCATGGATGTGTGTGATGTCCTTAGGTTGGTTAGATTTAAGTAGTTCTAAGTTCTAGCGGACTGATGACCTCAGAATTTAAGTCCCATAGCGCTCAGAGCCATTTCAACCATTTGATACTGCTGAGACACGGCTAAGCCATAGCCTATAGTGGTGTTTCCGGATTGAAATAGAGCACTTTAGCATGAAAAGCAAAGGTCCCACGTTAGATTCTCAATCCGGCATACAGTTACAATCTGCCAATAAGTTTCAGCTTACATCTGTTTTGCATTCAAAATTCTTGGAATGTATCAATGGATAAAAAATTTGAGAGCAAGGAGTATACCGCAAAATATTTACTACTTTGTGTACTAAGGTTTGTATAAAACCTTATTTTAATGCTTGGAACGTTTATTGAAATATTAAGGATCCTAACGTTACTTTCGACACCGGACTAAAGACTTGCCACTCTCAGAAGACATCTCGCGCATACCGAATAATATCGCCTCTAGCTTTCAGCTCGCCTAGAAACATAGTCCACCGTCTTTTTCAGGTATGTTACAGCCAGGCGACGCCACTCATTGATGATTACATCCCTTAGAGCTCCCAGACTGCGGGTATACTTACTGCTACGTTTCACCCGCTGTCCAAATAATCAGTGACATTTTCTGTGAGATTAAGGTCGTTTGACGTAGCGGACCAGTGGAGCGGTGTGAGGTACCTGCATGTCCGCCAAACGAGGAACGTATGACTGCAGCTCTGTGAACACGGCTGTCATCATTTTCGAGTGAGGAAGTGTCCACAGCATACTCATCTTGAAGATTTAGAAGAAAGGGCAACACTTGTCGAGTAAGAATGTTGGAATGAACAACGTTGTTCATATTCACGGTAATATAAATAGGTAGACCCACATCAAGAGGACATTGTAGCTGTTCACAAATGTTGTATTTTCAACGGAGAAAGTGAGGTGTTTTAAGTACACCTTGTTCCAGCATCTACTGTATTCATCTGATTTGACACCTCATGCGTATATCTACATCCACCACTTAATGAATTTGCTTGTGGATTTGTGTCCAACTAAGAGGTGGTAGCTAGAGATTAATATTTTGCTGACGTTCGGCAGTGGTATTTCAGGAAAGATTTCTGTTTACTGGTTGGACAAAGTTCCTTGAATTAATAGGGAACGACACGGAATAATAATAAGTGAACTGAAACACCCTGGCAAATTAAAACAGTGTGCCGCACAGAGACTCGAACTCGGGACCTTTGCCTTACGCGTACAAGTGCTCTACCGGTAGGGCATTTGCTCGAGAAAGGCGAAGGTCCCGAGTTAGAGTCTCCGTCTATGGCACAGTTTTAATTTTCCAGGAAGTTCCATATCAGCGCTCACTCTGCTGCAGAGTGAAAATTTCATTCTGGTGATAAGTGAATTATTTACCTAAAATAATAAAAAGCCAGTATCACTGCCAGGGTGAAACATTTTGTTCTTGACATTGTAATGCCCGTAATATTAACGAAATTTTTGTGTTCACTGATTTGATCAGCTGTAAATCTTCTCTGGTTTAGGTTAAAATCAACGGTCGAGATCGCAATAACATCTGTTCATTTACAGGTTACGGGTTACGTTAAAGCCATCCTCAGAATTTCTGGCCCTCTATGGCTGGTGCTGGCAGTTCCTCAATTTTCTCTTGATACCACGATCGTACACTGTGTCAGCTGTGAGGATGGCTGTAACATAAGCCGAAGCCGGTAAATAAACAAATATTATCTCGACTGTTGATTTTAACCCAAATATAGAACCATATAGCTGCACTCCATAGGCAGTGTTGTCTATATTTATGAATCGTCTGTGGTATCAGCCTGTGGAACATACCAGAACAACGTCACTAAAACTTATTGGATACAATAATGGTGTAGTGCCCGCCCGGCTAGCAGCGCGGTTTAACGCGATGCTTCCCGGGTGGGAAGCCCGGCGGATTAGCGCCCAGGTCCGGTGTGCCGGCCGGCCTGTGGATGGTTTTTTAAAGAGGTTTCCCATCGGCCTCGGCGAATGCGGGCTGGTTCCCCTTATCCCGCCCCAGTTACACTATGTCGGCGATTGCTGCGCGAACACTGTCTCCACGTACGCGTACACCATAATTACACTACCACGCAAACATTTGGGGTTACACTCGTCTAGTATGAGACGTTCCCGGGGGCTCCACTGGGGGCCGAACCGCACAGTAACCCTGGGTTCGGCGTGGGGCGACGGTGGGGTTGGTGGACTGCTGTGGCCTGTTGTGGGCTTGTGAACCACTGAGGGCTACGGCGGGGCGAAGCCTCTCCGTCGTTTCTAGGTCCTCGGTTCAGTGCACAATAATGTTGCAAGTAGACAGACGTTACAAATCCTTGGAAAACCCAACGAGTACTATTACCATATTGAAAACCTCTGTGTGTCTTATTAGGCGAGTACAGCCTATGATCTGGTTGTTAAGAAGGTGCAAAATTCGTAAAAACCTTACGAAGGTACATGCTGGTATTTTGGCAAAAGCTGAACACCACACGTCATTTCACAGAGACGAAGCTAAATGTTTTCAGGTGAACTCACTATGTCTCACAGAAATAAAGCGTGATATTCAGTGCACACCGGTACTGAAATAAGTAAACGATCTCCTTCTCTCCCGCCCCCCATCTCATCCAAAAGATTATCCAAAATATTTAATTCACAAATCCTGGTTCTAAATCGGATTATCGTGTTCTTGCTTATGCTTGTAAAAGAATTCGTCACGGTCTTAAAACCTCGAGCTGCCTTTTCGTTCTAGATATTTACCTCTGTCCTCCGCAAACCACCTTCCCATATATGACGGAGGTTACTTAGTGCATCTCTATAACTGCCTTCCTTTCGAGCTCGAATTTCTGACTATACCGCCACGATCATTTCGCATGATGGACGTAGGCTAAGTAATACGTGGAGTTTGATTAACGAACCTGAGACAAAACGTACTGATCTTCTTTGGATTCATCGTCTCTCTCTCTCTCTCTCTCTCTCTCTCTCTCTCTCTCTCTTTTTCTCTTCTTCCTGAGTTCTACCTGATAAGGATCCCAGAATCATGTCGAGCGTTACTCAAAAAGCGATGGATTGAGTGTTTTACTGCTACCTCGTCCCTCAGTGAATTACATTTCTTTAGGACACTATCTTTAAAGCTGTGTCTAGAATCTGCATTTTCCACAACTATTGTTGTGTGTTTCATGTGGTCGTAACATTATGGTCGCTCCAGACGCATACACCTAGATGTTTTACGGTTGCGACTGTTTTCTTTTATTGATCGTCAACCGCACAATCGAACAATAGCCGCTCCTTCTACAAAATTATGCGCAGTATGTAACATTTGTTTTTTCTAAGAATCAACTGTCTGTCCCAGCACCAAGAATCGGTCTTCTGCGAATCTTCCTGCATCTCGGTACCATTTTCTGGCATCGTGACTTCCCTGTACACAACAGCGTCATCCACAAACAAGCTTATGTTACCATGTCTCGCAAATTTACTAGACACACACATGTGTAAAAGGTATTGTACACTTCTCTTGAATTTTATTCACTGAAATACCGCATTTACTGCTGGGAAATGGATGCCTGTACATAACATTCGCACTCAGCATCAACCAGTTTCTTGTAGAACTTGCTATATATAAACCTGTATTTTTAATACCTTCAATCATTGACGCTGTATCAGCCGCAAGGTCACTGATTTCCCCCTGTACGTTAATTTAATCAAGAAGTTCGTATGTCTTTGGTACCTGGAGATCTAAGACTTCACCGTCACGAGTCAACGCTCTAACTGCTCAGGGTAATCTTAAAGTTAAGCGCTCAGCACAAACACTCACGAATCCGAGTCCCTCACTCGTATTCTAATTACGTGAGCTTCCGAGTCGATAGCTGCTAAGTTGAAATTACCCCCTATTACCATAATACGTTCAGGAAATTAACGCGTGACATTCTCCAAGATTTCCCTGATGCTGTCTGCAACTAAGCACCGCTAAGGCTGGAGCTTTTTGTCCTTCCAAACATTACAACTGTTGCCACAGTGGCTACCGGATACAGCCTTGTACTTACTTCACTTCTTGCAGTTGTTGATTACTCTAATACTCAGAGTTTTATTGCTAGAAGTACTATTAAAGCAAGTGTCGAATATACTCAGCGTCTCACAAAACTTAGATTCGCCAGACTATTGCTACACTTGTTCTCCAATTCTAATTTTCTTAAATTTTAGCGTGTTATATATAACAAATGTAGTCTTCCCATTGTGCGTAGCGAACCCTACTTGTCCTAGCAGCCGCCTAGAGCGAACATACACGAGGAAAAAATGTGCCCCTCTACCCTGCAATCGATACCTGTATCGCCTCACAGTCTGCAACCGGAGGCCACATGGAGGGAACTACGATGGTCTGTAACACTGCAGACGCTAGACAAAAGAACTGACAAAATTTGCCTCGCTCTTAGCCGTACAAGAAGTGTATTTGCTTGTTTTCAGTTCTACCTACGAAATTCTGCAGCGGGTCATTAAATAAAATATTTATTGATTTCCAGTACTAGTCGAGCGTCATCTCTGGCTCATTTTCATTTGTAACTTTTCTGTACACGTCGTCTGAAGTTCAGCCAGAAACGGATCCAAACCAGTGGTGAGGGAATAAATATTTTCGTAAGTTGCTGATTTAATTTATTCATTGCTATAAAATATTCAGACAATGGAAAATCCAGGATGGAATAACGACAAATTATAAAAAGAAAGATTGTTACCCACCATATAGAGATGATGAGAACAGACAGACACAGAAAGACTGCCATCCATGCTGAGCTTTCAGCCACAAGGCCTTTTTCTAAATTGCGCAGCTGGGAACTCTCCCTGCAGTATATCCTACGTTCCTGTAACTCCCGTGGCCTCAACCTTCGTTAGTCCTCGTCCTTCACTCATCCATCCCCTTCTCTGCTCCAGAGCTACACAGCTCTCTTTTCCACCAGCGCACCCACTATTCTTTTTTCCCTCCTCTTCTTCTGTGACTAAAAAGGTCAGTTTTTTACAAGTTTTCATACTTATTGTATCCGTAATAACGGCTTACACGTACACTATATGGGACAACTGTGCCAAGTGAACACGAGCTGTGGCATAAGTACAACGTGAAAAAAATTACGCTGAGGCGGATTGCGACCAGTGACAAGGGAACATGCCGGGAATGAGAATGTTTAACGACATTCGCTTGTTTCAACTCTAATATACAGGGTGAACGTTAGTAAAATCTACAAACTACTGGGACGGATTGCTGACTGGAAATGGAGGAAAAAAGGTCCTATTAATATATGTCCAGAATGGAAGCTGTGTGTCCCCCACGACAACAAATACTCCCGGAACATCGTAAACAGCTGTATCGCATCCACGTCACAACAAATGTTCAAAGTGGCCGCCGTGGGATTGTAGGTGATAGGGATAGCAGTAGTTGTCATGCACGATACACTTATACGTACTTCGGCTTACACCATGTTGGCGGGCCACTTGCCGGGAGCTTGTACTAGGGTTCGTCTCAATAGCCTATAAAAACTGGCGTTCCAAATCTGGTATACGCACAGTCTGCCGCTTTCCTTCACGTTCGCGTGTCTGAAAGAACCCGTGATCACAAAAACGCCCAAGAAGGACTTGAAATCGTGTGTGATGTGGTTAGAATCTGTGACGGTACTTGTTTTGGTATAGCCATGCTGCCTCTCGACCGTTTCCATCTGCTTGGCCGTACACAAACACCATCTCGGCTTCTTCCCGACATGAGTACCGGACCATTCTGGTGCTTACAGTACGCTGCGTTAATCACACAGCCTGTAACACACAAGGAACACACTGCACGTGGTCAGAGGAACTTTCATTCGTCAGCGCTATCTACCTGGCAACGAAGCATTTCCGGACACACATTCATACAACCTTTTTCCGCTCCATTTCCAGTCAGGAATCCGTCCTTGCAGTTTGTCAGTTTTATTAATGTTCATCGTGTGTAGACAGAGAGAGGAGAACTTGATATAAATCTGAATCGAGGCTCCAAATTTCAAATTGTTGGTGACCCAGTTGAGGCCTATAGGTGGAAAGAGCCATACAACATTAAAAAATCGTGCACTACGGAACAACGGAAAACAATTCTTATCCCACGTCCCTTTTACTGTTTAGTACAAGTAGGCGAGTTTCCGAGTAGCAGTTACTGATCCAAATTACAAACCCCGAGTTCCTAATTTAGGTAGGTAGGTAGATAGGCTAAATGAGGTTCTGTGGATGATTTTTACTTCGTATTACGACTATGTGGAACTAGTATACAGGGGTACTTTTAGAGAGGAGTGAATGAAACAGTGAAAATAAATTAGCAGCAGCACTCTTTTACACTACGTGTATGCGACCAGTTCGGAAACAAAAATTCATCTTTGCACTTCGCCTTCAGGCCACGCCTACCGGGACCATCCGACCGCCATGTCATCCTCAAGGAGGATGCGGAGAGGAGTCAGCACACCGCTCTCCCGGTCGTTATGATGGTATTCTTGACCGAAGCCGCTACTATTTGGTCGAGTAGCTCCTCAGTTGGCATCACGAGGCTGAGTGCACCCCGAAAAATGGCAACAGTGCATGGCGGCCTGGATGGTCACCCATCTAAGTGTCGACCACGCCCGACAGTGCTTAACTTCGGTGATCTCACGGGAACCGGTGTATCCACTGCTTCGGAAACAAAAATTCATCTTTGGAGAAACATTTTGCTTCCTTCTCAGTTTACCTGTGAAGACGAGTGGCGGCTCCTATCAAGACTAGAGCAGCCATTTTTCGGTATTCTTCTGTCACTGTATTGTGGGGGTTATAAGAAAATATGGCGTGGACGGGCCATTAGCAGTAAAAGCTGTGATTTAAGTCAACTTTACTAAAAGAAGAAAAAAAGAATTCTTACATCAATAACGACATTTCTCAAAATGACTATTTTCTTACACACATCAACAAAAGTTTTGCATCACGCCTTTATTTCGAAAGTCATGGCAAACACAACAAAATTTGGCCCTGAGGCATGCGTATACATTCATTTGCAATGTGTCCAAAACACCGAATAAAGAAAATTGTGTAACGACAAAATCGTCAGTTTCCCATGGGAGGGTGGGGGTAGTCAGAGAACTCCTAAGCAACGTCAATACGTGGCCGAATGTCCCCTTGTTCGGATGCAGGCTTCAGTCGGTCGTGGCATACTATCGGTGAAATCATCAAGCCAGCCCTAGACCAGAATGTTCCACTCTTCAATGGCGAGTCTACGTAAGTCGTCGACGTCCAAAAACAGCTCGTTTCAGTCGGTTACGCACATGTTCGATGCCTGGGGAGTGGGAAGGCCGCCCCATTGTGGTGAGCCTAGCGCGCTGAAGCACGTATTGAAGAGAACACGAGAGCTATCATCCATCAACATGAACGTGTCACCAAATTTTTGGCACTACGGACCCTCTATTGGTCCAGAATCTAGTGTCTGTACCGTAAAGTAACGAGATTACCCTCAGCAAACACGAGAGTTGTACGATGGTCCTCAACATATCTCTCCACCAACACCTTCTTACACATGTGAGAGACAGCACTGGCGGTTTTCGATATTTCCTGGTTACAATCCAGACCCGTTGTTTGCTATTTTCAGGATACAAACAGATCCGAGTTTCGTACGTGACCAACACCCGAACCCAATTCTCGGGCATCCGTTCTGTAAGATTTTTTACCCACCTGTAACGGAGACCATTATATTTTGGGGTTCGACAAGGTTCTCGCCATTGTCATCAAGAATGGATATTCGCAGCGTGCAATTGTCTCGTAGCAGTCTGATGCGATACGTGACGCACTATACCTTCATCGAACGCCGAAATCAGTTCAAGAACACTCAGTCCACGGTTACTTTGACTCAGGATTCTTAGATGTCGATCATCCTTTGCACCTGTCGAACGTGGACGACCGTGCGATGTAATTTCTCAACACTGCCTGTCAAAAATGATTCAAATGGCTCTGAGCGCTATGGGACTTAACATCTGAGGTCATCAGTCCCCTAGACTTTGAAGTACTTAAACCTAACTAACCTAAGGACATCACACACATCCATGCCCGTGGCAGGATTCGAACCTGCGACCGTAGCAGCAGCGCGGTTCCGGACTGGAGCGCCTAGAACCGCTCGGTCACAACGGCCGGCTACTGCCTGTCAATCGGAACCGATTCCATGTCCGCATCACATCACTTTGACGCCTGTGCACACGCCGAAGAACTTCCCTCGCTGACAAGTCTTCTGCACGTAATGAGTTGATATTCTCCCGTTCATTGGTCGCGATTGTCCTTGTCGGTATAATGGACGCCCACTCTGCTGTTCCACAGATGTTACCTTTCGATCGGTACAGGAACAGTTACAGTAGCAACACACTTGCGCCACATGTCGGATTGATGCAAAACTTTTGTTGATGTGTGTATTTCACTACGTAAGGCAAAGAGTTGTTCACAGTCCCATAGCTTGTCTCTCTTGCTATGTTCGCGAGAAAGCCGTTGGTATTTATGAAAGCACATCATCTAAATAAAATATTTGAGTACTGTTTGGCATCAATTGCGCATGCATATTACGAAATATACTTCTTCTAATCGTGGTTCAGTATTTCGGGACACAATAGATTGGCAGGAGTCGTTAATGACACAAAAAATTTCAGTGCTGATTTTTAGCTTTAAGCATAAATGGAAAACAATACAATGAGGCAGACTTCACCAGAATAATCGAGTGATTTAATGGGTTATAACAGCATCACGCAACTGGAATACACTTTTTAATAACGAACAATTGGAGTGATTATATTGCGATCACTGCAGACACTTCAGACAATGGGTGCAAATCAGAAGCGAGGTTAAATCCGTGGAACAGAACTGGGGGCGGCGCATGACGCAGCGGGTAAGCCGAGCCGCCTTTAGCTCTCTGGGAAGTGAAGCTGCCTACCAGAGCAGCAAGCTTTCTGCCTGTCCGCGCAGTTGTCCCCTCAAGTCCTCAGCGAACAATACGCTATACACCGCTGCTACTTGTCTTGGGGTAGACTTTTCCTGTATTTTGCGCAGCAATTACAGGTGAGTGGCTTAGTACTGACTTCATAATGGTCGCTGTCTTGTTCTCATTTAATACCTTTGCAGATCATGCTCGTTGTTGGCTTAGGATGTTAGATGGGATTCAAAACACTTAACTGAAGTTCTAAACCACTTTTTTATTATCGACATGCCATTTACCTCTGTAAGTTTCGATTACAGTCGGGCAAGTTAAATCCATTCTCTAAGATGCGTAGACGATAAATAGAGGGCAAGCTTTCGAATTATCACACAAGAATAGAGTGCTTAGCCGTATGTGCAAAGTATGTGTAATACCTCGCAATGCGTTTGGCGGGCGCTGGGCGTAATGATGCTAAATTTACGTACGTGTTGTTTCCTTATTTAATTTGGTATTCAAAGATATTGAATAACCTCGCGGGATAAGTGCATAATTATCGAGTTTGTTTTAAGAAACCGTAACCGCCCTCTCTGTTTATTCGTGAAAACATTGGCAGTCACGAATGTGTCAGAACGCAGATTTAGAGTTACTCTCTTTCTCAGCTGTTGTCCGCAAAAGTTCGTGTATTTCAGTGCTTAGAATAATGTACACGGTACAACGCTTGTGACACTGAATTTTATACAAAATTGTCAAGATGCACTATTTTTAACCCATTATATTTCTTTCTCTACTGAGAGGTGGCGGTCTGTCCTGTTTTCTTCCTCGATATCTAACTTGGACTCCGTAATCAGATGACTACAAGAGACGACGAGCTGTTACAAATCCCCGTCCAACCATTCAGATTTAGGTTTCCCATGTTTTCCCTAAATCGATTAAGGCGAAAGCCGAATACGGGATAGTACCTTGTCGAATACGAGCTTGTGCTGCGTGTCAGATAGCCTGGTTGTCGATGCGAAGCTAAACACAAACTTACTACCCTTCCATCTTTTGAAACAGTAAATACTTCACCTACTACAGCACGTTTAGTTATAGTTTCCAACTACGTTTCTGATGTCAAAACACACAAACACATCCGTGAAAAATAATCAACTTGTGGCCTAAGACACAAGATAAAACATTTATGTTACTGCTCTGTGTATCTTAACATTAACCCTTGCAATCGAACTGAAGACGATCGTAAGTTTATCGAAAAAACAGTATGAGTGGGCGTGTCGAAGCTAATACAGACTTGAGAGGTCTGTATCTACCGTGATACGAGGGTCCAACGGATTGCAACGCATGGAGACGTGTGCTTGAGTGGAGAGTCAATTTTAGGGGACAAGCTTTCTGTCTGGCGTTTAAAGACGTTGTGTATAGATCATCAATATACTTATTTTAAGACTTAGATCCCCTTGAAGTCAATACGTTCCACGTGTTTTCAGTGGGAATAGTCCATTCGTCAAGTGCGATTCTGGAAATTGTGCGTAATCTCCATAATCTCTTTATTGGACTCAAAACTTCTTAAGGACACAGATTTCGTTTGGTGTGAAGTTACGTGGACGCCAAATCTTGTGAATTGCCAAGAATTCCTATATCATATCCATTAGTTATACCCGCTGCCAAAATAGCTTCGTGGGCAAATCAGTTGTTTTTCATCCAATTACAACAGCTGACTTTCGTAATCCTCTACAGGTGTTGCTTTACCCTTTGGATGCAATCAGAAAAAAAAATATTTTTTATGCGTAATCAAACATTTGCAAAACAATTGTACCCGGCTTCGCCGCTTTTAACGCAAGAACACCTGCTTGTTCCAACGGTGTTGACTGCTGTTTCGTTTCTGGCGTGAAAAGTTGGATCTGTTTTTCATCCATAGTAGCGAAATGGTGTACAACAATAGCTAGAGTCTCTTTAAATTGACCGAAACATGTAGGGGAAACATTTTACTAGTATTGAACAAATGTGGCACCTAGTCGTTACAATTAATTCTTCTTGTAAAATGTGCCATATCCTTTCTACCGGTATGCTTACGGCGCCAGGTATTTCACAAACCACTAATTGCCAATCATCTTATACGAGATACTGCACTTTCGTGAAGTTATCTGCGGTTTCGGGCTAGGAGCATCCTTAATAGGCGCTAATATCAAGAGTGGTAGGATCACGTTTCAGTTCAGCTGCACATTTCTTAAATGTTGAAAATGGAGGGGCAGGCCCATGACCCATGACTAACTCTTAGATGCATTTCTGATGCCGGTGAAGCTTCCACACCAAATTATTTGTGATGGCGCTGTATTCCGCTTTATTCTTTTTGAACGAATCACATGTAACACGATCATTTTAAAAAGCCGTATAAACAAAACTGTATCGCCGGCCAAATTAACACTTTGCTTGCGTTATAGTGCAACATGTACCAACATAAAAAAAAAGTTCATCCATCGACGCCATCTCTATGCCAGGCCAACAATGTTTCACTTTCCCCTCATAAATGGTAGATTCTACGAATCTGTCTCATGCGTACTTAACATTTGGTCTGCTTCCACTGGCATACACATCCGTCTAATTCTACGTTTGCATGTAGCCCACCTTGCGGAAGACGATAATCGAATTTGAAAATCGATATCCGCTATATTGAATCTCAGTCGATTATGCTAGCGCAATGAAACATCAGTTTCCCGGGCGTCAGTTGTTTTACACGAATGGCGTCTTTAAATCATGTGTTCCCGGCTCGTCCATATGATAAGAATATCCATATCCATATCTATATATTTGCAGTTTAATAAAGGAAGAATAATATTTACTTATGGATGTTAGTGAATTCGTAAAGACATGGAAGGGGAAGAGACTTTTCAAGATGACACGTTTAAATTCCTTACCACACCAATTCGTAGTTTTGTTACACCCTTCTAGATCACTCGAGTTGTGAAAAAACACAGCACGAAGTGATCGTCGGTGGAACCTTATTGCACTCTAACGTTTTGGTTACTTTTAATGGCCAGAAAACTTCCGAATTACGTAAGACACATTCCTCATCCTGGGACAGAACTAGCGTACGTATTGTCACTAGCTATTTATAGAGTACCAGCGGCTTGGTACTAAAAAAGAGGGTGTGTATAACGAT
Organism: Schistocerca nitens; assembly: GCF_023898315.1. NCBI lineage: Eukaryota > Metazoa > Arthropoda > Insecta > Orthoptera > Acrididae > Schistocerca > Schistocerca nitens. Next base: position 269,791,354 of record NC_064616.1, read on the forward strand.
TAACAAAATTGGCTAGCTGCGGAAGACATAGGATTGTTGCGACGCATTTCGATTTTATCAGTTTGGAAACCATATCAGCAACTATGTATCTCTTTCGTACAATAAAGAAAAATGTGATTATCCTAAATTATGTAAAGGAAATGAATAACTTTCTGCTCTAATGTTTTCTCTTTCCTTACACTCTACAAAAAACGCTTTCGTCCATAATAACCAACATTCTAAAAGCAGGCAGTAACCTGACAACCCTACCGCAACTTTAACGCGATAAATCGTGTACCTGGGGCGAAAATCGATTGTGGAACCTGAAATTCGGCGGCGAAAACCGCATTTGTACAGTCGCTATTGGACAGTTTACATGAACAATCGGAACCTATTTCGAAAAATCGTTTTACGGGAAACTGATAGCGGGGGAAGGGGGGCGTGTAAAAGTAGTACATCAGAAGCTCTTATCTAAATAAAGCCCGAGAGATGAGCATGGTGGATCAGGAACCCCAGGTGCGTGTCACAGCTCAAAAACTATTAACTCCTTCCCCTACGAATTAGGAATATTGATGCAGGACGTCATCAGTGTTCTCAGCACTATCCCCCTCAACTTCCCCAACCCCCCACCGCCCGCTCTCCACGACCCGTCCTAGTGAAGACTCCGGGAGAAATTACATCACTTGAATACTTGGAGCAGAGTTCTCTCTCTCTCTCTCTCTCTCTCTCTCTCTCTCTCTCTCTCCCCTTCTCCCTCCCCTCCCCCACCCCTCTACGACATTGTCCAAAATGAGCGAAAAGAGAGAATCAATGGACCGTGGAAAACTAGAAAAGCGCTATATATTCAAGCGGATCACATTTATGTCTTCGTGGACGTTGCGTGCCGTGGAAGTCACTATCGTCGTCAGGTGGACATGTGGCAGGGTTGCGTACTGCACGCAAGAGACGCAAGCTGGAGAAGGTGATGCAATGTCGTATGAATGCTATAATTGCAATGAAATCGGTCTTTTAGCTCAAGTGGCTGGTACCATGAATCAGAGTGGCCTTATCGAGCTACTGGGCACCCAAATTTTGGCGTATACCAGGCAGCTTGTGGTAATCTTGATATTTCCGGTCCTGACTTTCTAGATGACAATAAGCTGAGCGAAAACAGCGGCTTCATGACTGGGGAACGTTCAAGTCACACATCTTGAGTGTTCCGCGAAGTCCCCGAATTTGCACCCGACTGAAAATCTTTGGGGACCTCTGGAACAATTCGTCCAACGATAAAAACGTCACGTATGCAGTATAGTCTTACTGACCGGTTGGTGTAGAAGAAATGATTGGTCATCGATTTCTTCTGCATCCACAACGCTGTGTACTTCATGCCACGCAGCTCTCAAACGCACGTGGAGGAAAGCTGTTTTTTCCTCTTGCGCGTATGTAGAACCCATAATCTGTCTGTCTACATGGTAATTTTTCTTGTATTTTTGAAATGCTCCTGATGATTTTCGGAAGAGTTCCGTAGCCACTGCACGGGCGCTTCTTCCATATTTCTTGCGTAATTTCTTAGTAATATTAAACAATAAAGAAATCCCATTCTCCTCAAAAAATGTTCAGATGTGTGTGAAATCTTATGGGACTTAACTGCAAAGGTCATCAGTCCCTAAGCTTACACACTACTTAACCTAAATTATCCTAAAGACAAACACACACACACACACACACACACACACACACACACACACACACACACCCATGCCCGAGGGAGGACTCGAACCTCCGCCGGGACCAGCCGCACAGTCCATGACTGCAGCGCCAGTCTCCTCTTTTTTAACAAAATTTGAATTGAGAAAATAATTCTAGAAACTAACGTTGGTTCTTCCAAAATTTTCATAATCAGAAGATGTGTTCCTCACCGTCAGTCGACCCAATAGCGTAGAAACTGGATAATGCTGTTCCTTGCAGGTGACTCACGGCGCAAGTAGACACACTCAAGGAAAAGAGTAGCTCCACTGCTGCATGTCCACAGTCGCATCGTCGCTATTGAGTGCAGGCTCGCTTTGACATTACTATAAAACACAGCCAGAACATTTGACCGACAGGTAAGAGCTACAGCGAGCCACATAGCCGGCTGCTCCCAATTTTTTCATGCTATAAGCCTGCTTTCTGCCGGTTTTAACCTGAATCTGGAAGCAGAAGCCACTTACACGCACCTTGAGAGCGGAGCTGTATACGTCACAAGACGAAAGTGCAACCTGTTACGACCTGCAGAGCTCGCCGTTATTTCTACCTGTCAGTGAACGTAAACAAAGTAGTGTCATTCTATAACTAGCAGTTGTAACATATAGTATAATCCTACATTGTGTATGTGTTTTTCATTAATCAAACAGTTGCATATAGTATCATCGGAACGGGTTACTGTTGTTCTAATAGCGTGTTTCCACGTCCACAGATGACGCTTACATGAAACTGGCTATCGAGACAATGGAAGAACTGGACTGGTGCTTGGATCAACTTGAAACAATTCAGACTCATCGCTCCGTATCTGACATGGCTTCACTGAAGGTAAGTACCTACTTCATCTCTTTCTTTTTTTTTCATATACCCATATTTACACAGCAGATCAGTCGTGAATTATGTAGTCACTCTATCTACTTATCACCTTTCTTTGCTAGAAGTCGGAAAGTAAACCCTGTCATTACCGACCACGTTAAAACTGTAGCGGTGATGTTTCAAACTAACAGTAAACTTCGCGATTTTTTTTTAAATGCCAGTATCAAATCTTTCGGTTAGTATCAGGTCTTAACCCATCTCATCATAATCAGTGACAGGTGAAATTCTTTCTAAGACTTTAATGTAAAGGCTGTGAATAGTCTGGACAACATTTGAAGCAGTGAAATATTCGGAGTCAGATAGCGCTTTAGGAAGAAAACTGCAATATAATGAATGTATAGGAAATTAAATGACCGCTTCGACATGAACCTTTTTTTTCTGTTCGTAGCTTGCTTCTCTTTGCGTCTAAGGACTGATGTGCCGCCGATGACAAATTTTGATCTACATATGACACCTTTCATATTACCCATACAAACAAACGTATACGTCCAGCGTATACACTTGAACGGTCGTTTCTCCCCCGCAACTACTTTTGTCGATGCTTTTCTGTACGCTAGTATGGTATAACAACCAAGAAAGAGCGTTCGTCGCAGCACCCTTCGAGCAGTTTGTTGTATTACTCATCCGTTACAAATGCGGATCTTAGTGACAAGGGATGCTCTCAGGTGGAATTAAACGCCAAGCTGATATGCCTCATCTCATGAATCTAGATATTTACAAACAAAAACGATGCAGAATGGCGAACTACAGTAATGATATGTTGTGCCTTGCACGTACAACTGTGTTCCTATATTTAATAAGCTAGCCATCGTGGTGAAATAAAATGTCATTATAAATTTGCACAATCGCAGAATCTGTTTCAACCTACCTGAGCCGCATGTGACGTGCATTAAACCAAAGACTGTTATGAACTTTCAGTGTTCTCAAAAAATTAAGTTTTTATAGACTTTTCGCTACAACGTTACCCTTCTTTTTCAGTGGTTATACTAGCAAGATACAGGCTTTATTTTGCTTGGTTCCTTTAACATCTCCAACGCTGGTGCCACTGAACATAGTCAGTGACTCGTGAACACACAATACTACTTACGTTGAGTAGTACGATGCAATGAGCATGCAGCAAAGTTTGACGTCGGACATGAGTAACGGCTAACACTTCAGATCAGTGCCATCATAGCTGCACCAATACCATTCAGAGCAATTACTAACGGCCTACTCTTCTTCGAAATGATGTCTGGGAACCATAAAATCTCGAAATTTCAGGTTGCTTGTTTCTTTTTTTCCGTATGATTTCTGCTGTATATACGTCAACCTTCGTGCAATCTTAATTTGAAGTACAGACACATGTGGTATGGGAACTCCTCTATTAAATATTTTTACGCAGACGTTACCTGAAAACGAGCTTGGAAATTGATTCATCTGATGCTACTTCTCGCTTGCAGTAATCGATGATTTCCTTTAATGATCCTGTCTGCTTAAAAGCTGCGAGCATCACAATGTTTTCACAGGGAAGTTGGCTGGAAGTTACTTTCTATGTGTAAATGTTCTTTCTTGAATCGATCTGCATAATTCACTTGTTTCATCTTAAGCATGCAAACATTATACGGGAACTTAAAATGTTGCTAACGAAAATCACACCAGTGGTGTTTTCCTACCATTACTCTGTAATTAACTTAAACATTTGTTCTCTTCATACAACCGCTATATTTGTAGCTGTTTATTTATGACATGCGTAATTCGAGCTTTGGGACTTCAGTGTCAAGAACTGCAGAGTATCATCTTTACCGATGGCAAATACAGCTCCGAAAGCTGGTTGTACAACCTCTGCATACGTCTGCCTATCACAAATTACGTTGCCTCCAGGGAGTATGTACATAGATATACCAGCCAGCGCACGCTGTTGGATACTGAATGATATTGTTCACTTACAGTCCTGATCGTATTCACTCAGTGTGCCAGAGGTTTTAATCCAGTACCATAAAAGTTTGGAAACAAAATCGGAACTGAATTAGACACTTTCAAAAGAAATATACTATTATGGCGATTGTCTTGTGAAAGAAAGACAGGTTTTGAGACTTAATAATATCTGTAAAATACCAAACAGGAGAAACACGTGCAATCGGAAATATTAGCATTTCTTCGCAGTAGTGATTAGATCTGCTCCCTGTCCATTACAATGTATTCTTCCGTCCTTGGCCTGAAATAGTGGTCGACATTACACCCCACCTCCCTCCGTTTCTAATAATAATAAACCCTTGGAAAAACAGATTGGTCCTGGGTATGTGAACAGGCATAGTTTGGATTAACTATATTGTTGAGTGCAACATTAACAGTTTTTGTCTCAACATCAACAATGTTATCTATTCCTATTACCTACAGTGACTTCGTGTCATGCGTATGTGTAAAAGGTTTTCAAGCGTGTATTGTTCAGTACAGGAAAAATAACACCTGCATTGAGGCCTACGTCTGCATGATGGTATTAGGACCGAGAACGTGTTAGTGTGACACATCTTTCTTGCACCCGACTACGTGTAGTTGAAATCTGCGTTACAGAGAGTAGATACCACATTTAGCACAGCCTTATAAATATGAACGTACGTGCCGACAAATTTCAGAACAATCTCACTCGTCTTTTTAGGTTTGGAGAAATATTATTAATTCGAACATCCTGTCTATTTGACTTCAAGCGGCGTAAGTTCACGAAAAGCGGTATCGAGCCGTCTGTAACAGGTTCACTACACGTACGTAAACCCTGTGCTCGTCGAACGTCAGTGTGTCAGTATTCACGAGGCTGCGAAGAACGACAGTGAACTGGAAGTTCCCCGTTACACTGTCGCTAGTTCTCTCCCGTCACGTGCCAGCCGATGCAATGCGTTGATTGTTTCCATCGCTGTGCTTGTTGCTCAGCTCTGTAAAAAATGTACGTATATAACATTTGGCCGGGAGTCCCCTTCTCGGTGGATCGGCCGAATGGTGTAAGGCTCCATTATTTGGCACCACTTCGGCGACTTGCGCATCGATGATGCTGATAACACACACATCCATTGCCGACCGTCGAGCCCAGGGCCATGTGATCGCTAGTCAGATACTGTGATCACAAGACCACGTGCTGCTGACGCTCAGCTTTTTAACCTATTTGGAAATATGCAGAGATCAGCAAGAAAAGATTTGTAGTTATACTGTTAGTTTATAATTCGATCACAAACTGTTGTAAATACTTCTTGCAATGATACTAAAAATTCGCACGGAGTCAAAACAGTCACGTGTCTATGAGTTTACATGCACGCGAAACGGGCTGAAACTTTCTCATTTGCAATTTGTACGTTAAAATGACATTAAAATTGTGTGATGGGCCTGGACTTGAACTAGAATCTTTGCATTGCACATGTTGCTCTGTATCATATTGTCGCCACACGGCCCGACGCAAAGCAGTCGGCTTCTCTAAGGGCAAAGATCTGTGTTCAGTATCCCCGTTCAACAAGATTTTTGTTACCTGTAAAGCGATATCATTTTTATTTTCAGTTTATATGATAACAGAAACATAACTGCGAGGAATGATGCAGTTCATCCGCAGCTACTGGTACTTTTCAGTTGACTTAATATTGAGGCGGCTTTAAGAGCTCGCTGAACTATTGTCGTGAGCCTTGTGATTGGTACAAGACGGATTACCGTTAGATACCTAAAAAATTAAGTAGAAGGGCAAGTAGGCCCTTTTCGTTCATTTCCGTTTCATTACTTTAGTGAACAACAGCAGCATGAAATTTGAACAGTGGTTTCAGTGAAATATCTATACGCGTTTTGCAGCTTCACTTATAGTCGTAAATACAAGATCATATTAATTACGCCATCGCTTGAAGGAAGGATGCAAGCAATAATCTCTGGATGCAGTGAGGATAAAATGTCTCTGGTGAATCACGAAGACAACGAAAGAAATCGTCAGAGCCTTTCCACATTTCCAATCTCCATTACGTTTCCAAAAACACTCTGGCACAATCAAATACAACCTGTTTCGTTTGTGGAGACGAATGTTGCACATGATGTTCCTATTTAAACATTTACGCATGATAAAGCTGTTCATCCTAGATTTTGTGTACAAGTAGGGCTCCGATGTATGTTCCCCGGAAACTTTGCGTTCCCCATAAGCCCTGCAGGGCTTTAGCGGAACTGCCGACTATAGAATGTTCGGTACTTCAGCGGAAGAAATTGTATTAATAAAAATAATTATTTCTAGCAGCTGGAAACGATAATGTTACGTGATTGATGCGAAAACATTAAATACATCTTTTTTCGCTGTTATTAAAAGCCAGTTCACCAGAAAGTAGATAATATGAATGACTTAAATTCAGCGAGCGAAGGACGTTGGAAAAACTGGTAAATCGTTTTCATTCTGCTGAGTAACTTACAGACTATATGGCAGAAAGAATTAATAATGAGTCATATGGTGTGGATTGTACTTGGGAAAAAGATAAAAATTGGTGCTAACGTGTGAACACAGTATTAGCAGATGCTCCTAGCAGTTAGCGGAAAGTGCGCTGTTTTGGAATCTGATTCACTACAGATACAGGGTAACAATTATTGAACTACATGAAAAGAAGGTAAATTAGTTACAAACTACGGCCTGTATAAGCTTTATTGATCATTTAAACGTCACTACAGATATTTGTATTTAGGTTACGACATGTTCGATATGTCTGCCATCATTGGCGACGATGTGGCGCAGACGAAAAGCGAAATTCTGCAAGACCCGCTGAAGTGTCGGAACGTCAATGCTGTCGATGACCTCCTGAATGTCTGTTTTCAGCTCAGCAATGGTTTTGGTATTATTGCTGTACACTTTGTCTTTAACACAGCCCCACAAAAAGGAGTCGCATTTATTCATATCCGGAGAATATGGCGCCCAATCGAGGCCCATGTCAGTGGCCTGTGGGTACCCCAGGCCAGAATACGGTCCCCAAAGTGCTCCTGCAAGACATCAAACACTCCCTTGCTTCGATGGGGTCGAGCTCCGTCTTGCACAGACCACATCTTGTGGGAATCAGGGTCACTTTGGATGATGGGGATGAAATCATCTTCCAAAACCTTCAAGTACAGTTCGGTAGTCACCGTACCATCAAACTAATATCGCACCGATTATTCCGTGACTGGACATTGCACACCTCGCAGCTACCCGTTGAGGGTGAAGAGACTTCTCGATTGGGAAATGCGGATTCTCAGTCCCCGAAATCCGCCAATCTTGCTTATTGGCGAATCCATCAAAATGAAAGTGGGCTTCGTCGCTAAACCAAACCAGCATACGTACACTAATTCCCATCATGCCCCACGGCCAGCCGTGAAGTTTGGACGTCCTAACACAAACCGTTCAGAAGTTATGACGATTTTATTTCACATAGTTCAATAATTGTCACCCTGTAAGTACACTATTCAGAAAATAGTTTTTGACACTTCCGCAACGCCAACATTAAATATTGACTTAAATCAGTATGACATAGTGACAAGTTGTCAGGGAAGTAAGAACAGCATCACGCGAGATATAACACACACTATACTTCAACGGTAGCATTCTACTCTAATACTTACCGTCATTAAGACCGTTGTTGACGGCAACTCCCAACTATCCGCTCAAGACAACGAAAAATTTATAAAGTTAATAAATTAGCTTACAGGATGTTTTAAAACACTTTTAATGGGAGCAGGCTTATTTGTTACCTGGAATGCAACCGTGCAAGGTGTGAGTTTTCATAATGTATTTTATATCTCCCTGCGATGATGGTCTTTGTTCCATTAAGAGTTATCACTGTGTCGTGTTGACATGAATCGATACTACATATCGGTGCCGCGGAACTACTAAAACAAATGATTTTCCTATATATGCACGAACGCTCTGGTAACGCTGTTTTCTCAGGCTCACATTCACTTTTACTATCTGAAATAGATTCGCAGTAAAATTATCGAAATGTAAACCACTACAAGATTTACGTCGCGGTCGTCGTCGTCATCTTGTAGTGCGACGTAGCATAAATAGCACAGAAACATCGTTCACTATCCCCAAGAAACTCACTTAGACGCGCCGATGGAGGCCACGCAGTAGTTACGGCAGTGGTCTTGTATGCTGGACTAACAGAATTTAAATCACCGATCGGCAGTCCCGACATAGGCTTTCTGTGATTTCCCCTACATTGTCTGATGTGAACACTGGACTGGTCACTGTCTCAGGAACGCGCCCGTATACTTTCTGTATCCTCGTTACATCCGGGCTACTGATCCGTCTCTAACGACCTCGAGTCGACGGGACCTGAAACAAACCGTTCTTTAGTTCGTCAGATGTGGCGACATCTCTGCCTCAGCACTCGCCAAGTGCGGGATACTTAAGAATACTGCAACAGTGCAGCTCTCAACGAAATTAATGTCGACTGTTAAGAAGTATCAGGTACCACACAGCGGACGCACGTGGTCCGTAGCGCCTAGAACCAAAGTGTGGGTGAAATTAAGTGATCAAGGAAATAAATGTGCTGCATGCATCTTATGGATGTTCGTTATGCGTACTATATATATGATAGATGTCGGAATACACGTTGCATCATCGGATGTGTCTGGGAAACCAGTCAAATGGTTTGTGATTCAGTGAAACAGGTCGTTACGCGGACGACAACCACCAGTATCGTGCTATTCTGCTTTAGCAAGTAGGTAAAATCAGTCTGGCTGGATACCAGTGGTTCTCACCTGTCCATGCATGGACGTATTTCATTGTATCTTCAAAGATGCGATTGTTTCCCAAATACCTCTCAGAATGGAATGTGTATTCCGAAATCGATCATGTACGAGGGGACTCCAGAAAGTAAGTTCCGCGCTAAGAGTACCGTGCAACAAGAGTGGCGCATTGTCAGAAGAGAGTACATGTTCCCGGTTTCCTGCAGACAGGTTTGCTGCGGTGCAGATAACGGGTACATTATAGTGTTGGATGGAAACGTAATCCGAACTTGAACACGGGATAAGATTCTTGTGTGCCAAACGTCTAATTTGCACACCGGTTCGCCGTGAAATTCTCACGGAAATGGATCAAATACAATGTCGCGTCCAAGTGTATTGCTGTGGTGCCAAGATTTTGGCCAAGGGCGCACAGGCTTAGGGGATGCTGATCTGGGAGGAAGGCCGTCGACATCGACCACAGACCATATCTAGGCAGTCTAGGAACTGATTCGTAGCGATCGCTGATTTTTGCAACGATGCAGACGTTCACACATCGGTCCTCGAATGGCTCGTTGATGAAGGAGGCGATTTCTGTCGTCAGTGAATTGGATGACTGAAGGAACATTCCGACGGTATACTGTTATGTAACCGCGTCACTTTGAAGGGCAAAGCTGAATTCAGTAAAAGTTAATTGACCTGCCAAAATAATACGCAGCTTACTTTTTGAAATTCCCTCGTATGTTGCGTGAATGATCGACACCAATAATGTGCAGCCTATCTTTCACATTGTAAACTAGATTGCGGCTTTGCGCCTCGGAGATACCATTGTCGAAACGATGGAGAGACTAAACTATGTTATGTGTGTTAAAACCATAACACATGTATGCCATTGGAGACTAACCAACGAAACTGCCGATGAGTTGTGTGCATTTGTTTAGCTACGAAATCTGATGATCGTCTTTATACAGATAAACGTAGACTTACCGTACAGTTTAGTACACATTTGCTGCACGGCGTCCCTTCCCCTCTACCCCTTCCATTTCCTCCGGCACATTCTCCACCAGTTACATCCTCTCTCTCTCTCTCTCTCTCTCTCTCTCTCTCTCCTGCACGGCGTCCCTTCCCCTCTACCCCTTCCATTTCCTCCGGCACATTCTCCACCAGTTACATCCTCTCTCTCTCTCTCTCTCTCTCTCTCTCTCTCTCTCCTCTCGCTCTATCTCGTTTCCTTCTCGCTTGTCAGGGCGTCCTTTGGCTTTTGTATATGCGTGGGCTGTTTGTCTGGGGCGCATAGCGAGCACTTGATATTAGAGCGGAGATGAGCACGGCGTGCGAATTGAAGTGCGCGCCCGAGGTCTTTGCGCATGCGCGGACGCACACGACGGCGAACCGCCTGCGGGGGCGGAGGAGGCAGTCATCGTGCAGCCTGCACCATTCCCATTCTGCTTTTATGCGCGCTGTGCCGTTTTCAGCGGGATGCAGTTCGCGCTCTCGTAGTTATTGTCACTATCACTAGCATATGGGACCTGCGTTTGTTGCCTTCTCGTGGTATTCTTTGCCTCTCTGCGAGTTCCTTTTGTAAAGTGGCTGGAGGTATAGGCGTACACAGGATAAAACAGGGCAGAGTAGAGATGACCGGATAATAAAGAAAAATGGTTCCATCTCAGTCTAGTAATTAGGTGTCGAAGCTGGTCGGCGACCTCTCACGTGATGTTCGAATGGGGGGATACGACCCCTGCGTTTCATGAAATGTCGTGTAAGGTTTCATTAATCACCCTACCCAAATTCCGCAACTTGCCCTTCGGCTAGAAGAGCGCAGACATACATATTAGGGCAGACGAGTTCCCTGCGCTTAGGAGAACGACGATGCGTGAGAAAGTTTTGATTCTCTCTACTCGTGATGTTTTCATATTTGTATGTGACATGGGAATAATACAGACTTTTACGATCGGCTAAATAGTGTCTAATATCGTTCCGTTCCACAAATTGACAAGTAAACTTCGGAAAGACAAAAGTGTTCAACCATAATAAAATTAAACGTTATCGTTTGCTTAAAAAAGTCTTCTGAATAAAATTACGTACAATTAAAGCTCGTTAGTAACCAGTAGTTTAGGAGAGTAGCATTGTAAGCTAAAGAGCATTATTACATGTTGTTACCAAATTCACAAAAATGTAAATTATTGCTTTATATAGCCTAACTGACAAAGTCAACGATTAATCAGGTAATGTACGTTAAAAGAAAAAAAAAGTATGCAATTCACATTGTTCTGTTTAAACTCTTTTTCGTCATCCTTCTGCAAGTTACAGTACTTAAGATGATAAGTTACCTTTCTGCAATTTTTTAAATACAAATTTGATGGTACTCTTTTAGTGTATCGTTGCTACAGACCTACAATATGGATTACCGCTGTGTTGTGGGGAGCTGTAGAGAAGAAATCGCAGGTCTGGTGCTGGATGCGGATTTCGGCTGTTGAATAGGTAAAAGTTGCGGAAGGCGTATAGATCGGTTTCAGTCCTTGGAGAGGAGAGAGAGAGAGAGAGAGAGAGAGAGAGAGAGAGAGAGAGAATGAATCAGTCAACTGTGGTCGAAAACATTCAGCGTGTTCCGGAAGTCGGTATCTGGTAATATACTGTAAAAATACTAGGAGATGGAAACCATGTTAATGTGAATATAGGCTTCCTGTACGGAAGGAATATGTTGCGGAAATCCCGACTAGTCTGAACTGGTTGAAATATCGAAGGGAGATGCGAGTATTCATTTTAAAAATTTCCTGAAAAATTTCAGGAACCGGCTTTCGGTCAGTGAAGGGAGGATGTGGTGTGATCCCGCTCATCCTGCTGACGTATGATACGAGATTACTTTAAATATAGAATGTACCGAAGTGACTTGTGTAAGTAGTAATTATTTACACAGTCCAAATTGGATAGAGGGACAGTAGGTGAGAGTGAAAACAACCCTCTGCCACGCTTTAGCGATTTCCACAGTTTCTAATGTGTTAATAAGATTTGAGACGTTTTTCAGTTTGAGACGACCTTTCACAAACATTAATAACGTCAAAGACAATAGCTGCCCAGTTAAGGCAACGTCGAGTCCTTACGTGGTAGGACGGTGATGAAACGTTGATTGCAAATATCTATCGAACTTTGTTCCGTTCTGTAATTGTCGTGTGCTTTACAGCCAAGTCTAAGTTAGTGGGATTATTGTGTAGCATGTCTCAAATACTGAGAGATAAGTGATGTCGACGACTTCTTTTTCATTCCGTACTGAGAAAGGCTGCACTTTTTCGCCTGGTGTCTTGCACCTGACACACCGCGCGAAGGGGCGCAGCGGTAAGAATGGTCTTTATGAAAAGGACATAGCTGATCTTCCCCGTCCGAGATAGTGCCTCGTCAGTAACGATCTCGTCGTCGACGAGACGTTAAACTGTAATTTGTTTCGTGAAATCTCATGAAGTCTGTGATATTCAAATACCTCTTTAGCCACATACGGAAAACATAGCGTTGGTTTCATTCCATACCTTTTGTGCTACCCAACCCTGTGGGAGAGTCTCACGACATTGCAGTTACGCTATGGGAGTCGACTCTAAAATATCAAATTCCAGTCGCAATGGAGAAACAAATAGTCGTCACCATAATGTTGCCAGCAGCCAGAACAGATATGTCTGCGTAAGTTCTAAATTCTCCAACACTGCACTCTTCTTCTGTATTAGATCGAACATCTTTTGTCATTGTGTTATGGAGATGAGAACGTACGTCAAGCTGTTGGTGGAGATTGTCCGTCGGACGGAGCATTGTTGTCTTCGATACATCCGTACCTTTTCTGAGAATCGTCCTTAACGGAATAGTTACAGGGTTAAATTACATTATGCTACAGGAAAGTAGCACTATTTGTACGAGGGGTGTTCGAAAAGTAATGCAATATATTTTTTTCTCGGCCAATTTTGCTTGAAAAAATGCGGAATTTGTTGTGGAGCATCGTGGAATATTCCCGCTTCAGCCCCTATAATTCCATGAAGTTCCGACAGGTGGCGGCGCTATACGTTGCCTTCAAAATGGCGTCTGTAATAGAGGTTCGTTCCTAGTAGAGAGCCATCACTGAGTTTCCTTTAGCTTAAAAGCAGAGTATCGCAGATATTCATAGGCGCCTGCACAATGTCTACGGAGACATGGCAGTGAACAAGAGCACGACGAGTTGTTCGGTGAGGCGTCTGGCATTGTCGTAATAAGGTCCCGTTAATATTTCCCATCTCCTGTGTACCCACCGGCCGCACTCAGCTGGGACTCGTGTAAGATTGGAACGTGCGCATACTCTCGTTCATGCTGATCGACGTATCACAAACAATCACACCGCAGCACAACTGGACGTGTATGTTGGTAGCGTTGGCACACTTCCGGCAGGACTTGGCTTTGACGTCGACTAGTAGAGTGGTACCGGGCGGGCATATAGGTCCTCTCAGTAAGGTGGTGTAAGGCTGTCGCACTGAACGGAGATTATGTTGAAAAATAGGGTTTTGTAGTCAAAAGACTGTGTAATACTATGATGCACTGGAATCCTGAATAAAACCAACCTACTTTCAGAAAAAAAGTGTTGCATTATTTATTGAACACCCCTCGTAGGTCTAGTTAGCCTTAGGTTGTGGTTAGACACCCTATTCCTTTTCCTGCCCTGTTTTGTGAAATTCTGTATTCGTGTTACCGAGCAAACTGATGCAGTGTGAAGAGATGGTTTTGTCCACAAATTTCTAAGAAGCACTTCTCAAAAATAATTTTGGGGAGCTCGCAGGATTACGACTGATTCTGTAAGATTTTGCCCCGGTTACGGACGATTGTTCCGTCCAGATCGCGCTACATGCAAGCTACATTGCGTTATCTCTTGAAAAAACGCTGCCCAGTTAACGTACCACGACAACTAGCACCTTTTCATTGGAGAAGTGTGACATCGTCCTCTGCGTATTTACCAGGAGCGAGCAGTGCCGTAGCTGTTGGGGCAAGTGAGAATGCTGCTGCTTAAGGGCGTTCTCAGCGAATTGCTAGAATATTATGTGAACTTGACACAGGTTTCAGAAAAAATCAGTTTAAAATAGTCTCTCGCCAGTTTCGCTCCAATGAAATGGCGTTCCACGTCAGCATAAGACTATGGGACTGTGTTCGCAGTTCACATGTTTGTACGGAGTCGATTGCAGCTTCATAGGCCACTTACTTGTGGCCTTTACTGGTGAAGAGGAAATTTGACTGGCCACTATTCCAGCATTTGGCCTGCTGTGCGATCCGCGCACAGTTATCGTTATCCGCCTTGTGAAGAAATGCACTAAGTGTGCAATGCTTTAGGTATGCGTGTAAATGTCGCATTGAAATAACACGTCTTGCTGCGAAAAGGAAGTCTGCGCTTCAATTTGCAGCGGTAAAATAAACGAAGTAATTCTCATTTGTGTCTTAACTGAAGGGGGGTAAAGAACTCCTACAGACTTCAGATGTACGGACATGTGAAGCTCGAAATAGCCTTACTCGCACTAAAGCCGTAACGCATAAAATATAGAGCAACGGGAAAGGAAGTTTTCCTTTTATAAGTAGAAAATAACTTTTTGCAGTCTTTAAGACGGCTCTTATGATTAAGACGTTGATCTCATTTCAAGGAAGAGACTGGTTTGAATCATATGATTTCGTTTGGATATAATGGCAGAATGAAAACTTCAGCCCGCGAAGAAATACTGAATATTTTGGTTCAAAAAGACCGTATTTTGCGGAGTAGTCCCCTTGTAGGATAATACATTTCGTCCAACGTGTGTTTTTATTTTTTTATTTTACGGACTAGATTTCACGCCTAAACGTCTGCAAAATACCCGCCAGCGCCTAAGAACCTCTTCAGTCAACGTTGTCGATAACTAATTTCTTTTTGTGAGAGGGTTTAATGAAAGTCAGAAACTACAAACTTTGGTTAAGAGAGTTGACGTTACAGCAGTTCGCACTTCCAATCCCTCATTTTCTCCAGGACCAAAGCTTCTTTACGGTCAGGTCCAGTGACCTGATTTTTTTCCATTTTCACATTTTTTGATTCAGTTGTTCCAGAAATTACATTTTACCGTTTGCTACTTTTGCACCCGAGAAAACACTGGCGTTGACCTTCCGCCAGATGAAATCGAGTTCGCCCTGTTTCGCGCGGAGCTACTGGCTTGTAATCACTGCTTCGATTGCTGTTTCAATTCCAGCATAAAGTGGCAGACTCATTTCGCATCCGCGGTATAAATCGGAGCACAATATAAGCTACACTGAAATAAATTATTGTAGCTCCGTCATAAGAATTATCTTTTCTATTTCTTGATTGTGACTAGTTTCGGACATACTAGGTAAAACCCGTTGAGAGAAGTGGCCGAGCGGTTCTAGGCGCTTCAGTCTGGAACCGCGCAACCGCTACGGCGCAGGTTCGAATCCTACCTCGGGAATGGATGTGTGTGTTGTCCTTAGGTTAGTTAGGTTTAAGTAGTTCTAAGTTCTATGGGACTGATGACCTCAGATAGTGCTCAGAGCCATTTGAACCATTTGAGCCGTCGAGAACAGCGCTCGTCAAGGTTAAATATTTTCTGACTAAACAATATATTCTTTTTTTTCTTTCGTTAACTTAATATACATCTAAAAACAGTACAATATAAATATTTTTTTCTGAGATCACTCATTGGTCTCCAGTTGGTCGAATTACACCAAAGTGCTATGCGTTATGCCATGACACGACGTCACTTGCAGAAGAAGCTGCAGTTTCATTAGCTACGCTCAGCAGTTATACTGTTATGAGTTATGTACAGTCCCTAAAAAAGTTACATGTCTTTAGTGCAACTGAAAACCAAAAGGTGCGGCAGCCCCCCACTCCAAAAATAAATTAACCTGCCAATTTACAAGAAGACTGCCCCCTAAGCAGATCATCTCAAGAGTAATACATTAGCTGACATTCAGTCCTCTAACGGAGTAGAAAATTGTCTTATTTCCATGTAAAACACGGTAACGCGGCTTTATGTATAATGAGCGAAAATTATGTTTGATAATCAAAAATTAAAACACAACGTGCGGCACTAAGCACAATGACTCAAAAGTAGAAACAAACAACCAGCATACTGTAAATCGCCCATAGACAAGCCATTTACTTAATTTTACGTACTGTCCTCTAAAGAGCAAAAATTAGATCTATTTTTGTTAAGAATGAAATCCATAACGCAACTAATGTGACAGCACATCCAATTTTGGAACGACAAGCACCGCGGATTGAGCAAAAATTAGATCTCTTTCTGTTGAGAATGAAATCCATAACGCAACTAATGTGACAGCACATCCAATTTTGGAACGACAAGCACCGCGGATTGAGCAAAAATTAGATCTCTTTCTGTTGAGAATGAAATCCATAACGCAACTAATGTGACAGCACATCCAATTTTGGAACGACAAGCACCGCGGATTGAGCAAAAATTAGATCTCTTTCTGTTGAGAATGAAATCCATAACGCAACTAATGTGACAGCACATCCAATTTTGGAACGACAAGCACCGCGGATTGAGCAAAAATTAGATCTCTTTCTGTTGAGAATGAAATCCATAACGCAACTAATGTGACAGCACATCCAATTTTGAAACGACAAGCACCGCGGATTGATGAAAGCCACATGAAACGAGTAAAATGCATTTTTAAAAAGGTTTCGAAGTACGGAACATTAAAAAAATAACAAATCCTTTCGCCTTGCAGATTAAACTTCTTGTTACGCACAAAGACTAAAAAGTAAGACTAGTAAGGCACCTCATAAAACTAAATGACCAGATCATACCTTATATGTATACTAGTGTAATATAACTGTATTGCAAATACGTATGCCTCGTTTATATAAAATTGTCATGCCAACTGTAATTTTGTTTTTGGGTGGTTTTAAAATCGACATAGGTTCAAAAAATGGTTCAAATGGCTCTGAGAACTATGGGACTTAACATGTGAGGTCATCAGTCCCCTAGAACTTAGAACTACTTAATCCTAACTAACCTAAGGACATCACACACATCCATGCCCGAGGCAGGATTCGAACCTGCGACAGTAGCGGTCGCGCGGTTCCAGACTGTAGCGCCTAGAACCGCTCGGCCACTCTGGCCGGCTGGACATAGGTGCCCGAAGCTAATCATCATCAAGAAATAACAGGTGCAACCATTTATTTCAATTATAAAAAAAATTGCGGTCCCATTTTTCATCCGCAGCGTGCTGCTAGTTCGTAAAGTTACACTATTCTTAAAATGGTCCAGACGCTGATCAGAAATTCGCTTTCTCATTTGATTCCGTCATTCAACAAATGATGCCCGTGTTACACAATGACAGTATGGTTAACTTTATAAGGCCGCTGCGTATCGCTTCTCCAAACGCATTTAACCGCCGTCGCTGTCATTTCGTGTTGACGGCGTGAACACGATGTCGGACAGGCATAAAAATCGCAAAAGTTTGGTCGAGTTCTAATTGAAATTTATGTATCTTGTGGTGCGGATGACAAGCGCAGTGGCTTCTCGGCGGCAGGGTCCGGGTGGTGGAGAGCGCGTCCTCTTTTTTTCTTCTTTTTTTTTTTTCACAAGCCACAGGGTGCCGGCGGCGTGTTCCCGCGCTTGGCAGCTCGTCGATACGTGCGCTTCTGACGCACACGTCACTCAGCTCCGCCGACGAAACGCCGCCACTTATCTCGCCCCTGACCGCGGCTCCTGTCAACGTCGGGTGCCACCCAGCCCGGCCAGCTTACACTACTATGCCGGGATTTATTTATTTGTGTGGCAAATTCTGACTGTACACATTGCGAAGTATGTACTTAATCTACGTCATACTCCCCAAGCCACCTAATGGTGTGCGGCGGAGGGTACTTTCTATACCAGTAACCTAGCTCTCCAACTCCGTTCCACTCGCGAATAGCGCGTGGAAAGAGTGATTGTCCGTAAGTCTCTGTATTGGCTCTAATTTCTCGAGTTTTCTCCCCTTGGTCGTAACATGAGACATGTGGGGGGAAGTAATATGTTGTCCGACTGTTCCCGAAAAGTGCGCTCTCGAAATTTCAATAGTAAATATGCCCGTGATGCACAACGCCTCTCTCGTATTGTCTGTCAATGGAGTTTGTTGAGAATCTCCGTAACGCTCTCGTGCTGACTAAACGATCCCGTGACGAAACGTGGCGCTCTTCGTTACATATTCTCCATCTCTTCTACATCTACATCCATACTCCGCAAGCCACCTGACGGTGTGTGGCGGAGGGTACCTTGAGTATTTCTATCGGTTCTTCCGTCTATTCCAATCTCGTATTGTTCGTGGAAAGAAGGATTGTCGGTATGCCTCTGTGTGGGCTCTTATCTCTCTGATTTTATCCTCATGGTCTCTTCGCGAGATATACGTAGGAGGGAGCAATATACTGCTTGACTCCTCGGTGAAGGTATGTTCCCGAAACTTCAACAAAAGCCCGTACCGAGCTACTGAGCGTCTCTCCTGCAGAGTCTTCCACTGGAGTTTATCATCTCCGTAATGCTTTCGCGATTACTAAATGATCCTGTAACGAAGCACTCTGCTCTCCGTTGGATCTTCTCTATCTCTTCTATCAACCCTATCTGGTATTGATCCCACACTGCTGAGCAGTATTCAAGCAATGGGCGAACAAGCGTACTGTAACCTACTTCCTTTTTTTTTCGGATTGCATTTCCTTAGGATTCTTCCAATGAATCTCAGTCTGGCATCTGCTTTACCGACGATCAACTTTATATGATCATTCATTTTAAATCACTCCTAATGCGTACTCCCAGATAATTTATGGAATTAACTGTTTCCAGTTTCTGACCTGCTTCTTTCTTTCTATGTATTCGCAGCACATTACACTTGTCTACATTGAGATTCAGTTGCCATTCCCTACCATGCGTCAATTCGCTGCAGATCCTCCTGCATTTCAGTACAATTTTCCATTGTTACAACCTCTCGGTATACCACAGCATCATCCGCAAAAAGCCTCAGTGAACTTCCGATGTCATCCAGAAGGTCATTTATCTTCTATCAGTCCTATCTGGTAAGGATCCCAGATAGATGGAACAACACTCAAGAATGGGTCAAACAAGCGCCTTATAAGCCACTTCCTTCGTGGGTGAGCTCCGTTTCCTTAAGATTCTTCCTATGAATCTGAATCTGGCGTCAGCTTTTCTCACTATTTGTTTTATGTGGTCATTCCACTTAAGGTCAGCTATCAAGTAAAGCTTTTAGCCCAATTTAGCCACTTGACGCGTGTCTGGCGAAAGAGGGTGCTGGAGGAGGGGAGGGGGGGAGGGAGAAAAAGAAACAGAATAGCTGCTGGTAGGTCAATATGACTAGTGCCGCGATAGCGATAAAGTCATATTGTTTCTATTTCACCTAAAGAAGCCCTTCAAAATTAACGCTACATTTAAAAATCGTGCCAAATGTGAAATCCATTCTCTAACAAGATTTTTGTGGCAAAAAATCTCAAAGCTGTAGGAATTAACAGCGAAATTTCTGCTGTGAACGTGTAACATTACCACAGCAGACAGGGATGTGAATGTTCGAGATCTCTTCTGCCACAATATGTACACGGGGACACACAACTAAGCTACGTTTGCTTTACATATGTAAGTCCAGTGCGTCCGCCCGTCACTTCTTGTAACTGAATAGTAGCCAGTAGTTCGCTTACTTCGCATCTTGTAGACTCTGCCCCCAACTGGTTTCTTCTCTGTCGATCGCGAGCTCTAACGCTTGTGGGTTAAACAGCGCATAATAACGTGGCAAGCGGGTAGGTTTAAATGATTAAGCAGAATGAGAGTCGTAAAATGTTGGGATAGCAACTAATTTTAGCCACAAAGTGCTTCACACCAACTTAGAATCCACATGAGATCGCACAAATACGTTTTCCGAGGCAACTTTAACAATTAATCACATCTTTACGCGGAGTTGCACTTCACCCACTAGTTCGTGTATTGCCACCTCGATTGTAGACTACCTTGGTTTAACACAACATCGCACAAGTACGTCATACGAGGCTTTTTTTCCGTCTTTAGATGAGATCATATTTTATACACAGATTCATATATAGTAGTGAGCTATCTTGGCAGCTTGGCACCTCCCCTCTCAGGGTGCACTTGTGACTGATCCAGCCTTTCCATCAATAAGCACTGACAGTAACTAAAATTTCTAACTATAATTTCCTGATGAATTTAATGATACTGAAATTATTAACAATTTCTCAGTGCAAGCTACGTCAGCAGCACAGCTGGAGCTGTACATCAATATTTAAACAGGAAATATAAATAATAAAAGATTCTCTTATTGGCGTCCAGCGTGGTAGATGAATCCCCACTGCCTTGGTTCAAATGGCTCTGAGCACTATGGGACTTGACATCTGAGGTCATCAGTCCACTAGAACTTAGAACTACTTAAACCTAACTGACCTAAGAACATCACACGCATCCATGCCGGATTCGAACCTGCGACCGTAGCTGTCGCGCGGTTCCGGACTGAAGCGCCTATAACTGCTCGGCCACAACGCCCCACTGTCTCTCTCTGCTCCAGTACAACCATCTGGCGCGTCGTTCGATGAGTCTTTGTGATCCTACCTGCCCGCCAGCCTCCCGTAACAAAATCTTCCTGTACTGTGCATTAGCAAAAAATGTAATAAATGTGGGCAAGGATGTGGCTTAAACGCCACAAACGGACTGAATATGATGAGCGAAGGTGTCGTGCATCTGTGTTGTCGTTTATTTAAGAGTGGAAGGTTGAAAGCAGTTACAATGATAGCGTGTGTAGTCATCCACAAACTGGTACAGAAAACTGACGAAAAACAGGGTGAAAACCAAGGTCTCGCGATTTTGCATTGCATCCTGATTGTACACCTTGAGAATTGGAATTCATTCGGTTCATTCGTTCTGGGTGCTGTAGTTTTTGATCTCGGAAATGTAAATTGCAGACGTGGTGAATCTCGTTGGGAGACCCATCCATGGTTCTGATGTGGAAATACGCTGTCGTCGCTGGGTATGTGTATTCTGCTGCCGAGAATCAAAGATAGGAGAGAGCTTTTCTCAGTCTGTTTAGTTGCAGTCCCCGTCTAGCAACACTCGCGTTTCGTACAGTATCCTTCTGGCGCCTTTTTGCGCGTTGGCTGAGTAGGTCATCGGTTAAGTCATGGTGGGGTGTGAAGTAACACTAAGGAATTTTGTTTCATTCAAGTGCTCCAGTGATCGTTCCTCACAAGTGACCTTCACAGCGAATCTTGTTCTTCTGGTATGACCAACACATAAAGACAATGCCGTAAACTGAAGGTGCGTACGTCCTTCTCAGCTGAACAATACTTGACAAGCTTAATCTGTGTGTCAGTCTGCGATCATACCCGGACACTTGCCCCTCATGAGGAGTACTGTATCCGGTTAGCCATCCGGACACGCCTCACGGACCAGTTGAAAGACTCAATCCGTGCGAAATCAGAGCTCCCGGGAGAGATATTTTCCGTTGCTTCTCTGCGTTCAGTAAAGAAGATCTCGTGGGCTTTTGGTATGACCTCAGCATACCAGATAACCTTAACATGGCATAACAGTTCAAATGGTTCAAATGGCTCTGAGCACTATGGGACTTAACATCTTAGGTCATCAGTCCCCTAGAACTTAGAACTACTTAAACCTAACTAACCTACGGACATCACACACATCCATGCCCGAGGCAGGATTCGAACCTGCGACCATAGCAGTCCCGCGGTTCCGGAGCATAACAGTTGCTGCAACACATATTCTGTCTAGATATGTTTTGAAAAAGGCGATAACACCGAGAAATGAATAATAGCAGATGCAAATATGGTTTTCAGATCTGCTTTTCGTTGCAGATTAACAATGACAGTGTAGCACATGGTTTTCCTTCTTATATAAACAATCTATGCACCATTATTGAGAATTGTTATTCGTAGGTGCCAGTTTCCCTTCTTTCTTTCACCATTCTTATTTCAGAGGTTTGTGTCCACGTTGTTCGTTTCTTTACGTTGGCTAGTGAGACACTTCGAAATTTTCATTTTCTGCCCGTGTTGCTAGACAGGCGTAATTATTTCACAGCGTTGCCATCGTCCGTCTGTTGTGGGCGACATTGCGGCCACGTTATGTAGTTGTCAGGCACATTGACATTTGTAAACTTAACTCCGAATTTTTTCGCCCTGTTTGATGACTAGATCTTGCATCCTTTGGTTCAGTATGGTGGCGAGTCTCAGTGTTCACGTCCATCTTTATCAGATAAAACAATTACGTGACGACTACAACAGCAATGGATTTGATCGACCATCAGGCGCAAAGATTAAAGTATTAGATTCACGTGCAGTAGAAGGGATTTACATATCCGTACACGACGCATCCAGTTTTAGGTTATTCCTGAAGAAGCCGTACATTATGACAACAGGCCGTATGTACACAGAACACACAACTGAAACGCCCTTCCGGAAACAACTAGGGGATCAGCCTCGGCGAAGATCAGGAAGACCTTCGTGAAACCCTAGCAAGCACACTACTCCCACCATCCTCAGCCTCGTAAGGGGAAAGAAGAATGAAACACAATCCATCTGATTTCCGAGCTGAGATATATCTCAACGAGCAAGTGCTTAAAAATCCAGGACAAATGAGAAAAAAATTACTACCAACTCTAAGGACAGTAGTCTATTGGAAGGCTATGTTGCGTAGTATAGAATTATGAATCACACGATCTGTGGTGTAGCAATTTGGTATAGTACAGTGGCACGTGCATTCTGGATTCCCGATTAGCATATTTGTATGTCTGCGTGCCAGAGGTCCAAGCGATTGTAGGTAGATCCCTCCCCCTTCCTTAACATGTACTTACTCTTCTTCTCTCTCAGTTACACTCCTCTGCTACCAGTTCCAATTTCCTTCGGTCTGGTTTAGAATCTAAATAACTGAGTAAAAGAAAACAGCAAATAAATAAACCACCTTTGACGAACCCTTGGATGATAAACAGTGTAGCGCAAGCCACTTCCCTATCCCACCCCTCTCCCAACATATTAGTATTTAATCCTTGAAGTTAATGGCATATTCGAAAAAATTTCGTCTTTTTTCGTAAATCTTTGAAGAATGTTTTTCACTATTTAGTTTCTCTGTACTTCGTCAAAGTAATTTCCTTTTCTTGTGTTCTTCTAGGTTAAACTCACATTCGCCACTAAGCCGCCATTGGCGGTGCCCCGCAGCTAAGAATTAAGTATAAATAAAATGATAAACAATATAAAGGAGGTTATAACTGTTCATTGACTACATTTAGGTGAAATATCTTGGAGAAATTTTGTATTGGAGGGCATAATTCGCTTAATTATCTTCCACCACACTCATTTTCCAACGTTTCCCATAGTCTTGGAGGTAATACTGGAATCCTTTATTTAGCAGAAGTAGGGTCACTTCGTTGCCTGCTTGCGTATGAAAACCGAGATAGAGCTGCTGCTGCTGGTGACTTCGCTGTCTACTGCCCTAAGTGATTGCTGAAGAAAATGAGACGATGCCATTACGCACGTTTACACAGGGACCTCCAAATAGCGACTATGATAGCACAACTATTTTCCATTGTGTTATGGAGTTGTTAATAAAGAAACTTCACCGAGAGTTTCTTCACCTCAAAGCACTCCTTCTTGTTCCTTACGTTATGTAAATGTAGTAGGACGTATTCTTTGACGCCTCAGTTAAAAAAAAATGCGTTTAACGCGTATTTTTTTATATGGTCTAAATTGTCGGTATGGCCCAAATTTTTGACCTTGAGTGACGTCAGAAACCCTTTAGAGAACTTTCCTCTACATCTAGAACAACGTTGAAACTCAATGTTCAATAAGATTTTCACATCCCTTTAATTCCTAGCACTTAGTAGAATTGCCACTGCTCTACGTAACGGAGTAAACAGTGCTGTTGTGTATGGCTATCAACTTTTACTGATAGGGTCTGTTCAGAGAAAGGGGCTCACTAAAACAGGATAGTGTGTTTCCCTTCATAGATGTAAGGACCTTCTCTCAACTGGCATTCGTGAAACAGATGGAAAGTGAGAGCGACATGTGTCGTAACCACTCGAACAGTGTTTTTTTAGAACGGTACATTTTTCAAGTTCTGCCTTAACGAACACATTGAATTTGTTTACAAGTTTGTAATTTCGAACAGTAACATACTTCAGCCTACCAAATCAATCTTACAATCCGGGATACGAAACTACTTCCATTAGGTAAGGAAGTCTCAACACATTTCTCAAAGGTAGCGCCCGGTAGATACGACATGATTTGGACTATCGAGCGTTACGTCTTTTGCTCCGCAGTTTCTTTGAGATAAAATATACTCAGACTTTTTTTGTTTCACACGTATCCGCGGATATTTTTAAATGTGACCGCGGGTTCACACCAAGTTTCTCTCTATCATTTGCAGCTTTAATGCTAAACTCATCAGTGTTAGTTTCCATTTCAGGGCTCCTATATTTTTTTAGAGAAACATTAGAGTTTTCACGACAGATTTTGCTCATTTCCGTTTCATGACAGTGTCAGTTGAGCGGGGAACTTGGATGAGGGGAAGGGGAGAGGGGTAGAGAGAGAGAGAGAGAGAGAGAGAGAGAGAGAGAGAGAGAGGCAAAGAGGAGGAGGGGCAAATATTTACATGTATTTTACGATAGATGTTCCAAAAGTACCGATGTTTTGCCCTGCAGTAGCTACACATTTCTGTTCACTGGATCAGTGGATGAGCTACTAAACTGCTACTGAAGCCTGCGACAAATTTATGCTGTGAGTCTGTCCTAATATAATTTTAACTTGTCACATTTAATCTTACTGCAGA
The DNA here is from genome assembly GCF_023898315.1 of Schistocerca nitens. Classification (NCBI taxonomy): domain Eukaryota; kingdom Metazoa; phylum Arthropoda; class Insecta; order Orthoptera; family Acrididae; genus Schistocerca; species Schistocerca nitens. The sequence continues at coordinate 269,816,433 of NC_064616.1, forward strand.
TCATTCTATATCAAAAAGCTGCCTTTACCTCTACAAAAGTATTTTGCAGAACAATTCTTTCGAAATCCGTTGTATGACTACCTGATACGGACTCCTCCCACTGGAACAATACACGAGAATTGGTCGCACTATCGTTTTCGTCATCTCCCTTGTATAGAGCCTTCATATACTTCTTTTAGCTTTCCGTTCTTTCCTTGGGATTCGTTTTCCATCTAAACTTTTGATATGCGTACAGCTGCTTCGGTATTCTCCAAAGTCCTATTTAAATTTCTTTTAGGGGGTATCTATCTTTACACTCGAAATCCCTACATTTGTCCTAAAGCCACTCCTACTTAGCCATTTTGCACTTCCTTTCAGCCTCCTTTCTTAAACGTTTGTATTCCCTTTCGTCTGCTCCATTTGCTGCATTTTTGTATTTTTTCCTGTTATCAATTACATTCAATATTTCCTGTATTATTTGCTGCAGGCCTCAGTAGCAGTTTAATACCTCATCCAGCGAATAGAAATGTGTAACTGTTAGGCCTTGTTTTATATCGTATTTGATCATCTGTTGCCTTTACTGTTTCATCTCTCAAAGCTACCCATTCGTCTTCTAATGTATTCCTTTTTCCTGTTCTAGTCAGTCGTTGCCTAATGCTCACTCTGAAATCTTCAACAACTTCTGATTCTTTCGACTTATCCCGGCCACATCTCCTTAATTCCCCATCTTTTTGAAATTTCTTTAGTTTTAAACTACAGTTCTTAAACAATAAACTGTGATCAGAGCAAACATCTGCCCCGAAAATCTTACAGTTTAAAACATGGTTCCGAAATCTCTGTCTCACCATTATATAAACAATTTGAAACCTTCCGGTGTCTCCACGTCTCTTCCACGTATACAACCTTCTTTCACGATTCTTAAACCAAGTGTGAGAGACGATTGAATTATGAAATGGAAGAGGACGTAGATGAAGATAAGATGGGATATATGATACTGCGAGAAGGATTTGTCAGAGCACTGTCGAAACAAGGCCCCGGCGGTAGACAAAATTCCTTCAGAACTATTGACAGCCTTAGGAGGACCAGCCGTCACAAAACTCTTCCATCTGGTAAACAAGATGTATGAGACAGACGAAATATACTCAGACTTCAAGAGGACTACAATAATTCCAATTCCAAACAAAGCAGGTGCTGACAGATGTGAATATTACCGAACTATCAGTTTAATAAGTCATATTTGCAAAATACTAATACGAATTCTTTACAGGAGAATGGAAAATCTGTTAGAAGCTGAGCTCTGGGAAGATCAGTTTGGATTCCGGAGAAATGTAGGAACACGCGAGGCACTACTGACCTTACGACTTATCTTGGAAGACAGGTTAAGGAAAGACAAACACGTTTATAGCATTTCTAGACTTTGAGAAAGCTTTTGACCACATTGTCGGGAGTGCTCTTCGAAATTCTGAGGTTATCAGGGGTAAAATACGGGAGCTAAAGGCTATTTACAACAGTACAGAAACCAGATGGCAGTTAAAAGAGTCGAGGAGCATGAAAGGGAAGCAGTGGTTTAGAAGAGAGTGAAACACTGTTGTGACCTATTGCCGATGTTATTCAATCTGTACATTGAACAAGCAGTAAAAGAAACCAAAGAAAAATTTGGAGTAGGAATTAAAGTTCAGGGAGAAGAAATAAAAACTTTGAGGTCTGCCGATGTCATTGTAATTCTGTCATGGACAGCAAAGGACTTACATGAGCATTTCAAGGGAATGGGCAATGTTTTGAGTGGAGGATAGAAGATGAACATCAACAAAAGCAAGAGAAGGATAATTAAATGTAATCGAATGAAATCATCGTGGTGCTGAGGGAATCAGACTAGGAAACGAGGAACTTAAAGTAGTATGTGTTATTTGGGCAGCAAAATAACTGATGATGGCCGAAGCATAGAAGATATAAAATGTAGACTGGCAATGGCAAGAAAGGCGTTTCTGAAGAAGAGACATTTGTTAACATTGGATACAGATTTAAGTGTTAAGAAGTCTTTTCTAAAAGTATTTATATGGAGTGTAGCTATGTATGGTAACGAAATATAGACTATAAACAGTTTGACAAGAATAGAAGCTTTTGAAATGTGGTGCTGCAGAAGAATGCTGAAGGTTAGATGGGTACATCGCGTAAGTAATGAGGAGGTACTGAATAGAACTGGCGTGAAAAGGAATTCGTTGCACAATCCGGCTAGAAAATTAAGGATCGGTTGTAGCACACATTGTGAGACATTAAGGGATCACAAATTTAGCATTGGAGGGAAGTGTGGGGATAAAAATTGTAGAGGGTGACAAAGAGATGAATATTGTAAGCAGATTCAGAAAGACGTACGTTGCAGTAGTCATTCGGAGATGAACAGGCTTCACAGGATACAGTAGCAGGGAGAGCTGCATCAAACCAGTCTTCGGACTGAATACCACAACAAGAACACAACACCCCCTTATTTTTCATTTCATTTACAGAAGCATTGCATTTTGTCAGACACAGGTTACAATGTACCAGCATTATTTTCTTTCCTATTCCATTCACGTACAAAGCGAGGGAAAACTGCCTATATGCATCTGTACGTGCCGTTAATCCCTTTAGTCTTATTTTCATAACCCCTACGCAAGGGATATGGTGGTGCCAGCACAGTTGGCGCACAGGCTTCTTCGAATACGCGCTCTCTAAATTTACCGATGACAGTTCCGCGAGAGCTGCTACGTTACCTTTCTTCCAAGGATTCTCATTTAACTTCTCCGAGAATTTGTGTTACACTTTCGATCCTAGCAGCACGTCTTCGAATTCTTTTGATATTCATTGTCATACCTACTTGATAAAGACTTCTCCCACTGGAACGATACCTTAGAATTGGTCGCTCTGGCGCCTTATTTGTAATTTCCTTTATACGTGCAATGCACTTTCCCAAAACCCTTCCAACGAATCTAAGTCTTCCATTCACCTACCCTAACACTAATTTCACGTGATCGTCTCATTTCTTATGATCGTATACTATCTGGAGTTTTCTCTTTGTTAAAGGCATTACGTTGCATTGGCCCACATTTAAAGAAACCTACAATTCGTTAAAGCAAGTGAAAATTTTGGCCAAGTCTTTCTGCAGTTTTCACAGCCCAAAGACAACACTTTTCTGCCCACAACATTATCGTTAACGAATGATCTTACAGCGCTGATGAAGCTGTCTGATAAATCTGTTACGTATATTGAAAACGGTCCTATTACCCTTCATTTGGGCACGCATGACGTTACTTCAGCTTCTGTGAAAAATTCGCAGTCCAGTATACCGTCTGGGTTGTCTACTGTTCCTCGACCCAGTCACGTATTTTTGAAGATACTCTGCACGATCATGTCGTGATTATTAGTCGACGATGTCATACAGTGTCGAAAGGCCTTCGAAAATCTAGGAAGACAAAATCTACAGATTCACCTAACTCCTATTGTTTGCAAGATGTCTTGTATGAATAAAGCTAGAGGTGCTTAACGTGTGTAGTTTTACCTGAATCCCTGCTGATTCTCTAAGAGAAGATTGTTCCCCTCTAGGAACGCTATGATGTTTGAGGTATGTTGTGTATGGCTTCGTACACATTAGTAAGCAGCGGTGGGCTATACAGCGGTGCGGCAGTTGCCGGTGTAGGAAAGATGGTCAGGAGCAGAAATGATTAGCGAACAAGATTACACACTAAACAGGAGATTTACGTGACTTGTGTTTTTCCAAGTGTACGGAGACTCATTAGAGATTATGCAAAATAGTCCAACTATCACAGTGTCAACAAGGATGAGGCTCTCTGACCTAAAGTACGAACGATGTAGTCGGAGCCGTGAGTAGGAAGCATCTGCTCCGAGTAGGAGTGGGCTGTGTAGCTGCCGCTGGCCGCCCTGTGTCGCGACGGCAGAGGACGCCCGCAGTCCAGAGCGCCTGAACGTGGGGTCAGCGGGCGCGCAACATTGGCTGCGCCGGATCCCGCGAGACCGCTATAGGCGTCTGGCGGAAAGTTGCAGTGCCGTTGTTAACTTAAGGGGGGGGGGGGGGGGGTAGGACGTCAAACGGGCCGACTTGGAGCAGGGGAGGCACCACGGGACATTTTATTTTCTACTGTCTCTACTTTTACAAATAAATTCATAAAACTCTCTCAGCATGACCAGGAAGGATTCAGGATTCACACTCATAGCAGTGGAAGTGCAAAAACACAACAAAATAAATTTTTTAAGATATGAAATTTCATCATTTTTTCACTTACTGTTGGCTGCATTTGTTGCTATAGGTACATTTTTTCTTCACAAGTAAGAGAGATTCTTTGATGAATTTTGCACAGCATACAAACCATACTTACAGGTATATGAAACTCTAAAATTTTCCAAATCTATTAAAAGTTGTTGTAAAAATTGAGATAATTAACTACAAAATTTGATTTTTTTCTAAACATAAAGTTTAAAACGTAACAGCTCATTCATTTTTTCATAAATTAAATAGATTCTAGAGTTTCAGACACCTGTAAGTATGGTTTGTATGCTGTGCAAAATTCATCGAACAGTCTCTCTTACTTATGAAGAAAAGTGTACCTATAGCAACAAATGCAGCCAATAGTAAGTGAAAAAGTGATGAAATTTCACATGTAAAAATAATTATTTTGTTATGTTTTTGAACTTCCGCTGCTAAGAGTGTGAATCCTGAATATTTCCTGGTCATGCTGACAGAGTTTTATGAATTTATTTGTAAAAGTATAGACAGTGGAAATTAAAATGTCCTGTGGTGCCTCTCCTGCTCCAAGTCGGCCCGTTGGACGTCCTACCCCCCCTTAAAGACGCCGGTAGGGTAGTATAGAGACATGATATCACAAGATTAGAATATGCTCTAGGATCGTGCAACAGACGGATGTCAGTGACACTGGTTAGCAGTTCTGAGCATGCGATCTCTGACCCTTTTTGTAAGCAGGAGTGACCTCTACGCTTTCCTATAAAATGCTGTTGCCTCTTTCGTCCTTCCTTCCTTTTTGAGTTAATGCTCTATAACTAATGACATCAAGTCGACAGGACATTACCCTCTGAACACACTTCCCTTCCATAACCACAACATGGTGTAGAATTAGTGACAGTAGAATTAATTGTGTCACTCTAAATCGATTAAGTCTTATGTGAATACAAACATGTTTGCCATGTTCACTTTACAAATTGTTTACCACTGTCTGTACCTAAGTGCAGTAAATTTACACCATGTGACTGTTACCTACAAACCTTGAGCCAACTGAAGAAATGGTTCAAATGGCTCTGAGCACTATGGGACTCAACTGCTGAGGTCATTAGTCCCCTAGAACTTAGAACTAGTTAAACCTAACTAACCTAAGGACATCACAAACATCCATGCCCGAAGCAGGATTCGAACCTGCGACCGTAGCGGTCTTGCGGTTCCAGACTGCAGCGCCTTTAACCGCACGGCCACTTCGGCCGGCCAACTGAAGAAATGGCAAGGCTGGGGATGGGAAGTTCGACTGCAACCAGAATTTTCAACGAATTAAATGTAATATGGCGTTGTATTTGTGATACCTGTAAAGATAATTTCTTTTTCATTTCGAAGGCAGACTGGTGGTAAATAATAACCACATTGTTGCGACCTCACACACTTTAATCTGGTTTACCAATATTGTTAAGTTATATGAAGTTTTGATATGTTTAGCTAAGGATTTGTGAATGGGTTCTCACAATGAAAAGCTTCTTGATGAAGCCCATGGACGCGAACCAACGGATCGGGGAAGTGCTCTGAGAATTTCTGAGAGTCATGCTCAGGCAATTGGCTGTCAATATGAGTCATTTTCTCACAACTGCCTGTAAGAGAATCAAATTTTTAGAATCTTCCACTGTTCATTTTATATGTGCAGTGTACCTGATGTTTTATTTTGAATGTTACATGTTATTCAAATGACACACGTTAGGTGTAAAGAAGTATACTTCAGCGATACGTCTTCCCCAGAGTGAGGTCCAGACTGACCTTTTCTGATCTGCTTCTATCAAATTCACCTTCCAGGCTCCAGCTTAGCTGCGTAGTTAGCTTTTCCGATCAAAATTACGAACTGTCGCTGGTGAAGGTACAGTATTTTCGAGAAAGAACACAAGGAACATACTACAGTTTCCGTTGAGAGATTTTTTTCTAATTTTCAGGCTAAACGGCCATATTCACAGAATAAAAAGAAATATAATAGTTGGCGGCGTAGAGAGGCAATTTTTAACCTCGGTGGCCCACTCATCGTTGTCGAGTGTTGAAATTGGATTTACAAGTAGCAGTCGGTGGGCTCTCATACGGCAACAGAAGCTGATGTATATAAACGTGCTCCAATTGTTTTCCAGATAAATCGTAATTGCCTGTTAGAAAGGTTGTTAATTTTATGTTGGATACCATTAAACCTCCGTGGAGAAATTTGAAACTTCACCGACTATTCGGCATACCGTCTATTGATCTGGCCATAATCAGATTCGAGCCAGCAACTCACATTAGTGATCTCGGTTACTAGTAAGAGCACGGTACTACGTAAGCGTGCTGAAAGGTAATACCTCAGAATTTTTTATGTGAAAATTCTTAAGTTTTTTGTAAAAAAGTTATTAACATTCTTCATGTCAGCATATTAATTCCTGAATGTAGTCACCCTGGCACGAACACATTTCTCCCAACGGGAGACAAGTTTGTTGATACCGTCATTGTAGAATGTTTAAGTTTGATGACCTAACCACAATCTCACCTCTGCTTGCACTGTTGATCACTATCGAAGTGAATTCCTCGATTATGTTCTTTAAGTTTGGGAAACATATGAAAATTGGAATGGGGCCAAGTCGGGACTGTACGGCGGATAACCGATGACAGTGATCCCAAGGCGTCGGATTGTTGCAAATGTCGCAGCGCTCGTATGTGGTCTCGCATTGTCATGCTGAAAGAGAGGGTTCACAGTGTGTGGACAAACTCTTCGAATTCGAAGCTCGGTTACAGCACCCTCTTTCTCACGCACTGACATAGTTACGTTACACACCGCCATGTTACACATCACAATTCGTAGCCCTCTAGCGGCAGAGGATTGCAAACATGTAGACATGAAGAATAAAGATTTAGTATGCTGATAACGTTTGTTATATTTAAAAGCTTTAAGCGTTTTCACAAGAAAAATTCGGATCCATTACTTTTCAGCACGCCATCATACATTTTCCGTCAAATGGACATTTTCCGGTATTCAGTCCATTCGCTCCTCTGTTGCAGGCTGAACTCTCAAAAGAGCATTCTGGATATTGATGAAACCTGCCTCTAGTAACACTTGGTTGGGATATATGAAGACATAAATGTAGGGAGGGAACAACTGGTAACATTGGAATATAAACCGTAGCAATTTCTAACAAAAATAATCGTAAGGTGATGCTAAAATGTCACAAACCATAGTTTCCCCATTTAAAGTTTCTCTAGGTTTACTGTATTTAAACAGTGCAGTTCAAACAGTCGATGGCATAGTTTGCCTGACGCTGGAGTCTCTGTTGTGGTAACAGAGCGTTTAGCAGCGCAAGAGATTACCGTGAAATGTCTGCCGCGCAAGACGAAATGATTGGACATTTAAGCCGCAGCTTTCACGCCAATTGTTAAAGGCTTTTTGTTGTTGAATAGCCGACGGCTGAAAGCTGGCACTCCGCAGCCACGCGGTTCGGTGGCCGGCTCGCCACAGCGCGGCCGTAAGCCTTGAGAGCTCGGAACGCCTGCGAGGGAAAAACGAAGCAGCACTTAGTGCTGAGAGCTGCCGCTAGAGCGCCTCATGCCGTGACAAGTGTGGCCACCCAGCGGCAGCAGCCGGAGTTACGGCCCTGTGCCGAAATACTTCCTGATATCCGGAACCTCCCTGCCACTCTGCGCAGCGGGGGGGTTACATCACGCTGGGCTCTCCGCGCGCGGAGAATATTCGAAAATGGAGCGTTGCACTCTCAGTACTTCCGGCCCCGAAGAACGTTAACTTCGCGCTTCTCTGCTTTACCTTGTTTTGCTTTCTAGTTTTATAGATTTATACACAAATAGAACACGGTAACCACTAACACTCGAATTCGTTTTTCTTTTTTTTTTTTTTTAAATGTCTACAATATATTTCGAAAATAGTCTGTCTTCAGATAGGTTGTTATTGTCAGTTTACCTGCGTTTCCCTTTATCATGACAGTTCGTTACAAATCTGGTGATTTCGTCTATCAATTCTTTTGTTTATCGCTGATAAAATCAGTGCGTAATTTTCGATCCGCTGTAAGAGTGAACATGGTACAGATAATCAGGCATTTATGATAACTGTTCTTTCCCAATACTACAACAGTTGCACCGAATCTATCCGTTAAGTTACTAAAATATATTTAGAACACAACGGGCTTGGTAGGGAGTATAGCTCAAATCAAGTCATTATGTTGTACCACCATGTGTTGGAGATCTCTCTCCTAAATTTGTTGAGGAAATTAAAAAATGCACTTCATTTTGATCAGTTCGATGAATTTTTTGAATTAAAAAATTGTAAATCAATGTTCTCTGCCAGGAAGTTTTTTTTTTTTTTATTTTTATTTTTAGTGTTCTGCGTGTGTGCAGCATTCTGTTCTATGATATTTAAGTGGTCTTTTATCTGGGATTACAATATTTATTAACAGAGTACCTCTAGTGACTACATAGATTTCTCTTTCTCATTCTTTGACAAATTCGAAGATAAATGTCTTTTTTAAGCATTGCGTTTTGTTTTTTAAAGCTGCCGCTGATTTGGCTTTTCCCGCCAGGCAGTTAGCGAAGAAACAAGAAACGTCTTAATTTTATGAGAACAATCTGATAGATTGAAGTAGATGCATCGCTGAAAACAGAATGTAGTCCTCGTAACTGGTCTTATAACACCGAAACGCGTCGGGTACTGATAAGGTTGCAAACTGAGTGAGTGGTTCGGTACGTCCATCAGAGAGAAAAATCCAGGTAGTAACATTTCATTTGAGCTTACTCCACATTTTAGCTTACTTCACCGGAATCTTACTGAAAGATTCACTTGAGTTTTTTTGTGAATAACAAGACCTGCGTTTACCTTAAACGCAATACACATGAGAATGTTGTCCCGTAAATGTCGTATTTCCTACTTGGGGGATGCTACTACCTTTAACATTCATCGGCATTTCTTCGTGGAAATTGCCTTTTAAATTGGTGTATTCGCATAATAGTTCCATTAAGCGCGATTTTCAGGAAAATAGAAAAAGATGCCTAAGACCGGCTGTACATTATTATTAAAAATATTTTCTGTAAAAACAAGCCGGCCGGAGTGGCCCTGCGGTTCTAGGCGCTACAGTCTGGAACCGAGCGACCGCTACGGACGCAGGTTCGAATCCTTCCTCGGGCATGGATGTGTGTGATGTCCTTAGGTTAGTTAGGTTTAAGTAGTTCTAAGTTCTAGGGGACTGATGATCTCAGCTGTTAAGTCCCATAGTGCTCAGAGCCATTTGAACCATTTGTAAAAACAAGGGATTAGAGAAGCACCTTACCGAAGACAGCAAACTAATAGAAAATTAAGGAAAAAATAAAAAGAGAACAAAATATTTCTGTGAAAAACCTTGTTAGTACTCCACGGAGGGGAATTGTACTCCGTTGTCCTATCCGCTTGGCCAGAAAGGCTCTTTCAACGAGCCCTTTCCCCTTCCTGTTCAGCTTGACTAACAATGCCCTAGAATGACAGCGGTATCGATTAGTGTTAATACTGGTAGCCAAGCTATCATATACCGAAAGCCTGTGGGTCGTCAGCCGCATTTTCAGTGGTGTCTGAGCAGATATTTGCAATTTCGTTCTTGCAGTGTGTAGCTGGAATCGGCCCAAACAAGTACTGCTAGTTAAGTCTCTCATGAGACGTTCAGTTTTGACGGAAAGCTTCTGTTTGTTTTCCGTTGAAAGCGAAATTCTATTTAAATCGGAATTTTACGATTGCATTCGACAAAGTGGTCCCAAATTAGTGTACTACGATGTTCGTTTTATCGATATGTATTAAGAGGGACAGTAAACCACGAAGAGTAACTTAGAACTGCAGCAGTGGAGGAGGAGAGCTGTTCCACGGCGGCAGCAGTCAGCGCCTGCCAGCGTGGTGCCGTGGCTGCTGGAGTTCTGATTATTATTCGTGTTTTACTCTCCATCTTAATATATATCGCGAAAACAAATGTCGCACTAGGCTAACTTTGGACAACTCTGTCGAATGGAAACATAAAATTCCATTTTTTTTTAAATTGTTTGTAACAGGAAGTACCCGTAAACTGACGCATTCCGTTGACGCTGGGCGTCGCTTGAAAGACATGACGAGCAGTATTTTTTTTTTTTTGGGTTGACTCCAGCTAAATTTCGCAAAAAGGAAACTGCAAATATCTGCCGAACACCAGAGAAAATGCGCTTGACGACTCTTAGGTGATACATCCTGTATACAGAGGTTTTCTTTTCTTTCTTTTTTTTTCCAAGTACTGCTGCCCCTATCTCAATTCTACCATGTTGTTGTTGTGGTCTTCAGTCCTAAGACTGGTTTGATGCAGCTCTCCATGCTACTCTATCCTGTGCAAGCTTCTTCATTTCCCAGTACCTACTGCAGCCTCCTTCTGAATCTGCTTAGTGTATTCATCTCTTGGTCTCCCTCTTCGATTTTTACCCTCATATGGTTCAAATGGCTCTGAGCACTATGGGACTTAACATCTATGGTCATCAGTCCCCTAGAACTTAGAACTACTTAAACCTAACTAACCTAAGGACATCACACAACACCCAGTCATCACGAGGCAAAGAAAATCCCTGACCCCGCCGGGAATCGAACCCGGGATTTTTACCCTCCACGGTGCCCTCCAATACTAAATTGGTGATCCCTCGATGTCTCAGAACATGACCTACCAACCGATCCCTTCTTCTAGTCAAGTTGTGCCACAAGATCCTCTTCTCCCCAATTCTATTCAATATACATTCCTGGAAATTGAAATAAGAACACCGTGAATTCATTGTCCCAGGAAGGGGAAACTTTATTGACACATTCCTGGGATCAGATACATCACATGATCACACTGACAGAACCACAGGCACATAGACACAGGCAACAGAGCATGCACAATGTCGCCACTAGTACAGTGTATATCCACCTTTCGCAGCAATGCAGGCTGCTATTCTCCCATGGAGACGATCGTAGAGATGCTGGATGTAGTCCTGTGGAACGGCTTGCCATGCCATTTCCACCTGGCGCCTCAGTTGGACCAGCGTTCGTGCCGGACGTGCAGACCGCGTGAGACGACGCTTCATCCAGTCCCAAACATGCTCAATGGGGGACAGATCCGGAGATCTTGCTGGCTAGGGTAGTTGACTTACACCTTCTAGAGCACGTTGGGTGGCACGGGATACATGCGGACGTGCATTGTCCTGTTGGAACAGCAAGTTCCCTTGCCGGTCTAGGAATGGTAGAACGATGGGTTCGATGACGGTTTGGATGTACCGTGCACTATTCAGTGTCCCCTCGACGATCACCAGTGGTGTACGGCCAGTGTAGGAGATCGCTCCCCACACCATGATGCCGGGTGTTGGCCCTGTGTGCCTCGGTCGTATGCAGTCCTGATTGTGGCGCTCACCTGCACGGCGCCAAACACGCATACGACCATCATTGGCACCAAGGCAGAAGCGACTCTCATCGCTGAAGACGACACGTCTCCATTCGTCCCTCCATTCACGCCTGTCGCGACACCACTGGAGGCGGGCTGCACGATGTTGGGGCGTGAGCGGAAGACGGCCTAACGGTGTGCGGGACCGTAGCCCAGCTTCATGGAGACGGTCGCGAATGGTCCTCGCCGATACCCCAGGAGCAACAGTGTCCCTAATTTGCTGGGAAGTGGCGGTGCGGTCCCCTACGGCACTGCGTAGGATCCTACGGTCTTGGCGTGCATCCGTGCGTCGCTGCGGTCCGGTCCCAGGTCGACGGGCACGTGCACCTTCCGCCGACCACTGGCGACAACATCGATGTACTGTGGAGACCTCACGCCCCACGTGTTGAGCAATTCGGCGGTACGTCCACCCGGCCTCCCGCATGCCCACTATACGCCCTCGCTCAAAGTCCGTCAACTGCACATACGGTTCACGTCCACGCTGTCGCGGCATGCTACCAGTGTTAAAGACTGCGATGGAGCTCCGTATGCCACGGCAAACTGGCTGACACTGACGGCGGCGGTGCACAAATGCTGCGCAGCTAGCGCCATTCGACGGCCAACACCGCGGTTCCTGGTGTGTCCGCTGTGCCGTGCGTGTGATCATTGCTTGTACAGCCCTCTCGCAGTGTCCGGAGCAAGTATGGTGGGTCTGACACACCGGTGTCAATGTGTTCTTTTTTCCATTTCCAGGAGTGTAGTTATGTGATCTACCCATCTAATCTGCAGCATTCTAATACAGATAATTTCTCTCATTTTTTTTTCAAACCGAACTTCCTTTCCTTTTATAGTGCCTTGGGAACTGTGTTTGTTTATGTGAAGTATTTCCATCAGATGTTATGCAAATAAATGTTCATAAGAAGCGGGTGTTGTGTTAGTATTTTAGAACCTCGATCTTCCTAAAAGAAACTTGTTTAGCAGAACAGTTCCATTTACACCAACATACACGCTTACACGAAGTAATGGATTCAGTTCCTATCCTCTACCAGATTTTGATATAAATGTTAGGCCTAAACGTAGCGAGTAATTTAGCATTGAGACAGGAAGTTGTATTCGTTTTTTCTCTGGTTTCTCGGCGTTGTTGATTAATGGCGTGCTTTCGGGTGTTCCTTCGAGCTGTCGATGCCATTTTATGTACAATATTTCGACGACAGACCTAATCCAGGCAGTGACTACACGTATCAGCACAACTCGAAGCACCTCAAGAAGATGACTGGGTCGGTCTTCGACTACATAAAACGGAATCAACAACTCGGCTGAACACCCAAAAGCGAACCATTAATTTTAATCCGATTCGGGAATACTGGGTCTCTTTCCTTGATAGCGCAGTGAGTGAGTGAGTGAGTGAGTGAGTGAGTGAGAGAGAGAGAGAGAGAGAGATTGTAAGGGGTGGTGAACACTAATAAAACAGACAAAGTCCAAAGACGCCTCCCTGCATTTTCGTCTATGTGAAAGGACGGTTCTTGGCGCTTCAGTCTGGAACCGCGTGACCGCTACGGTCGCAGGTTCGAATCCTGCCTCGGGCATGGATGTGTGTGATGTCCTTATATTAGTTAGATTTAAGTAGTTCTAAGTTCGAGGGGACTGATGACCTCAGAAGTTAAGTCCCATAGTGCTCAGAGCCATTTTAACCATTTATTTTGAAAGGACCCATGATCAAACAAACGCCCAAAAAAGCCTTGAAATGATGTTGTGTGATGTGGTTGGCATCTGTGAGTGTACTTGTGGTATAGCAGTGCTGCCTCTCGGCTGTCTCCATTTACTTGGCCATACAAAAACACCATCTCGGCTTTGTTCCCGACGTGAATAACGGACCATTCTGGTGCTGCTTACAGTACGCTGCGTCAATCACACAGCCTGCATCACACAAGGAACACACGGCACATGGTCAGAGGGAATGTCTTTCGTCAGCGCCATCTACGATGGCAACGATGTGCTCCCGAACACATGTTCGTAGGACTTTTTTTTCCCTCCATTTCCAGCCAGGAATCCGTCCCTGCAGTTTGTCGGTTTTAATAATATTCGCCCTGTATAGAACATGCCGCAACCAGTTTATTCCCCATGTATTGTTAATTGGAAGCGAGTTATTCTGCTGTAATTCCGTCTGTGACAACTGCCTGTTGAATGTGGAGGAAGAGTCTATTGGCCTTCGTATATTTAAAAAAAATGGCTCTGAACACTATGGCACCTAACATCTGAGGTCATCAGTCCCCTAGAACGTAGAACTACTTAAACCTAACTAACCCGAGGACATCACACACATCCATGCCCGAGGCAGGACTCGAACCTGCGACCGTAACGGTCGCACTGTTCCGGACTGAAGCGCCTATAACCGCTCGGCCACACCGGCCGGCTTCGTATATTTAATATCCATATATAGTTTACTGACGTGGATTACTTGGAAGTTGCACTGCTCTGTGTTTGGATAGCTGTACGTAGTTACGAACGCGAACATTCCCCATCGGAATGCAGTGGTCTGTGGGAGATGTTTCCAAATTCCACTTATATCTTACTGCTACATAATATTTTGAACTAACGGAATTCTTACCCTAATGTTGATTTGTAGCAAGCATGAGCTGCATTTTTTTGAAGTGCTGCCCGAAAACACCGCATTGTTTAGCCGGCCGAAGTGGCCGTGCGGTTAAAGGCGCTGCAGTCTGGAACCGCAAGACCGCTACGGTCGCAGGTTCGAATCCTGCCTCGGGCGTGGATGTTTGTGATGTCCTTAGGTTAGTTAGGTTTAACTTGTTTTAAGTTCTAGGGGACTAATGACCTCAGAAGTTGAGTCCCATAGTGCTCAGAGCCATTTGAACACCGCATTGTTTCTGCCGTAGCGAGCAGCTTCCAGGAACGTGGAACGGCTGGCGGCTTTGCAACCTGTCCTTGCGGGGACATGGTGTGACGTTGCGGGAATTCGGAGTACGTAAGATGGTATTGTCCGCAGCTTTGCACAGGCTTTAGCGTGATTTGCGGGCACGGCGCGAGATAGCGGAGGCACGACCTGCGCTTGTAGGAATGCGCGTGACCACAGCGCGAGCGTTCGTCGAAACACTTGAATCATGTAATGCAAATCCAAATATTGCCCCAAGTGCCTAATGGCTGGTAGTGCACAGGGGTATAGGTCGTGAGAGTCTAGGAATACCGCTAGTGGGAATAGTGGTTCCCTGTACGAGCCTGTTCTCGCGATGCGCTCGATAATGTAAGCAAGACGTAAGAAAAGTTTACACATATTCGTAGCATTTGTCGACCTAGAAAAAACACTTAGACAGTGGAAGATGTCCGAAATTCTCAAGAAAATAGAGATCAGCTGTAGGGACGGGTATTATACAACACGTTGAAGAATCAAGAGGGGAAAATGAGAATAGAAGACCAAGAACGAAGTGCTCTGACCAGAAAGGGAGTAAGACAGTGTTAAGCTTCGATTGTTGAAAGTATACAAAGCAGAAGAAATGAAGGAAATACCAGATATATTCAGGAGAAAATCGGGGAAGGAACCACTGACAAATTTAGTGATGAGTCATTTTTCCTTTTCAGTGTTTGAGGTGTGCTGCTGTAAAATAATGCTGAAAATTAGGTGGGCTGATAAGAAGTGAGGTACTCAGCAGAATCGGCGTGTGGAGGAACGAGTGAAAAACATTGTCAAAAAGAAGGGACGTCAGGAAATACGAATAATGTCCAGGGTACTTGACGCACCTGTAGAGGATAAAAAACGTAAGGAAAGACAGAGCCCGGCCGGAGTGGCCGTGCGGTTGTAGGCGCTACAGTCTGGAGCCGAGCGACCGCTACGGTCGCAGGTTCGAATCCTGCCTCGGGCATGGATGTGTGTGATGTCCTTAGGTTAGTTAGGTTCAATTAGTTCTAAGTTCTAGGCGACTGATGCCATCAGAAGTTAAGTCGCGTAGGGCTCAGAGCCATTTGAACCAAAGACAGAGATTGGAATACAACCAGCGAATAACTGAGAACGTTGGGTGCAGTTGTTACTATGAAATACAGGAGTAGGCACAGGTGGGAAACTAGTGACGGTCCGCATCAAACCAGTGAGAAGAATGATGACAAAAACACAAAAAAAGCCTCTTCCGGATGTTAGCATTAACATTAATACTCGACGTGTTCTTCTGTAGTGAATGCAGGGAGTTTAACAATTTCTTAATTTTATATCATCTGTCTCTGTCCTGTGCAAGCCACGTTGAACTTGAGCGGATGGGTAGGCCTACATTGCGCACCCCGCATCCCGTCCCCATTTTTCCTTTCATTTGTGTGTGTATATAGAAAGGAATACTGCCGACATCGCACTTCGTAAACGCGAATTTATGTAATTTTACCGCTGTGGTCATTACGGGAGATACCGGGTGATCAAAACGTCAGTATAAATTTGAAAACTTAATAAACCACGGAATAATGAAGATAGAGCGGTAAAAATTGACACTCATGCTTGGAATGACATGGGGTTTTATTAGAACAAAAAAAAAGTTCACAAAATGTCCGACAAATATCTTGCTCGCGTTGTTTGCTGATGATCGTGTGCTCAGCCGCCACTTTCGTCATGCTTGGCCTCCCAGGTCCCCAGACCTCAGTCCGTGCGATTATTGGCTTTGGTGTTACCCGAAGTCGCAAGTGTTTTGTGATCGCCAATGACTCACCATAACTCCGGACATGCTTTACAGTGGTGTTCACAACATCATTCCTCGACTGCAGTTATTGTTGAGGAATGATGGTGGACATATTGAGCATTTCCTGTAAATAACATCATCTTTGCTTTGTCTTATTTAGTTATGCTAATTATTGCTATTCTGATCAGATGAAGCGCCGCCTGTCGGTCATTTTTTGAACTTTTGTATTTTTTTGGTTCTAATAAAACCCCATGTCATTCCAAGCATGTGTGTCAATTTGTACCTCTCTATCTACATTATTCCGTGATTTATTGAGTTTTACGGTCGCAGGTTCGAATCCTGCCTCGGGCATAGATGTGCTCGATGCCCTTAGGTTAGTTAGGTTTAAGTAGTTCTAAGTTCTCGGGGACTGATGACCTCATATGTTAAGTCCTATAGTGCTCAGAGCCATTTGTCCGTTCTTCCACAAAACCCGAAATCAGAGAAGGCAGTGATGGACGCTGTGGCCTGGAGCGAAGTCGCCATTCTAACTCAATTCAGACGTGTTCCATTAGGTTCAGATCGGAACTCTGGGCAGGCCAATCCATTTCGGGAATGTTATTGTCCTCAAGCCAATGCCTCACAGATAATGCTTATGACAGGGTGTATGATCATGCTGACACAATCATCATCTCCGGACTGTTCCTCTACACAGCACCAGCTCCTCCGCACTTCCCTGTTGGCACTACACACAATGGCGAGTCCGCCCAGTTGGCCGTGCGGTCTAACGCACGGCTTTCCGGGCGGGAAGGAGCGCTGGTCCCCGGCACGAATTCGCCCGGCGGATTTGTGTCGAGGACCGGTGAGCCGACCAGTCTGTGGATGGTTTTTAGGCGGTTTTCCATCTGCCTCGGCGAATGCGGGCTGGTTCCCCTTATTCCGCCTCAGCTACACTATGTCGGCGATTGCTGCGCAAACAAGTTCTCCACGTACGCATACACCACCATTACTCTACCACGCAAACATAGGGTTTACACTCGTCTGGTGTGAGACGTTCCCTGGGGTGTCCACCGGGGACCGAACCACACAATAACCCTGGGTTCGATGTGGGGGGGCGGAGGGGTGAAGTGGACTGCGGTAGTCGTTGTGGGGTTGCGGACCACTGCGGCGGGGACGGAGCCTCTCCGTCGTTTCTAGGTCCCCGGTTAACATAACATAACATAACACACAATGGCAGGTAACGTTCTCCAGACATACGCCAAACCCAAACCCTTCCATCTGATTTTCACAGAGCACAAGATGATTCATCACCCCAAATCGCTCGTGTCCAGTCATCCACTTTCCAGCATAGTCGCCCTTTACACCACCTCGAGCGTCACTTATCATAGACTACAGATATGTGTGACTCGGCCATTGTACCTCATTCTTTTTAGCCCCCTGTGCGTAGATATTGTGGTAGCTGGATTACTGGGAGCGCGTTGGATTTCACGAGTGATTCATTCCGCAGATTTCAAGCGGTTTATGACAGACAACTACCCTTCGCAGCGCTCGACGGTCCCTGTCCGTCAATACAGGGCGTCTGCCTGTTCTTGGTTCATCTGTGGTTGTTCCTTCGCGTTTCTACTTCACAGTCACGTCACTAACTGTCGACTTGGGCAGATTTAGAAGACTGATTTGTTATGTAGGTGACATCCAGTGACTAGTTCCCGTTCCACATCACTGAGCTCTCCTGACAGATCCATTCTTCTGTTACTGCTTCTCTACTGACAACGCAATACTCCCCACTTCCTTTAGTACTGGTTGGTCCGCCCTCGTGAGATATTTTTAATTAATGTGTTGATGAAAAATGCACAATAAAATCTATTATTGAATTAGTCAAACGTCCAGCAATTTTTTCTCGTCGAAAAATAAGGACGCTAATGAAACTTGCCCGCGAAAGGCAAAGGTCCCGAGTTCGAGTCTCGGTCCGGCACACAGTTTTAATCTGCCAGGAAGTTTCATATCAGCGCACACTTCGGTGCAGAGTGAAAATCTCATTCTGGAAGGGCGCTGATGACTAGCACCCTAAAAAATAATGATATAGCCATTGTCCTGTAACACGCTGGTTTCGGAAACAAACATCATAACGCACGCTGAGTATTTCTACTTAATAATGTCATACGTAATAATTTTCTGGAGTAACTCTTCACATACAAGATATTAATTGTACAAGAGGTAGCACTGAGAATAATACGTGATATTCACCCACAACTATATGTTAGCGGCCACTTCAAGGAGTTACGCATTATAACCACGCCCTTACAGTTGATGCAACTGATCTAATTAAAATTTAGCTAATTAAAAATTACTATTCACAATGTGGTAGGAATATTCCACAGCTGCAACACTGAAAAGAGAAAATGACTCATCACTAAATATGTCAGTGGTTCTGAAAGTTGTTCAGTATCCAGTAACAAAAGAATTTGATCATTTCCCCAATAACTTAAAATGTAACTGATAGTAAAGAAGATTTTAAACGTATAAACTAAAATCGTTTCTTCTAGACAACGTTTTCTATAGACGACGTTCTAGTATAATGCTAATAGCACATTTAGTATGGATGAAAGAGAAGTTTTCTTTCATCTTCAAAACTAATATTACCAGTAATTCCAAAGACTACAATACTTCCTTTCTTGTTACGTGAAAGCCACTGTGCAACAAAGGCCAGCATAGAGACATAGACACAATCATATGCTGCATGCTTAGCCTGAAATATAACGCGCTCTACAGCATTTCGCTAAAAACCGCTAACTTCGAAGTAACTAATTCCTTTGAGCCTCTCGTGTAATGAGACACACATCCAGTATTGCAAAGAGCTTCAAAAAACTGATCAGCAAATCAGTAGTATTTATTTATTTCTTCATTAAAGAACAATGAATAAAATCGAAAATTTTAAATTTTGAAAAATTCAACTCCGTGGTCATAAAATTTTCTGATAATTTTCGCAGATAATGTTAATGGTTCGTTTAAGATACGGAGTAAGCTCCAGACACCGTAGCGCCCAGTGAACGTGAGCGTCGCATTCGAACCTTCCTTCGGCGAAAGTTTCGTTTAGCAGCGTGTCACATCACGTGCATGGGCCGCAATCTTGTGGCTGCATATACGAGTGCTAGTAAAAGTCTAATCGTATTTTGCAGATAGTCCACGAATGTAATCCCTGTAAGACATTTTCGCGGAATTAAGTACCTACGCAATGACAGGTGGACATTCTTTTGACCAGAGATACGAATTAAATGTTGCTTTCGCCGTCACGACTCGAAGCAGCTTTATCAGCAAATATTATTACTGGAATTATCAGAATTAACTAGAAGTAATCCGTTGACATAAAAAGGCAGCCTCGCGTCGGGCAGACCGTTCGCCGGGTGCAAGTCTTTCGATTTGACGCCACTTCGGCGACTTGCGCGTCGATGGGGATGAAATGATAATGATTAGGACAACACACCCAGTCCCTGAGCGGAGAAAATCTCCGAACCAGCCGGGAATCGAACCCGGGCCCTTAGGATTGTCATTCTGTCGCGCTGACCACTTTTTTTTTTTAATGTTTTGTTCACTGTAGTTCGTTGCATCTGCTCGGGGCGGACGCCGTACGACATCCATTTATGTTCGTTGTTGATCTGTTAACTCAGTTTTTTTATTACAGAGGGCGCATTACCCTCTGACCGAACACGCTGAGCTACCGTGCCGGCATCACTGAGCTACAGGGGGCAGTATAAGGGACGATCAAAACGTTTCCGTTTAAGGACGTGCTACAGCGTGTATGCAAGGTAACGCGATTCCGATAGGGATAATTAAGCACCGAGATGGAGGCAAGGGATAGGAAGGCATTCGTGTCTTTCCAACGCGCGTGCGGTAAATGCTGAAACGTGAACTGCGGCGACGTTATCATCAAATGCGTCCAAACAGGACCAACGTGCTGTTATTCTTTTCTTGGCTGCCAGTGGATTAACGCCGGTAGACATCCATTGGAGAATGAAGAATGTGTGTGGGGCAGCATTTTCGTCGAAAACCACCGTTGTGGAATGGTGCGACAAGGGGTGCTGTTGCTCCATGATAACGAACGCCCCCACGTCGCAAATGGCGTACCGCAGAAGTTACGCTAACTCAAGCGGGAGACAGTAAAGCGCTGGACCTATAGTCCTGACCTCTCCCCATAAAAAAAAGCTCTGAAGGATCAAGGGTTCTTACCGGACGAGGATTTACAGTAGGCAGTTAAGGACTTCACGTAGAAGGGCTCGATATCTTTCCAAGCGGGTACATTCAAGCTTGTGCTGCGGTGGGATGATTGCCTCAGTGCTCACATCGATTTTGCCTGATTGGCATACCGACTCTGGACTGTGCGGCCTTCTAACGGAAACGTTTTAATTGCTCCTTATATTAATAGATACCGACTTACTGAACACGCTGAATGTTTTCGAACATAGTTGACTTCTTTACCAATGAATTTCAGTATGGTCCCCTTGGAAAAGGCCACGGCGATGTCCTATCTCCGTCGTTGTACATTCCCTGTTGTTCCTCTCTGATGACTTTATCATCGACGGATCGTTGAACTCTGATCTACCAATCCATCCATCCAACTGATCAGAGGCTACCCTGCGTAACTTTATGCACGGTAAAGGCAACAATCCTTCTTCAGGTCCTTATGCGGCACGCCGTCAGAGCTGAACCTACCAAGTAGTTTCCCAAATCTTTTTTCCGTTCTTCCTTTCGTGCAGCATCCCATTCACCTGGCCCTTGCGTTCGTGCCGTGACGGTTGATACCGCGTGGTTCGCCTCCTCACCCCTTTCCTTTTTCTCCCTCCACCGTTGTTAATCCGTTTCCTTCCTTTGAAATATCAAAGTGTATCGTGCAATTTGGAAATCTCTATGGTAGCGAGAAATGAAATTAAAGGATCAGTTTCCCATTATTAGAAAGTTGAGCAACGACAGTTCAAACTGTTCATGCATTACTCTTGGCGTTATACTACTCATAATATCGTGTGTTGCATCACTGAAAATATGCGTAAAAATAACTTACCTAGTATTCTACTACCGAGCGGGGTAGCGCAGTGGCTAGCCCACTGTACTATCATTCCGGAAGACGGCGGTTCAGACTCGCGTCCGGCCATCCTGATTTAGGTATCTCGTGGTTTCCCTAAATGACTTCAGGCAAATGGATTCGAAAGCGGACGGCTGATTTCCGTCTTCATCCTTCTCTATTCCGAGCCTGTGCTCCGTCTCTAATGACCTCGTTGTCGACGGTATGTTAAACGCTAATTTCCTCTCCTCTTTTCAGTATTTGTGGTGTCACCGCCAGACACCACACTTGCTAGGTGGTAGCCTTTAAATCGGCCGCGGTCCGTTAGTATACGCCGGACCCGCGTGTCGCCACTATCAGTGATTGCAGACCGAGCGCCGCCACACAGCAGGTCTAGTCTAGAGAGACTCCCTAGCACTCGCCTAGTTGTACAGCCGATTTTGCTAGCGATAGTTCACTGTCTACATACGCTCTCATTTGCCGTGGCGACAGTTTAGCATAGCCTTCAGCTACGTCATTTGCTACGACCTAGCAAGGCGCCATATTCAGTTACTATAAGAAATATCTTCAAGAATGTATTCTGAACAGATAATATTGTGACTCATGTACCGTTAAGAGCGACGTTCATCATTAATGGATTAAAGTTAAGTATCAAACTAATTATGTCCGCTTTCTGAATTCTCATTCCTTGTCAGGTTCCAGACCTCACGTCAGTATAGTTCTTCCCTCCTCACGCCAGCCCGCGTGGGCTAAAACGCGTGCATTTCGTCCTCCACCCGTAACACGGTGTTGGCTCTTCTGCTAACACAAAAGTATTCTATTGTCTTCCAATAAAGATTACATTACTTAGCTCCTGAAGCGCAGGAGTCATTATCTCAACAGCAAATAAATTTGCAAATTTTTAAGAGTAGATCTCAGTACTATTTACCTGCAAAATGCAGTAAAATAACTATCGTAGCTGGAAGGTATTTCATGTGAACAGCACGTCTGACTGGTTCTGCGTGTAAGGGACGCAATGTGCGCAGTTTTCACCCTTATTGCTTTTCTGTTTTGCGCACTTCAGAGTGGAAAACCACTTTGAGCCACTCTGCTGATATCCTCACAAATCGGAAACGTGATGTCTGACAGTCCAGACATCTCGTCCGCAGTAAGATGAAGATCGGGCCTTTAGTTTGAGTGTCTGATATTCCTCACGTTTTTAAATGATACGTGCGGCAAAGAAGCGTTTCATCGTTCAGCTAAAGCGCGTCGTTTGCAGTAGTGGACTTGTCCTGCTCCCCGTGCATGGCACGGCGCTAGCGGTGAGGCGCGCAATGGGCTCGAGACAGGACAGGAAGACTGGGGGCATCACGGAATACATTTACGTACAAATGAGCAGCCCCAGGATCGATATCGGGGCGACCTTAACCTGTTTTCCGCTGCGTGCGGGGAAAGTACTGTCGCAGAATACTTGGTGGGAGCGGCGGTTGCAATTTTCCGATACGCCCGGGTCACGCACCGGGTTCCGCCAGCAAGCAGCTCGCACTCCTCGTGTCTCGTTGGGGAGATTCGGTGAAACTAGAAATAACGCGGATGTTTTAAACTCTGTCGTCAGAGGAAAACTGTTGAGTGGTCACGAGACGATAAATGTTCCAGAATTCTTTCGTGCCTCACAGAAATAAGACTACGACATCGTGCATATGCCACGACGATGACTATTTCTCCTGCATAGTGAGTTTCACTGAGTGGATGCTGTCTGTATCTCGTTCAGCTCGATGAACTGGGAGAGAGAAAACAGCACCCTGTAGTGACGTCTCATATTTTCTTGCCGTGTCTGACTGACGGCAAATCTGCTGGCTACTACCGAGTCGACGATTGTGTTTCTGAGTACAATATTTCGACAGCTAACCTTACCGAAATTTGTGACAGACCGGGACTCTAATCACCTTGCTGCAAGCAGTCGCCTTAACCGTAGCCTGTCGGACGACGCCTCTAGGCCTGACGCAAACGTTAATTCTCACTGGTGTTTCTACAAATGATTTGAGAGCACTCTTCCACGGCGCGAAACATGTGGGAGTAGCACCACTGGGGGAACGGAGTCCGTGGAGGACGTTGGCTTACCCTGCCACAGGCTGTTAAAAAAAGGCACTATTAATCAAAACCAGAATCGAAGTTCCTACAGTCATATCTCCGAAAATCGATTGAGATATAGGCCAATCTGTCCTTTCACTTCCACTTGTCTGTTGCGTAGAAGTACACATCATACACTACTGGCCATTAAAATTGCTACACCACGAAGATGACTTGCAACAGACGCGAAATTTAACCGACAGGAAGAAGATGCTGTGATACGCAAATGATTAGCTTTTCAGAGCATTCACACAAGGTTGGCGTCGGTAGCGACCCCTACAACGTGCTGACACGAGGAAAGTTTCCAACCGATTTCTCATACACAAACAGCAGCTGACCGGCATTGCCTGGTGAAACGTTGTTGTGATGCCTCGTGTAAGGAGGAGAAATGCGTACCATCACGTTTCCGACTTCGATAAAGGTCGGATTGTAGCCTATCGCGATTGCGGTTTGTCGTATCGCGACATTGCTGCTCGCGTTGGTCGAGATCCAAAGACTGTTAGCACAATATGGAATCGGTGGGCTCAGGAGGGTAATACGGAACGCCGTGCTGGATCCCAACTGCCTCGTATCACTAGCAGTCCAGATGACAGGCATCTTATCCGCACGGCTGTAACGGACCGTGCAGCCACGTCTCGATCCCTGAGTCAAGAGATGGGGACGTTTGCAAAACAACAACCATCTGCACGAACAGTTCGACGACGTTTGCAGCAGCATGGACTATCAGCTCGGAGACCATGGCTGCGGTTACCCATGACGCTGCATCACAGACAGGAGCGCCTGCGAAGGTGTACTCAACGACGAACCTGGGTGCACGAATGGCAAAACGTCATTTTTTCGGATGAATCCAGGTTCTGTTTACAGCATCATGATGGTCGCATCCGTGTTTGGTGACATCGTGGTGAACGCACATTGGAACCATGTATTCGTCATCGCCATACTGGCGTATCACCCGGCGAGATGGTATGGGGTGCCATTGGTTACACGTCTCGGTCACCTCTTGTTCGCACTGACGGCATTTTTAACAGTGGACGTTACATTTCAGACCCGTGGCTTTACCCTTCATTCGATCCCCGTGAAACCCTACATTTCAGCAGGATAATGCACGACCGCATGTTGCAGGTTCTGTACGGGCTTTTCTGGATACAGAAAATGTTCGACTGCTGCCCTGGCCAGCACATTCCCCAGATCTCTCAACAATTGAAAACGTCTAGTCAATGGTGGCCGGGCAACTGGCTCGTCACAATACGCCAGTCACTACTCTTGAACTGTGGTATCGTGTTGAAGCTGCATGGGCAGCTGTACCTGTACACGCCATCCAAGCTCTGTATCAATGCCGTTATTACGGCAAGAGGTGGTTGTTCTGGGTACTGATTTCTCAGGATCTATGCACCCAAATTGCGTTAAATGTAATCACATGTCAGTTCTAGTATAATATATTTGTCCAATGAATACTCGTTTATCATCTGCAATTCTTCTTGGTGTAGCAATTTTAATGGCCAGTAGTGTATAAAGTGCTACATATGGCTGACACGCATGCTGACAAAGATTTCGGCACTTCTCACTGAATCGGGCATTCTGTCAAAAACACCTGGCTCCATTCAGATTGCTTCACATGCATTGGTCTCACGCTCCATATTTTCGATGGGCTGGACATGCACCAATCCCTTTAAGTGTCCTCATACACAGAAGTCCAATGGATTCAGCTCGAATGAATGGGAAGCCATGATTCAGCACCATCTCGACCAATCTATTGTCCATGAAACTTTGCGATGAGGTAATGTGTCATGATCCGTAGGAAATGGGGTAATCCTCTGTCGTACACAAACCACTGCCGTTGCCTTTCTACAATGGTAACTTTCTCCAGTAGCGCTGGTAATTCATCGCGCGGAAAATCTGTGATGTATAGCAGCTATTACTCTACTCTCTCGTGTTTAGTAAAGCGTATGGCCCTATGAGTCTGTCACCCACAATTTCTGCCCATATATTGATAAGCGATCCTGTCGCCCACTCCATAATTATTCGAGGATTTGCATCTGCCCACAAGTGTGTTTTGTGGTAATTTATTCTGTCATCGCTTCTGAATCCTGCTTCATCTGTAAATAAAATGCAGGCTGTAACCTGCAGATCTCAGCGGCCCATATACCAACAGGTATTCGTTTTCGGACATATTACAACAGGACCTTTTTTTATTTTTTTTTATTTTTTGTTTTTTTTTTTTTTTTTTTTTTTTTTTTTGTTTTGTTTTGACTAACACTACCTCATGTAGGAATATGTGACACTTTTTTTGAATACCATGTATATGAAATGCACAGAAACTAATGGATCAATGGGGATGAAATAAATGAAGATGCAATGGCATGGCCGGCCAGAGTGGCCGAGCGGTTCTAGGCGCTAGAGCCTGGAACTGCGCGACCGCTGTGGTCGCAGGTTCGAATCCTGCCTCGGACATGGATGTGTGTGATGTCCTTAGGTTAGTTAGGTTCAATTAGTTCTAAGTTCTAGGCGACTGATGCCATCAGAAGTTAAGTCCCATAGGGCTCAGAGCCATTTGAACCATTTTTTGCAATGGCATGACCGGCTATCAGCGCAAACCGTTCCGAACCTGATGAAGTTTAATGGTTAAGTAATTGCAATAATGAAAACTGGAAACTATTCATCACATCACATTCAGCATATCTGAACTTAACAGTGTGATCTTCGATGTCGAATCTTCAACCATATCTTTAGTAGAACCAACTGATGTGTATATGTTATTAATAACGTATTTAGCCTAAGAATTATCATATGCCACATTTCTCCCAACGAACAGCATTCTACGAATTGTCTATTGGAATATTTGCTTATCGTGGTCTCCCCACCCCCTCCCTTTCCGTGGAATTTGATTGGATATGTGATTTATAGTTGTTCCGGTCGAACGAACAAAAGTAGAAATTATTTTCCGCTTTTGAATAACGTTCTGTTTTGATATATGTGAACCTCATTTCGATGACGTTGGCAGAAAAAATATGAATAATGAAAGTTAGGCACCTTATAATTATACTTCCTTTTTCTCTGCCAAAACACTTCCAGTTGATTATATCCTTGATATTACCTCGGGAGTTCCTTTCCATCTCGTTGCTATGTCACGTATCCACTTACATCAGAAGGATCAGTGCGTTGCACAGCCTTGAGGAGAGCCCTTAAGAAACCGCCGAGCCACGTTGACACTCGGTATCTAGGGAAACACGGAAAACTTAAATTGGATGTCCCAGATTCTAACGATGGTCCTTGTCGCACAGAAATTAACGTCCTAGAGTTACGTCACATCGCTTGGTGCACGCGACGTGGGTGTACGAAATTAATGCACCAAGTGTGAATGGGATTACGTTATCACTCACTGCAAACTTACAGCTCGACACCAGGGGCAGAGTCTCACCGTCACGCTTGCAAATATGCTGTTTCTCGTTACGTGCTTGTAACTTCGTATAAGAATCTTTGTACCCCTCTTAGGTATGTCCGCTTGCGAAGTTTTAACAAGCAATCATATTTGACTATTTAAAAAATGTGCGGTGATAACAGGGATAACATGTCTTTCTGCAAAAATGGTGCAAGGTATTTTCAATCAGCGTTTCTTGCAATATATTTTATCGCTTTTAAACAGATAAAAAATACCACTTTTCTCTGGAAATAGTGCTCACGTCATTGATACATGTTGACGCTAATTTTCCCGTATACGTTTTGTGCTTCTTACCAAATGCATAAGGGAGTATTCGCATTAAGCTTACTTGTGTGTGCGGAAAGCGAAGTAGTCTTATTGTGCCTATAGAGTGATGGACAAATCAACACGTACCTATTTGACAAAGAAATTTTTTACTCTCTGCAGAGTATATTCTGCGTTGATTATAGACTAACGCAAATGGGAGGTGTTACACCATGAAGGAAAAATCTGATATGTTCATCACATAACAGATATTCACTGATTCAACTGACATTCCAACTGATGTCCATCACCAATTCATAATTTCTGCTGGATCAGAGCGGTGTCTGTTCCATATAAGTACGTTTGTCGTTTCGGAAAGTATATTCGTGTAGAAAAGTCAAACTGTACGACCGGCAGAGATAATTGACTACAGCAGTAGTGACAGTTATTATCTATGTGAATGCTGTAGACGTATTATCCAGTTAATCACTACTTTAAAACAAATAATATGGTATTTATAATAAGATAATACGAAAAGGAAGTCCCTTATTCGTGATTAACGTGTTAGCTTCGTAAAATATAGGTATGAAACTGGACATCCATGATGCCCTTTTGCCTATGACAGGTAAGTCTCTTTTATGTTAAAATTTAACACGAAAAGTATGTTTAGCGCGAAATCGGTATGCAATCTCAGGAGCCGGTAAAAAAAAGGCTTTCTAATGATACCTCAATCATCCCTGTACGATTAGTATGTGTTGAGAAAAGGGGATGTTGACTTGAGAAATAATATGTATTATGACCACTACGCGAAAGTATGATCTAAAATTAGTTGGATTTACTGCTTGATTCATTTTTTTAATGCATACAAGTCTTGCACTGCAATTCGGCTTACTACTACTACTACTATTATTATTATTATTATTATTATTATTATTATCAGCAACGAAGCAACTACCATTAGAGTTAACGAAGCCCATTGCTATAGTTAGTCTCGGAAAAACTCTAGCCATCCCTCCTGCAACGGTCTGAACTAGCCTATTGTGTATCGACCATACTTTGAGTTATTTAATACTGCTATGAGCACGATTAACTGCTAACAGTTATATGTCTAGCAGCTGCTAAGACTGGTAAGTGATGTGTTGTGGACCCACATCGGCGTGACAACCTCCTGGCGTTGCCGCGGCTGGTGCCGTAATACCCTCTAGTGGCGGTGATCTTGGCACAGATTGCTCCTGCGTTACCGGAACTGCTCCTGTCGTTTGAGATACGCTATAGGAAAACAACTCTCTGTCGTTAAAACCACCGCCATCAGCGAACTGTCTATGGAAAACAAACATCATGCACAGTTTCGTTCTCCATTTCAGTCATTCGAAAGGGCTGCAGTTAAATTCTGGATATTCTATAGACTAAGACATTTTTGTAGGGTCATGTCTCTACATCTATTACTAACTACCGTGTAATATCATAACCCAATAGACGAGTTCCCTAATAGTCCCATTTTGGACAGCTGAAAACCACAAATTCTGGGGAGCAATATTTTGCAGCCACAGATATCTGTGACGTATCTATGCCCACTGTGAATATTACGGAGATGAGTACACCCCAGGCAAATTAGTAAGAAAATCAGCAAATGGGGGAAAAAATTTATAACGTTTTGAAACTTCGGAAAAATACTCATCCGGGCTGTAGTAATAAGAAACAGAAAAGTTCCCCTTCTTAGGGGAGGGGGGGAGGTGCGTCACCCCTTTTATCCCATCCAGGTCAATTTGTACCATATTTTAAATTTATACGCAAAAAGGCTCATTTTTCGAACAGAGCTCTTATTAGTAAATATATTCCTCGCAAAACTGTACACGAAAAAGATCTTGTGCATCTTTTCATTTATACGAATGGTATTTGATACATAAGAATTGGAATAGAATTCTGTTAACGTAATAGTTTGCAGTTTTTGTCACTTTAAAATGTATGAAAAGTGTAATTAATTGTATGGAAATATTTCGTAGCCTATATATCCTACTTGATGATATTTCTTTTGCGATCAGTATTGTTGAAATCAGAAGTACGAGCCTACAATGAAAACGTCAAGTTCCTTTTCCCATTCATTCAGCGCTCCCCTACCACTATTGTCGCTGCCCTTTCTTCCTACCCAGTGCCCAGTTCAGATGAATTAATATTGTGAACTGTCAAAGTTGTGCCAGACAATTCTGTTTTTGTGACAGTATTTATTAGTTAGTGGTGTTATGAAGTGCTTCTTCTTAGTCTCATTTCTTTCGTCTGGACTGAGGAAACAATAATGCTGGACCCTATTACCTGTTTTATTTGTGGTAAATCTGTTCCGGAAGGAGAGAAATCAATAGTGGCGAAGTGCCTGGAAACTCTGATACGCGTCAGCAAGGAAGGGAAGGATAGGGCTCATAATCTTCTACAGAAAGTTGGACTGATTGAAGTGCTTAAAGTATGTCGTCGTGAATATATTAAGGAACGTAATAAAGGAAACTATTTAATCAGAATATTGCACAAGCAGATGATAAAAGTTTGAGACCCTCTTTCTCTTATCCATTCAGTTTCAAAAAAGACTGTTTCATATGTGGTGAAAAGTGTGACATAGAGGCGGAAACAAAAAAATCCACTCCACAAACGCCGTGGCGTGTTTGAAGTTCGCTCTTTAACTGTGAAACATACGCTGCTTGAGAAAGCAGAGAAACGCGATGATGATTTCGGTAGAAAGGTTGCCGAACGTATCAACTGTGTTATGTGTTTAGTAGCGGCAGAGGCCTGTTATCATCAAGATTGATAAGGTAAATTAGTGTCGAACCCCTACTCTATTCGAAAAAGAGGTCACCCTCAAGATACCAACGTCGACGTCACGTTTCAAGAAAATTCGCAAAACATTTCAGCTATGGGTGCACCAACACGCTCCTTTTGTTTATAAGGAGCAATTGTATTCATTAGGATCTGGATTAGTAGCTTCACAAGAAGTAAACTGCTACAAAGCTGTGTCTGTTGGTGAAGAAGCTCTTCGAACAATAGTTACTGTCTCGCCAAAATTTGGTTCTCTGAAGCTTCAGCGATCCAGCATGGTTAGGGCAGCAGAGGATCATAAATTGAGATGCTGCTCAGGGTGACTGGTACCTCATCCGTATGACAGCGATCGGCTGCTGATTGCAGAGGGTCAGCTCCTTTTTTCACACTTGGCTGGAGACCTGTGACAGGTGTCATGGCTCGCATTAATAGAGTGCGGCTTTCTGGTGCGTCATGGATTGCGTTTTTGTATGTCTTTATCTACTAACTGTTTCGTAATAATTGACTGACAATGGTGAAAGTGTCTTCTTTCTTTTCAAAGGTGAATATTATAATCTGGTTATAACGTGCCAATATATAAGAAAAAGTGCACTTCTGCAGGCATTTTGGGGAAATGTCAGATTTAACGAGCTACGGAATCCGTACCATATTTTCGTAAAGAATCTCTTGTCCATAGTTTAATAATATCGACTTCTGTTTAATGGCGGAATTTCATGTGTATCCGGTTGATCGTCTTGTGACAATAACGTAAAGTGCAAGATTGTTGTCAATATTGCGAGACAGAAAATTATGTTTAAAACGTGTAGGGTTGCTTGGTTAGTTAATTACATTTGAACGATTCTTTTATCGAGTCAGTTCGTGATATGTATACATGATTAATGTTAATATTAACGAACACACAATGTTATAGCTCTGCACATGTCGCTAAACTTAAAAACTAGTCTTTTTACACGTTGCCTGTTTTTAAATAGAAATTTGTCCATGGTATTGAAGGAATTGTCCCGGAGAAACGTTTTTAGGTTAGATTTAGAACTTGCTTTGCTAACTGTTAGATATTTATGGTATTGACCAAATGATCTAAAATTTTTGCTACTGCTTATTGAACTCCTTTCTGAGTCCCATATCTTTAATAATAGTTAATGAAGGTAATGTTTTCCTCTAGTATTTTAGGGATGGATATCACTATTCTTCTCCAATTGTGATGGATTAATTATGACTAGTTTCAGTAGCAAATATGTGTGTTGTGTTGGAGCAGTTAAAACGCCCAATTCCTTGTAGAGGTACGCACATGGTGACCGAGGGTGGTCACCACAAGTCATATTATTCTTATTGCTCGCTTTTGCGCAGTCAGTACTTCCTTTCTAAGTGATGAGTTACACCAGAAAGTTATTCCATAAGACATTACTAAGTGTAAACGTGCAAAATATGTCAGGAAATTGATCTGTTTGTTTCCAAGGCAATTAATTGTACGAAGAGCAAAAGCAGCTGAATGTAATTGTTCTAGAAGCTCAGTAATATGCTTCTTCCAGTTCAAGTTTTCATCCGTACGTACACCTAAAAATTTGGAGCGTTCTACCTTATTTACCGACTCCTGTTCATGTGCTACGTCAGTTGTTTGGTATGACTGTTGTACAGAATTGAATAGTATGTGTTTGCTCAAAATTTAGGGATGATGCGTTGTAGAGAACTACTTACTAATTTTTTGTGAAATTTCATTGGCAATCTCATCTGTTGTTTTCTCTCTAATGGGATTTACTATAACGACAGTATCGTCTGCAAAAAGCACCTATTCTGCTTCTAGAATGTTAAGTGGAAGGTCATTCACATTATACGGACTAGGAGTGGACCCAAAAGTGAGTCGTGTGGGACTTCCTTTGTGATTTCTCCCCATTCACAAAAATTTTCTAATTTTCCAACACTTTCTGAATTATTGGTTCAAATGGCTCTGAGCACCATGGGACTTAACATCTGTGGTCATCAGTCCCCTAGAACTTGGAACTACTTAAATCTAACTAACCTAAGGACATCACACACATCCATGCCCGAGGCAGGATTCGAACCTGCGACCGTAGCGGTCACGCGGTTCCAGACTGAAGCGCCTAGAACCGCACGGCCACACCGGCCGGCTTCTGAATTACACAGCACAACTTTTTGCATTCTGTTTACTAGGTATGATTTAAACCAGGTGCGTGTAAAGGCATCAGTTCCATAAAACTTGAGTTTTTCTAAGAGTGTAACATGACAATCAAACGCTTTGTTATAAAAAAAACCACATGTGACTACCTTCGAATAACTGTCATATTTATGAGATACGCCTTCACATAGCAACTGATTGCTGGCAACACTTTGTGCTCTATGTGAAACTGCAGTTGAACGAAGTTTCAGAGCCTGCGTGCTACTGCAATAAGCGTCTATTTCAACAACAAAAGCACAACGACTTTCTAGGACTGTCGCGCATGTACCGGGTGATCAAAAAGTCAGTATAAATTTGAAAACTGAATAAATCACGGAATACTATAGATAGAGAGGTACAAATTGACACACATGCTTGGAATGACATGGGGTTTTATTAAAACAAACAAATACAAAAGTTCAAAAAATGTCAGACAGATGGCGCTTCATCTGATCAGAATAGCAATAATTAGCATAACAAAGTAAGACAAAGCAAAGATGATGTTCTTTACAGGAAATGCTCAATGTGTCCACCATCATTCCTCAACAATAGTTGTAGTCGAGGAATAATGTCGTGAAAAGCACTGTAAAGCATGTCCGGAGTTACGGTGAGGCATTGGCGTCGGATGTTGTCTTTCAGCAACCCTAGAGATGTCGGTCGATCACGATACACTTGCGACTTCAGGTAACCCCAAGCCAATAATCGCACGGACTGGGGTCTCGGAACCTGGGAGGCCAAGCATGACGAAAGTGGCGGCTGAGCACACGATCATCACCAAACGACGCGCGCATGAGATCTTTCACGCGTCTAGCAACATGGGGTGGAGCGCCATCCTGCATAAACATCATACGTTCTTGCAGCTGTTTATCAGCCAGGCTGGGGATGATGCGATTCTGTAACATATCGGCGTACCTCTCACCCGTCACGGTAGCAGTTTTACTGTCCAGCGCCATCTGTCGGACATTTTGTGAACTTTGTTTTTTGTTCTTATAAAACCCTATGCCATTCCAAGCATGTGTGTCAATTTTTACCTCTCTATCTACATTATTCCGTGGTTTATTATGTTTTCAAATTTATACTTACTTTTTGATTATCCTGTATATTGTACTGAAACGTATAGAATACTATTTGGAGGGTGATTCCGTGATGATGCTACAAACTTTCAGTGATCATGGGGAAGGGTAAAAGTATCAATCTGAGGTAAGCGATGCTACTCGGGAAACGACTGGGTCGAAAGTTAGAAGCGAAAATCGTTCCGATACCTCTGACGGTGGAATACATTTATCGGTACTGTCGTTGCTAAGATCGTAAGGTAGATAACTTTCAGAGATGGTAGTATGTACTAAAACAAGAAAAAAGTCTAGCAAACATGCGCTCTAAAGTGCATACCTTAAGACTTATGCTTACTTGTTCAATAGAAGAGATGTATTTCACAGTATCGAAGACGAACAAATGCTCATAGCCCTAAAGGTATTCATTTTGGAGACCCTGTTTACTTAACTTTTTTTTCTTGTTTTGGTCCATACTACCACCTCTGAAAGTTGCCTACCTTACAATCTTAGTAACAACAGTACCGGTACGAGTATTCCGGAGTCACAGGTAGAAGAACGATTTCCGCTTTTAACTTTCGACTCGGTCGTTTCCGCACCGGGATTCCTTATTCCTTCTCCGTCATACCTCACAGTCTGTAACATCATCACAGATCATCCCGTATATTAGAATTACAATACGTACTTATTCTATACTTCAAGTGTAAGATATGATGTACGTAATTGGGGAAACAATTAAATGATCATGACTTATCATTGTCTGGAACATGGATTGTGTTTGGAAGATAAAAAGGACCGATACGTAAACATACTTGATTAGTGCCGGTAATGTCCTCGTCAGTTATGAAATGTGTTTCTTCTATGTGTGTTTGACAAGAAAGATAACTTAACTTTTGGGTACTTTGAAACTGAGACTTCCTTAGGAGGACTGAAAATTCACGGTTCCTCGTGCATATTTCCGCATATGTTTTATCCCGCCCCCTTTTTAACCAAAATATGATATTCAAAAATAAAAGAAGACACACCTGCACGATCCCAGCGGACAATACATCGATGCTGATCATTCGATGGAAGTACAGGAGTAGCTCGAAATCTTAATTCAATCATTACGAGAGGGATAATAGTATACGCCTGGTGCCAACACGAAAAACTCTCCCAGGTGCGATGAGGCTCATCACTACACATAATGTCATGTTAGCTGCCAGCAAATCACAATGCCTTTACACATTCTTTCAGTTGAACTAAAATGTTGGAGTATGCCTGAGACATTATAGGTGTGTACGTCATTTCCAACTCGTACTTCCAGCATTATATCTGACAATAATATGATTGTTTTGGGATACAATGTGTATTTTTAGAAGACTCGCTTTGAATTGAGGGTACTGTAGACGGCGATCAGTACGAGAATGAAGTCGGAGAGCGTAAAATGAGAGCTCTTTTTTCAGTGTGACCCGGTAGGTATTTTCGAACATCGAAGTGCCCGTCTAACTGTTTCAAAATGTCTTCCTGATTCTTAAAAAATGGTTCAAATGGCTCTGAGCACTATGGGACTCAACTTCTGAGGTTATTAGTCCCCTAGAACTTAGAACTAGTTAAACCTAACTAACCTAAGGACATCACAAACATCCATGCCCGAGGCAGGATTCGAACCTGCGACCGTAGCGTTCCTGCGGTTCCAGACTGCAGCGCCTTTAACCGCACGGCCACTTCGGCCGGCCCTGATTCTTATCCGCACTGTGAGAAAGGACAAGAAACAGTAATAGAAAGCCTCTGGAATGCCACACATCTTCTCGCATTCAAAGCCTACTTGATTTGATGTCGCGAGTTATATATACTTTTATGGTAACTTGTGCTGGCTACACGACATTCTGGTTTTGGCTCGCCGCATAGTTTTAGTGCTTTGTACACTCTGTTATCGGCTTGTGCAGTAGGTGAGGCTAAATGTTAATGGTGTAATTTTCACAAGTAATGATATAAAAATAAGCGCTGCAACCACTGAAACTGCTTTTTGCACAGTCATAACGATCCGCTATCCTTCAAATTTACTTCAGTTGCCCGAATGAGGGCGTCGCCTATTAGCCGAACATTAAAAAAAATGAATAGCATTTTTCCACAAGAGATCTTACAAAAAAAAGTGTCAGAGCTATATACCTATAATTATAATAGGTGCTACTTAGAGATTCTGTTTTGGCTTTGCTTTTCTCATCAAAATAAACAAAAAATTATCACAAGGCTACATTCTAGACTGGCATTACACAGAACAAGGAACCTGACAGAATCGCATATCGGCGTTTCGATGTGAATTGTATGTGGGAGTGAATAAAATTACATTATGTCGAACATTTACGTCGGATAAGGTGGTACGCGTTAGCTTGGCGTACACGCTTGTACTAAGTATTATCTGAATAAGGACGTTCGTGGGTCAATATGATTCCTTTTGTTTCTTTTTAATGAAAATGATAGAATATTCTAACATCTTTTTTACTTACAAAAAACTGATAAAGGCTTCTGTTGTTTACAAAAGATGTAGTAATTTGTCTAAATGGGTTTTTAAGTCAGCCGATTAAGATTCCGCGGAAGGAAGACGGCAATCTGCATCACTGAGAAACAACATTCTATTATTTTCTTTATGGAGACTACAAACAGTGGGACGTAATAATGTCAGCAATAACAGGGGCGATAAAGCTGACCGGTCAAAGGCAACTGTTGCAAAAGAACAAAAATAAGTTTTTCGACTGTTAATGAACTACAACCGGAAAATACTGGCATCTTCAAACAGGAAGAGACTACAGAGGGCTTAAAGCATCAGAAAGAAAAATATTTTTCCAAATTCCATAGTTGCCAAGCTTTTCGACCACCTGTAAAACACCTCTCCAATCTTTCAAAACTTATTATTGGTGTAAGAAGTTTGACAGAAAAACATTCGTTATCCGATTGCTGCTAAATATGTCTTCCAGCCGTCCGTATGATAAAATTAACGTCGGTCAGTTAGTTGGCTGGTAGACAAAGGGTACAGATGAACAAGGATAGAGCTCATTTTGTTTGTAGCGGATGCTCAACTCCGGTGCACAGTCTAGATCAGGGCTTCCCAACGTGTGGTCCGCGGACCCCTTAGGGGTCCGCCGGCTCTTTCTAGGGGGTCCGCGGCCACCCTTCACCAAATCGTGTAAAATAATGAGTAAAATTATTGAATAAAAATGTGAAAATCAAATTCATCACTATTTTTTTTCGTGTGAAAAACATGTGCACTTTTACTTCAGGCCGTATTCCCAAGCAGCCTTTGCGGTTCCTAAGTGAGAACACATACACAGTTTAGTGCCGGAGAATGCGGCTTCTCTGATCGACTGTTTCGCAACAATGCTGGGGTCGTTTGGGCGCTGGCTCACGGCGGTAGATGCTCTGAAACCTTTTACGCATGCGCGGAGCGAGCTTTGTCGACCAATCACAGCGCTCGCTGGCACGTATGCGGCCCCAGCCATCATTAAATGTTAAACTTGCTTTCTCAGTGCACTACCTATTTCGTAAGTCGATTTTTGACCTTCAAGTTGTTTTCATTCATCTCTAAACCAAAGACAATTGATACTTCGGGGGGCGGGGGGGGGGGGGGGTTGTCATTGGGAACATGGAACGTGTGCATTAAGAAGCTTTCAGTTCACATGGGTTTCGCTCGTTTGGGCTCTGGCTCACGGCGGTAGATGCTCTGAAACCTTTTACGCATGCGCGGAGCGAGCTTTGTCGACCAATCACAGCGCTCGCTGGCACGTATGCGGCCCCAGCCATCATTAAATGTTAAACTTGCTTTCTCAGTGCACTACCTATTTCGTAAGTCGATTTTTGACCTTCAAGTTGTTTTCATTCATCTCTAAACCAAAGACAATTGATACTTCGGGGGGGGGGGGGGGTTGTCATTGGGAACATGGAACGTGTGCATTAAGAAGCTTTCAGTTCACATGGGTTTCGCTCGTTTGGGCGCTGGCTCACGGCGGTAGATGCTCTGAAACCTTTTACGCATGCGC
The DNA here is from genome assembly GCF_023898315.1 of Schistocerca nitens. Classification (NCBI taxonomy): domain Eukaryota; kingdom Metazoa; phylum Arthropoda; class Insecta; order Orthoptera; family Acrididae; genus Schistocerca; species Schistocerca nitens. The sequence continues at coordinate 269,853,597 of NC_064616.1, forward strand.
GGAGCGAGCTTTGTCGACCAATCACAGCGCTCGCTGGCACGTATGCGGCCCCAGCCATCATTAAATGTTAAACTTGCTTTCTCAGTGCACTACCTATTTCGTAAGTCGATTTTTGACCTTCAAGTTGTTTTCATTCATCTCTAAACCAAAGACAATTGATACTTCGGGGGGGGGGGGGGGTTGTCATTGGGAACATGGAACGTGTGCATTAAGAAGCTTTCAGTTCACATGGGTTTCGCTCTGAAATTTAAAGTTACTGTGCTCTTGACTGACTAGGGTCCGCCATGGATTTTCGACTGAAGAAGGGGTCCACCAGCCGAAAAGGTTGGGAAGCACTGGTCTAGATATGAACAAATATACAATTTTCCACCCGTAGCTTTTGAAACAATTTATACCGGACATACAAAAGGACATGTTATTGTTAATTTAGATACATAGTCATTAACGTGTACCAACGGTGATTTATCATTTCGTATTGTGTTATCAGTAGGACTTTTTAGCGTACTACCTCTGTGTATCCCGTGTTACATTATCTTCTTGTTTACTCGTTTCAGTATAATGTGACTCTAGGACTTTTTGTGTCGGAATCAGTCCTTCTTTAAACCTATATAACTTCGTACCAGGGTATGACTTAAAGTAATGTCTATTCCGAATTGTCACAACATACTTAATATACCAACATTCCACATCCACATGGTTACTATGCAAAGTGCCTGGCGGAGGGTTCATCGAACCACCTTCACAGTAATGTAGATCGGCGTCAACAAAATATTTTTGCATTCGAAGGAGGAAGTTGGTGACTGAAATAAACGCCTTTGTTTTAATGATGTCCACCTAAAATCCTGTATCATGTCCGTGACGTTCTCTCCACTATTTCGAAATAATACTTTCTCGATGTACTCCGAAAATTCAATCTGGTAAGGATCCCACACCGCGTAGCAGTACTACAAAGGAGGACGGACAAGCGTAGTGTACGCAGTCTCTTTAGCAGATCTCCTGCATCTTCTAAGTGTTCAGACAATACAACGCAGTCATTGGTTCGCTTTCTCCACAACATTCTTTTGTGTGTTCTTTCCAATTTAAGTTGTTCATAATTGTAATTCCTAGGTATTTAGTTGGATTTACGGACTTCAGATATGATTGATTTACCATGTAATCGAAGTTTAACGGATTCCTTTTAGCACTCATGTGGATGACCTCACATTTTTCGTTATTTAGGGTCAATTACCAATTTTAACACCCTGCAGGTATCTTAGCTAATTCGTTTTGCAATTGGTTTTAATCTTTTGGTGACTGAAATAGACGATAAACGACAGCATCATTTGCAAACAACGTAAGACGGTAGCTCATATTGTCTTCTAAATCGTTCATATACTTAAGGAACAGCAGAGTGCCTATAACATTACCTTGGAAAACGCCAGAAATCACTTCTGTTTTACTCGATGACTTGCCGTCAGTTACTGCGAACTGTGATTCCTCTGACAGGAAATCACACGCCGCGCGGTGTAGCCGCGTGGTCTTGGGCGCCTTGCCACGGTTTGCGCGGCTTCCCCGTCGTAGGTTCGAGTCCTCCCTCGGGCATGGGTGTGTTTGCTTAGCTTAAGTTAATTTAAGTTAGGTTAAGTCATGTGTAAGGCTAGGGACCGATGACCTCAGCAGTTTGGTCCCATAGGACCTTACCACAAACTTCCAAACAGGAAATCACGAACTGAACCAGTTTCTAAATCGGAAAGGGGTAGTCAATTAAAATTAACCTTGGAACTGGCGTTCAGAGTTTATGGATAGTGATTATATGATTGGATCTCATTAGTCTGGTTTACTGGAAGGTTAGGATGTAGGGAGACTTTCTGGGAATTAAAATAGTGGAGGGTACTGGTCGTGGATCCATGTTCTGGAGTACTTTGCTGGGTATGGAAGGGTAGGCGAAGTGTATGGAATGTGGGGATCTGTAGGTGTAATGGACGTTACCATTTAAGCACATGGGTTCTCTTAGACCCAAATAGTGTTGATAAAGACTGCGAAGGTTCCGCTAACGCTTTTGTTGGTTTGGAAGGTGCTGCAAGTGCGTTACGTCGATGATGGGTTAGTTTGTCTGTTATGGGCTTTTTCCTCGAACTGTTAGTGGATATAATCGACAGCTAAGTTTGCATTAAAAAGTTAGTCCAAAATATTGTATTTCGATAATCTACTGGACAGGACTGTTTTGAATGATAAAATATAAATGAGGAACTTGGGGGAGACGAGGCTTGAAAGGCGGCGCTGGTGTGAGAGATGAAGGCGATTGGTGTTCGACTTAACGGCTGTGTAAAGAAAATGCAGGAGTGGCTGAATGGATATAACAGGAATATGTTTGATTGCTAGTGGCACAGGAGGTACACAGAGCAACTGATTTCGCTGTGCGTGTTCATAAACGTATCAAGCGATTGTGACGCCTCTTGATTATCTGCAAACAGGCATTGAATGAAAACTAAATTTATCCGTAAGCTGTTATCGTAAACGGAAGGCATGCGTTGAATGTTCTCCTAGTTGGAGAGAAGCAAGGAATGTGGCAAGCGTCTGAAGAGCCTGTGCCGTTTTCAGAATGCTGAAAGATCGCAAACCTTCTGCATAGCAGCCTCTTAATGTTTGCAGCAACGAGGAATGTACAAGAAAGATGTGATCGGGACGTGAGCTTTAGGTTTAGAAGAGCGAGAGAGGACACAGCCATTACGTTCCCTTTATCCTCTCGCAAGTGAGAAATTGTCACAATACAGGTGGTAAGAGCGCGAGCACGCCCGTCGATGTAGTGGACAGGAAACGTTACATCGTGAGTGAGCCGATAACTGAATTTGCACGAATCGAGGGAGAGGCGATAGAGGGGCTCCTCACAGTTGATTTGACCGTCTTATTTCTGTCCATGAGTCTGTTGGCAATGCGAGAACGTCATTGGAACGGAATACGACGCAGTAGTTTGTCGCCTGTCACTGTCGTGAAGAGACATAACATCGAACACTGTGTTTAACGGCGTTTCAGCTTGGGAACAAAAATAGCTGTTACACAGTCTGTTCTTCATACGCGTTTACTGAAAAGTGAATATTTTCCTCCATAGCGTTAGACGTGTAGCATGTTATGCTTTTTAGAGAAGCCTCTCATCTTTATTCCCCATTTTTAAGACTACTTTTGCCGGCCAGTGTGGCCGAGCTGTTCTAGGCACTTCAGTCTGGTACCGCATGACCGCTACGGTCGCAGGTTCGAATCCTGCCTCGGGCATGGATGTGTGTGATGTCCTTAGGTTAGGTTAGGTTTAAGTATTTCTAAGTTCTAGGGGACTGATGACCTCAGATGTTAAGTCCCATAGTGCTCAGAGCCATTTTTGAATAATACTTTTCAAGTGTTGTTATGTTGCTGCCTGGCGAACTCGTATTAATGCCGTCAGTTTCACACTTAGAACAGTCGAAGTCCGCCATAACTCCTATATTCTTCTTTTTTTCCACCGAAATATTTGTTGTACATTATGGAAAATTTATAGAAATTTAATTCTGCAGTCACTTCGACAGCGCAGTTTGCTGGCGCTGTTCTCAAATGGTTCAAATGGCTCAGAGCACTATGGGACTTACTTCTGAGGTCATCAGTCCCCTAGAACTTAAAACTGCTTAAACCTAACTAACCTAAGGACATCACACACATCTATGCCCGAGGCAGGATTCGAACCTGCGAACGTAGCGGTCGCGCGGTTCCAAACTGAAACGCCTAGAACCGCTCGGCCACAGCGGCCAGCAAACTTCGGTGATACCGATTGCCAAAAGCATGACAGCATATTCTGAGAAGCAAGGAAAGAAGAAAGTAAGAAAGAATAATTGGGTTTATCGTCCCGCACTATAGTCCTGCATATGAATTCTTTAATAGGTGCGCTGCACTTTGTGACATGACTGATTAGGATTGTTCACGATCCTGTATCAGTTATGTTACTTTTTTCTTTTAATTAAAGTGGACAGGGCAGAATTTTGGGTGGTGGCTGAAAAGATTTCACAAAGGAAGCGGATTCCGGGACTACCCGTGGTCACTGTTGTGTATGACAGAAAAGCTTCCTTAAGAGTTCGGTAGCATCTTGGGGGGTTGTCTGGGCCTGCTCGGCTTATTCTGAAGTTGCGGTTAATCCCAGACGCGCGGCCGCAACGGTACCTTAGCCCGCAACTGCCCGCTTGATTTGTAGCAAGTATCTATTGGGCATGGATGTCAACAAGAATCGTGCCTTTCTGTTCTCGTGAAACGGAGGAAATTTAGCGTCTTCTCACAGTATTCTCTGTTCGGGCAGTCCAGTCCGTTGCCTTTCGTTCTGTGAATGTTTCGTCAACTAATAGTAAAAGACCGTTCAAACGCGGTACCAACCTGTGGCCAAGCAGGCTGCTTGCCTGCCACACTGGGAGGCACCGAGCAGCTAATTAGGACGTGTCCTGCAGAGACATGGACGGAGAGTGTCGGAAGTTCCGCGCGGCTTTTCGCGGATGATGCTGTAGTATACAGAGAAGTTGCAGCATTACAAAATTGCAGCGAAATGCAGGAAGATCTGCAGCGGATAGGCACTTGGTGCAGGGAGTGGCAACTGACCCTTAACATAAACAAATGTAATATATTGCGAATACATAGAAAGAAGGATCCTTTATTGTATGATTATATGATAGCGGAACAAACACTGGTAGCAGTTACTTCTGTAAAATATCTGGGAGTATGCGTACGGAACGATTTGAAGTGGAATGAACATATAAAATTAATTGTTGGGAAGGCGGATGCAGGTTGAGATTCATTGGGAGAGTCCTTAGAAAATGTAGTCCATCAACAAAGGAGGAGCCGGCCGGAGTGGCTGAGCGGTTCTAGGCGCTACAGTCTGGAACCGCGTGACCGCTACGGTCGCGGGTTCGAATCCTTCCTCGGGCATGGATGTGTGTAATGTCAAATGGCTCTGAGCACTATGGGACTCAACTGCTGAGGTCATTAGTCCCCTAGAACTTAGAACTAGTTAAACCTAACTAACCTAAGGACATCACAAACAACCATGCCCGAGGCAGGATTCGAACCTGCGACCGTAGCGGTCTTGCGGTTCCAGACTGCAGCGCCTTTAACCGCACGGCCATGTGTAATGTCCTTAGGTTAGTTAGGTTTAAGTAGTTCTAAGTTCTAGGGGACTGATGACGTCAGAAGTTAAGTCCCATAGTGCTCAGAGCCATTTGAACCATTTGAACAAAGGAGGTGGCTTACAAAACGCTCGTTCTGCCTATACTTGAGTATTGCTCATCAGTGTGGGATCCGTACCAGGTCGGGTTGACAGAGGAGATAGAGAAGATCCAAAGAAGAGCAGCGCGTTTCGTCACAGGGTTATTTGGTAACCGTGATAGCGTTATGGAGATGTTTAGCAAACTCAAGTGGCAGACTGTTCAAGAGAGGCGTTCTGCATCGCGGTGTAGCTTGCTGTCCAGGTTTCGAGAGGGTGCGTTTCTGGATGAGGTATCGAATATATTGCTTCCCCCTACGTATACATCCCGAGGAGATCACGAATGTAAAATTAGAGAAATTCGAGCGCGCACGGAGGCTTTCCGGCAGTCGTTCTTCCCGCGAACCATACGCGAGTGGAACAGGAAAGGGAGGTAATGACAGTGGCACGTAAAGTGCCCTCCGCCACACACCGTTGGGTGGCTTGCGGAGTATAAATGTAGATGTAGATGTAGTTCGATTACATTAGCTGCTGAACATCGCTCGGTTATAGGTGACACAAATGTGTAACGCGGAGCAGTGTTGGAAGTGGCCACCGCCTGGTATGTCGGGAATGCGAGGTGTTCCATCCGCAGCTAATTTTAAGTGACCAACGACTTAGCTGCGGCAGAGAAGCGTTTTGTAGCGCTGAATGTAAACTCGTGTCAAACTATCCAAAACCTCGTGATTGGCAGTGTACCCGAAGAAACGGCGGTCAACAATCTAGGGCAGAACTAAAATCACGGTCGCTTTGTTCATGGCGATTAAAGTTAACCTCCATGAGAAAACTGAAGACAGAAAAAAAATTATTTTCAGCGCTAAAAGCCAACTGTAATTTCTCGCTATCATTGATTACCTGAAGCTATCCTCTCGCTAGCCACACGAGCAGCCGTGTTACAAACCGATGAGCAGTCTGTTTGGTATTTGGTTGCACATTATAGGTGACACACGCAGATTCCAAACGAAAAAGGAATGATAGGAGGGTAATAAGAGCAAATAACTTCAAATAGGGCAATGAAAATGGCGCGCAAAGAATTACATGTAAAATAAATTTAAACCACTTAACTGAATGTTCAAAATTTTCAAATGTGTGTGAAATCTTATGGGACTTAACTGCTAAGGTCATCAGTCCCTAAGCTTACACACTACTTAACCTAAATTATCCTAAGGACATACACACACACCCATGCCCGAGGGAGGACTCGAACCTCCGCCGGAACCAGCCGCACAGTCCATGACTACAGCGCCCGAGACCGCTCGGCTAATCCAGCGCGGCACTTGACTTCAAATGGCTCTGAGCACTATGGGACTTAACATCTGAGGTCACCAGTCCCCTAGAACTTAGAACTACTTAAACCTAACTAACCTAAGGACATCACACACATCCATGCGCGAGGCAGGATTCGAACCTGCGACCGTAGCGGTCGCGCTGTTCCAGACTGCAGTGCCTAGAACCGTTCGGCCACTCCGGCCACGGCACTTAACTGAATAAACACAATAATCAAAGTCTTTTGATTATATTTAGAAATAAAAATAATTCGTTTCAGTTGACGAGATTCGAACCTACCATCTCGTACACGTCATTTTAATACGCTACCTGTTGCGCTAAACCACGAAACCTCGCGGGCGGGCGCGCGCATAGTTTTGGTGTGGTTATCATGTGTCGTGAGATACGAAATAAAAGTGCCAGACCAATGATGCGGGATCCAAACACGTCAATAAAGAATGCCGGACAAGGAATTGGTATTGAACTGACCAATGGTGGCACGTTGGCAACGGCGAACTGTTCGGAGGAAACCAGCTCCAACTCGTGAAGTGTCAACTATCAAGTAATTTTAAACGGACTATAGTAAATTGTTTATGCGCATTTGTGATGTCAGAGAAGCTTTTGCAGTGTCACTCCTCCCCCCTTATTTTCACGCTTCGAGACAGTTTCTCGTTTGTCACATTGGATACAAGCATGCTGCTGTCCCTCCGACAGAGTTTGGGCTGAGACCAATGAACTTAGTATTCTTTTGGTTTATTTGTCTTGTTTATTTGAAAATGAGCGTTGCAGAGATGAGGGACTCTGATTTGTTCTCCTTTCAGTCTTCCTAAAGATATCAATCAAAGTCCCATATTATTAGTTCCGTTTTTTTATGTTAATTTTCTGTGTTTCTCCCAAGAGTAAGATTGTCATATGATTATATGTGGTATTAAATCTGAATAAAAGTACAGTAATTCTTTAAATATACTTCCATTTATGATCCCTACTTCCTACAACTTCTCCCATCACTAGGCGACGTTTATGAAAAATATAATCACGAATCACACAAATCTGAGGGCTGTCAATTCATCTAAATACATAGGGATTACAATTATGAACAAACTGAATTGGAACGATTATATGATTGCCGGCCGAAGTGGCCGTGCGGTTAAAGGCGCTGCAGTCTGGAACCGCAAGACCGCTACGGTCGCAGGTTCGAATCCTGCCTCGGGCATGGATGTTTGTGATGTCCTTAGGTTAGTTAGGTTTAACTAGTTCTAAGTTCTAGGGGACTAATGACCTGAGCAGTTGAGTCCCATAGTGCTCAGAGCCATTTGATTATATGATTAATGTTTTGGAAAGGCAAACTAAAGAGAGCGTTTCATTGACAGAACGCTTAAAACAGCACACAGGTCAACTAAATAGACTGCCTACATTACACTTGTCTGTGTTCTGGTAGAGTACTGCTGTGCGGAATGGCATCCTTAGCAGATGTGATTGATGGCGGACATCCAGAGAGACCTGAGGAGGACAGCTCGTTTTTTACTATCGCGAGATATGGGAGTGTGTCTCACATGTGATAAGCGAGGTAGGGTGGCAATCATAAAAACAGAGGCGTTTGTCGTTGCGGTGAGATCCTTTCACGAAGTTTCAGTCACCAACTTTCTCTACTGAATATGAAAATATTTTGCTGTCGCCCACCTACAGAGGGGGATATTATCATCACAATAAAAAAAGAGGAATCACAGCTTCGACGGAAAGATTTAAGTGTTCATTTTTCCCACGTGCTGTTATAGTGAAACGGTAGGGAAATACTCTGAAAGTGGTTCGAAGAACCCTCTGCCAGGCGTTAAGAGCGGTCATGTAAATGTAGAGTACACCAACTTGTCATTTCAATGTGGTGGTGTTTCAGTTGTGCTCAGTGGCCAAATCACACTACTGGCCATTATAATTGCTACATCAAGAAGAAATGCACATGATAAACGGGTATTCATTGGACAAATATATTATACTAGAACTGACATGTGATTACAAAAAATGGCTCTGAGCACTATGGGACTCAACTGCTGTGGTTATCAGTCCCCTAGAACTTAGAACTACTTAAACCTAACTAACCTAAGGACAGCACACACATCCATGCCCGAGGCAGGATTCGAACCTGCGACCGTAGCAGTCGCACGGCTCCGGACTGCGCGCCTAGAACCGCGAGACCACCGCGGCCGGCACATGTGATTACATTTTCACGCAATTTGAGTGCATAGATCCTGGGAAATCAGTACCCAGAACAACCACCTCTGGCCGTAATAACGGCCTTGATACGCCTAGGCATTGATCAGAGCATGGATGGCGTGTACAGGTACATCTTCCCTTGCACCTTCAACACGATACCACAGTTCATCAAGAGTAGTGACTGGCGTATTGTGACGAGCCAGTTACTCGGTCACCATTGACCAGACGTTTTCAATTGGCGAGAGATCTGGAGAATGTGCTGGCCAGGGCAGCAGTCGAACATTTTCTGTATCCAGAAAGGCCCGTACAGGACCTGCAACATGCGGTCGTGCATTATCCTGCTGAAATGTAGGGTTTCGCATGGAACAAACGAAGGATAGAGCCACGGGTCGTAACACATCTGAAATGTAACGTCTACTGTTCAAAGTGCCATCAATGCGAACAAGAGGTGACCGAGACGTGTAAGCAATGGCACCCCATACCATCACGCCGGGTGATACGCTAGTAGCCGGCCGCGGTAGTCTAGCGGTTCTAGGCGCTCAGTCCGGAGCCGCGCGACTGCTACGGTCGCAGGTTCGAATCCTGCCTCGGGCATGGATGTGTGTGATGTCCTTAGGTTAGTTAGGTTTAAGTAGTTCTAAGTTCTAGGGGACTAATGACCATAGATGTTAAGTCCCATAGTGCTCAGAGCCATCTGAACCATTTTTGATACGCCAGTATGGCGATGACGACTACAAGCTTCCAATGTGCGTTCACCGCGATGTCGCCAAACACGGATGTGACCATCATGATGCTGTAAACAGAACCTGGATTCATCCGAAAAAATTACGTTTTGCCATTCGTGCACCCAGGTTCGTCGTTGAGTACACCATCGCAGGCGCTCCTGTCTGTGATGCAGCGTGAAGGGTAACCGCAGCCATGGTCTCCGAGCCTATAGTCCATGCTACTGCAAACGTCGTCGAACTGTTCGTGCAGATGGTGGTTGTCTTGCAAACGTCCCCATCTGTTGACTCAGGGATCAAGACGTGGCTGCACCATCCGTTACAGCCATGCGGATAAGATGCCTGTCATCTCGACTGCTAGTGGTACGAGGCCGTTGGGATCCTGAATTCACCGATTCCATATTCTGCTAACAGTCATAGGATCTCGACCAAAGCGAGTAGCAATGTCGCGATACGATAAACCGCAATCGCGATAAGCTACAATCCCATCTTTATCAAAGTCGGAAACGTCATGGTACGCATTTCTCCTCCTTACACGAGTCACCACAACAACGTTTCACCAGGCAACGCCGGTCAACTGCTGTTTGTGTATGAGAAATCGGTTGGAAACTTTCCTCATGTCAGCACGCTGTAGGTGTCGCCACCGGCGCCAACCTTGTGTGAATGCTCTGAAAAGCTAATCATTTGCATATCACAGCATCTTCATCTTGTCGGTTAAATTTCGCGTCTGTAGCACGTCATCTTCGTGGTGTAACAATGTTAATGGCCAGTAGTGCATTAACAGAATGTAGAATAACGCTGGTCGGTGTGGCCGAGCGGTTCTAGGCGCTTCAGTCTGGAACCGCGTGACCGCTACGGTCGCAGGTTCGAATCCTGCCTCGGGCATGGATGTGTGCTATGTCCTTAGGTTAGTTAGGTTTAAGTAGTTCTAAGTCTAGGGGACTGATGACCTCAGAAGTTAGGCCGCATAGTGCTCGGAGCCAATTTTGAACCTCAGATGTTAAGTCCCATAGTGCTTAGAGCAATTTGAACACTCTTGTGTGATCTCTTACAACTCAAGTGTATTATTACAACGACTTTTGGCCATATTCCGAGCCACTGCCGTGGACGATAAATAATTTAGTTCCGTCATTCACACCGTCTACATTCTTTATATTCGCTTGTTACACTAACGGCTACGAATTGTTAATACGGACCAGTGTAATTAGAATGCAGCCGGAATTTCCTAAACACTGCGAACGCAGCATTTTCCTGTATCCGTCCTGCGAGGCGGTGTAAATATTCACATGCGTCCCGCGCATCGGTGGCTTTCGACGCGCCATTTATTCTTATTTAGCCTGCTTTGGTGAACGGAACTTATGGCCGCTACCAGTTTTGGGTGAATGATTATTTAGTGTGTGGAGATGCTCTCCAGAGGACATGAGTGATGTGCCTCCCGTGTACTCCTGAACACTCACGACCGAGGCACTTTCAGCGTCGCGCTGCACCTTGCTTGCCCCTTCCCCCGTTGCTGTAACCACTTTAGCGAGCTTTCTGGCCTGCGTGCTCTTCACTGTTGCAGAGCAAGTGATCTGTAGTAACAACAAATACAGGGTGCTGGTCGGAGAGTATGTCACAAACCTAGACATTTCCTTCGATTAAGGGAGCAAGACGAAGTGTTCTAGGACTGACAGTAAGAGACTGTGTATTTTAGTTACGAAATATACATAATTTTTCAGCTAGTATCCCTTCAAACTGTTTTTATAAGGAGACTCCACCTGGGCAGTGCAATTCTGGAATGTCTGCAAAATATCTATCTATGGCTGCAATGATATCTTCAGTGCACTCGAAACGCTCGAAGTCATAGGATGCCAAATCTACTCTAAACAATTTATTTTCATGCAGTTCATGCTACATATCTTTGTTTTTCTCACTGTAAATCCATCCTATGGGCAGTTTCACCGTCATCAAAAATGGTTCAAATGGCTCTGAGCACTATGGGACTCAACTGCTGTGGTCATAAGTCCCCTAGAACTTAGAACTACTTAAACCTAACTAACCTAAGGACAGCACACAACACCCAGCCATCACGAGGCAGAGAAAATCCCTGACCTCACCGTCATCAATAAAGAGTTTTTTTTAATCACGTTGGCAGACTTGTGTTGTACTCACTAAATTTTGCTCTATCTTTTTCACAGTCATCAATTAGAAAAATCGTTATTGCATCACAGAATGATAAATAAAATGTGGTTGACCAAAAGTCACTTCAGAAATAACTCTTGCAAGTAAAAACAGTTTTGTACGATTTGCAGAACAGAATGAAAGTTTCTGAAATTTGTTAAAAAAATTATGTAGTTAAACTATATTAAACCACATTTCTTTCATGCGCTAACACGCTTTGCCACCGCCTTGTAACTTCTCTGAATACTAGTTGGAGCATTCAGGTGGCTAAATGGTTCAAATGGCTCTGAGCACTATGGGACTCAACTTCTGAGGTCATTAGTCCCCTAGAACTTAGAACTAGTTAAACCTAACTAACCTAAGGACATCACATACATCCATGCCCGAGGCAGGATTCGAACCTGCGACCGTAGCAGTCGCGCGGTTCCGGACTGAGCGCCTAGAGCATTCAGGTGTCAGCATTTCTGCGACTGTGCTGTATCAGTCTTAAACCGTTGGTAGTACGAAGTTTTTGCAGTTAGATCCACAACTTAATACCAGTTTCAAGTTAGAAATTACAGAAAGCACTACAGAACAGCGTAAATATTGAAAGAATTTTAGTATAATAGGGTACGGGGAAACGAACACTAATAAATTGTGATGAATGAGTTCAAATTTTAAGCCAAAAGATTTCCTCTCCACTTATGTACCCTTCTCGACTAATTAAAACACAGTAGAAAATTATTTAAGCTACCAGACGCTTTTTAAGTTGCAGCAAGGTGTAGTTTCGAACGCATTTACTTTCTCTGCAACTTTGAAAGTGACTTAACGTCTGACGTGTATGCGTGGGGCTAAAAATATCAGTACCGTGCATAAAATCTGCAATCTGGTTTCAGTTTAAAGCAGCGGTTGCGCATCAGACGTTTCCCATGGCAGCGAGTGGTTGAGTAAAACACGTATGTCTTGTATAATTCTTTTAAATCAGGGCTTACTCTGCTCTTGACATCCGTTACTGTCGGGAGCGTTATATACTCATAAACCAAAAAGCGTGCACAATGCGAAAAATTATTAACTAGTAGAAAAGTATTTCGTTCATAAAATAAAGTTAGTAAAGAGCTACAGTCGCGGTGTTAATATCTGCAATAAAACTTAGATAACAGGACCTTCCGCGTACTTCACATTGCTCCTTGTGCGTCAGACATGGCTCACCCTGGACAGTCCACTGCGGGACTGTTCTAGGAACTGGAGCCAATGATCTCCCCAGGTAATAATGTGTGACGTCAGCATGAGCCTCGACTGACTGGAGGTCTGTGACATTGGTTGTGCTACATACAGATGGAACTGCCCGGAAGCATCTTATTTAGAATATATCTTTTGTATACTGTTCTGCAGCTAAAAAAATGCATAAAAGGCATTGCAATGGTATTCCACGGGAGCATAAACTTCGTTGATATAAAAATAGCTAGCGATAACGGTGTCCATAAATTTGACATATTTCGTATACCAACCATAAGTCACCGAATAATATACAACACATCATGTCACCCACTAGCACATAAAACAGCATCTTTTCGTGCTACGATCCTAACATAGTCGATGAAATATACAGCAAGAAAATTAAGGCCAAATGTGCAAACGAAAATGAGGAAATAAAATAAGCGAAAATAGAAAGAAAAATTAGGTGCACTACCATATATGGGAAATATTTCGCAATAGTAACTAATACATTTCTTAATAAAAAATGTTACAATTAGCTTCTTCACAGAGAATAAACAAGGAATTGAAATAATACACAAAACAGACAAACCTCAGATATACGAACAATCAGGCATGTACCAAATTAAATGCAGTACTGTGACAGGATCTACATCCGACAAACAGGACGAATATTTTCAGTAAGATACAAGGAGCATGCAAAAGTGAAAACAACCTCTCCACATTTAGTATGCATGTTCGAAGAAATAAACACTTTACAGTTGATATAAGAACTAATCTTCCTATTCTTCATAGAGCCGAAAGATGAAGCTACATAGGCATTTTGGAAAAAATAGAAATGTGCACATATTTCGCAAAAAAATCCAAATAACATCCTAAATGAAGAAACAGAACGCAGAAAGTATATATTGAAAACTTCGCCAAATTCTTACTGGTGACAGATAATTTAGAACAAAAGACATTTCTAAAATTTCACGTACGATAGCAATCGATTTTCGTCCAAGTTCTCTCACACACACACACACACACACACACACACACAATAACTTGATTAATTTAAGTACCACTTGAAGATGAGCCATGCTCGAAACAGGTAGCAATAAATAAAATATATATAAAAAAGAAGCTGTGGTGGAAGCTTGGCAGCAACTCCAAAGAATACAAAGAAGTTTGCAACAGATTTAGAAGTGATTTTCTGTTAAGTGTGCAGATTACATATGTTTATTCGCAAGTCTTACGTCAGTGCACGTAAATTCTAAAGCCGTTTTCTTATTGCCATTGGTAATCGAGCTCTTCCTTCACAAGTTTTGCAGGAGATCCTGCTGTAGGTGTCTCTAGAAGCAGCTGAAAAGAAAACACAAGATGTGTTGCAGAATAGTTCTTGTGAAACATTCCCCACAGACTGAGCTTCCGAGCGGGGCATGTTCTTTGACCCACGGTAAAGCTGATCGCGTCGTCTCAAGTGAAACTTCATTTTGCCTAGAATATTATTAATTAGTTTCTTATGTGCATACTAAGGCCAGTTTTCAAATGTTATAGTTGTCGGTGAGTTGTGAGAAGAATTTTCTAATTAGATTGTAAGTTACGCTTTTATAATGCCTCATAGGTCCACTAAATGCCACACCCATCTACTATACATAGAGCGAGATAGCGCAGTGTTAAGGTTGGGGTTGGGTTGAGTTGTTTGGGGAAGGAGACAAGACAGCGAGGTCATCGGTCTCATCGTATTAAGGAAGGATGGGTTCAAATGGCTCTGAGCACTATGGGACTCAACTGCTGTGGTCATAAGTCCCCTAGAACTTAGAACTACTTAAACCTAACTAACCTAAGGACAGCACACAACACCCAGCCATCACGAGGCAGAGAAAATCCCTGACCCCGCCGGGAATCGAACCCGGGAACCCGGGCGTGGGAAGCGAGAACGCTACCGCACGACAGGAAGGATGGGGAAGGAAGTCGGTCGTGCCCTTTCAAAGGAACCATCCCGGCATTTGACTGGAGCGATTTAGGAAAATCACGGAAAACCTAAATCAGGATGGCCGGACGCGCGATTGAACCGTCGTCCTCCCGAATGCGAGTCCAGTGTCTAACCACTGCGCCACCTCGCTCGGTCGAACCGGTAAGACTCTGTATGTCATTTGGGAGAATCGAGGTTCCAAACTTCGGGTAAACCATCCAGATTTAGACTTCGGGTAGTTTCCTTGAATCACGTGGGGTGAAAGGTCACTGCCCGTTTCCTTCCTCAGTCTCTGGTTGCGTCCAATGACGTCGTTGATGGAACCTTAAATTATACTATACCTTCCTTTGTATTTAATTGCTATAGTTTCACACTGATAATAGTTATTCAGTCGTTAGTCGAAGAGAACTCTCTTCAATTCAGTGGTTTTTTCGTTTTCAGCTCCCTTTTTCGGAGTGTAAAATTCCGAGAAATGGAGGTACTTGATTTTGGCAACTATTCTTCCGTAGAAAGAGCGTCTGTTGCTGAGAATCGTCTCTGCCCGCTGGGTTCTACAAGAAATAAGTTTTAAGTAAGCGAAATTGTAATAGCTACAAGATGCGGTTTACAAACCAGAGTTCTTCACTGGAGTAAGCTATAGAACTGAGACAGGTGACAGGTATACACTAAAAGCCTAACGTGAATTACATGTCTTAATTTTACTAGGAGAAAACTTTTGGATGGACCAATACAAATGTCAAGTGAGCAACCTTCCCTTCCCCTCTCCCTTGCCCCTCTCAATTTACTCCAGTGTTTTGCCTAGGCATTCGCCCTTAAATACATTACTAGGGATAGATATGGTTACGTTGAATACTGCATGGTTGAAGCAATTGATTTGCTATGTATTTGGTGAATTTCTCTCTCGTTGCTGTTGAAGTCGCCCTATAAGAATAATTTATTTTCATGTAACGATAAACCCACTTTTAGTGCATATCTTCTTCATTAGGAAAAAATATCTACAGTAATTTTCGTGGGATTTTTATGTCATCACAGTGAGATATTTTATAACATTTTAATTGCGGGTCATTCCATATCAAGTGTCGTAGTTTAGAACATGCTCCCAGCTCGACCATCTTTAATTTTGATGAAATTTATGCAGTCTGTACGTGAGAGACCTGCATGAACTTCTGCAAAATTTCAGGTTCATCTGTAACTTGGTTGAGGTACTAGAGCCATTTTTGTGAAGACCATTTATTCGGAAAGCGAAAAGTCACGAAGAAATTTTCAAGTTCGGTCTGCCACTGTTCCTAATCTAAAAGTGCCCTTTCCTCACTGCTTATGCCTTGTTAAACTATGGGGCAAATTTGCGGCGACCCGATTTTTTGCCCACTTTCAACTGAAATTATGCCAAAAGTATTGCTCTCTGAACTTTACTGGCATCATTTACGTTTGAGAAAAAAAGTTGTACCACTATGCCCAGAAGCAAGGGGCTAGCCCTTTTAGATTAGGAACAGTGGCATGCCAGACTTGAAGATTTCTTCGTGATTTTCCGCTCTCCGAAAAGTGGTCTTCACAAAACTGGCTCTAGCACCTCAATAAAGTTACAGGTGAACCTGAACCTTTGAAGAAATTCGTGCAGGTCCATCACGTACAGATTTTATCAATTTCTTCCAAATTGAAGATGGTTGAGGTGGGAACATGTTCTAAACTAGGACACTTGACATGAGAATGAGGTAAAGCATCATTTTTTCACATTCTCCCAGAAAATCATTAATCTGCAGTGTACTTACCACTGAAAGGTATGTGTGTTAACTTTTCAACACAGCTGAACAAGAAGCAAGTTGGAAGCATACCGACCATGTTTTGTACATTCGTTTACATTAGTGACTCAGTGGGTAACACACTACTGGTCTATTTTGTTCCTTAACGACTCGGTAGCTCAGTTCATAGTTATCAGAAATTCGGCCCCCAGCATCCCAAGACTTTTATCTGAAACTAAGTTACTTTCGACAGTTCTCAAGTTTTGTGGGCATATGTTAAGTACTCAAACCTCCACTGTGCCCTTGGGTGCACGTTAAACTGCATATCCCTACAAATAAAAAGCAGGTTTAGTCGGATTGGAGGTGTGAAAACGGCATACCATCCTGTAAAGGGTCATTGTACTCATTTCGGAAGTTTTAACCACACCGTTTCATTGATTAAAATCCTTCCTCACGGCGTAAAATATCTATGCCATGGATTTGTTTTGTTGTGTGAGACAGAATACTTACAAGAATGTTAATAAAATTGTCAGCATACCTGAAACGTTACGTGTTCTCTATGTAATTTGAAGGAGGAGGGGGAAAAAGAAAAGGAAGATACTGTTAATATCAGCTGCATCAGGACTTGGTGTGGCGTCAGCAGCGACGAGTGAAAACGTGTACCGGAACTGGATTCGAACCTGGGATCTCCTGGTCTTCAGGGAGTTGCGTTAAGTACTACGCCATCCGGACACAGGATTTATCGCTAACTGAGCGGACTGCCACGGCACGCGCCTCGGCCGACCCACATTTCCACCTAGAGACACCTATCAACACCGACTCAAAGAAGGCCTCGGCGCTTGTTGGTGACGTGACGTCAGCTAAGCACGGCGAACGCCAGGTCTGTTGCAGGCAGAAACGCCTGGGCGTGCTTATCACTATAAATCTCTTATTTTCGGACAAAATGTTTGGTATTGTTTGGATTCTGCAGTTTTATTTAGATGAAAGATTTTCTTACTATCGTAAAGCTACAAATGAAGATCATAGTTCTGCATTACTGAATCCTGTCGAAACAAACGTAGATCAATATGAGAAGATGCTTTGCCCCATTGCAAGCTTCGGAAATTTTACATTCAAGTAACTATATTTACTTGATCCACTTTGCTATCGAAACTTACCCCAACCCCCTTACAATTAACTAGTTTCTTTTATTTATTTTCGTTTGACATCGTCACTGGAAATGTGAACTAATTTACATGTGTAAATGTCCAACTGTTGCCAGTCATTAGATTACAGTCGTTTTCAACGAAAGGAATTCTAAACAGGAAACAAAATAGCTTCATACATCGAAAATACTGCTGAGCTTAAACTTTTTTAAACATGCACATTAGAAAAGATAAATATTCCCCTCTTGCAACTGAAAGGAGAAACTTTATAAGATAAAAAATTTTATTTGATAAAACAAGTATTTCTCTTTTGCCTCCTCTTCTGTCCCCCACACCCTCCCCCAACGTGTACAATCGCAAGATATTTTATTAAAATTCAGTGCTCCTCACCCCATAGTCAACCAAGATACCTAAAGAAGAGAACCAATATGTTCAAAGTTTCTTGTAAAAGCAACCTACTACAAACGTAACTTCCTCAGATTTACAAATAAGATAAAGAAGCACGAATTCTGTTGCTGCTGGACCATGAAGTTGTTTTTGTATGTCAATCCTTAAAACAGGTGGAAATTTAAGTTCAGGAGTACACTATTTGTTAAGAAGTGTAATGAATTGACAATTAATTGATTGCAGAAATCTCTCAGAACAGTGTGTGTTAGTCAAATACCGCCAATAATTTCACATTTTCCTGTGTCAGAGAGGGAGATACCACCATTATGAGTATGCCTGCAACAGACCTGGCGTTCGCCGGGCCTAGCTGACGTGACGTCACGAACAAGCGCCGAGGCCTTCCTTTGAGTCGGTGTTGCACCTATCCGCCGTACCTGTCCGTGACCTCCAGCTCGCTACTTGGAGATCCCCGCTGGAGGTCGGAAGTAATTGTGCATCCACATCCACACTGAATGTGGTGGATCCATTGCCCATCGAGGCTAATCGATTACATGAATCAATTATCAATTATATGAATGTCATATCATACATTCAAGTTTACATCGCAAGAGCGCCGCTAACATTGTCGTTGAGTGCCTCGTTTTTAGGAGGATAGCGTTACCTAATGGTTAGCGTTGGAGGGGGGGAGGGGGGTGGGACGCCTCGCTCGATCACGGTGACCATCCAGATTTTTTCCGGGATTAGGTGGTGGTACGAAACATGGTTGACTCAGCTTCCTTTTAGGCAAAATCCGATGAAGCTTTAATTAATAAGCAGTGACAGTGATGTACATTCCAGCCGACTGAGTGGGGCTAAACCGAAAACTTTCCGACAGACTGAAAGCCACACACACCGGAATTTATTTTTATTTACTTATTTATTTATGAATTTATTAGCAAACAGTTTGCATTCCACCATGCACATTAATTGACTGTGGTGTTCGGAACTGCGTTTAGGTCTATAATGCGTTTAATTACTGGCAATGGCGCCATAATATCGACTCTTTCTGGTGCTTGCGTCGATGAAGAAAAAGGGAAGACAAATTTGGGTTCAACGTCCCGTCGATGATGAACTCATTAGGGACGAAACACAAATTCGGATATGCTAATAGATCGATAGTGTCCTCTTCGGATGAACCATTTCGGAATTTGCCTTAAGCGACTTAGGAGAACTGCAGAAAACCAAGATATGGTTGGATGGGGATTCGAACATATGTCCTTTCAACAAGTATTGTGGCATGAGTGGGACAGTGCACAAATGGTTTAATTCGTACCTAACTGGAAGAGTGCAGAAAGTTGAAATAAGTAGTTCTCGTAACATGCAAAGATCAGCACATTCCTCAAACTGGGGAACTATCAAGAATGGGGTTCCACAAGGGTCAGTCTTGGGTCCTTTGTTGTTCTTATTATATATTAATGACTTGCCATTCTATATTCATGAAGAGGCAACTGAGTTCTCTTTGCTGATGATACAAGTATAGTAATCACACCTGACAAACAAGAATTAACTGATGAAATTGTCAATACTGTCTTTCAGAAAATTACTAAGTGGTTCCTTGTAAACGGACTCTCACTGAATTTTGATAAGACACAGTACATACAGTTCCGTACGGTGAATGGTATGACGCCATTAATAAATATAGACCTTAATCAGAAGCATATAGCTAAGGTAGAATATTCCAAATTTTTAGGTGTGTCCATTGATGAGAGATTAAATTGGAAGAAACACATTGATGATCTGCTGAAACGTTTGAGTTCAGCTACTTATGCAATAAGGGTCATTGCAAATTTTGGTGATAAACATCTTAGTAAATTAGCTTACTACGCCTATTTTCACTCATTGCTTTCATATGGCATCATATTTTGGGGTAATTCATCACTGAGGAATAAAGTATTTATTGCACAAAAGCGTGTAATCAGAATAATAGCTGGAGTCCACCCAAGATCATCCTGCAGACATTTATTTAAGGATCTAGGGATATTCACAGTAGCTTCTCAGTATATATACTCTCTTATGAAATTTGTTATTAACAACCAAACCCAATTCAAAAGTAATTGCAGTGTGCATAACTACAATACTAGGAGAAAGGATGATCTTCACTATTCAAGATTAAATCTAACTTTGGCACAGAAAGGGGTGAATTATACTGGCACTAAAGTCTTTGGTCACTTACCAAATAGTATCAAAAGTCTGACAGATAACCAACAAGTATTTAAGAAGAAATTAAAAGAATTTCTGAATGACAACTCCTTCTACTCCATAGAGGAATTTTTAGATATAAATTAAGAAAAAAAAAGAAAAAAATATTAAAAAAATAAAAATAAAAAATAAAGAAAAACAAAAAACACAAAAAATAAAGTTGTTATATTAACTTAAGTATGTTGTTAAATTAACCTAATTATGTCATGTATTGGAAAATTCGACTCGTTCCACATCATTACGAAATATCGTATTCATGATCCATGGAACTAGTATTAATCTAATCTAATCTAATCTGCATGTCCTTTGTGTTTACCATTGCATAGCCTCTCTGCCTCCAAATAAATGAGGCTTAAGTGACAGACAGATTGCATAGGACTGCTTGGGGTTCCACTGCCAGATGACAGACAGCTAGAATAAGACGCCGTGTACAAGAGAGGCAGTAGGAGATGTGTATAAGCTGCTGCGTGTGCCTTGCTGCAAACATACACACCGTCCGTCGTCTTCTCGTGAAAAGAAAGACTTCGAACAGTCCAGAACAACGTTGCTTTCGTCACGAAGTCGATTTTGTCCCCCATTAGTTTTTTAACGCACGGTCGATCAAGAACACGAAAATGAGCTTGCACGTGCGCCCTGATTCCGACGGAAAGGTAGAGAGATACTATTAATTGAACATGTCTCGAACGAAGGAAGGGTGATGGCTTTCAGCCTATATAATTTTTAAAAGTCGCATTACATATATATCAGTTCAGTTCTAGTTGCAGTTGATCTTCCTACACTTTACGTGTTAAAATTCAATATCTAGGCTCTGCGCCCAGTTATATATCTTCGTAGCATGTCGTGAGAACAAGGCTAGATTTGATAATCAATCGTTCAACCATTTAAAGAGGAAACTGGTGACTTTTTAAAATTAAATTACCTATTCATGTAAGTAGATGGGGCTGTTTTATTCCGTATACTCCTATCAGAGCACTGAAATATGACAAAATACACAAAATCGTCGCCACTTAGCCTTCTGTAGAGTATTAACCGACGAGGCACTGTTACGGTAGCTTAGCGTTATTTTCAACAATACGAGTGAAATGAAGCTTTGTGTGTCGATCTAGAGTCGTGGGTAATACATGGGGACAAAATTTACTGCTACGTGAAGTACCTAAGTTACCTGTAGGCGTGAAGTCCGGTTAATTTTTTGGGACTATTCAAGAAACTTTCATGCAACGTTCGTTTTCATCTTGAATGGTGCCATTGCTATTTAGGGAGAAGTACAACATTGTGTTATGAACCCGGTATGAAAATACATGATGGTGTTTTGATTTCTAAAATAGGCCATGTTCTTTCTATATATACAGCCCCGGATCTGCGATATTGCCGAACATGAGCAAAAACTTCGCGTCCTTCGCCCCCTCGAGCGTTTGTGATAGAACGTCAGTTTTTTAAAAAAAAACGATTTTTCAAAAAAATGTTCATTTTGTAGCGCACATCTTTCTGAAGAGTTTGATGTATACAACATATATTTTCGAGGAAGTGTAAGACATGTTATTCCGTCTTAAATGTGCCAGAGTGCAGTGCGACGCCACTTCACACAGCATTCTTCTATTGCACGTCACTGTATTTCGCTCTGTAGAATTCAAACTTGTATATTTTGCAATGGAAACCATCAAACCATGGAGAGCTACATCAAACCAGTCTCAGGACTGAAGACCACAACAACAACAACAACAACAACAACAACCGTCAAACGTATATTCAGGACAGTGGAAGTTAAAATATCCTGTGGTGCCTCTCCTGATTCCAGTCGGCCGGTTTGACATGCTACACCCCCCCCCCCCACAAAAAAAACTCAGATTTAATACTGGGTGGGATTATTTGTGACCGGGAGAATAAGAACTCTTCACAAAACTTGCACTCTTTACTGCCTATTAGCTAACAACTTTCTCTTCTGTTTGACATAAAATTAAATATAGGAAACATAAGACCAGTAAAGACAAGAGACAAGCAACACAGTACACGTTGCTTCAGTCCTTAGGTCCCAGCATTTTTTTTTCCTCTCTAATCTTGCTACAGCGTTACACGGCGTGCTTTCCTTTCTCCGAAAGAATCTATAACCTTATCAGAGCTCGTCAAACGTTTTGCTACATGGAAAATCAAAATGTCGTTGTTCATTAATGAAAAAGCTGTTAATACGAATAGTACCCAAGACGTGGGTAGTTTCTCGATTTGATAACGTCTATTCTGTTACTGTCTACTAGATAAAACGAATGATACCTTTCTAATATTGCAGCAGTTGTAACACACGCCAAATAAACGAGACTATTTTGGCGCAAATGGTCATTTTTATGTACCTCGTTTACATGAATAACACGACAGAACATAATTCACGAAGGCCAATGTCAATGCCTAATAGGCCTACTACAGGCAAACAATAACATGTCGGGAAACAGTTTCACAGTTCATTCGTACACTTCAGATTCTCAAGTATTAGATCGAAAAGTATAGTACGAAATGTTTATATAGATTTGGAATCGTCATATTCTTCCATATAATTTGTGTGATGTCCCCGTTTCTTCTCCTTCCTCTTTCTAACAAACAATCTTGTCATCAGTAATTCTGTAACTATTCCTGCCACCGTCAACTTTTTCTCCAGTTAACTTCACTAACGCATGGAGAGCTGCATCGTTTGACCACCACCACAACAACAACAGCAACAACAATAACAACAATAACAACAACAACAAACTTCACTAACCCTGCCAGAATAACAGGTTCAGTTATCTCGTGTTTATTCCCCGGCAAGGGGTTATTACTGTTCGTACAATGCGTTTTCCGCGCTCTTCCGAGAATGGAATTTAAGCGGCTGCTAACCAGGGACTGTACAACAGGCCCAAACTAGTGTAGTGTTCTGGCAAAAATTTTCTATCAAAATTTCATTGTCTCGGACACACTGAGAATATAATATGTAATTTCTTTTTTTTTTTTCTTTTTTGCCTGCGGGTAAGTTTCTTTGTTCTAGGTGCGACAGGGATTTCCTTGGCAGAGACATCACGTACACTATGCACGCACTAAAAAATCAACATATGATTCGTTCAGAAATCGACATAGAATGTATTAAAAAATGTCCAATGACCATCTGAAATGCGTTTCAAAATCATACGAATAACGGATAGACCAACGAGCGCGGTATGCTAGGCGCTTTGTGAAACAAGGTTTTTTTTTTCCTTCAAGTATACAGACGTCATTTCTGTACAAGCAAGGTGTAAAGTAGTGAATATACAGTTTTACTATAATGATTTCTGGGACGACTTCTGTTAATAATTTCTCAGCCCTTGATGGCGGACGACCGTTCCGGAAGTACCTTCTACTCAGCGCATGTTTCTAGTAAAATCGGATATGGAACTGAGTATTAACAAACACTGAATAATCTCTGAAAAGCACCGCATCACCAAGAAATACAAAAAATGAATATTATTATTTTTATTAATCACAGTAGTATTTTTAAAATTTCTTCTATAATTCTAGGTGATAATAATATTAATGAGTATGAAAAAAGACGAAGGGAAGAGAGGAATTTTACAAATTATCATGTGTGTAATGGAAGTGACAGTTTGCATCGTAACTATTACATTGACGGGAAAAAATCGCAACACCAAAAAAAAAAAAATTAATGTAGAGTAACGGAATTTCGAATACATTTGTATAGGTAACATAATTAAGTGATTAATATTGAAAGATCACAGGTTAATGTAAGCGCGAGATAAGCCATTGCAAATGTGAAATGCTGGTACATTAATGTAACCGCCAGAATGTTGAATGCAAGCATGCAAACGTGCATGCCTAGTGTTGTACAAGTGCCGCATGTTAGTCTGTGAAATGGAGTTCAATGCTTGATGCACTTGGTCGGTCAACGCAGGGACGGTTAATGCTGGCGGTGGATAATGCTGGAGTTGTCCGATGGTGACCCATATCTGCTCAGTTTGAGACAGATCTAGTGATCGCGCAGGCCAAGGCAACAAGTCGACACTCTGTAGAGCATGGTAGTTTACAACAGCTGTATGTAGGCGAGCGTTATCCTGTTGGGAAACACTCCCTGGAATGCTGTTCACCAATGGCAACACAACTGGTCGAATCAATACACTGACATACAGATTTGCAGTCAGTGTGCGTGGGAAAACCGTAAGAGTGTTCATGCTGTCATACGAAATCGCACCGCAGACGATAATTTCAGGTATTGGTCCAGTGTGTCTAGCACGCAAACAGGTTAGTCGCAGGCCATCAACTTGCCTCCTCCTAACCAACACACGGTCGTCTCTGGTACCGACGCAGGACCAGATTTCATTAGGAAATACAATAAGCTTTCAATAAGCTCCCGATTGACACCACCCATGTCGCAAATGGCGGTGGTTTGGGGTCAGTCGAATGCACGCCACAGGGCGTCTGTATCGGAGCTGTCCTTGAAGTAACCGATTTGTAACAGTTCACTGTGCCACTGTGTTGCCAAGTGCTGCTCAGATTGCTGCTGCAGATGGAGTACGATGCACTAGTCATACCGAACACGGTGGTCTTCCCTCTCTGTAGTGCCACGTGTCGGTCCGGAGACCGTGATTCTTGCGTCCCTATATTCTGGTGATCACTGCTGTCAACAATCATGTACAGTGGCTACATTCCTGACAAGTCTTTCTGCAGTCTCGCAAAAGGAACATCCAACTTCCTGTAGCTATATCGCACGACCTCGTTCAAACTCGGTGAGATGTTGACAATGGCGTGTTTGTCGCCTTAAAAGCATTCTTGACTAACGTTACCTCTCCACCTCCGATCTCGAAGGTAACTAACGCTCACAACCATTACAGTGTGTATTTAAAGCAAACGAGATTTGATCCTCATAGTGGCGCTTCTAGCGCCACTCTCATGCGCCTGGCACGAAATTGGAACAGACATCATCGTTCAGGCGTAAGAACACGCCTACTAACTTTCGTTTATGTCGTTCAACTCCATCTTGGTGCTGAGATTTTTTCCGTCAGTGTATTCAAATTTCTATACGTAGATGCCACTTGATATACCTCTGAAAGTAACTCAATAAAAACTCTACTCACTGCGAATGGAGATGTCACGGAATATTAATAAACTTTATGAATCCTCTACAATTTTTAACAGATCTCGAACGAAACATTATCAACCAACAAATTTGTTTTTGTACTGATTAGCGTGAAAAAAAGTGTGTGAAATCTTATGGGACTTTACTGCTAAGGTCATCAGTCCCTAAGCTTACATACTACTTAATGTAAATTATCCTAAGGACAAACACACACACCAATGCCCGAGGGAGTACTCGAACCCACGCCGGAACCAGCCGCACAGTCCATGACTGCAGTGCCCCAGACCGCTCGGCTAATCCCGTGTGCCTTAGCGTGAAAGCTCACCTAAAACCTGTGAACCTCATTTCGGGCAACAAATGCTTCATTGTGGTGGATTAAAACCGTGAAATCTGTGGCAATGGCCCACTTGAAATTCTGCAACTGGACCGCACCTCCCATACTAGGTTTTATGTTTGACCAGTCGTGATAAGAATCTAGTGTGACTGGCAAAGCTGCTAACTACGATGTGCACGTGTTTGTTGCTCCGTGATTAGACAGAAATGCTTGTCTCGCACGATCCTGCCCAGCTCGAGTCTCGCATTAGCGGGTTAATGGGTCTCTCCCAGAGTTCCGCTTCGCCCAGTCTGTTTACAGGCGCACAAAGTGCGATTAGATTTTAACAAGGCCACACGCGGCCTCTCTCTGATAATATTGTGTTGAGGAACGTGCAGACCTTCAGTCTGACTGACTTGCTGACACTAAATCAAATCGCGTGCAACGGAAGGTTAAAGAAGCTAACGGGAAAACCACGGGTGATACTGTGTAAGGATTTTCTCTCCCAGAACAAATAGGAACAACCACTGAAGACATTCATCAGAACTGTCAGCTAGAATGTGCAATTTAAATGTTGTATTTATTAATGACGAAAAAAGTAACGGAAAAATGAAACATACATATTGCGTATGTTGGGGTACATGCGGGAGGATAACAATTTTTCAAAACCAAGTCTCACTCCTCTTCCTCCTCCACCTCTTCTATGGCCTACTGAAAAGAGTGTATCGCGGTTCACCGAGCTCTAAGTCGGTAGGTCTACCAAGCGGATAGCAAAGCCGCGCTGGATTAGCCGAGCAGTCAGCCGGCACGGTAGCTCAGCGTGTTAGGTCAGAGGGTTAGCTGCCCCCTGTAATAAAAAAACTGAGTTAATCGAACAACAACGAACCTAAACAGATGTCTTACGACGTCCGCCCTGAGCAGATGCAACGGACAAAACCTGCCGGCACGGTAGCTCAGCGTGTTCGGTCAGAGAGCTGGTTGGCCTCTGTAATAAAAAAAACTGAGTGGAAGGATCATCCACCGAACTTGAACAGGATGTCGTGCGACGTCCGCAGCGACCAAACCCAACGATCAATAACGAACAAAATGGAAAAAAAGCGGTCTCGGCCGCTGCAGTCACGGACTGTGCGGCTGGTCCCGGCGGAGGTTCGAGTCCTCCCTCGGGCATGGGTGTGTGTGTTTGTCCATAGGATAATTTAGCTTAAGTAGTGTGTAAGCTTAGGGACTGATGACCTTAGCAGTTAAGTCCCGTAATATTTCACACACATTTCAACTTTTTTTTAATAGCAAACAGAGAAATGCTTGAAAAAATATCACAGGCTGAAAACTGAGCTGACGATTTTGTTCATAACGATGGAACTGTGTTCAAAACTCTCGACTGACAGTCTGGGCGAACAGGATTAGAATCTCCGTTTGAGCATCTGAGTATACTTATCAGTAGATGCTTGCTTGAACAGAGCCACTGGCGGTTTCCCTACCGTCCTTTTTCTGTCTACGCTACTTACAAGACTAAGGGCCTTGTTGCAGGGGGACGGGGCCGGGAGGGTAATAAGCTGCAGCCTGCCTTCATTCCTCCCTTATATATCTTCAGCGCAAAACGGAACTCGCAAACTTCAGATCATCATCTGATCCTTTTCCTATTTGAAGACTGCGTCGTGTTCCACCAGACACACATTTCAGCGTTTCTGTGCGTTCCTAGCTATAAATAAATGCTCTGTTGTATATTAGCGAGCATCATTACCCACACTGGCAGGGCTACTTTTAGCAGAGACGTACTTGAGTCGCGGAATCTCGCTAATTTAGAAGGCAATTTTATGGGAACAGTTTGTGTTCTGCGCAGGATATAATTTACTTTAGCTACACAAATGCATTTGGTAATTTGTGGAAAGTTTTCCAATGCTTGTTGTGTCTCGCTCACAAATTTTTACCGTAATCCGTTTTTCCGTAGTTCATTACGTGTAGAATCTGTGTTGTCTACAGTTTAACAGGCACTCACGAGAACAAAAGCAGTGTTTGGCTTCTTAGTTTTAAGAGTTCCAATTAGAAGGATTATCAGTCATTTCCTCTGTCACTTTTGCGAGAGAAATAATATTCTGTAAACCTGTGTTGCATGTCTGAATTCAGAAATAAAATCTGCGTGCCGTCTAATTAGGTTCATTGGCATTCGATAGCCACCGAAACTACGGCGGTGAAAAACCTGGTTAAGTAAGTCATGGTCATAATTCAATACAGAGTACGCTTTTAACATGTGAAATTTAAAATGGGATTCATTAAGCGATTAGGTTTTCCCCGAAAATAAAGCAATTGCGGACGGTGATTATTTATTGACAAAACTTGATACTGATGGTACGTGAACTGCAATGGCTACGTAGAAGAAAGGTATTAGCTGTGCCTTAATGGCGGGTTCATAGGCTTAGTGCTGTATAGTAGAGTCCGACATGCCCGTTCCGTCCATTACCAGCGTATCACACAAAACGTACATCACCAGCGTACGAGAGCCAACTTCCAAATGGCGCGTCAGATGTATGTCCCTTCTTAACTTAAACAACATTACTACTTAATTCGAAAACAAAAATGCTATCTCCTTGCAGCCTCATTGGCACTTTATATAGATTCAGTGTCGGGAACATTGACGTTAGGCCTAAAACATTACCGTTACGAGCGTTACTTAAAATACCGGGTGATCAAAAAGTCTGTATAAATTTGAAAACTAAATAAACCACGGAATAATGTAGATAGAGCGGTACAAATTGACACATATGCTTGGAATGACATGGGGTTTTATTAGAACCAAAAAAATACAGACGCTCAAAAAATGTCTGACAGATGGCGCTTCATCTGATCAGAATAGCAATAATTAGCATAACAAAGTAAGACAATGCAAAGATGATGTTCTTTACAGGAAATGCTCAATGTGTCCACCATCATTCCTCAACAATAGTTGTAGTCGAGGAATAATGTTGTGAACAGCACTGTAAAGCATGTCCGGAGCTATGGTGAGGCATTGGCGTCGGATGTTGTCTTTCAGCATCCCTAGAGATGTCGGTCGATCGCGATACACTTGCGACTTCAGGTAACCCCAAAGCCAATAATCGAATGGACTGAGGTCTAGGGACCTGGGAGACGAAGCATGATGAAAGTGGCGACTGAGCACACGCTCATCACCAAACGACGCGCGCAAGACATCTTTCACGCGTCTTGCAATACTTTGTTTTTTTTTCTAATAAAACCCCATGTCTTTCCAAGGATGTGTGTCAATTTTTACCTCTCTATCTACATTATTCCGTAGTTTATTAAGTTTTCAAATTTATACTGACTTTTTGATCACCCGGTACATAGTTACCTGTAACTATTAGTTTCGTTTATGATTTCACTTCGAGTTTTGGAGATTTACACCTACATCATCAAATGGATTTTTTTAAAAAAAACTTAATGTAGTTTCTCACTTTCGTGATAATTTCCTGGGTCAACTTGTGTCCCATTGCCGCCACAGGAAGCGAAAACTTTGTTGAATTGGAAACATTTACAGTTACGTGTGTATATTATGATATTGTGTCTGTCAGTGGTCACAGATTACTTTTCAGACTCGTGTGTGCATTACATGCTTCACTTTTCATAAACTGACATATGTAGAAGATAAGCTGTCCACATGTCATAACTTTTTAAGGTGCTGTTGAAAGGGTCTAATTATAGATGCCAGACACATTCAGCAGGAAAATAAAAATGTTTCTTGGCTTTATTAGACGAGCATAAGGTCAATAAACAT
The DNA here is from genome assembly GCF_023898315.1 of Schistocerca nitens. Lineage (NCBI taxonomy): Eukaryota > Metazoa > Arthropoda > Insecta > Orthoptera > Acrididae > Schistocerca > Schistocerca nitens. The sequence continues at coordinate 269,883,008 of NC_064616.1, forward strand.
TATCTTAGAGTCCCCTGCACACAACTTTCGTCAGTGCAGTAACTATGAAGGCAGATTGAACTACGAGGTGTACTTTGGATCAGTCCGTTGTGAACAGGCCGTGCTAACAAGGGAACCTTCCCATCGCATCCCCCTCAGATTTAGTTATAAGTTGCCACAGTGCATAGACCTTGAAAAACTGAACACAGATAAATCGAGAAAACAGGAAGAAGTTGTGTGGAACTATGAAAAAATAAGCAAAATATACAAACTGATTAGTCCATGGACAAGATAGGCAACATAAAGGACAGTGTGAGCTCAGGAGCGCCGTGGTCCCGTGGTTAGCGTGAGCAGCTGCGGATCGAGAGGTCCTTGGTTCAATTCTTTCTTCGAGCGAAAAGTTTAATTTCTTAATTTCAGACAATTATCAAAGTTCAGGCACTCACACACAATCAATTTCGCTCTCCAAAATTCCAGGACATGTTCAGATTTGCTTGGACATATGCAGGATTTGACGGTCTACACACGGAAAAATTTGAAAACGTTAAAAACATATGTTTTGTCGGAGCACAGGGAAAAGTGTGCGACTGTGTGACTTTTGTATTCATTTGTTGCAGTTTATGTGACAAACACTTATGTTTTCATCACTTTTTTGGGAGTAATTATCACATCCACAAGGCAACCTAAATCGGGCAACATAAAAGAATATTTTTACCCATTCGCAAAGTGTACAAGTTAGGTGGTTCGACAACATATTCCTGTCGTGTGACGCACATGCCGTCACCAGTGTCGTATAGAATATATCAGACGTGTTTTCGTGTGGAGGAATCGGTTGACCTATGACCTTGCGATCAAATGTTTTCGGTTCCCATTGGAGAGGCACGTCCTTTCGTCTACTAATCGCACGGTTTTGCGGTGCGGTCGCAAAACACAGACAATAAACTTATTACAGTGAACAGAGACGTCAATGAACGAATGGACAGAACATAACTTTGCGAAAATTTAGAAAAATTTTTCGCTCGAGGGGAGACTTGAACCAAGGACCTCTCGTTCCGCAGCCGCTTACGCTAACCACGGGACCACAGCGCCCCTGAGCTCAAATTACCCTTATTGTTGCATATCTTCGCGTAGACTACTCAGTTTGTATATTTTGCTTATTTTTTTATAGTTCCACACAACTTCTTCCTGTTTTCTCGATTGATCTGTGTTCAGTTTTTCAAGGCCTATCCACTGTGCCAACTTATAACTGAATCTGAGGGGGGTGCGATGGGGAGGTTCCCTTGTAAGTAATGGACGTGCGGCTGTAGTGTAACATCTCGATATTGAGTGTTTCAGACATTCTGTAGAATGTTTTGAAAAAGCGAAAAGTGTGTTCAAAGTTTGCCTCGCACATCTTGCCTCTCGAACAAAAACGACTACGCTCGGACCTCTAGCGCTAGACAATGCAAGTGCAAAACACAGACCAGTCTGTACTGGGGAAAATAATCGTCATCAGTTCCGATACGTGGTGTTATACAAACCTGCCACAAAACGTAAAAATTCACACGAAGAGCCAACACCTTGGCAACACATTCGGCGTCTCGACTCTATTCACCACCGTGGATTACGTTTAGTGTCTGGAGCTTTTTACACCAGCCCTGTGGAAAGCCTTTATGCTGAGACTGCTGAACCTCCGCTGTCCAATCGGCGAGCAGTCCTTCTGAGTCGTTATGCTAGCCATCTGTCTTCCATGCCTGCTAATCCAGCCCATGACCTTTTTTTCGACGCCTCCTTTGATGTAGGGTATGCAGGTCGCCCCTCCTCCCTACTACCACCGGGAGTCCGCTTCCGTCAACTACTCCATTCTCTTTCCTTCCGCTTTCCTAAAACCTTCTTGACAACTGGGGGTACAGCACCGCCTTGGCTCCGTCCCCGGATCTGCCTGCTCCGTGACCTTTGTCGATTTCCCAAGGATGGTACCCCTTCACTTGTTTATCGTCGGGCATTTGCTGCTCTATGTGCACAAATGACGGACGCCACATTTATTTACACCGACGGCTCGAAAACATCGTTAGGTGTAGGGAGTGCCTATATTGCTGGCGACACCCCAAATCACTTTCGGCTTCCCGACCAGTGTTCGGTTTATACTGCGGAGCTTTACGCTGTTCTCCAGGCTGTCCACTACATCCGCCGCCATCAGCGGATACAGTACGTAATCTGCTCAGATTCTCTCAGCTCTCTCCTCAGTCTCCAAGCTCTTTACCCTGTGCACCCTCCGGTCCACCGGATTCAGGACTGTCTGCGCTTGCTCCACCTGGGGGGCGTCTCGGTGGCGTTCCTCTGGCTCCCGGGACACGTTGGTATCTGTGGAAATGAGGCAGCCGATATTGCAGCCAAGGCTGCAGTCTCACTTCCTCGGCCAGCTATTCAATCGCTTCCTTTCGCCGATCTACGGAGCGTTCTATGTCGACATGTTGTCCATTTATGGCACACGCATTGGTCGACACTTACCCATAATAAATTGCGGGACATGAAAGCTCTTCCTTGTGCTTGGACCTCTTCCTCCCGACCGCGTCGTCGGGAGGAGGTAATTTTAACTAGACTCCGGATAGGGCACTGCCTTTTTAGCCATTGACATCTTTTAAGCGGCGATCCTCCCCCACTCTGTCCCCACTGCTCCCAGCTGTGGACGGTAAGACACCTTTTAATTGAGTGCCCCTATTTTAATCCGTTACGCTCCCGTCTACAGCTATCGCCTGATATATCGTCGATTTTAGCAGATGACACGCGCTCCGCCGACCGCGTTCTCAAGTTTATTAGTGCCAGTGAAATGACGTCAGTCATTTGAAGCTTTTTTTGGGGACAACCAACCCCTTTCTGTAGTGGATTTTTAAGCCTTCCTTCCGCTTTTAGTTTCTCCGATTTTATGACTTTCGTTGTCATTGCTGCTGGTTTTAAATTTCGGTTTTTTACTGCTTCCTAAGTCACGGACCGGGCGCTAATGACCATAGAAGTTTTGCGCCCCAAAACCCAAACAAAAAGAAAACCTTGGCAACATAATCAACATTCAAGCCAATGTGGTGCGCAACTTGAAGAACATCCTAAAGAAGAATTTTTGCAACAGTTTCATATGGTTCTGTGAACGTTCTGTTCATTGTACTCAAGTGGGGAAAGACTATGTAGATCAACTGAAGCATTAAAGCAATCATGTAAACATTTATAAAAAAAATTCTTTTTTTTTTTAATTCGTCCTGAAACTTGTTGGACCGAAGAGTCTGACGGTTTATGAAAACTAGAGCGTTATATATGAAGCAGTTCAGCTAAATAGCCAGTGATAACTGAAATTTAATAACATTCCTCTTTACCTATGCAATTCAAGTTCCCATACACGATTCATACCTGTGTAATCAATTGATTTGATTTTACTTCCTGCTCCCAAGTATTGTTACATGTTAATTTTTATGTGAAGCCACCTAATTATGGAGACAGAATTCTCCGATACGCGTGGAGGAAATTTTAATTCCGTAACACTTCCTGTGGCTACCTGTTTTCCGCAGTTTGCTTAAAGTAGTAAAATACTGCGAAGGTATGTTAAGTAATGTCACAGCCAATTTCATTTCCCACCATCGTGCAATCCAAGCATTAATTCCCTCTCAATGACTTCAATATCAACAGAACGTTAACTCTTCATTTTTATTTTTTTAATGCTTGTAGTTCATCTGCGGGTCACGGATAAGATGGTACTTAATTCACTTTACAGTGTGAGACGTGCTTAGAGTAACGGAAGCTGTAGAAAAGTTTCGAAGAACAACTGCAGAATTCGCTACATGAGTGTTCACTCACTGAGAAAGCGCCAGAGAAATTTTCAACATGTAATGGGAGACGATTAGGGGAAGAGCATCTTTGATCACAGAGAGCTTTATTCTACAAATTCGAGTCAAGAAACATAATAGTTCGTCCATCTTATGTATCGTGTGATGACGTATAGGGCAAGCAGAAATCTGCGACTGTTTGCTGATGACAGTTGTGTACCGGAAAGTGTCATTTCGAGTGACTGCGGGAGGTAAGAGATGACTGACGCCGAACTAATATTTGGTATGATGAATGGCAGCTTGCTCTCAATGTGGAAAAATGTAAGTTAATGCACATGCATAGGAAAACCAACGCCGCCATGTTTGAATGCAGTTTTAGTAGTGTTGAAACTACCTCTTTGATTATTTTTTTTTTTTTATTAAACACTGACCTACAAAATTTTCCCCGACAAAGACAACTAAAACTTAGCCTATTCATTTATCACTCACAGAATACAAGCCCAACGCAGTCTGACTGCTATACAGTGACATCATGACTTCCAATAACTAACACGAAAGAATGGCCCCGAATTGCAAGAAATTCTAACAATAATACAAATCCAAAAAATATGAAATTAAAGAATATGAAACTCAGCTCATTTCAGTCACAAATGCCGATAGTGGAAACCCCATTATTTTTCATAAGTCACTTACCTCACAGAAAATCTTCATAACACGCACAACAACAATTACAGCAAGTAGCAACAACAGCCAGCTAAATAAAAAGATTCTAACTACTATACACTCTACTACGAGGAGGCATACGGTTAGCGAAAGAAAGATTTTGTTGAAGAGCAAACAATGTACACTCCTGGAAATGGAAAAAAGAACACATTGACACCGGTGTGTCAGACCCACCATACTTGCTCCGGACACTGCGAGAGGGCTGTACAAGCAATGATCACACGCACGGCACAGCGGACACACCAGGAACCGCGGTGTTGGCCGTCGAATGGCGCTAGCTGCGCAGCATTTGTGCACCGCCGCCGTCAGTGTCAGCCAGTTTGCCGTGGCATACGGAGCTCCATCGCAGTCTTTAACACTGGTAGCATGCCGCGACAGCGTGGACGTGAACCGTATGTGCAGTTGACGGACTTTGAGCGAGGGCGTATAGTGGGCATGCGGGAGGCCGGGTGGACGTACCGCCGAATTGCTCAACACGTGGGGCGTGAGGTCTCCACAGTACATCGATGTTGTCGCCAGTGGTCGGCGGAAGGTGCACGTGCCCGTCGACCTGGGACCGGACCGCAGCGACGCACGGATGCACGCCAAGACCGTAGGATCCTACGCAGTGGCGTAGGGGACCGCACCGCCACTTCCCAGCAAATTAGGGACACTGTTGCTCCTGGGGTATCGGCGAGGACCATTCGCAACCGTCTCCATGAAGCTGGGCTACGGTCCCGCACACCGTTAGGCCGTCTTCCGCTCACGCCCCAACATCGTGCAGCCCGCCTCCAGTGGTGTCGCGACAGGCGTGAATGGAGGGACGAATGGAGACGTGTCGTCTTCAGCGATGAGAGTCGCTTCTGCCTTGATGCCAATGATGGTCGTATGCGTGTTTGGCGCCGTGCAGGTGAGCGCCACAATCAGGACTGCATACGACCGAGGCACACAGGGCCAACACCCGGCATCATGGTGTGGGGAGCGATCTCCTACACCGGCCTTACACCACTGGTGATCGTCGAGGGGACACTGAATAGTGCACGGTACATCCAAACCGTCATCGAACCCATCGTTCTACCATTCCTAGACCGGCAAGGGAACTTGCTGTTCCAACAGGACAATGCACGTCCGCATGTATCCCGTGCCACCCAACGTGCTCTAGAAGGTGTAAGTCAACTACCCTGGCCAGCAAGATCTCCGGATCTGTCCCCCATTGAGCATGTTTGGGACTGGATGAAGCGTCGTCTCACGCGGTCTGCACGTCCAGCACGAACGCTGGTCCAACTGAGGCGCCAGGTGGAAAAGGCATGGCAAGCCGTTCCACAGGACTACATCCAGCATCTCTACGATCGTCTCCATGGGAGAACAGCAGCCTGCATTGTTGCGAAAGGTGGATATACACTGTACTAGTGCCGACATTGTGCATGCTCTGTTGCCTGTGTCTATGTGCCTGTGGTTCTGTCAGAGTGATCATGTGATGTATCTGACCCCAGGAATGTGTCAATAAAGTTTCCCCTTCCTGGGACAATAAATTCACGGTGTTCTTATTTCAATTTCCAGGAGTGTATTTAGAAAAATTTATCTTATTCATATGACATCCAGTTCCAAAATTTATATAGCTGTCAATAATTCCACTGCCCAAACATTATCAACCATACATCCATCCTCATACATTTCCTTGCGTATTTTTCTTATAAACACATTATTTCATCTCACTTTACAATGCATGTCCTACCAACACAGAGTCTCCACTAAGATTATCATGTCCGTACACTTCCCTGTCCACTCGCTAAGTGTTAGTCCGTCCAACCACAGAATCTCTTGCCCAGGGCGCAGAGCGCTGTCAGCGACGTTAACACAGTCTATAGCGCTGCCAACATACAAACAGGCTACTTACAGTATACTGCTTGACACAGTCACGGCGATTAGGTATTTAGGCGTAAAGTTGTAAAGCGACATCAAATGAAACGGGTACGAAGGGTTAGTAACAAGGAGGCGAATGGTCGACTCCAGTTTACTGGGAGAATTCTAGGAAAGAGTAACTCATCTGTAAAGGACACCGCGCACAGAACATTTTAAGCGACCCATTCTTGAGTGCTGCTCAAGTATTTGGGTTCCCTATCAGATCGGATTAAAGGAAGGCATTGAGGCATATCAAAGGTGTGCTGTCAGATTTGTTACGATCAACAGATGAGTATTACGGAAATGCTTCATGAACTCCCGAAGCCATTATTTTCGTGGAATACTATTGAGAAGGAATGAGATTTTCACTCTGCAGCGGAGTGTGCGCTGATATGAAACTTCCTGGCAGATTAAAACTGTGTGCCGGACCGAGACTCGAACTCGGGACCTTTGCCTTTCGCGGGCAAGTGGTAGAGCACTTGCCCTCGAAAGGCAAAGGTCCCGAGTTCGAGTCTCGGTCCGGCACACTGTTTTAATCTGCCAGGAGTTTCAAGTTTCACTATTGAGAAAGTTTAGAGAACCGACATTTGCGATAGACTGCTGAACAATTCTGTTGTCACGAACGTAAATATCGCGCAAGGACCACCAGGAAGGGTAAGAGAAATCAGGGCTCGTACGGACGCATATAGATTGTCGTTTTTTTTTCGCCTCACACTGGAAGTGGAACAGGAAAGTGAATGAACAGCAGTGGTACAAGGTACCCTCTGCAGTGCGCCGTATTGCGGCTTGTGTATGTACAGGATATGTATACGTACGGTGTGTTAGGGAAAAATTCGTGCTTCTGCAGTGGGATGCCGACATTTCTGCCTCCTCCTTACCAATAGCTGATAGACTGTACCATCCACCACATACTGTGGCATCCTGAGTACAGATGAAGGGGAGGGAGGGGACAAGGTATGCTCTGGAGGCCTTTGTAGTTGCCAGTCAAACGGCAGACAAAGGAAGCAGCCTAGAATTTGGCCTCAGTGGTGTGTGTGTGACCTCACCGTGCCTCTGTGACATGGGGGAATAGGTCTTTGCTGTAAGGCCCACGTTGCGAGCAGGTCATTGACGGGAAGCGCGGCCTGCTCTTAGCCGAGTATTTAGTTAGTACCTCGTGTGTGCAGGCGGGTGGAGCGCTAGCAGTGCGGGTGCGTGAGGGAGCCACGCACAGATTGTGTTGCGACGACGCATAGCAATCGATAGCGGGGTTAGCGTCCCCTTCCCTGCAGGCTCTAGGTTCTGAGCCAGGCCCTGTCTTCGATCCCTGACATCGGCTATCACGGACACGTTCCAACACTCCTTCGGTCACCGAAGACTGTGGAGCAGCAGTTGTCGTTATAGCCTTTTAAATCGACATTCAAAATTGACGACTTTGCCGGTGCTATATGCTCAAAACACGAATTTTGCAGCACAACTCTACCGAGCGAAAGAATGCAAAACGTGACTTTCTTAGAAAAGTGGTTCCCAACTTTCCCTAGGCCATTAATCGCGAGTACAATCAGATATTAGCTAGTACCCCCTCCCCCTCTCCTTCCCGGCATTGCCACCACTATCACCAACATTAGCACCTAACTAAACTTTGGAACTAGAAAGAATTTCTTTGAACACTTTTATTTCGAAGATAATGCAAAATAAATACTATTTAATTATTATACGTGTTTTGTCAAACCACAAACTAATGTGTAAGTTGATACTGCCTGTTTCTAACAACCCTTTTTATGACTGACTTTTTTTCCAGCCAGTGCACAACATAAATGGTATTCAAAGTCCATTCAGTTCCTGTTTTTATTTTTATTGCTACCATAATCAAAAATCTACTTTCCATATTTTACATCTGCATCTACATTGATACCCCGCAGGCCGCCGTACAGTGCGTGGCAGAGGGTACCCTGTACCATTACTAGTCATTTCCTTTCCTGCACCACTCGCAAATAGAGCGAGGCAAAGGCAACTGTCTATATGACTCCGTATGGGCCCTAATTTCTCTTCGTGGTCCTTACGTGCAATGTACACTGAAGCGCCAAAGAAACTGTTATAGGTATGGGTATTCAAATGCAGAGATATGTAAACAGGCAGAATACGGTGCTGCGGTCGGCAACGGCTATATAAGACGAAAAATGTCTGGCGCAGTTGTTAGATCGGTTACTGCTGCTACAATGGCAGGTTATCAAGATTCAAGTGAGTTTGAACGTGGTGTTATAGTCGGCGCACGAGCGATGGGGCACAACATTCCCGAGGTAGCGATGAAGTGGGGATTTTCCCGTGCGACCATTTCACGAGTGTATCGCGAATATCAGAAATCCGGTAAAACATCACATCTCTGACAGCACTGCAGCCCAAAAAAGCGCCTGCAAGAACGGGGCCAACGACGACTGAAGACAATCGTTCAACATGACAGAAGTGCAACCCTACCGCATATTGCTGCAGATTTCAAAGCCATCAGCAAGTGTCAGCGTTCGAACCATTCAACGAAACATCATCGATATGGGGTTTCGGAGTCGAAGGCCCACTCGTGTAACCTTGATGACTGCACAAAACAAAGCTTTATGCCTCGCCTGGGCCCGTCAACACCGACATCGGACTGTTGATGACTGGAAACATGTTGCCTTGTCAGACAAGTCTCGTTTCAAATGGTATCGAGCGGATGGACGTGTACGAGTACGGAGACAACCTCTTGAATCTATGTACCCTGCATGTCAGCAGGGGACTGTTCAATCTTTCTCTGCCTCGTGATGACTGGGTGTTGTGTGATGTCCTTAGGTTAGTTAGGTTTAAGTAGTTCTAAGTTCTAGGGGACTGATGACCATAGATGTTAAGTCCCATAGTGCTCAGAGCCATTTGAACCATTTTGAACTGTTCAAGCTGGTGGAGGCTCCGTAATGGTGTGAGGCGTGTGCAGTTGGAGTGATATGGGACCCCTGATACGTCTAGATACGACTCTGACAGGTGACATGTACGTAAGCATCCTGTCTGATCACCTGCATCCATTCATGGCCATTAGGCATTCCGACGCACTTGGACAATTCCAGCAGGCCAATGCGACACCGCACACGGTTAGAATTGCTAGAGCGTGGCTCCGGAAACACACTTCTGAGTTTAAACACTTCCGCTGGCCACCGAACCCCAGCCATGAACATTATTGAGTATATCTGGGATGCCTTGCGACGTGCTGTTCAAAAGGGATCTCCACCCCATCGTACTCTTACGGATTTATGGACAGCCCTGCAGAATTAATTGTGTCAATTCCCTCCAGCAGAACTTTCAGACATTAGTCATGTCCATGCCACGTCGTGTTGCGGCACTTCTGCGTGCTCGCCGGGGCCCTTCACGATACTAGGCACGTGTACCAGTTTCCTTGGCTCTTAAGTGTATGTTGGCGGCTATAGAATTGTTCGGCTGTCAGCTTCAAGTGTCGGTTGTCTAAATTTTCTCAGTAGTGTTTCTCGAAAAGAACGTCGCCTTCCCTCCAGGGATTCCCGTTTGAGTTCCCGAAGCATCTCCTTAGCACTTACGTGTTGTTCAAAACCCTCCAGTAACAAATCTAGCAGTCGGCATCTGAATTGTTTCGATGTCTTTCTTCAGTCCGACCTGGTGCGGATCCCAGAGACTCGAGAAGAACTCAAAACAGGTCGCACCAGCGTCCTGTACGCAGTCTCCTTTACAGGTGAACCACTCTTTTCCAGAATTCTCCCAATAAACCGAAGTTGCCCATTCAGCTTCCCTACCACGTTCTCAGATGCTCGTTCCTTCTCATATCGCTTTGCAACGTTACGCATTTTTCCACATTTAGGGCTAGCTGCTATTCATCAAACCAACTAGAAATTTTGTCTACGTCGTCTTGTAACTTCCTACAGTCACCGAACCACAACACTCTACCGCACACATCGGCATCATCAGAAAACAACCGCAGATTGCTGCGCATCCTGTCCGCCAAATCATTTATGCGAGCCTATCACACTTCCGACAATACCCTTGTCTCTGATTAACACTCGTCGTCGAGGACAACATACTGTGTTTTGTTGTGTAAGACGTCTTCTAGCCACTCACATGTCTCTGAGCTTATTCCATATGCTCGTACCTTCGTTAACAACCTGCAGTGGGGCACCGTGTCAAATGCTTTCCGGAAATCTATAGATGTGGAATCTGCCTGTTGCCCTTCATCCATAGTTCGTAGTATATCATGTGGGGAAAAGGGCAAGCTGAGTTTCTCACGAGCGACGCTTTCTAAAACCATGCTGACTCGTGGTCATAAGCTTCTCAAGGAAGTTTATTATATTCGAACTGAGAATATGTTAAAGGATTCTGCAGCAGACAGAAGTTACGGATATTGATCTGTAATTTTGCGGGTCCGTTCTTTTACCCTTCTAATATAACGGAGTTAGCTGCGCTCTTTCCCAGTCACTTGGGACTTCGTGCTGGGCGAGAGATTCATGATAAATGCAAACTAGGTAAGGGGCCAATGCTACTTGTAAATCCTGGTTGATACATTTCTTTTCCGTGTGCTTTGTTCGGGTAGTGTGTGTTTTTCTTTTTTTTCCATCTCATTGCGTGTTTGTATGTTAGAATAAATGATGAAATAATGCCTGGTGCACTGCGAGTGCTCCATGCAACTTCTATGTAGAAATCGAAGCTACCTGTCCATACTTAGGGCAGACACTTGTTACAAAAGACGTTTTCCTGCACCACTCTTCACCCTAGCGATACTTGCTTCACCCGCAACCTGAGCCCCAATTTAAAACTAGCAAAAAAAAAAAGAAAAAATCCGCTATACTTACTGTTAGCAAATCTCTTAAATGCTCGACTCCTTAATGCTATACTGGAAGAAATTGGAGGACTTCAGGATAATGCTTTGAGTCTGACCATTCTAGTAATAACTATGTAAACAGCTCTATAGTGCCCTCATGTAGTTACTGTAGGGCCGTGCTACCCCTTAGTTTATATATCTGTTTCGAAGTGAGTAATGATGCAATATCTGGCCCACTGCAAGAACTATCTATAATTTGCAGAAGACATTTTCATGTGTGATTTAGCATTTGTTACACATGTGTCTCACTTTTACTATCACAGACGTGCAGTACAAAGCATGAGGTATGTGTGTAGTGGGTGGACTACGTGAGAGGGATGTTCTTCATATATTTTATCACAAGCTGTAAACTCCACCGCATCATGTCACGCATTAATGTTAGTAATTGTGAAAAATATTGTTGTGATTCACACAATCAGTATTAGTCTGTCAAAGTCGTGATAATAGTAATGTTTTTAAAAAATTTTAATTTCATGACTGAAACATATTCGAACCCCTTCTGTTTCCACCACTGAGAGAACTTCATTTCACACCTCAGGTGGGTAATTACCCCAAGGTTGGGAACCACTATCGTCGACGCTACAAAAGGACCACAGCTGTTCACAATTACCTCGTTCGCACCAAATTATTCACTGTCGTCGTCATCATCATCATCTCCGCCACCTTCTTCAGTCCGAGGACTGGTCGATATAGCTCTCCACGCTGATCTGTCGTGTGCAAGCATCTTTATCTATGAAAAACTGCTGCAGCCTACATCCACCGAAATCTGCTGCTAACTGTATTACTTCCCTAATTCCTACTGTATCTAAATTCAACCTATCCATTTCCCTTTTTAAATCCTCGAAACTACATGCACGGTGAAAGGATGCAACACGCCACTCTCCAACCCGTAAATCACCAGTTGTGTTCCTCATGATAACATCCTTCTCAGTAGTCTCCTCCCGAAGATTCTAAGAAAACCTAACATCCGTAATATTTTAGCCAATCGGATTCTATCATCTTTAAGCCATAAGATAGAGCTGTATGCCCTCGGGAAGTATAACGGCTGTAGTTTCCTCTTTCTTTGAGCCCTTCGCAGCACCGTCATAGGAAGGCCATGTTGGCTAATGTTTAAAGGCCAGATCAATCAGTCATCCAGACTGCCCCTGCAACTACAGGAAATGCTGCTGCCCCCTTTTGTGGAGCCACACGTTTGTCTGCTTTCTCCACAGGTACCACCAGTACGGCAATCTGAATCGTAGAAGCGCAGAAGCCAGCACACATCGTGAAGGCCAAGGTTCGTGGGAGGATTTCGTAATTCCGCAGTTCTTCATCTTGTACCCCCTAAACTCGTGTAATAGTGTGAAGAAAATCTTATAAGAATTCGTTATATGTAATATTCTGTGCTAGTTAGTTAGTTAGTTTTTGTGCTCCATGGTTCATTTGCACAATGAGTCGTACTGATGTGGAACGAGTCATTTTACATTCACATTGAAAACTAATTTGTAAATATGGCTTCATACTGAACATTTATAAGACTTTTTTAGTATACAGATGTTAGTAATTCTTACTCATCACTTTTTCACGTTGAAATAATAGAAACTCACCTACGGAATAGGAGTTGTCAAGGAGAAACTTTTTCAGTTTGTTTTCAAACTTTAGTTTGCTGCCTGTTAGACATTTTATGTCACTAGATAAGTTATCAAAAATTTCATGCGGCACTGTGCACCCCTTTCTGTACTAAAGACAACTTTAACGCGAAGTAATGAAAGTCATTTTTCCTTCTGGTATTGTAGTTGTGTAAATCTTTATTCTTTTTGAACTGCAGTGGATTATTCACAACCAACTTCATGAGGGAATAAATATACTGTGAAGCAGCAGTAAGAACGCCAGACTAGTTAGACATATGGCTACAATATGATCGTGAATGAGCACCACATTTTAATTCTTACAGCGCGTTTTTGAGCAATGAAGACTTTCTTTCTTAAGGATGAGTTACCCCAGAACATTATTCCATATGTTATCATTGAATGAAAATATGCAAAATATGTCAACTTACTGATTTCTCCCTCCGAAAGAATTTCAGTGGTTGTAAGTGGAAATGTGGCTGAATTAAGTTGTTTTAGGAGTTCAAAAATGTATATTTTGCAGTTTAAAATCTCATCAGTATGGATACCTAAGAATTTCGAAGTTTCCACCCTGTTTATTATTTTCTCACCATGACGGTGTAGTAACCCGTAGATGTGCAGAACTTAATATATTGTGACTTTTAAAGTTGAGAGTGAGACCATTCGCAGAAAACCAGTTAATGATACTTTTAAGAAAATTGTTCGCCATTTCTTCTGTTGCTGTATGTACGCTTGGACTGATTACGATACTAGTGTCATCCACAAAAAGAATTAATGTTGCTTGTTATATGTTAGACGGACGATCATTTACACGTATGAGGAACAATAGTGGACCCAATATCGAGACTTTGGGAACTCCACACGTGATTTCTCCCCCAGTCAGAATAATGTCCCCCGACTACAACGGTGGAATTACTAAGCACATCACCGGCCGGAGTGGCCGAGCGGTTCTAGGCGCTACAGTCTGGAACCGTGCGACCGCTACGGTCGCAGGTTCGAATCCTGCCTCGGGCATGGATGTGTGTGATGTCCTTAGGTTAGTTAGGTTTAAGTAGTTCTAAGTTCTATGGGACTGATGACCTCCGCTGTTAAGTCCCATAGTGCTCAGAGCCCTTTGAACCATTTGAACAACTAAGCACATCTTTCCGCATTCTGTTGGTTAGATGTGACAATATCCATTGGTTGGCTAAACCTTCTGTCCCATAAAACTTCAATTTATCTAGGAGAATACTGTGATTCACACAGTGAAATAACCCACATAGGTGTATCCTGTGACAAGCTAAAACTTTATGCCAGAACGGGACTTGATCCCGGTCACGTCTCTCGGGTGACGTGGCGCAGTTGTTAGCACACTGTATTCTACATTGGGGATGGCGTTTCAAATCGTCGTCCGTCCACTCAGCAAAAGGTCGAACCGTCACGACAAACACCACAGTCAAGGAAGGGGGGCAAGCAAGACCCACAGAAGCCACTGGTAGGAGAAGCACCCGTCGATGGTAAAGCGGCGTCGACGTCGTCTTCGTCGTCGTCTGCGGTGTTGCGTGACTTCCCTAGATCGCCTAAGGCAATTGTAGGGACGGTTTCTTTGAAAAGGACACGGCAGATTTTCTTTGCTCGTTACGCCCCAATCATAGCTTGTGATCCGTCTTTAATGAGCTCGTCGTTAAGGGACTTTAAACTCTGAGCTCCTTTCTTGTTGCCCTGCCGTCCTGTCTCTACCTTCAAGCACTGAGTCGGACCATGGCTCTCCTCGGGTAGCGTAGTTGATTGCGCAATACTTGCGCTGCGCACGACTCTAGCTACGATATCGGCTCGGAAAACAAGTTTTAACTTGACGTACGTCTTCGTTGCCAAAGTCACTAAATTCTGCGTGGTCTTCTCATTATGTTTCATTGAGTATACCTTAGCTGACGCAGCTGCTCTCCATAGATTTCCCAGACTATTTAGTACTTTCTGCGCCTTGTATTTCAGGAAAATTTTCGGCAATTCTATACATTTTACCTAATGACAGTAAACCGTCACTCTTTCAGCATCTGCCACGTATTTTGTGCTGGTACACATAGGAAAGAATATTTTGCTGAACGATTAATGCTTATCTGTAGATATATTAGAGCAACAGCAGTTTTTAAATGCAACAGTGTACCTTGTCAAAAGAACCAAGAAATCGTTGAAAAGAGTGTAGCGATATATTTCTTTTAAATTCATCGATAATTTTTTCTGCATAAAAACGGCCAAATTTGCTAAGTATGAAGACAAAGACATGCAACCTGCACAAGGCGGGTCCCTCTCTGTCGTCCTTAAATTGGATGACACTGTTAGGCTCGAAATCATGGCCCTCATATTGAGAACGTTTCCCGCCTATTTTTTCGTAAAGTTTCACAGTAAACCATACAAAACCGGCTGAGACAGAACCAGAAGCGAACTTAAGTGTTAGGTGTGCTTCAAGGGCGTTATCATTCACGATCTGTGTGACAGTTCTGCAGATGTGTGATATATTTCGCAGCTGATGCAGTTGTAGTCACCGAGGTTATGTCTTTAGAAAACGTTGAAGTCGTGCAGAAAGCCTTGCAGATGGTCAGCGCGTAGTGTGAAGACAGGCAGCTGATCCTGAAATTAAATAAATTTAATATGATGCTCGTAAATAGACGAAAACATCAGATCACGTTAACTGGCGTCAGTCAAGACCTGCGAGTGCCTAGGAATATCACTTGGCGCGAATTACGGTGGAACGAGATCACACCAATCTAACAGTGGGAAACGCAAATCCGAGGCTCATATTAGCTGCAGTAGTCCTACGGAAGTGCAGTTAACAGCGGAAAGTAGTCGCTCATAAAACTTCCTTTCGATAAGTTTTTCAACACTGTACGTTGGTCTGAAATCTTATCAAATTGGGATAACAGAAGAGACAGAAAAGTCTTAAAGAAGTGCCACGCAGTTCGTCGTGGGTTTGCCTAGCCAGCGCCAGATGGTCACAGAAATGCTGGACCGACGACAATTTCAGACGTTACAAGAAAGAGCCATACTCTCAGAATGTTCAGTGTCACGATTAAATGAAAGTCTGGAGATATAGCACTCCCTCAAAATACGTCTCACATAATGCCCATGGGGAAAGGTAGAAAACTACTGGCTCTCACTGAGGAGCGTCGATGTTCCTCCTACCATCGCAAGCGGAACACGGAGGGAGGGAAATGATTCTGGCACGGTATCCACCTTCCATCACACGCTGTATATTGGTCTACGTATGTAGATACGGATGGGTATGTTGCCAAGATTTCTCGAAGGCCGTTTAAAATTGTATTGTACCGTTAAAGAAAAAACATAAATACTTCAGTATTTCGATAGGTAAGAATAAAGAGTTGTAAGCATTCGAGACAAAATGCTACATATCCCCCCATCCCCCCCCCCCCCGCTCCCCTCGTCACTCGTTTCCTATTGTCACATGTCAAAAAGCCTCGCTCCGATATCTTGCGATATCTTGAACCATTATTGAGAGATTGATGACGAGATCACATAACGGGGACCAACGTGCATATAGGACATATGACATTTTCTACTTTTCTTCCTCTTTCTTTCCCTAAGCCATGTGAACATCCATCAGCCATTATGAAATAAGAACGACGCCCAGCAAATTGAAAGCTATAAAAGAGTTGTTTTATCTTAGAAACCCTCCTTACAAACCGTAATGACATACATTAATTAATGTAAAATTCATGACAAAATTTGCCTGAGTCTTTTGTTCGGCGGAAAGCAGCGGTAAAAATCGCTAACTGTGCGTATTTCCCTTTTTTATTGTTCTTGATATCCCATGAAATTTTGACTGTAAAACATTAAAATAAAATTGAGAGAGAGAGATTAAAGCGGAAACGTACCAAATGAAAATATAAACGAATTATCGTTTCCCGGAGCTGTCGTTAATTACTTCTGCAGTCTTTTTAATGCATCTTCTCTCTCCTGCCGCGTCGCCGCTGCCTGTCACGCCCTAGACGGGGCCCGCTTGTACAAAACCCTCCCCTTTCCACACCCTCCACCCCCACACCCACGCCAGGCACCGCACAGCACCACCCTTTTAGTTTCACGCTGCCAAGCCTACTGCTCCATAAGCTATGGCTGCTTTAATCTCTTCAAAATGACAGAAATATAAATCACGAAATGCATACTTTATTTAGCGTTCTTGTCTTCGAGTGAGATGTATTTTAAACCCAACTGAGAAACATTGCAGTATTCGCTAAAGAGGGTGTGAGAGGAAATGTCAGAAAATCAGCGAAGTTGCGTTTATTGCTACTACTACCTGGTCTGTATTTTCTACGAACCACATTCTTCATTCACTTTCAGGTCTTAGGAATGCTTGTCAACAGCACTTCTGTACTCTAAGAACAGTTTTTCTTACTGTTGCACCTGTCGTGAATACATTTGATAGGGGCCATGACATAGGTGAACTACACGGAGTTTCATAGTAATGGATTGCCGTACAACTGATACACCCGCGCCTTAAGAGTGTTTTACAATACTGTTACAAAATTATTAAATAGCGACTTCGTTCAAGTACTGATATTGTGAGCTGACAGTATGGGACAAATATATGACCGTAATACTGCAGTGAAACGGAATTTCTTCGTTTCTTGTACATCAAGAAAAAACAAAATATGCCTAAAAATGTTACTGTGATGGACAAGCAACCTAATAACACAGACAATCCAAAAATCACAGAAATTTTACACCCTTTAAGATACACTCATAATATACTGTAACATGTGTGAATTTGAAAGGAAGCAACATTTAAACACTTCGTATCGAATTTTTGCGAGGACGTACTCTCAGACAAAAGGGAAAAAAATATTTAACAAAATAAGACGACTTGACGTTTTCTTGTACTGTATAACCAATAATTCATGTTTGAATTCTTCTGGGCCTTCCTTTCATAAGTCATACGGTAAGTATAATACTTAACTCTTGCCTACAAATACAGTTGTCATTTATAGCACTTTCTTAAATATTCTGAAGATAAGACACAGCGACAGATGTATCTGTAAAGCTTGGTGCAAAATACATGACTTCCTCTCCCCATTACATCTCACGGTATCAGCAATTGTGTCATCTATCAGTAATTTAGTATCTACATTTGGGTACAGAATCATTTAGACAGGTCATTTTTTAATACATTAATATCAATGGGCACGCACGCACGCACTGTGCAGACCCATACTCACTGCCGAGGCGGTAGGCAAAACGGCGACCTCCGCTTTTCCGGGCAACACAAAAAAAATGGTTCAAATGGCTCTGAGCACTATGGGACTCAACTGCTGAGATCATAAGTCCCCTAGAACTTAGAACTACTTAAACCTAACTAACCTAAGGACAACACACACATCCATGCCCGAGGCAGGATTCCAACCTGCGACCGTAGCGGTCGCGCGGTTCCAGACTGTAGCGCCAGAACCGCTCGGCCACCAGCGGCCGGCCCGGGCAACACAACCCCTAAACAATGAAGGTCAAGAGTTTCTTCCAATGCAGACGTTGAAGTGCCTCGATGGACTATTAACCCCTTAACGAAAGTGAATTAGAACGAGAGTCTATTGTCATTCGATGGTAAAATCTTACAGCATCGCTCCCGTCGCGAAAATGTTCACCCTTGCGGATTCGCTTATGACATTCGGCCTTCCCCACTCGTTTAACAGCGTAATTTATCTATCCCTTTTGCCTGCTATACACATTATGTTAGAAACTGCTTCATTTGAGAGCGGATTCGGTTGTACAGCGTACTGTATTGGGCGATGTATATCACTAGCCAGACATGCAAGGAGAAAATACATGTGCGTAATTATTCATTGTTCTGCACTTATCACGCGAGCTGTCCTGTCGTCACGCTTTGTCGCGCTCCCAACCGTGTGACGCGTCGCAGACGGTTCTTTCGTAATCACGTCTCGTACATTTTCTATGAAAAAAAATACAGGCTGTGAAACAGCCAAGCACGAGTTGCGAAACAATGAGGGGGGAAAAAATCCGATACCGCCTCTAGGAAAGATAGCGTCTTGAAAACGTGACTTTGGCCACGCGGGGACTTGGTGTACGATGCTACATTCGTGAAGCCGATGGTCTGGTCACCTGAAAAGTACAGCGATTGGACTGAAGAACGTGAAAACACACGTAACATGATATGGGATCGCCTTCGACATCAGAAACAACCTGCATCTCATGGGACCGAGTGAGGTGGCGCAGTGGTTACCGCACTGGACTCGCATATGGGAGGACGAAGGTTCAAATTCCCGTCCGGCCATCCAGATTTAGGTTTCTCAAAATTTCCCTAAATCGCGCCAGCCGAATTCTGGGGTTCCTTTGAAATGGCCAGTCAGTTTCCTTCCTTAATCTGAGCTTGAGGCCCCCGCCTCTAACAACCTCGTCGTCGACGGGACATTAATCAGTAATTTTCTTTCCTTCCTTTTGCATCTCGTGAGGATCGCGTCAAATAAAGTCTGAACCGAGTAAGTGTTTTTCTTTTTATAATGTTCTTCCAAACGTCGACAGAGAATTAAGAGACTTCTTCTTCTTTTGCTACTGCCTTAGTCCTGCATCGTGTGCAGGTTCGACAAGGTTAAGTACGGATTTGGCATGGTTAATTTTAAGGGGTGGCCGGATGCCCCTCCTGCCGCCATCCAACACCCCCCTGGGAAGGAATTAGTGTACCCCAGCTGTCTGCATCTAGTGTAAGCCATGAAATAGTGCGAACGTTTTTCACATGTCTGCGAGGCGTGTAACTGAGGCGAAACGTGGGGACCAGCCCGGTATTCACCTAGCGGGACGTGGAAAACCGCCTAAAAACCACATCCAGGCTGGCTGGCCACACCCGCCCTCGTCGTTAATCTACCGAGCGTATTCGATCCGGGGCTGGCGCGTCCAGGAAGCAGCGCATTAGCGCTCTCGGCTAACCTGACGGGTGTAATTAAGTTAAGAGACTGCAGTAGTTCTATTATGCGTGCATGAGGCCGTGGAAGAAGTGTTATTCCATTCTTATTTTCATGAAACCTGCCTTGACAGTTTCCCGAAGTTAATGAAGGAACCAATGAAAACTGCGTTACACTTACCCATATCATTACATAACCTCAATTGTGCTTCATGACTGAATGAAGTTCGGCACTGTACCTACTGAAGCCCGAATGTTCTACATAAATGAAAGTAGCATCGGTTTTAGGCCCAAGGAAGCATAATCGCACCGCTAATATTTTCAGTTTAACGATTTCACGGACAGAATTATCAGCTTTGTTTGAACGTTCGCCGATGTTACTGTTGCGTACAGGGAAGTATCGTCTTTGGATGTTCATAAGTAATTGCAGAAAGACGTGGTCAAAATTCCCACTTGGTGTAATGAGTGTTAGCTTTCTCTAAATGCGGATGACTGTAAGATAATGCCTATAAAAAGAGGAAGAACGCGATAGTAGCTGATTAAAATATTTGTGGTGAACATGTTGAGCAAGTATAACCAGTTTTAGGGTTAGAAACTTCGACACCAGTTTAGCCTGGCTACTGCCCTGGCGCCTGAAGTTACACAAACCGCACAAAAGACTGCCTAACCCTCATTCGCTAGAGCAGGGATTCCCAACCTTTTCAGCTGGCGGACCCCCTTCTTCAGTCGAAAATCCATGGCGGACCCCTAGTCAGTCAAGAGCACAGTAACTTTAAATTGCAGAACGAAACCCATGGGAAATGAAAGCTTCTTAATGCAAGTGCCATGTTCCCAATGATCATAACAACACGGCTTTATGAGATTTTCTGCAATGGTATGAGTTTTGCTTGTTTTTGCCACTCGAGAACTAACCAAGAAAGAAGCTTTTAATGAATTTTCATTAATGGTTTTTGCGAGATTTCATGCAATGCTGAGAAGCAGCTATTCAGCACTCTTCCTTTTGAAAAAATCGATGTCTTTAGCCTGGAAATCCGGGGGAGTAACTTCAAAATGACGGTGCAATTTAACTGGAACCATTAAACTGTTCGGAAGGACTCGCGCACAAATTACGCACTGAGCTTTACCCTCCTTTGTCTCCATAAACCCCATTTCTAAATAGCTTTCGTTGTACTTACGTTTCTTCGTTATTCCACTTCCACAGGATATTGCAACCAATGGAGTACTTGCAGCGTTTTCACATAATAAATCTGGCTGTGGAGCTTCTTGTGATTGTTCTTCCTTTTGGTCTCCCGCCCTCCTCATTCATTTCAACTGGAAACTTCCCTTGTTGTGAAGGCGATGGAGAAACTGTACCCTGACTTCAGCCACCGATCCATGTTAGGAGTAACTGGTCAAAAATCGACTTATGAAATAGGTAGTGCACTGACAAAGCAACTTTGACATTTAATGATGCCTGGGGCCGCATACGTGCCAGCGAGCGCTGTGATTGGTCGACAAAGCTCGGCGCATGCGTATAAGGTTTCAGCGCATCTAGCGCCTTGATCCGGTGCACAAACGACGACCCCCGTATTGTTGCGAAACAGTCGATCAGAGAAGCCGCACTAAACTGTGTATGCGTTCTCACTTAGGAACCGCAAACGCTGCTTGGGAATACGACCTGAAGTAAAAGTACACATGTTTTTCACACGGAAAAAAAATAGTGATGAATTTGATTTTCACATTTTTATTCAATAATTTTACCCATTATTTTACACGATTTGGTGAAAGGTGGCCGCGGACCCCCTAGAAAGAGCCGGCGGACCCCAAAGGGGTCCGCGGACTACACGTTGGGAAGCTCTGCGCTAGAGCATTCAACAGGCAGATTTGGTGTCGAAATTTCTGAAGGTACACTTCTAACTTATTCAACAAATGTGTATGGGTGGCACCCAGGGTGTTGCCGAACTGGTGGTGTCTTAGACGGACGTTTTGCCGTTTTATTCGTGCACATGCTAACGATGTACTCCAACGTGATCACACCACAAGAGAGTGGAAAACAGGATTGTTGAAGAAGCTTAAGTACTCTTTGCTGCTTCGGATCACGTTCATATTTCGTCGAATGGTTCTGAACAGTCCCTAGTGGTTCCAACCTGTACGCGTCAGTAAACAAAGTGATCGCGCTGCAGTCCAAAGGGGTGTGATCATGTTCAATGGGGCTGCAGCCCCACACTGTCGTTAGAGAAGGGTTGAAATGCCCGAGGGTGTCTGCTGTGTCAAACGTTCTCGAGAACATCTTCCTCTAGCTCATCGCAATGCGAAATGTCGTTTTCGACCGCGAAATGTGTGGGAATCAACGTCCCTAGGGAAGGGGTGGTTTAATTCACATTATGCCACCCTCTAAGGCCTTTCCGTGTCGATTGTGAGCGGCGTTGTGTCTGAAATGTTTTCCTTGGCACCCATAACAAATCCGCGTGGTTTTAAACCTGGGCATCACGGTTCTGACCCCCATCGCAGAAGCGTCCAAAGAAGGGGTGAAATGTCGGTAAGAGGGTGTGTGGCGACCTTCCGATCGTGTGACACGTTCACAGTGGCGATGGGCAGAATTGTGATGAAATTTGGTGCCAGTGTGACATTAACTCACTTTACAGCTCACATGAACTTCAGAGCTGTGACCTTTCTTCCTCTTGCGTAGCCACCCAGCTTGCTGTTTGAGGGTGACGTTGCAGGACGCCACGATTTTGCATTGTTACTGAAGAAGGCTGTAGTCACCATTCGACCAAAATTTCAAATTTATGCGTCGCAGTGGGAGGCATTTACGGGTTATCGAGAAAGTGATCCTTTAATTTTGTTGCGCAGTGTATACAAGCTGAGCAAAGACGAACTGAGAATCATTGTAGCAACGTTACAGGGGGCACGTTGCGAAATCCACTGGCATTAGCTACTCTGACAAAGGGCAGATTGTTATAATCCTGCACCTGGGATCGAACTTACGGGAAACGGCGTAGCTGGTCTACTGTCCGCATGGTACTGTTGAGTGCATCTGTGAAAAATGGTTGACGGATGGTGAAACGACAAGCAGACGACACGATGTTGGACGCCCACGCTTCATCAATGAACTTAGATGCCGGAGGCGTGCCAACTCCGTGGATCATCCATCTGTGCCACATCTGATGAAAGAGAAATATGCTCCTGCAGGCCCATGTATCTCGGAGGACACTAGTCAGCGTTCAGTATTGGTACGGGGCTCTGTGCAGAGCTCCCTATGTGTTTCCATGTCGAACCAAATGGAATCGTCAATTAAGACTGTAGTTGGCACAGGACTGTCGAGATTGGGTCGTGGATCAATGGAAACCTGTCGCCTGGTCGCATGAATCAATTTTCTTGTTGCACCAGGCCGTCCGTGTCTGAGTACACCCTCCTCCAGGTGAACGGCTACTCGAAACATGCACCAAGCCACGGACGCAGGATGATGGGGCCAGTATTATGCTCTCGGGACTCTCCCCCGGATTTCCATGGGACCTGTGGTAGTACTTGTAATTAAGGGTACCGTGACATCTGTGGACTACGTGAACATCATTGCGGACCACCTGTATCCCTTCATGGTTGACCTCTTCCAGCAGGATAAATATCGGTGTCATAAGGCCAGAATCATGCTACAGTGGTTTGAGGAGTGAACTCACATTAACGTCTTGGCCACCAAATTCACCAGATCTGAAACCAATAGAACACATCTTAGACGTTATTGGGCGCCAGCTCCTCGCCCAAAAACCACCGGGATGTAATATACAAGAATTGCCCGCCAGGTTAGCCGAGAGCGCTAATGCGCTGCTTCCTGGACACGGGTAGCCGCGCCGGCCCCGGATCGACCCCCCCCCCCCCCCCGGCGGACTAACGACGTGGGCCGGTGTGTCGGCCAGCCTGGATGTGGTTTTTAGGCGGTTTTCCACATCCCGCTAGGTGAATACCGGGCTGGTCCCCACATCCCGCCTCAGTTACACGACATGCAGACATTTGTAACACTTCCGCACTATTTCATGGTTTACACTAGACGCAGACAGCTGGGGTACACTGCTTCTGTCCTGAGGGGCATGGGGTGGCGGCAGGAAGGGCATCCAGCCACCCCTTTCAATTAGCCTCGCCAAATCCGTTGTAACCATGCTGACCCTGCGAACATTGCGGGACAAAGGCGCCAGTGAGAAGAAAGAAAGAATGTAATATACAAGAATTGCGCGACCTTTGCATACACATCTGATGTCACATACCTCCAGAAAACTTCCAAGGACTTGGAGAATCAACACTGCTGTATTGTGTGCCAGTGGTGGACAAAACCGCTATTACGCATATTATCAAAATTTCTTGGCTCTTCAGTGTATGGTCAAAGATTATATTTTCCTCACTTGCAAAATCTAGTAAGCTTTAATCGAAATAACAATTGTCTTCTTAAACTATAGATAGCGATAATCGCTAAAAGTAAATTGGGCATGCAATTTTGTAAACAAATAGACAATATTTCAAAATGGGTTCCATGAGACCAAGTAACTATCTTTTAGCAATTTAAATTTTAGCATACTTTTTCGTCTCATAAAATTCGTGTCTGGTTTCGATCGAGATAGATCTATATTTTTACGCAAAGCTGTATCTTCTGTAAGCATTTACGTGAAGCGTAAAATACAAAAAATAGAAAAAGTAATTTGTCGTTTCTTTAATTATAAAGTATCGATTAACAGTCTTTAATGAAAGATCAGTAATTAAGAATTTTTGTTCTCAATGAAAACTGGATTTTTGTATGCGGTAATAGAAATAAGAAAACAAGCATTTTTGATAAAAAGAACCATTAGGCGTTTTAATTAGCATGTACTTGATGACTTTTATATTTAAATGATGTGGGTATTGGAACTGAACGAAAAAGGTCAAAAATAAATTCCGAAACGAGACACTGTTCATTTCTTCTTTTATACTACTACAGTCAGTTCTTTTATTTTCGAGAACTGATGAATTTGCTCTAACCAATTCCAGAAGTATATCCATCTCGTACGTCGAAAAATTTGGTGTTCTTCTTTTGTTTTCCAATTCGTCAAACATAAACGAACGGACTAGCAGCAAGATACAAAAACACTTGTACTTCCAGAATGAAAAATGGTTCAAATGGCTCTGAGCACTATAGGGGCTTAACATCTGAGGTCATCTGTCCCCTAGAACTTAGAACTACTTAAACCTAAGTAACCTAAGGACGTCACACACATCCATGCCCGAGGCAGGATTCGAACCTGCTACCGTAGCGGTCGCGCTGTTCTAGACTGTAACGCCAGGAACCGCTCGGCCACCTCGGCCGGCACTGCAGAATGAAGTTCTCACTCTGCAGCAGAGAGTGCTTTGGCATGAAACTTTCTGGCGGATTAAAACTGTGTGTTGGACCGAGACTCGAACTCTGGATTTTTGCTTTTCGCGGGCAAATGCTCTACTATCTGAGCTACTCAAGCAATACTCACGAGCAGTCCTCAAGGTACCGAGATCGAGTCTCGGTCCGGCACACATTTTTAGTCTGACAGGAAGTTTCCCACTTCTGCTTGTTGTCGAAAGCGAGATCATGTGACAGTGACATCACTCCCCAGCGATTGTGTAGAAAACTTACGTATATAGGCGGCCGTGTGCAATTTCGTATCTCTGTTAACGTCTTTGCCTCTCCAGGACGCCTTCCATCCCAATGCACAAAGTTGTCCACTGTCATATGCACGGTTGGCTGATAACCGTTTGCTAACCGGCGATTAACGTTGGAGAACCTCATAAACATCTTAAACGCGATTTACTTTTAACCGTGGTTACGGGACATTGATTGTCTTGATTTTGACCGAGTTCGGTGCACGTGGCCGTCAGAGTGGTCTCCTCAGACCAGGCCACAGCCAAAGTATTGCCCTGTGCTTTTATCATCTTCGGCAGTGAACTTACTGTTTTGTACAGGAAACATTTTTAGCGTAGGCACTGTCTATGAAATTAAGTCTCTGAAATAGTCGGAACTTTATTTTATTTTCCAATTTTGACACTGGTCATTCTACAGCTCATCGCAAATATCTGCTTTCACGAAAGGTACTCCGAAGAAATCGGCTTGCGAATATACACGGTTCGCTCCGCTTACGCATGTAAAGGTTGTTCTTTCGGGAAGACGAATAGCGGCTCGAAAACCAAACAGGAATAGCCTGGGCTGTTTGTTGATCGTGGCGTAGCGTCAATAATCGCATTGTCGGTAACACCTACAGTATTCGCAGAATCTTAACAAACAGGTGATGCGACTTCCATTCCTCAGAATCCGGATACTCTTTCAGCTTCTCATCGTCCTGGTTTTCTCCTACTTCTGTTCGTCCAAAGATACTAGCACAACAGCCATTCCAGTGACCTGGAAATAGTTGCTCCCAGTGTTATCTCCTTATAATCGCTGCTCGAGCTCAATCAAGATCTGTCAATTCCTATTTACCACTGTAAATTTCGTATTGTGCTTCATCTCTGATTCGTAAGTCTCAGTATAACTACGCTGTTAATACACTGCGTCTCATTATGGTTCGTTGCATATCGATAACTGTTGTAATTAATATGTGCTGCTGTTAGAAACAGACAGAATGCTTCAAAGCTACGTGTTGCTCGGAAACCAAATCCTTTAACAGTATCCAGGTTTTAATCTGATCGAAACCCCGTTTTCTTTCTCTTACATGCAGTTTCTTAAAGATTTAGTAACAGGGAAAAGTGACCATGAAATAGTAATCAGGATCAAATGAAATTGGTTTCACATTCGAGAAACGGTAATACGATTAATTAAAGTTGGTTGACCTACACGACTGAATACATGCTACTATATCAACGCATTGTGTAGTCACAGTGAGCCGGCCGCTGTATTCGAGCGGTTCTAGGCGCTTCAGTCCGGAACCGCGCTCCTGCTACGGTCGCAGGTTCGAATCCTGCCTCGGGCATGGATGTGTATGATGTCCTTCGGTTAGTTTGGTTTAAGTAGTTCTAACTCTCGGGGACTGATGACCTCAGGTGTTAAGTCCCATAGTGGTTAGAGCCATTTGAACCAGTTTTTAGTAACAGTGATTTACTGAGAGGTCACTTTTCGAATCAGAGACGTTTGATGTGTTTTTGTGGAACAGACAGGCAGAGTACATAGATCTAACACAACATTCCATTGGTAATCACTGGTAAGGGATGTTGAAAGGAAAGTTATCGTGCTGTTGGCCATAAATGGCTTGCCTTCTGAATGACTAGGCTAAGAATCTAACTTTCTTCTACTATATTTGTAAGACTGACTGCATATTCATGACACAATTTGATGGGGTGTTTTATTGATAGAATGCAGCCATAGGAATATGTTGAAGAAATACTGTAATCTTACGGTGTACTAAGTTCCCAGGATAAAGTCGTTTGGAGTGAAGGCGTGGAGCAAGTTGCTTCAGACC
The DNA here is from genome assembly GCF_023898315.1 of Schistocerca nitens. NCBI lineage: Eukaryota > Metazoa > Arthropoda > Insecta > Orthoptera > Acrididae > Schistocerca > Schistocerca nitens. The sequence continues at coordinate 269,910,154 of NC_064616.1, forward strand.
TGTAGAACAGTCGTCTGTGACGTGTGGTTCGCTCTACACCTGTCAGCTACATGTGTCTGCTTTCTAAAAAAAGGACTTTTGTCTTTTGTGAAGATTCTAAATGACTTACTGAAAATCAATCTTTTGTTTCCTTATGCCCGAATTATTAGCGGAGAAAATAATGTACTGATAGAATTTAAAAGTTACGAGTTAGAACAGAAAAAAACAAATAGACTTCAGTAATAAGTCCTAAATTATTCATTACTATTGCGGGAGGCGTTTTGTGGTTTTAGCCCTCATCTTGAGCTTGTGTCGGTTTACGTTTGATCTTCAGCATAAATAATTTGTGATTGGCTACTAACATAAAAATGTCTTGTACAGTTACTTTTAACGTCTTTAGAGAGACAGACAGAGAGAGAGAGAGAGAGAGAGAGAGAGAGAGAGAGAGAGCGAGAGAGAGCGCGAGAGAGAGCGACGACAATTCTAATCGTGTCCAATGGTGGCCATTCGATGGTCGTCTTCAAGAACCATATGACAACAGGTTCACGACTTATCTTTTTATAGTATTTCTCCACTAGCTTTGTTTCCTGACAGAGAGTTCACATGACTTCGCGGCTTCGCTGGTGTCACACAACAGATTCACGTATTCAAAATTGGATACAATCTCGGTAACATACGTTGTTGGTAAACAAACCTAAAGAGCAGCCAGCAAAAGAAACGAGAGATTTGCATTAATCGAGGTCGTATTGAGAATAATTCTGGAAGTGTGTTAGAAATATGGGTCGTAATAAGGCAGAGAGATCTGAATCCAGTGTTACGCATGGCTGTAAATTGGATCACCTACCCTTTGAAGCAGTCCTGATCGTCAAAGTCGGCCCATGCGCCGCGTATCATCGTTTCCAGTGTTCTTCTACCGATAAGCTCTGAAATCAGTGGTGGAACTTAATCCTGAACCATCGACATCTTAAACTGGAACGAGCGCCTGAATACAGTTAGTTACTCGTGCGTAAGCGAGATGGAGCCGGAGAGTTATGGTAAAAATTTCGCTGATCACAACTGCTTAGGCAGTAGGTGACTCTCATGATCTTGCAATTATTTTAAACATCCTACCATACAAACGATGGTCGTCATATATTTGTTATTACTTTATACGTAGTTTTAGTGATATACTGTATGACGCAAAGTAAACGCTCACAATAACATTGCAACGTCAGGCATTTTTCAGGCGCCAAATTAACTCTATCGTTGGTCCATATTTTAAGACATTTATCTATCACAGTTTACAATCACCCGCCAGTTTCCCCCATTCAAAAGACAGCTCTGCTTAGATTACGCAGAGAATGCCATGGATACGTTCCTTACACCATAACGCTCCCTCCTCCGGCATGGACCTTTTGCTTTCTGACGTTTCACGCCGACAGGCATCTGTCCGATGGAGCATAAATTCATCTGAAAGGCCACCTGCCACCATCCAATGGATGTCCAGCTGCGGTATTGGCATTCAAATTGCAGCCTTCGTCTCCTAGGAAGAGCAGTCTGCATGGATGCATGAACCAGGCGTTTGCTAACAAGGCCCATAGCCGCGGTGGTATGCGAACAGTTTACAGATTTAGCAGTTTCGGAAATGCTTCCACTCTTGGCGCGAAAGCCAATTATCATACCCTTTTGGACGTGAGATAAACCGATCCGTTTCTGCGTTACGACAACGATTCTTTTTATATACCCTCCACTGCTAGTGCTTCCACCTGGTTATTTCACCTTGACGTCGCATATAGGCGGTGGTCACTTCAACGTGACTGGACCGTATATTTTTCTGGACAGACTTACTTGGAAGTGCAACGTGAACAATAAACAGAATAGACATGAAATAGGATAAGTTTTTGAAATGTGTTACAAGAGAATGCTGAAGATTAGCTAGGTGGCTCAGACAGCTAATGAAGAGGTACTGAATCGAATGGAGAATAAAAATAAACTGTATGACACAACTTGATAAAAAGAAGGGTCAGGTTGACATCACACGCCCTGAGGCCTCAGGCAATAGCCAGTTTTTATAATGAAAGGAAGTCTAGATGAGGAATGTCGGTAAAATTTATGGAGGGAGACCAAGGCTTGAATACAGTCAGCAGATTCAAATGGAGGACAGTAACGACGGCGACTGTGGTTTTGTTAGAACACCGATTACTTTAATGAATAAAACTAATAATTTGCACAAAAACTGCTGATTCGAAACTATACGGTTTGTCAGTCGTAATGATGGCGAAAGATAAAAACGCACTTAATTTCCAATCTATGCCTTCATATATCTTCATTGCATCTTTCGAAAAAAAACTTCTATTTATTGCAGTTTTGCAACATTATCGAATTATATCAAAGTCTATCAAAACTGAATATTCTCTTTACTTTGACCAACAACGATCTGGTTGTTTGCTGTTCCGTTTTCTGAACAATTTCCACCACGTGTTAAGCAAAATTAGCATGGAAATTTGTGTTCCAAATCGTGGAACTGTAACACCGAAAATGGCTCGCTACAGTAATTAATTACCTTACTTCCTGTTTTATCCTTTTAGTCAAACAAAACAGAGAAGCTGTTACTGCTACAATGTTTTTGTACATCTCGGTTAATAAACGACTCTTAGTCGTCTGTTTCACTCGTTTTTGAAAGGTGCTCCTCCCTCCAAACGACCTTGGTGATAAGATATGCCACATTTTGAGGGTTCTAATTCTCTCGTTTCGAGTGAAACGCAGTCAGTAGTGCTGAATGCACCACAGATAAGAAATGAAGGTGTGGGCTCCAGCAAGAAATTCACGGCAGAAAGGGAGCCCCCTTCCATGAAGTGTCCGGTTGCGGCCACTAATATGAATCAGCGGCCGTTATCGCCGCTGGAACTGATTACGCGGGTACTCTGCCTTTTCAGAAGGGTTGTTGAAAAGCTGAGGAAGCAAAAGATGCGAGAGGGGGGCGTACGAATACACTGACAGCGCGCTGTGTGAACCCTGTAGTCAGTGCGTTGATCTCTCTCGCTGTGAATGGTGCTGTCAGACCCGTACGTGTCTCCAGAACGAGACGGAAACAACCAACGTATGTCACTTGTTTTTGATTCTGTAGCACTAGTGCAACTGGACGACTGTTATGGCGAAAGAACACGTAAGTTTTTTTGGAATTGATGGTAAACATCTGCGTGATTCTTTTTATCCATTCCAAATCTACATGTGTACCCCTCAGTGCCTGGTGGAGGGTACTTGGTGGCAACGTTAGCGATTCTCTATCCTATTCCATTCGAGTTTCGAACAAGGGGGGAACTTTCTCTGTGCCTCGACGTACGCCTAAATCGCTATTATTTTAATCTGACAATATCCTTGTGAGATAAACCATGGAATGAGCAGAATTATCGCACATTGTTCATCGTATACCGGTTCTCTAAATTTATTCTACAAGATTTTACGACAACAGTGCTGCTTTTTATTTACTTATCGTTAATTTATTGCCTATGTAGCCTGACTATATAAGTGCCTCTCCACATCTGACCAGGAGCAACACATGCCAAAGGTATCACAATTTGTTTTCATGCCTTAGATTTCCAGTTTAGAATCCTGGGCTTCTCTGTTATGCATTTTTATGGGACATAACGACCTATTATAAGCCTAGCACTGAATTCTTTCGATGTCTGCTACCATGACTTCTCAACGACTACTCAAAACGCTGGAGTAGTAATCAAGAATTGGCTGCATTAGCATCTTGTATCCGGTGTTCTTTACTTCTGATGACCTGCGCACCTCCAGGACCCTTCAAGTAATCTGTCTTCCGTTCGGCATTCCTACTTCTGATTTTGCGTTTCTGTCCCACGTCATGTTACCTACAGTATTACCCCGGAATAGTTTGAGGCTGTGACTGGCCCCACAAGTTAAACTGTAATATTCTTTCTCTTTAGCGTGGCGATTACCTTGCATTTATCTGCCTTTTACAAAAAGTTGAAATTTTGTCCACATATTTTTGTATTTCGTAAGATTGTCCAACGACGATACATTCCTGTAGACATGAACGTCGTCAGCGAACAACTTTAGAGTGCTGACTGATCCTGTTTGATAAATCGATCATGCTTCTTGAGAACGTTGGCAGTACCTCTGTGTTACTGTATGACTTATTTCGCTGTGTATCTGACGCAGTTTCTGTGCGGAGCAAATACTCCAATTATCCCTTTCTAGCGATAATAGCTCTATATAAGGGAATTCAGTACAGACAATGTACTGCTAAGAGTAGGCGTAAGGATTCGCTCGCATTATCCAGAAGGAACCATCCCGCCGTTCCGTAGGAGTGCTACGCGACTTTGAGTTCGGATGCCCAGATCCTGAGACCAACGTCGGTCTTTACGGATGAATCTTGAACGTTACCGATTTATCTTCTTCTTTGGAGGAGCTATTTTCAGATCTCCGTTCGACCATCCTGGTATAGGTCACGCGTGTCTGCTGCAATATTTTGGCGAATGCCTCGGTGGATCGTTAAATAAGGTGACGCCCGATTTACTCCGTCAGTTGCTGCGTTCCAAACTAGTACCCCGTATATGATGCCATCAACTATAATATTCTTTCTTTCTTTCTTTCGTGCACGTCTTTTGATGTTTCTCTGTCGACATACTGTCTTCTTGTAGTCAAGAACCTTCCAATACAGTTGCAAATCCTGGTAGATGTACCGTAGTAGTGTGTCCTCTGTTCGATCGAAATCTTCCAGATAGGTTACAGGAATCCATGGCTTGCTCTGATATTGTTTGTGAAGCGCACATGTTTTCTTTTAAATAATTCAATGCGATATGGAGAGCAGGTAACTTCCAACAATAAAGAGCAGTGGTGTCTGTTACTCGTTTCATCTTCCCTTCTTGTGAATATTAGTTAGTTGGGTCGTTAGTTACACGTTCCATTGATCATTTGAACGATTTTTCAATCGAAATGATGTGGACCGAGTCAGTTTACAGGATATTTAATCTACCGGTTTTCTAATAGAAGCTCTTCTGTAAAATAAGAGTTGTACAGAAGAAATGATTGTAGGTTAGACTTTTCTGCCGGTTGGTTATAATTAAGGTGCAGCTACTAAGGGAGGTCCGGTGCGAGCTGTAATTACGGTATGGAAGCGATACTTGGAAGATACGCTAATAGGTTAATGCGGACCCGATTTACTCTGGACAAAAATTAGAAAATTAGTTCCAATTTTGGCGACGAGGTGCAAATCTGGAGCTGTATGGCGTCTCTTGAACGTCTCCAGTGTTCATATTGAACAAATTACGTAATCGGTGGTTAATAATAAAATCAACATATCCCTTTCTCACTTGTTTGACCTTTTCTGCCCGCGTCCTATTCCTAACCCATTACATACGGAATCATTTCTATACGTCTTTCTTTCACTCACAGCGCCAGATTTGCACTGGTGGCCAAATTTAGAACAATTGTTTTTTCAGTGTGAATCGGTTCCGCATTAACACATTAGAATATCTACCAAATTTCGCAGTCATACGATAATTACAGCCCATACTGGACTCCTGTCAGCAGTTGCACTTTAATTATAACCATCCAGTACCTGTCATACATTTTATGTTGTTCGACAAATTATGAAAAAATTATGTTGATTCATATTTAACGCGTACCTGAGTCACTGACGGCTTTAATAAGGAGTAATAAGTATGTTTTTTTCTAGTGATGTGGATGTGGACATCTGAAATTGTTATGGATTATTTATGGCGAATTTATGTGTATAACCTATTGCGAGCTTGTGCTCCGTCACCGTGACCTTGACTTTGGGACGTTACATTCTAACCTGCGTCGCGGGAACCATCTAGGAATTTTGTTACTTGGAAAGGTCTGGAATCGCGTTCTCTCAGCCTCGTGAAAGCAGCTGAGAAGCTTAAATAAATGAGTGGCGACACTGACACGCGAGCCGCCTAAGTTTCGACAGATAGAAAAGGTTGCCCCAGGTTGTGAGAAAATGACATTTATTTATTTATACTTCCAATTATCTGCAGTCTAGAGACTTGAGCTCGATTATGGGCGGCAGATCGTTGCACAGACTTACGAGCGTGGAAGAAAGCTTAGCAGTTGTGCGTCACCAGGAGAAAGGAGTGAGGGACAAAGTGCAGTTCACCGTATTTCGCTCGCCGCGAACCTGCCTTTGTGCGGGAAGCTTACTGACGTAAAGGCGCAGCGTTCGCTTCCTCTGCGCCGAGAGGACCGGCCGAGCTGAATCACCGCATGAGTGAGCGGCTTCGTGTTGACAATGTTCCGCTCTTCAGCGAGAAATGAAGGCCACTCATCACGGCTGACCTGGCTCCAGAGACTGTTCTTTTGACGTAAGTCTGCGCTTCTCAAGTCACAGTTAAATTCTTAGCACGAAATCGCAGTTTTACGCTTCGTTCACGTTTATCTTGCTCTGAAGTCCGCACTCGGCGAATAAAGCTCTGCCTCTTCCACCAGCGCGAGAGCTTCAGTCTCGCACTACAACTCTCCTGCTTCTCATATCTCTACAGAGACTAGTGTCTCTCTTGACTTAGGGAAAGTGTTTGACACTGCCCGCATCTCGTGGTCGTGCGGTAGCGTTCTCGCTTCCCACGCCCGGGTTCCCGGGTTCGATTCCCGGCGGGGTCAGGGATTTTCTCTGCCTCGTGATGGCTGGGTGTTGTGTGCTGTCCTTAGGTTAGTTAGGTTTAAGTAGTTCTAAGTTCTAGGGGACTTATGACCACAGCAGTTGAGTCCCATAGTGCTCAGAGCCATTTGAACCATTTTTGTTTGACACAGCATCGGTCAGGAAAGTACGAACTTACGGGGTACGAATGTAAATTTGTGACTGGATTCAGGATTTCTTGATAAGCAGGACGAAGCACATTATCTTGGATGGATAGTCATGGACAGTAGTAGTAGTAGTTGTTGTTTCAGATATGCCAAAGGGAGCGTTTGGGATCCTTGTGTTCATGTTGTATGTTTCCACCCTGCCAGATAATATGGTATCTTTAATGACGTACGATAAATAGTTTGGACAAGAAGAGAATTGAAGCTTTCGAAATGTGGTGCTACAGAAGAATGCTGAAGATTAGATGGGTAGATCACATAACTAATGATGAAGTATTGAATAGAATTGGGGAGAAGAGGAGTTTGTGGCACAACTTGCCAAACGAAGGGACCGGTTAGTAGGACATGTTCTGAGGCATCAAGCGATCACAAATTTAGCATTGGAGGGCAGCGTGGAGGGTAAAAACCGTAGAGGGAGACCAAGAGATGAATACACTAAGCAGATTCAGAAGGATGTAGGTTGCAGTAAGTACTGGGAGATGAAGAAGCTTGCACAGGATAGAGTAGCATGGAGAGCTGCATCAAACCAGTCTCAGGACTGAAGACCATAACAACATCAAAAACAATGACGTACGGTCTGATGAACTGCACAAATATTCATTCGGATTTTGAAGTGGTGCTTCAATTGGCAACTTGTTTCAGATGTTCATAAATGTAAAATTATACTTTTCACAAGACGAATAAATATAGTAGCCTATGACTACGATATCTGTGAGTCACCATTCTTATCAGCCAAATCATACAAGTACCTGGCTGTGACAATTCGCAGGGATGTGACCTGGAATGACCACATAAGCTCAGTCGTGGGCAAGTCAGGTAGGATGCTTAGATTCATTCGAAAGATACTAGCAAAATAAAACGTCAAAAAGGGTGATTGCTAGCGGAACACATGTGCGACGCATCCTAGAATACTGCTCAAGTGCATGGGACACACACCAGGTAGGACTAACAGGAAATATAGAACCTATACAGAGGAACGGATGGTCACAAGCTTGTTTCGATCCAAGGGAGATGCCGAAAAACCTGAACTAGCAGACGCTTCAAGAAATTCGACAATTGTCCCACGAAAATGAGGAATCATAAATATATTACAACCGCCTACGCATCGCTCCTGAAGAACCGTGCAGATGAGGTTAAACGAATTACAGAGAGCACAAAGGCATTTAATCAATCATTCTTCACGAGCACCATACACGAATGGAACGGAAAGAAGCCCAAATAAGGGGGTCAATGCATTTCTGACATGCAGTTCAGAGGTTTGCGGAGAGTAAATGCTGCAGAGGTAGATACACTGTCCTGTCACATTAATGTAACCACCTGTCAAAAGCCTGAAATACCACCTCTTGCAGAGTGTGAAACATCCCCTTAGAAAGAATGAAATTTTCACTCTACAGCAGAGAGTGCGCTGATATGAAACTTCCTGGCAGATTAAAACTGTGTGACGGACCGAGACTCGAACTCGGGACCTTTGCCATTCGCGAGCAAATGCTCTACCGACTGAGCTACCCAAGCACGACTCACGCCCCGTCCAGGGGCGAGACGAGGTACTGGCGGAATTAAAGCTGCGAGGACGGGGCGTGAGTCGTGCTTGGGTATCTCAGTCGGTAGAGCACCTGACCGCGAAAGGCAAAGGTCCCGAGTTCGAGTCTCGGTCCGGCACACAGTTTTAATCTGCCAGGAAGTTTCATCCCTTAGAAAAATTAAGAATGACAGTGCTGGTAAACCTCTTACGTTATTTGCTTATCAAGCAGCTGAGCAACATTGAACAAACTCAAACATTTCTCTCTTTACTTATTCTGACCAACAGTAATTTCTTTTTTTAGCGCAACGCAATCTGACTTTCAATAATCCATGGATCTGGAGCCATGCCGACTTCAGTACCATGTCAGCTGCGCTAGACTTCTCGACTGACGATCCAGGGCACGAACTAACAGTAACCTATACCTTTCATGAATCACTTACCGCACAAAAAATCTTCGTTACTCAAACTACTGCAATACAGCGTGTGTCAATACTGCCAGCTGAATAAAAAATTCTAAATACTGAAGGCACTAACTACTGAAGGCACTAACTACTGATGGGCATAGTTAGCAAATGAAAGACTTTGATGGAAAACAAACAATGTATTTACCTTAATAGTGTTCAAAAGTCATATATATATATATATATATATATATATATATATATATATATATATATATATATATATATATATATATATAATCAGTTCATGACATCCGGTCTTACAAATTTCGTTTTTCTGACGGACACACGTCCAGATCGTCCGCGTTCAAAACTCTGCCATCTCTCTCCCCACATCCACCACTGCTGGCGGCTCACCTCCAACTGCGCAATGCTACGCGCTGTTCACATCCAACTGCCCAACACTACAATAGCAAATAGTCCAACAATGCCAACCAGCCACAGACTGCACACAGCACAGTCAGTGATTTTCATACAGAGCGCTATGTGGCGTTACCAACATAAAAACCTAAACAGCCCACTTACAAGTGGACCGCCGGCCGTACTGGCCGAACGGTTCTAGGCGCTACAGTGTGGAACCACGCGACCGCTACGGTCGCAGGTTCGAATCCTGCCTCGGGCATGGACGTGTGTGATGTGCTTAGGTTAGTTAGGTTTAAGTAGTTCTAAGTTTTAGGCGACTGACGACCTCAGATGTTAAGTGTCATAGTGCTCAGAGCCATTTGAACCTCCCAAATTACCTCTCAAGGCGGTATCCATCCACCGATTTTCCTGACTTACTTCCTTCTTCCCAACTTCCCATTTAAAAAAAACTGTACGTGGAGGGGCCGGCTCTATACTGTTACCAATGAGACGAGCGAGAGTTATTGCTAACTCCATGGAAAAGCAGGGAAAGCACATTTAAGATCCCTCCTTTCGCATATAAGACAAATGTTTAAGCACAAAGTTGGTACTGGGCTAGAGCAGTGTCTTCATGACTGGTCAGCTTCAGGTGCCAACAACACTGTCTAGACCGACACAATTCTGTTGACTGGACCAAATTTTTAGAGTGGACGCAACAGACTCTCCCACGCTGATCGTATGGTGCCGTGCCGTGTTTTCTTGTTCTTTGATGGATTTTCTCTGCCTCGTGATGGCTGGGTGTTGTGTGCTGTCCTTAGGTTAGTTAGGTTTAGGTAGTTCTAAGTTCTAGGGGACTGATGACCATAGATGTTAAGTCCCATAGTGCTCAGAGCCATTTGAACCATTTTTTTGTTCTTTGATGTTCGTGCAGAAAGGCAAAAATGTCGTCCTTAGTTATCCTCTGGGGACTGTAGGGTAGCCGCGGCGTTCACTGACCAAAGGGGATGCAGGCGCCAGCCTGGAGAATGACGCTACTCCACTTCATGGGAACTTCTCGTATCCCCAAAGGATGCGCTCTTCACATAATAAGATTCACACACTCCCTACTGCCGACAAAAAAGGCCATAGAGACATTTCTGGCGACACACCACCTCAATGTCGAGGTTGCAAGGCTAGCTTTACAAGCACACATATCCTATATTTTCACTAAAATAACCACGAAATAGCGGCAGAAAATGAATTAATATCGTGTAGCGATATGTGGCAGTAACGTCACAAGTGTTTGCAGCATAAGACAAAGATTACCTCTGACACACACACACACACACACACACACCACAACCTCCTCCTCCTCCTCCTCCTCCTCCTCCTCCTCCTCCTCCTCTAGCTGTGTGCTACTACCTCAATTATCAGCAATGGCTCCCCATTCTGAGGTATTTTGATTTCCCATTCGGGCGCTCTGATTTATTTTTCCTCAAACGACTAAAAATAATTCAGGCTAATTCCTGGATGGTTCCCTTGTCTGCCATTTCTTATGACCCCATCATGGACGGGATGTGAGCCCTCTAATCTTTCATTTTCTTTGTATGGAAGCTCTGTCTCATGCATGTTCCAGACTATCTCACACTACTATTGTGCTTCTAAACTGCAGAATTTCTCTAGAAACCTTCACTCAACCACTGGAATAGCGAGGATTTCGTATAATATACTGCGATCTGTTTTAGAAATGCTCAGGAATATCTTCGTAATCTCTATCTGAAATTTACACTCCCTGCTTGTAAAGAAACAGTGCATTTTCACGCAGAACACTATTTCCTGCTACACATTTCTTGAAATTTCCGGAGGTACTTTCGACCGTAGCCTACCTTCTCTGATTTTACCACTACAACTGCTACTACTACTACTACTACTACTACTACTAATAATAATAATATTATTATTATTTTATTATTATTATTGTTATTATTATTGCTAATATGGGTCCAACCCGACTACGCACAGGCACAACTAATCATCTATGACCGGATGGTTTGTCTGTCGTAGCCGTAATAAATTACATAAACAAACCTCCTGCGTGAATTAGTCTGTCTGCTAGTGGAAACCTTATCAAAATCGTAGTATTTCGTGGTCGCTTACCAACTAGTGCGAGACATTCTAGCTGATGCTGCGTGCGTGTTAGTTTTCTCAGCGTAACTGTTTTGGTAAAGGTGAGTGTGATGAGTACGTGTAGAACGCAGTGTCGGATTTTTGTTGTTGATGGCGATGAGAGAAGAAGAGAGAGTGACTCTCGTAACCGGCACTTGGTCTGCTGCTCTCGAATAGTATCGTGGGAAATGGCGAGCTTATCGTCCTCATCCGACGGCGGGTAACGATCAACCGTGTCACATGCCCTCACTCTGTGGAGAAATTTAGAATTTGACCCATATATTTATAGTTCTGTCTGGCAGTCTAGACTGTGCGTAGTCATCTCTCTTCACTTCACAGCTATATGCTGATGGTGGAACTGCCTTCCATCATCGGAGTTTCAACCAGCTTCTTCCTAAGCTAGCGCAACAGTAGAAGTGACCTCTTGTTGGATATATTCATCCCGCTGCCTTCCCCTACAGTTTCGCCCTACTGCTCTCTCTACTACCATAGTGGTTATTCTCAGCACATACCTCGTCGTCCTGTCTCTTCTCGCAGTCAGTGTTTCCTTCATACTCCTCTCATTACCGACTTTCCAGAGGACCAACCCTTTCTTATCATTCCAGTCCACTTAATTTTCAGTATCCCATAGTGCAGGACTGACTTCCAAACAATGCTGATATCCTCAGGTATATTTTCAGAAATTTCTTCCTAAAATTAATGCCCATGTTTCACACAAGCATATTTCTCTTGGCGAGGGGTGTACCATATAAAAACGTTTGTGTACCATTTGGTATCGATGTAGGTGATTCATTCTGGGTACACATGTGTAAGACACGAACAAAAAGGTTTCCGCTCTAAGGTCGTACAGTCCACAATCGGCATGCTAGTCAGGCAAATCGTCCTAAGTATTAAAACAATCATCCCAAGGACGCAACATATTGAAGATACCCATTTGGTAAAACACGGTGTACTGCTGCTTGAAGAAGTCCGTAACTACCTGCTGTACATCCGATGAGAATCCTCGCCCTTCAAGGTCTTTTTTAAGGAACAGAAGGCGTGATAATAGCGTGGGGAGAGATCAGGCTATAGGGCGGGTGCTCGAGTGACTCCCACTTGTCGCCAGTAATGGATGGACCTGGCCCCCAGATCGACTCGCGTCTTGTATCGAATAGCGATGAGCACAGAACTTGGGGCACCATGCCACAACGGTGGTTTTCGGCCGTGTTTATCCTTCGGCAGCCAAGAGAAGAATAACAGCACACAGGTTCTGTTTGGACGCATTTGGCAATAACGGTAAAGACAGTCTGCAAAAATCAGCAGAGTTCTCTAATTGTGGAGGTATCAAGAATGGTGTCCCACATGGTTCAGTCTTGGGTCCCTTATTGTCCTTAGTATAGTATATTCTGCTACGGTCGCAGGTTCGAATCCTGCCTCGGGCATGGGTGTGTGTGATGTCCTTAGGTTAGTTAGATTTAAGTAGTTCTAAGTTCTAGGGGACTTATGACCTAAGATGTTGAGTCCCATAGTGCTCAGAGCCATATAGTATATTAATGACTTGTCACTCCATATTTACGAAGATGCAAAGCTAGTTCTTTTTGCTGATGATACAAGTATAGTATCACACCCAACAAACAATAATTAGTCGAGTAAATTGTAAATAATGCCTTCCAGGAAATTGTTAATTGGTTCTCTGCAAATGGACTCTCATTAAATTTTGAGAATATACAGTATAAACAATTCTGCACAGATAATGCCATAATACCATTGATAAATGTATACTATGAACTGAAGTCTGTTACTAAGGCAGAATATTCAAAATTTCTGGGTGTATTCATTGATGAGAAATTGAATTGGAAGAAACACATTGCTGATCTGCTGAAACGGTTAGGTTGAGCTACTTGTGCTATAAGGGTTATTGCAAATTTTGGTGACAAACATATCAGTAAACTAGCCTACTATGCCTATTTTCATTCACTGCTTTCATATGGCATCATATTTTGGGGTAATTCATGTGAGCCCTGATTTATCTTGTCTTAGCGGTCCTTACGCGGAATGTATGTTAGTTGCAGTAGGATCATTCTGCAGTCTGTCGCAAATGTGATTTCTCTAAAATTTCTGAATAGTGTTTCGCGAAAAGAACGTAGTCTTCCTTTACAGGGACTCCCATTTGAGTTCACGAAGCATCTGCGTGACAATAGCGTGTTATCAAACCCATCGCTAACAAATGTAGCAACGCGGCTCCGTTTCGCTTCGATGTCTCGGGGATTCCAAACCTCACAAGTGTTCGGCACGCTGTCTCCTTTACACAAGACCTAGACTTATCTAGAATTTCCCAATAGACCGAACTAGACCACTCACCTTCCCTACAATCTTCCTCACGTACTCGTTACATTTCATGTCGTTATGCAACGTTGCGCCTAGATATTTTATCGACGTCTCCGTGTCACGCAGCACACGACTAATGCTATATTAGAATACTGTAGGATGTGTTTCTTACTCATCTACTTTAATTTACATTGTTCCACATTTATAGCAAGCGACCATTCATCACACAAAATATAAATTATGCTCAAGTCATCCTGTATCCTCCTACGACGACTCGGCGCCGTACACCATAGAGTCATCAGCAGACAGTTGCAGACTGATGCTCACACTGTACGTCAGGTCATTTAAGTGCATAGAGAACTACAGCAGTCCTATTACACTTCCCTAGGGCACTCTTGACGATACCTTTATCTCTTATGGGTTAACGAGGTTTGGAAACTGAACCAGAAGTTTCTTTTGAAAGTCCGTATTGGCAGACTGTGGATTCCGATCGAAATAGCGCACAAAATGAGATGGCGTGGTATTAAAACTCGGGATCCATATTCAAAAGGGGCAGGATTCAAATCCTCGTCTAGGCATGGTGGTGTATGTTTCTAATGATATGCCTTCTAGCGACTTGCGGGATTGTTGCTCCAGCACAAAAGTAGCGGGCCGGCTAAGGGTTCATTACAGATGGAAGACGGGCACGCTTTTTTTCCCCGAAATGGCGTAGGAAAATGGCCGCATGCTCTTCCAAGCCCTCATCGAGTCATTCGCTTTAGATAGTTTAGGTTCACCATTGGAAACCTGCATCAGGATAACTTGAGGGGGATTTGAACCCCGCTAATTTTGAATGCGCTGCAAGTATGTTAACCACTGCACCGTCTCCCTTGATACTTCCACAGTACTACGCCCAATTCTTTCTTCCATATTTGTGGACTCAAAGCTGGTTCTTCGGTTCTAATTATAATGACGATGACGAGAGGTTAAACCCTAACCCTCTCCTCGTCCTCACTGCGAAAGAGCGAGACTAGTAATATGTCTGTTGTATAACTTCGGAATCCGTTTTATGTTCGCGTCTTAAGTTATTTCTGGAGACTGAAAAGCTTCACCGTAGGAATTAACTAGGAATCCGCAAAATACCACCGTTTAAAATCAAGGTCGCTGGTCGCTATGTTCGTCCACGAGATCCGGAAGGCAGCAGATACGGGTGCCCTGGTGTATGGTGTGTTCCTTGACTTCCGGTAGGTGTTCGATGCAGTTCCATGCTGCCACCTAATGAAAAAATTCCAGCGTACTAAATATAAGACCACGTCTGTGACTGGCAAACAGCACACATGTCATTATTTAACGAAGAGGAGTCTTTAGGCGTAAAATTAATATGGAACGTACCCCAAGGAAGTGTTATGGGATCATTACTTTTCACAGTGTATGTAAATGACCTAGTGGCTAACATTGGAAGCTCGCTGAAGCCGTACGTGGATGACGCGGTTGTGCACAGAATTCGCTTGGCGAGAAAATGGTCTGAAAGGCAGGAAGACCTCCAGGGCATCGCCGTTTGGTGCCGGCATTGGCAGTTAACTCTCATCATAAAACAAATATGGCGTATTGCTGATAAATAGGATGAAAGTCCCATTATTGTATAACTACACGGATTCTGCATAATCACTGCAAGCAGTCATATCCATATAGTATGTGCGAGTACGCGTGCGAAGCGATTTGCAGTGGAATGGCTACATAAAACAAATCACAGGAAAGCCATATGCCAGACGCCGATTAATTCGAAGAATCCTCAGAGAGTTTACTCAACTCACGAAGGAGGTAGCTTACAAAGCCCTCGTTCGATCAATAAGTGACTATTGGTCGTCAGTTTGGGATCCGTACCAGATGCGATTGATAGAAGGAATAGGGAATGTCCAAAGCAGAGAAGCGTATTTCGTCGTAGGTTCGTTTAGAAAATACGAAAGCGTCACGGGGATGCTCATTCAACTGCAGTGGTAAACGCGACAAGAGGGGTGTTGTGAATCACCCTGTGGTTTACTATTAAAATTCCGAGAGCGCACGTTGATATAAGACTCAACAAATGCAGGGTGATGAACGAAGATATGCAAATATTTTAATATGTTATTCTACAAGTAAAACTAAAGAAAAAATTTCATATAAACATAGGTCCGCAAAAGTGTAGTTACGGAGTTACGGTTCAAAAATGGCTCTGAGCACTATGGGACTCAACTGCTGTGGTCATCAGTCCCCTAGAACTTAGAACTACTTAAACCTAACTAACCTAAGGACATCACACACATCCATGCCCAAGGCAGGATTCGAACCTGCGACCGTAGCAGTCGCACGGTTCCGGACTGCGCGCCTAGAACCGCGAGACCACCGCGGCCGGCTACGGAGTTACGGCTAATAAAAGATTTTGCCTGAAATTTAGCGACTTCGCTAATACGAAGCCGTCGCAAAACTGTATGAAGTTAAAGTACGATTTCCATTTATTGTGAGTTGTTGATCTAGTGAATCTGATAAAACATGTCCCAGACGTGTATTTGCATTAGTTTTCCTGAACTCGTCGGTGTAGACAACACAGTCCATACAGCTTTCATTTCAGGTGTTATCACGGCCACTTCCGTAGCGCACACGATGCTGGAAAGTTTGTACTGTTGTTCGTAATGGATGTCCAGGGACCAAATTGATCGGGTGGAGATTATTGCGTACCGTACTGTTTGCGTCGATACAGTCGGGTCAGTGGCCTCCAAAAAGGTAGCGCACAGTTCCGTTACATTCTCCTAGGGGTAAATACGGAGCATTATTTGTAAGTAGTGCCCGTAAGCTGATGTTTTTTGACCGCTGGCGACTACTATGCAGGGGATCTATGTTTTGTCTTCACGAAAGCTGATGAATGCCCGAATAACGTCGCTGTGGTGTACTTCAACTCGGCGAGGAACTTCACTTACTGACAACACCGCTTGCTGTAAAGGGACACCGTGCGCACGCTCTAAACTTGAAATGCGCCTAAGAGACGCGTTGGCAGATTGAAAAGCGTACGTATGCCATATTTTTCTATTCACTATTGGAGATACAGCACGCTCAATTAAACAGTATTGTGAATGCAGATTTACTTTTACCTCTAATACGTAGGTGCTTGTAGGTTACTTAGTGATTTCCTGTATTCAAAAGAATATTGTGACAGAGGTCTCTTATCAGGAGAACAATGTATGCAAGACATAAGAACAGTTGAGACGTAAATTTCGCTTCCTAGCTTTCGATTGTCGAATTTAAGGGCCATCTTCTGTGGTTGTGAATACTTATGTTTCTAGACAAGGGCGACTTCATCTCCAACATAGATGGGTTTGTTCACTGGTATAGCTATTACATTTTAAATCAAGAAACCAAAATGCAGATAACCACCCAGAGAGTATTGTCCTTACTCCACTCTTATCAATGCTACCTTTCACACGTAGCGTGTTACATGTTGCTGACAACTGGATAGCTAAAGACGGAGATTTACTCACTTGCTTGAAGATTGGGAGAAGGAAACGACTAACCTTGAAACAGCTGCGAAGTGCCGAGCTATGTAGGGGAACAATGTAAAAACTACACCAAGGCGGTGTCGTGGGGATTAAAACTCGATTGGTTTCAAATACGGTGAGGTATCTCGCTCAGTCCGATTGACAATATGAAAGCGTGTTTCGCAGATGTAGTCCGACCCGTACAAGGTCTCGTGTGCGAAACGTGTGCGGCCAGTGAATGAATGAAGGTGCCTCCTCTGCTGCCCCTACGTGGTGGCGTGAGTCACCGCTGGGCAGTGCCCATACCGACTGTTTTACAACAGTTCCTGTGCCAGTTTCTAAACCTCGTCCGCTTTTACGGTCAGGCCAGAAATGCCCCGATGACCTAAATGGTGAGTGTGTAAACGTCTTCACTAACGGTCTTTGTTTGGAAGAGAAGGCAAGGAGGTAGAAAAGTACTAAACTTACGCACTTTGAGCCCCTAGTTACACTCAACACGATTGGCATCTGTGCTTCTACACACGTATTGTAGTCACGGCCTCGGGATTCATTGTTTAAGAAGTATGACCGGTATTTCGCAGTAGCAGGATTCATGTCATCTTCGGTCATATTCACATAATTTCTCGATATTGCAATCTATTCGATTCTACTTACGTTTCCTTGTGATCTAATACTCTGGCTTTAACATTCTCATTGTGATCGGAACGTTAAATTATAACCTTTATTGTACACCTGTTATCAATTTTGCATGGAGTGTTGTTTGGTTAACAACAAGCAGAAACAATTACAAAAAAGAGAAAGAAACAAGTGCATATCGGCAGCGCCCGCATCTCGTGGTCGTGCGGTAGCGTTCTCGCTTCCCACGCCCGGGTTCCCGGGTTCGATTCCCGGCGGGGTCAGGGATTTTCTCTGCCTCGTGATGGCTGGGTGTTGTGTGCTGTCCTTAGGTTAGTTAGGTTTAAGTAGTTCTAAGTTCTAGGGGACTTACGACCACAGCAGTTGAGTCCCATAGTGCTCAGAGCCATTTGAACCATATCGGCAGCTGTTATTGTGGTGATCATATGGAGCTCGGCTTAGGCGTTTGTCCTCCTTTCATACTGGCTCATGATACAGTCCCAACACTGACCTCGAAACAGCTGGACAAATCACAGGAACATTAATCGGGAAAAATAGGGATACACGAACGAGAAGTAGCTGCTCCAACTTCTAGAAGTCTCGGAGACCGGTGTGCCGGCTCCATGTCCCTCCATAACGCGCGTGTCAGAGAACGAGGCGGCAGCAGCCTGATCCTAGAGCTGCTTCATATTTCCACCATCTGCGTCGCCCATCCAGCAAAATGCATCTGTTACATCGCAGCATTTATTTACTATTTGTAACTTCTAATTTGGTGAGTTGAATGTGAGCTTTGTTTTTCATCAGTTGCGTCAGCGTTTTTTTAAACAATAAAAATATATTCGATGTTTCCCCTCTTGAAGAGAGTGACTACAGTAAAATAGATAGTAACCGTTACACACAAAATGGAAAAAGCAGCACCGGTGCGAGTAATTTAACTTTCATTGCCGAGACTTCCTTCAACTGAAAGTATGTGGAAGTAAAAAGAATTATTAAGTATGGTTGAAAAACTGAATAAAAATATCATTTGCAATAAAGAAGGCAAATAGAAATGCAAAAACAAATTGTGCCGTTGCGGTACATATTTTGTGAAAGCTGTCGGAACGTCCATCAATATGTATTTGTTTCTAGTGGAGTGTGCACTGATATGAAACTTCCTGGCATATTAAAACTTTGTGCCAGACCGAGACTCGAACTGGCGGCCTATGCCTTTCGCGGGCAACTGCTCTACCGTCTGAGTGACCCAAGCACGACTCACGACCCGTCCGCATACGCTAATACCTCATCTCCTACTCCCAGAAGTGCTAGTCTGCAAGCTTCCCAGGAGAACTTCTGTGAAGTTTGGGAGGTAGAGGGTGAGGTACTGGGGGAAGGATAGGTGTGAGGACGGGTCATGAGTCGTGCTTGGGTCACTCAGACGGTAGAACACTTGCCCGCGAAAGGCAAAGTCTTGGTCTGGCACACAGTTTCCATCTGCCAGGAGTTTTCGTGTATTTGCTTGTCCAATATTACTTAATATGTTAGAATCCACTGAGTGTGTTGTAACCATGCTAAACCATAAATGGGAAGTAGTGAGCCGTGAATTTTTTTTCTCATCTAGCCTAGTGCCTCGCACATAATTAATGATTGTTTAGGATTCTAGTCCGACATCGTATTTAACACATGCATCGTAAGGCTGTGTCGTGCTCCTAGTATGAAGTATTACTTCGTGAGGACCATCGAGGTGATTATAAAGTGTTAATTATCAGCTCGTAAAAACAAAGCTACATAATTAATCTTTCATTTTAGCGGGTAGAGGAATGCATTCCTAGTACACATTGAGATCCTAGCTCGTTGGTAGAGGGCCCAAAACAAAACTGTGCACCCCGTTGACAATGTGGAGTACACCCAAACATTTTTCGGTAAGTTTCATGATTGTCAGTGTGTTTGTTTATTTTCTGTCAATGCGTAAAAAATTTTCGTGATAATATATACAATTATAGGATTATGGTATTTATATTCACAACGTTATTAACAAAAATACATGCCTTGGTATTACATATCGTTGATATTTAAGTGGCTGTCCGTCGTTTGCAACTAACCAAGCTTTCTCAACAGTATATAATATACATTTACCTAAATCATAGGCCTAAAATGATGTTATTGGATTTTTTCCTCAGTTTTGCTAATGTCAGATTATTGTAATGACTTCATCTTACATTTTGCTGCCAACCCTGGTTTGTTGTTTATTTTGTCTTAACTTAGCAAACGCTAGTTAAAGAATAAATACTGATCATAAGGTACATATTTTTGTGAATAACGTTATGAATGTAAAGAGCATAATATCAAAACTGTATATATTATAGTGCAAAAATTGTTACACGTTATTTCAGAAGATAAGTGATTGCATTGACGATGATGAAGCTTATCTTTAACATGTTTTTGTGTTAAAGAAGATTAATTTGTGTTTTTTGAATGATAGCATCTTGCTTACAGTAGTTAGAATTTTATTTTACGATTGCTGTTTTGGCGGTAAGCCATTCTCGAGCTTCTAACAACATAATACAACCCAATGAGAAGAAATTTATAGTGGGATTAATGTAAGGTAAAACCAGTTTTGTAGTTTGTTGACGTTCATATACCGTACTTACAAGCTTCTGACATAAAAAGTTTACTTAAGGCAGAGATAACATCGGAATATGCATATTACAGAGCAACTAGTCAGCGATACTAGTCAATATTCCATTTTATGTCATGCGATTTTTAAATGGATTGTACATATTACACATCTTAAAGTGTACACTTACAATACATTAGAGTAAATGTGTGACACATTCAATCCAGTCAAGATAGGAGGGCATTAAATGGAATGTTGACTAGTATCGCTGGCTAGTTGTTCTTTGACGTGCATGTGACTTTGTTATCCCTGCCTAATGCAAAGCAGCTGTATGTCAGAATCTTCTAAGTATGGCGTATGTATGTCAAAAAATTACAAAATTAGTTGGACCTACTGTTAATCCCACTATAAATCGTTCTCATTACGTTAAGTAGTTGCTTGAAAATAGTTTAACGCCGAAACTGCAGTCGTAAAATAAAATTTTAACAGCTAAGATTCGCTGATGACATTGCTATCCTTAGTGAAAGCGAAGAGGAATCACAGGATCTGCTGAATGGAATGAACGTTCTAATGAGTACAGGATATGGATTGAGAGTAAATCGAAGAAACACGGAAGTAATGAGAAGTAACAGAAATGAGAACAGCGAGAAATTTGACATCGGGATTGATGATCACGAGGCAGATGAACTTAATAAATTCTGCTATCTAGGCAGCAAAACAACCCATGACAGACGGAACGAGGGGGACATCAAAAGCAACCCAGACTATCACTGGCAAAAAGAGCATTCCTGGCCAAGTGAAATCTACTAGTATCAAACATAGGTCGTAATTCGAGGAAGACGTTTCTGAGAATGTACGTTTGAAGCTTAGCATTGTATGGTAGTGAAACGTGGACTGTGGGAAAACCGAAATAGAAGAGAGTAGAATAATAGGAGATGTGGTGCTGCAGAAGAATGTTGAAAATTAGGTGGACTGACAAGATAAGGCAGGAAGGTAAGCAATGTTGTTGCGAGGACGCGTAGAATCGGCGACGAAAGGTTATGAGATGGTGGAATGATGTTCTTAAATTCGCCTTTAGTAAAGGACTTTATCTGTATGGTTTGCCCGGTGTTGATAAGTCCACATTGGTTGAAAAAATATCAAACTATGATACAATAAGCGAGTACATCTTTTTTTCCAATACCGGGTGACTTTGCGTTTCAAGGGTTGAGGGACATTCATGAGATGATAGTCTTTGAAGAATTTTCATGGGACAGATGGAGACCATATGCTCCAGAGCTGAAGAGACTCTTTGAAAGAAAATCTTTCTCTATTTATGTCAAATTCGAGTCACATAGAATGATAAAATTTAATGGACCTGTTATACATGGTGTTACAAAAAGGTACGGCCAAACTTTCAGGAAACATTCCTCACACACAAATAAAGAAAAGATGTTATGTGGACATGTGTCCGGAAACGCTTAATTTCCATATTAGAGCTCATTTTATTACTTCTCTTCAATTCACATTAATCATGGAATGGAAACACACAGCAACAGAACGTACCAGCGTGACTTCAAACACTTTTTTACAGGAAATGTTCAAAATGTCCTCCGTTAGCGAGGATACATGCATCCACCCTCCGTGGCATGGAATCCCTGATGCGCTGATGCAGCCCTGGAGAATGTCGTATTGTATCACAGCCGTCCACAATACGAGCACGAAGAGTCTCTACATTTGGTACCGGGATTGCGTAGACAAGAGCTTTCAAATGCCCCCATAAATGAAAGTCAAGAGGGTTGAGGTCAGGAGAGCGTGGAAGCCATAGAATTGGTCCGCCTCTACCAATCTATCGGTCACAGAATCTGTTGTTGAGAAGCGTACGAACACTTCGACTGAAATGTGCAGGACCTCCATCGTGCATGAACCACATGTTGTGTCGTACTTGTAAAGGCACATGTTCTAGCAACACAGGTAGAGTATCCCGTGTGAAATCATGGTAACGTGCTCCATTGAGCGTTGGTGGACGAAACTAAAATGAGCTCTAACATGGAAATTAAGCGTTTCCGGACACATGTCCACATAACATCTTTTCTTTATTTGTGTGTGAGGAATGTTTCCTGAAAGTTTGGCCGTACCTTTTTGTAACATCCTGTATGTGTCTCCAATTCGTATGCCAGCCGCGGTGGCCGAGCGGTTCTAGGTGCTACAGTATGGAACCGCGCGATTTCTACGGTCGCAGGTTCGAATCCCGCCTCGGGCATGGATGTGTGTGATGTCCGTAGGTTAGTTAGGTTTAAGTAGTTCTAAGTTCTAGGGGACTGATGACCTCAGAAGTTAAGTCCCATAGTGCTCAGAGCCATTTAAACCAATTCGTATTAAAAGAAGAAGAAGAAGAAGAAGAAGGGACAGGATGATAGTGCTTCTGTTAAGTCATCAGGGAATAACATCCATGGTACCAGAGGGAGCTGTAGAAGGTAGAAACTATAGAGGAAGACAGAGATTGGAATCATCAGCATCTTGGACAGTTTCCAGCCACTGGCTGGGTCTGTCGGGAACACAAGCCTCTCCACCGTGTTCTGTCTTTCCACCGTTCCCCCTCTTCCACCTTCTTCCAGTTCTCTCCTCTTCTCGTCACACATTCCTTCACTCCCTTCACCTATCTCTCTCTTGGTCTTCCTCTGGGCCTCTTCCCCTCCAGTTGCAGATCAAACATCCTCTTTGGAAATCTTCCCTCATCCATTCTCTTCATGTGTCCATACCACTGCAGTCTTGATTTTTCTATCCTGTCCTGTACTGGTTACTCCTTTAGTCTTTCCCTCACATACACATTTCGCAATCTGTCTCGTCTTGTTACACTCAACCTGCTCCTCTGGAACTTCATTTCACTAGCCTGTATTCTACTTTTGTCGCTTTTGTGCATTACCCATGTCTCACTTCCGTATGCCAATATGGGGACAAAGTAGGTTCGGTATATAATTCCCTTGGATTTCTGTGGCACCTCCTTGCTCCAAATAAGCCCCCTAATGCATTTGTAGAACTGCCCTGCTTTTCTGCACCTTTCATTTATTTCCATTGCGTCTCCCCCCTTACTTTCAATCATGCTTCCCAGGTACTTGAAGTTCTCTACCACTTGTAGTCTTTCCCCTCCACAAGTTATATCCACATTTGGCCTATTCTTCTTCCTTGTTGTGACAATTATTTCACTTTTCTTTGCAGAGAAATGCATTCCATATTGTGCTGCCGTTGCCTCCCATACATCTAACTGCTCTAGCACCTCCTTCTCGCAATTTCCCCATAACATCAGGTCATCGGCATAAAGCACTGCTTTCATTTTATGATCCCCAATTGCATCTGATACTAGCTGTAGGATTTCATCCATAACAATAATAAACAATAAAGGCGAAAGTGCACTTCCCTGTCGCAGCCCATTTTCCAGCTTGAACCATGCAATACGTTCCCTCCCCACTTTCACACAACTCTCACTTCCCTCATACATTTTTCTGACTTTTCGTGTTATCTCTTCATCTATCCCTTTTGCGTTCAGAACATCCCAGAGCTTGTCCCTACAGATACTGTCATACGCCTTCTCAATATCTAAAAGGCCATGATTAAGTCCTTCCCGTACTCATAGTGCCTTTCCTGCAGTTGCCCTACCGCAAATATGAGGTCCGTTGTTGATCTTCCCGGTCTGAAACCATACTGCTCCTCTCGCAGTCTACTTTCAATACTGCTTCTTATTCTCTTCTCCAGGATCTTTTCATAGATTTTTCCACAGTGGCATAGCAGGGTGATTCCTCTGTAGTTCTCACATCTCCTTTTATCCCCTTTCTTGAAGATCGGGACTATAATTCCTTTCTTCCAATCCTCAGGAATTCTGTTCTCCTTCCACACCACCCTCAGCACTCTGTATAGCCACTGGGTTCCTACTTCTCCTGCTGCTCGTATCATATCCACTGTTACTTCGTCCCAACCTGGTGCCTTGCCCCCTTTCATCCTCTTTATGGCTTCTTCCACTTCATTCCAAGTTAGATCATCAATTTCCCCACTATTATAATCGTCTGCTGCCTTAGGCTCTCCATCGCTGTTAGTTACCCGCTTGGCAGCATTCAACAGATCTTCAAAGTACTCCTTCCAAATCTTTTTGAGCTCATGCATTTCCTCCACAACTCTTCAAAAATGGTTCAAATGGCTCTGAGCACTATGGGACTTAACAGCTATGGTCATCAGTCCCCTAGAACTTAGAACTACTTAAACCTAACTAACCTAAGGACAGCACACAACACCCAGCCATCACGAGGCAGAGAAAATCCCTGACCCCGCCGGGAATCGAACCCGGGAACCCGGGCGTGGGAAGCGAGAACGCTACCGCACGACCACGAGATGCGGGCCACAACTCTTCCATTATTATCCATGATCCACAGGCACTCGCTTCTGTCGTTGGAATAGATCCAGCAAATAATTTAGGACTAAGAATGGAGAGCTTCTGTTAAGTTTTGGTAGGAGACGAGGTACTGGCAGAAGTAAAGCTGTGAGAACGGGACGTGAGTCGTGCTTGGGTAGCTCAGTGGTAGAGCACTTGCCCGCGATGGGCAAAGGTCCCGAGTTCGAGTCTCGGTCCGGCACAAAGTTTTAATCTGCCAGGAAGTTTCAATTTAGGACTTAGGTTGCAAGTACTACTCTGAGATGAAGAGGAGAGGAATTCGTGGCGGGCTGCATCAAACCAGTCAGGAGACTGTTGACCCTCCACATCAAAAAAATAAAAAAAAAAAAAAGCTGAAAGGAAGATGACATACTTAAAAAATTTGTAAGAGCTGTGGACTCATGTTAAGGACATTAAGCGAGCTTTTGTTTCTTGATCTGATAATGACTATCCCTTGTAAAGATCTGAAGATGGTCCCATAAACGCTTCCGGTCATTTTGCAAATGTCGCGCGAAATCGCGACTGTGATAAATTATAATGAGGGACTGTCAGGCGAACTGAAGGGTGCAACGACGGCTCCTTGCCTGGCGAGTGGCTATTGGTGTTTTGCTTTTTCCTCGCGGCCTTTGCGCAGGCAACGCGGGGTGCGGGCGGGGGGGGGGGGGGGGGGGGGGGCGCAGCGTCAATAATCCGGTGATCGATGTCGGCGACAGACATCGTGTCGTACGAGGACGCGCCAGTGCGCCAGCGACAGTAGCCGCGGACGCAAGCTAGTGGCAGTCGCAGTCCGACGCTGACCTGGGGAACGTCTGTTGCCGCGGGGACGCCGAGCCCGACTCTCCGTCAGCCATGCGCGTCGAGGCGCACCGCGCCGCCGGCGCCGCCTACGTCAACTACCTCGTCGTCATCGTCCGCATCACCTTCTTCGTCCGCCTGTGCAGGCAGCGCAAGGTACTTTACGTGCCCACACTCAACTTGTCGGTCGACAGCGCAATTGGCATATTGTTTACTGTTGTACTCGGCGCTTTGTCAACAAGCGAGATGGGCCGTCCAGGCGAAATTGAAATGACAGTATTTCTCGCAATTCTGTTATCCCGTATAAGTGGCATTATTTTTATTGCACTCTTCAATCGGGCGACTGTTATAATGCAGCTCTCCGCGCTAATTTACTTCAACCAACATCCATATGAACCAGCTTACTGTAGTCAAGATCTGATCTCCTTTTATAATTTTTACACATTTTTAAATAATTTTTTTACTTCCCCTCAGGATGTGTCATCTCAATCAATTATTTTAGTCACGTATTGCCACACAATTCTTTTCTCTCCAGTTCAGTTCAGTACCTCCTCATTACTTACCTGGTGCACTCATCTAATCTTCAGCGTTCACCAGTAGCACCACATTTTAAAACTTCGTATTCTTTTCTTGTCTAAAGTGTTAATCGTCCACGATTCACTTCATTACGCTGCTATGCAACAGAAGAATACCTCCAGAAAATATTTCTTAACACTTAATTTTGTATTCGATATTAACAAATTTGTCTTTGTCAGAGCGACATACACCCCTGTAATATTCTGAGACACAGTTACAATTGACATTCCACCAGAAATACGAATTTCCTTAAGAGGCAGTCGCACTGTTCTCCAGACAGTGTCTGCTTAGTTTGCGCGTTATGACAGTACCTTCTGCGATCTCGTAAACGTTAAGCGTCGGGTATAAGATGATAATGTCCGTGTGTTTGTTTTGACTGACACCCATCGCCCAGCTCCACAACTGTTAATGTCTCGCCGAGAGCAGGCTTTTCAGAGATTGATTAACGCATTGTAAGTTACTTAAGTGGCAGCTGTCGTTTACTCGTTTTGGCCCGATGGCCGCCTACCTCGGATACTTAGCTCTAAACAATGTACAGTAAAATTTTCATCCGCAGAATTTGGCCAGCAAGCAACTTGCGCTGATAGTGTGCAATTTCTGTCCACTACATTATTTGCACTGTTCTTTGGTAAATTACAAACTTGTCCACACTGTGACCGAATGATGTGTTACAACTAGAGACGCACTCTATCTGAACTACGGTGACGTAGTAAATGGAAGGAGTACCAGTAGCATTGGTAGGCAAAGAAACATAAATGAATCTGTAAGAGAGAAACTAGGAGCCAACGACTTCTTTTTTTTGTGGATTTGGTTGTTTGTTTTGCACGTAATTAAAATCATTTGGTGTTAGTTCATTGTGTACTTTATATCCTTATGGTGTATACATTGCATTTTAGAAGTTACAAAAATAGTTGATCGCGTACTTGGCTGGCTCTGAGTACTATGGGACTCAACTGCTGTGGTCATCAGTCCCCTAGAACTTAGAACTACTTAAACCTAACTAACCTAAGGACATCACACACATCCACGCCCGAGGCAGGATTCGAACCTGCGACCGTAGCAGTCGCACGGTTCCGGACTGCGCGCCTAGAACCGCGAGACCACCGCGGCCGGATCGCGTACTTCTGTGCTTTTATTTAACCAAAGCATTTACTTTTAATGCAAGCACCGTTTACATGCACAAACACGAAAAGTAATATATTATTATTATTATTATTATTGTTACTTTGTACTCATAGAACGTTCTTCATATTACAAAGGCAACAGTTTCCTGTTGTTATTGATAAATCCGAAATATTTTTATGACCAATAGAAATATGTTCTATATAAGTTCGACAAAGTAGATGCGATGTTTGATACATTTTTCTGTTGCGGTTTTTTTTATTTCACGTTTATTTTAGAAAAATTGCGTTTTCTAGCGCTATATAATAAACCAATATTGTTTTCTGTATTTTTACTACATCACCCCTCTGTTTCACATTACAGATCAACAGTTTTCGAATAAAACCTGAATTAAACATTGACAGTCTCAATTTTGCTATAAATACTGTTTACTTTCAAATAACAGACAGGAGGCTCAACTATGTAGAACAAAAATGTTCTATTGGTTACCTGGCCCTTTATAATTTACATCCTCACACAGTTTCTAGACGGTTCACCGCTTCCGGTTTTTAGAGAAATCTAATAAGAAGCGGATTACATGCGTAAAGAAAGCGATCATTATGAGGTAACGCCTGATAGGTATGCAACATGCCTAGTATGTAGATAACGCTGGTACGACCTCAACTGACCAGAGATATTAGGAAAAGTACCGCAGTCAACGCTTACTTATGACGACCTACGGTGGCCTGTGGTAAGTCTAGTTACAATGATTAAAACACTTGAGTCATATTTAGCAGGAGCGGGTTTAAAATATCCTGCAGTATCAGCAAGACCACAGCCGACCCCTTCTCTTACTCTTCCACAACTGGAATAGTTTTCGTCATCTATAAGCTTTCTTTAGATGGTGAGTCATGGACTAACTCACCTAGGCAAGTGACCCTGTTGATGCAACAAGCTGTCAGGTAGGGACGTGAAGCTTGGCGACTCACTATGCACCGACATAGACTTTCACTCTTTCAATTACAGTACTGGTTACAAGACACCAACTCGACATTACACTGTGCCAGTATTCATCACTTCCTCGCTAGACATACATTCAAATCTGTCACTTCGTAACTGGTTGGAGGAAGACGACGGTAAACAACCTTATCACGAGCTACATCCAACACTGACACACCCTGTCAAATCGACTCATATAATACACGGAACTAGTCATTATTTTTCTCTGAATTATGAGCTACTTGAAATGCAAATAGGGTGGTTGTTGTGGATTTTGCTGCTGTTGTTGTTTCGGCGACGACAACGATAACGACGAAGACAAGAGCACAGCAGTTTGTTTACACTATTTTGCTGTCTTCCATCACGTGCCTGAGTAACGAGTAAGGTATTACACCGACAGTAAAACGTTATTGCATGGCTGTTGGTCAGCACGACACTGGTAAGTGAGAGCTGGAGTAAAAGGTAACGTTTCTCCCATGACTGTGTTGAGACTCGAGCTACTGACCCTCTAATATCGCACGAGCGTTTCGGCTAACTCGGCTTACCGGGTTATTAGTGTGTATGTGGATAGGAAAGTAGATGGCTGAAAGAGAATCCTCAAGCTGTAATACTTTGTAAGGGCGCTCCAGGGTCCCGCCCATTCGTATGAAGTCCCGTAGTGACAGTACAGTGTAAGGAAACGGCGTGCTGACCGCGCACTATCTTAAGTTAGCTGGACTTGAGGCAGGTCGGAATGGGTAGCATCAGGAACGGCATCTCGTGATGCGGGTATAACCTCATCCACACTGTCGTCAGAGAAATCTTACGAGCACCGTGCGTATGTGAATAACTAATAAATTTGAGGCACTGAATACGCTAGGGATTTTAAACAAAGAAATCTGGGACAAAAACTGCATTTACACTACTGTCAGATTGTCATTTTTGGATGCTGCCGGCGGAGTGTGTTGAAGAGATGGTAAAATTTTCTCCCGCCACTTCCTTAAGTTAGTCATTGTATCATAAGTGATCTTGGGTGAAATTAATAACACCTTAGCCGTTTTAGGTTTGTCGTTCCTTCAAAATGGTTCAAATGGCTCTGAGCACTATGGGACTCAACTGCTGAGGTCATTAGTCCCCTAGAACTTAGAACTAGATAAACCTAACTAACCTAAGGACATCACACACATCCATGCCCGAGGCAGGATTCGAACCTGCGACCGTAGCGGTCTCGCGGTTCCAGACTGCAGCGCCAGAACCGCGCGGCCACTTCGGCCGGCGTCGTTCCTTCATTACAACGAAATATAATGGTTGTCAGATAGTGGAGATGCAGTGAAAACGCTTCCGTACGCAATGGCCGCATGAAAACACACACGACTGCGGACTGGCAACAGGTCGTATTTCCCGCGGAGTTCCGCTTTAACTTAAAGTGGGCGGTATGCGTTCTAGGGAACCGCGGCGAACGACACGCGTTTTGAAGCGTCATACTGCAACGAGGCAGGCATGACCCCGCGTAACGGAGCGGGCAGTTCTAGTGAAAAATCGACATGGATCGAACTTGTCTGTCAGGCAGTGTCATAAGAATTTATTAAGTGCCATGACGTAAACATGCTTCCAAAAAAATGGTTCAAATGGCTCTGAGCACTATGGGACTCAACTGCTGAGGTCATTAGTCCCCTAGAACTTAGAACTAGTTAAACCTAACTAACCTAAGGACATCACACACATCCATGCCCGAGGCAGGATTCGAACCTGCGACCGTAGCAGTCTCGCGGTTCCAGACTGCAGCGCCAGAACCGCGCGGCCACTTCGGCCGGCTGCTTCCAAAAGTCTGAGGTATCTGACAACAGACTGTTTTTAAAGAACACCGTGGGTGTATAGAGCGTAAACTTCAATCATTTATACGCAACATTGCTGGTCTTTTACTGTTTTTAAACTCTTAGTTTTCCATCTCTTCTTACCTTAAGCAATATTTCTTCTCTCGTATGTATCGTGCACTTGACGATCTCGACAGTTTCTAAACTTAGTCTTCCTTACAATGTTTCGCCTGTACTGTTCTCATTTACCCATTTAACCATTCGCGGCTCTCAAAGCATGTCCGATTAACGTTTCACTTCTTGTAATGATACTTTTCCACAAAACTCGTTCCTCACTCAGCCCTGGATTCCCTATTTCGTATTTTATCTTTATAGTTAACATACAGCACAACAGTTCAAATCTATGTACTTTCATCCTTTGCCGTTTTCCATAATCTGCTCCCTTCTTCCACACAAGACAGTGTGTCAGTCTTTGAAAACGGTAGTGTTTTTTTTTCCGATTCACCGCGCTAAGCTGCTACTAACACCTACCTACTTTCGACAATTTTGTATGTTGTTCCGTAAGTAGCCAAATTATTTCATTGTTTCTAATCCGATTTTCCAAATTTTCATTTGCAGCAAGTCATTGTTCCCCCTTCTACTATTTTCATCGTTTGTGTTAGTCATGTGTGGCGTAAGTACCATACTTCCCTTGTGTTTTTATTATGGTGATGCAACGTTCAAGGAAATGGCTATAACGTAGGAGCAATTTAATTTAGGGAGGAGCAGTGTACTGTCAAATAGAAACGGAGTGCTTCAAGGGGTAAACATACACAGACCAGCAGCCGGTTCCATTTCTTGATGAGAATCAGCTACTTCAAAGGAACGACTCGGTAGCTCCCTTCAGCTTGTGTGGAATTGCAGACTGTTTGTATCGCAGTGTGCTCGCGTCCTTATTATTAATGTCACAGAACGGCATCAAGAACCTAAATGACTTTGTTTTAGGTTTCTCCGTACAGGAATGTGAGACGAACAGTAAACACGGGATACTGGCCTAAATGAGGACGTGTGTCACAGACAGAATGCAGCAGACAGCCAATGAGGCCAGAGACCGATACCATTTATCAGTTTCCGGCCTGGTACCTTTCTTGATACGGTGCCACTCATTACCTGACCGGTTTCACGCTCGTAATGCGAGGCCTTGCGTGCTAAACACTACTAACAGAACCGGCTGCGCTTCGTCTCCAGATAGAGACACTGTTGTTGGACACACTCATTCCGCTAACAAACACATTGGAGCACTTTCACCCACTCATTTATTTCCCAGCCAAATTATCTTCAATATTATTCAGCTGTCATCATTTCAAACAAAGCGTCCCCATTTTAAGATTCAAGAACTCGTCCGCACAAATGTGAAGAAGTTAACATAAAAACTTTTTTGTCGTAGAATCGCGTCATGTTGTAAAATAGCTGTCACTAAATGCATAAAGCCGATTTTTCGGCTATGGTTGCAGTGGCGTTCCGCGAAGTGTATCAATGAAGAAACTTCTGTGCTGTTTTGACTAGACCGGACTTTTACTTCGTCACGACCCGTCTACTGAGAATAACATCCATTCGCAGTTTTAAGAACTTTTGAATCAGTTGGTTTTCTGTGATGTAAGGAGTTGCGAGCTGCTGTTTCCTATTGCCCCCTACATTATGAACGAGGATTGATAATCTTCGGCGAATGATATTTTGATTAATTTGAAAACTGTTGGTTGGTTGATTTGGGGAAGTGGACCAAACAGCGAGGTCATCGGTCCCATCGGGTTAGGGAAGGAAGTGGAAGGAAGTCGGCCATAAAATCACGGAAGCCTAAATCAGGATAGCTGTACGCGGGCTTGAACCGTCCCCCCACCCCCTCCCGAATACGAGCTAAGTGTGCTAACCACTGCGCAATCTCTTTCAGTTGAAAATTGTTATCCTCATTCAGGATATCGGACGCGCAGTAAAATTTTAACAGATACTTCGGTCGCTTCTTCAAAGAACAGCGTCATAATTGTAAATGAAAAGCATTAAATTGTGGAGGTACTACAGTATGTAATTTACTTCGTTAAGTTTTCGACTTACAAGGCCGTCATCGGACTTTGACTGCCCTTATCAGATAGTATGCAATACTGAGGCACAGAATTGTAAAATATATTATACATGAAGAGTGAGGTGCAAACATAGACTAGAGTCATCTTTGGCAGTGCAACGTTAATATAACTGGAAATGTTAAAGTTAAACATTAAATAAATGTAAAGCGAACAAATCAGAAAAAAAACATTAACACAAAACATCGACAATTTTCATGTATGTATAGTGTGTGTGTGTGTGTGTGTGTGTGTGTGTGTGTGTGTGTCAACAGAAGAGATGATGTGCTTGTGGTAAAAATTATAATATCCTAAGCAGGCCATCACAGTCAAAGAAAATTAATGCAAGGGAAAAATTTTGGAGAGTGAATAGGCATTACGCGTGGAAGATGAATCAGAAACAGTGTAAAAGATAGAGCTGACAGTTGTAACAGCAAATGCACAAGTTAAATTACGTATCAGTGGCACTGTAAATTCTACCTGTTACATTCTTTCTGTATCAGCTTCCAGATGTTGTACCCGTTCATTCTAGAATACTCGTGTCATGTATTAACTATTTATATTGTGACAGTTAATTAAAATTGTTATGAATGTTGTTACATTGCTTTACCACATGCACGTCGTCTCCTCAGCTTAGTGAGACACTGGTTTTTGGATGTTTAGTCTCGACGATTTTCTGGTTTGTTTGCTTTACATTTATTTACCATTTAACATTTTTCATTACTTTACCATCGCATTGTCAAAGATAAAATTTTCTGTGTTTGCACTGCAGTCTCCAAGTGTAGTATCTTTCGCACGGTTGTACATCAGTATTGTATTCCCTTTGAGGTCGACAGTCAGTTAAAGTCTGATATGACGCTGTAAGCAGAAAACTAGTTGACGAAATAAATTAATACTACAGAAAATCCACGATTTAGTGCTGTTTATTTACAATCAGTAACATTTTCTCACCGGTAAGGCACGAGTCTCGGAATACGGGATATTTATGTACGAGAAAAGCTCTATGTCCAGGGTTGAGCGGGAGTCATTACTTTGAATCCTTCCAAGGCCGCTCCTAGCTCCTGTAGCTCGACACGCCACCTGCTAAAGTCCGAAGAACGGCCAGACTGCCACCTGCGGTTGGATGCGACCTTCCCGGTAACGCTCCCGCGAAGAACCGCACACAGCCCTCGCGCCGTATGTGAAATACCCTGTATTTCGAGGCGCATGCTATACCACCGATAAATGCCATTGCACGTCCGATGTCTTGCGTGAGGAAAACTGCAGTTACAGTAATCAACACCTGCATCTACATCAGCGTACATACTCGGCAGCCCACAATACGGTACATGGCGAAAGGTACCTTGCACTACTGCTAGTCATTCACTTTCCTGTTCCATTTGCAAATGGAACGAGGGAAAAGCGATTGTCTATCTTGCTTCCGCACGAGCCCTGATTTATCTCGTCTTCGTAGTACTTAAGCGAGGTGAACTTTGGCGGCAGGAGAATCGTTCTGCAGTCAGCAATGACGGTTCTCTGGATTTCCTCAGTAGTGTTTCGCGAAAAGAACGTCGTCTGCCCTCATTTGAGTTTACGAGGCATCTCAGTTGTATTCTCCTGTTGATAGAGCCTACCGGTAACAAATCTAGCATCACGCCTTTGAATTGCTTCGATGTTTTTCTTTAACTCAACCTGGTGGGGATCTCAAACACTCCAACAGTACTCGTGTTAGCGCTCTAAACGCGATCTCCTTTATAGATTAGCCTCACTTTCCTAAATATTCCCAAAAACCGAGCGAGGTGGCGCAGTGGTAGCACACTGGACTCTCATTCGGGAGGACGACGGTTCAATACCGCGTCCGGCCATCCTGATTTAGGTTTTCCGTGATTTCCCTAAATCGCTCCAGGCAAATGCTGGGATGGTTCCTTTCACAGGGCACGGCCGATTACCTTCCCTAATCCGGTGAGACCGATGACCTCGCTGTTTGGTTTCTTCCCCCAAAACAACCGCGACCGCTACGGTCGCAGGTTCGAATCCTGCCTCGGGCATGGATGTGTGGGATGTCCTTAGGTTAGTTAGGTTTAAGTAGCTCTAAGTTCTAGGGGACTGATGACCTCCGACGTAAAGTCCCATAGCGCTCAGAGCCATTTGAACCATTTTGAACCAAAATAACCCAACCCAATGTTCCTAATAAACCGAAGCGGACAGTCCTCCTCCCCAACTACTGACTTAAAGTTCTCGTTCTCATATTGCTTTGCAACGTTACGCATAGGTTTTTAATGGACGTGACTGTGTCAAGGTGCACACGTCCAATACCGTATTTGAACATTAGAGGAGTTTTGTTCCTACACATCTGCAGTAACTTCCGTTTTTCTACATTTCGAGCAAACTGCCGTTCATCACACCAAATAGAAATTGTGCCAGAGTCGTCCAGTATCACCCTACAGTCACTCAACGACGACACTTCCCCGTACACGATAGAGCCATCAGCAAATAGTCGCAGGTTGTTGCTCACACTATACGTCACATAATTTATGTATACGCGATGTGCCAGGAGGTATCGTCAATAGTCAGGGATATGACACGGATGATTATTCGAGGCAAAAAGTCTAGTAAACACGGACTCTAAAATGCATATCTTAAGGGCTATGAACACTTCTTCTGTAGAAGAAACGTGTTCCACAGTAGCGAAGATGAAGTAGTACACACAGCTCCTTAGATATGCATTTTAGCCGCGCGGTTTAGGGCGTCTTGTCACGGTCCGCGCGGCTACCCCCGTCAGAGGTTCGAATCCTCCCTCGGGCATATATATATATATATATATATATATATATATATATATATATATGTGTGTGTGTGTGTGTGTGTGTGTGTGTGTGTGTGTGTCGTTCTTAGCGTAACTTAGTTTAAGTCAGGTTAAGTGTGTAAGCTTAGGGACCGATGACCTCAGCAGTTTGGTCCCATAAGACCTTACCACAAATTTCCAATATGCATTATAGAGCCGGCCGCGGTGGTCTCGCGGTTCTAGGCGCGCAGTCAGGAACCGTGCGACTGCTACGGTCGCAGGTTCGAATCCTGCCTCGGGCATGGATGTGTGTGATGTCCTTAGGTTAGTTAGGTTTAAGTAGTTCTAAGTTCTAGGGGACTGATGACCACAGCAGTTGAGTCCCATAGTGCTCAGAGCCATTTGAACATTTTTTTGCATTATAGAGCCTATGATTACTAGACACTTTTGTTCGTGCCACATCCCTGAATTCTTCCCGAGGCACCCTGTACAGGGAACAAGAGCAGTTGTATCACACTTCCGTGAAGCACTCCTGATGATACTCATGCCTCCGATGAAGACTCGCCATGTAGGACAAAAATGGTGCAAATGGCTCTGAGCACTATGGGACTTAACATCTATGGTCATCAGTCCCCTAGAACTTAGAACTACTTAAACCTAACGAACCTAAGGACATCACACAACACCCAGCCATCACGAGGCAGAGAAAATCCCTGACCCCGCCGGGAATCGAACCCGGGAACCCGGGCGTGGGAAGCGAGAACGCTACCGCACGACCACGAGATGCGGGCGCCATGTAGGACAACGCACTGGAATCTATAACCCAAGAAGTCTCCGAACCACTCACATATCTGGAAAACAATTCCGTACGGTCGGACTTTTGAAAAGTCTGCAGTGGGTTACTATGTGAAACGCTTTCTAGAAATCTAGGCATATGATATTTGTGTGCCCTTCATTCATGGTTCGTAGAACATCGTCAGAAAAGGACAAGCAGAGTTTTCGAGAAGGATGCTTTCTAAATTCGTGCTGATTTGTGGACAGAATCTTTTCTGTCTAAAGAAAATTTATTATATTCGAAATACCAATATGCTCAAGAATCCTGCAATAAACCCATGATTAGGACATTCGTCTGTAATTCTGTGGTGGGATGTTCTACCTTTGTTACCCATAAACATTGTTAGTGGACACGAAAGCCACTTCAAGAGTTACACAAGTTTTTGGGTGAACCAGGAACTGAAACTAAAACGTTTTCGATTATCAGTCTGATATCTGAATGCATGAAAAACTTTGCCATACAAATAAAATATCGGTGCGATATTGCAGTACCTGTGTTGTTAAGAAGAACGATGTAATGTTCCTTTGGACATGGATGCATGTCCGAAGGCACATACACTGCGGCGACTACAGCCTTTATGAAATAGATGAAAAGTATTCGTAGTTGCGAATATGAACAACCATCAGCTGTATAAGTGAATGACGATATGAACATTTTTGCCGTACCAGGACTCGAACGCGGAGTTTCTACTTTCCTGAGCGACCGCCTTATTCACTTAGGCTATCCGTGCACGATTCACGGACCCAAACTTCGGTATGTCGACTCTCCTAAGTCACAATCTGTTCTACGTCCTACGCACATTATGTTATTCCTGTACAGGGGAGAACGTTTCAACTGAAAGTCGCTGCCTCCTATCAATGGATAAATACAAGCATTCATGTCCAAAGGAAGGTCGCATCGTTCTTGATACAACACAGGCACTTAAGTATCATATTTATCCGCCGACACCAGGCAGCGACTTTCAATTAAAATGTCTTCTCCTGTAAGGGAATTGCGTAATGCATGTACAAGTTGTGACACAGGAACGACCGCATATGGGAGTGTGTGTGTGGCTGCG
This sequence comes from Schistocerca nitens, assembly GCF_023898315.1. Taxonomy (NCBI): domain Eukaryota; kingdom Metazoa; phylum Arthropoda; class Insecta; order Orthoptera; family Acrididae; genus Schistocerca; species Schistocerca nitens. The sequence goes on from NC_064616.1 coordinate 269,946,849, forward strand.
AGTCGTGCACGGATAGCCGAAGCGGTTAAGGCGACCGCTCGCATAAAGTGGGAAATCCGAATTCTTCCCTTACACAGCTGACAGTCGTTCGTGTTCACAACTACGAATGCATTTCAGGAAATGTCTTATTCCTACACACATTATTGTACCATGTTGTGGAGATTTTTACATTATGAGTTTATGCGTGAGCATAGTATTACACGTTAAACAAATAACGATCCATTCTAGGGAACCAGTATTCAGTTCTTCCGCTTTCCTTTCCTTTTCTTGACGCGAGGAAATATTTTTGCGAATGCCTGGTACTACGTATCCCAAAGCCATCGCGATTAAGAGGTTCTCCTGACGTCATAAATAACCTCCGCGTGATCAGGTGGCGATCTCATCCAGCGACATGTGCGCCAGGGCGCACTGAAATAGCCAGTCCGGAAGAACAGGCCAAATATCTGTCGCATCTCTAATGACCTCGGCGCGTAGCCGGCGGACATCTGGCCTCCAGCAGGAGCGCGAAGAGCGCAGCGCGCCGAAATAACAGACAATCGGAGTGGCAGCCTTAAACCGCGGGAATAAGCTCCAGGTCAGTCGATATTCGATTTCCGGTGTGACCTTTGTTGGTGCCGCCACAGCTCCGGCTGCAGCCACAGAAACAAATCACAGCAGAAAAGCCTCCGGCTACGCGAATCGTGGCCCGAGTTACACGTCTCTGCGTTGGTTCCTTCTTCTTTCCCTTCGTCAATGTTTTGACAAACACCGTCACGATTCCCAGCACGTCACATTTTACCAGCAACTCTTCGGACTGGTCCTGTGCTCTTTGATACTGTTTCTGCTGATGCATCACAACACTGAAGGCAAAACGAGATCCCATTTAAATTTTCAATTACTAATATTTGTAACCAAGTACGTTCACAGGACAGTACTACGAAACTGCTTCGCCAATTTGGAGTTGCCTTTTATTCGGGCACTATTTTACGTTGCCCCGTTGGTAATGAATGCTTCTGTTGTCAACAATAATCCAGTTTTATCGTAATTTTCATATGAATTGTTTTTGTCAACATGAGTTCCTAAAAATCATAAAAAAGAACAGATGCACAAGATCGCAAGAAAGGTAGGTAGATTTACATGGTTCGAAATTACATCGCTCGTAGTTTAACATGCTTATTTTTGTGACTGAAGCTGAAATTTATACTAACATTCGTTTCAGCAGGCAACGAGACGAAAATAATTAAAAATTTAAGAATGTTTGGTCCTTTCGCATTATTTATTTAATCGTATGGCTAGGGCCCCACATCGGGCAGGCCAATCGCCGGGTGCCGGTCAATTTGACGCCACTTCGGCGACCTGCAGTCGATGAGGATGATAGGATGATGATGATGATGATGATGACAGCACAACACCCAGTCCCTGGGCGGAGAAAAATCCGTGACCCAGCCGGTAATCGAATCCGGGCCCTGAGGATTGACAATCCGTCACGCTGACTTTTCTTTTTTAATTCTTTGTTGATCTCATTTTGTTCTATTTTGTTCGTTTTTTTATGTGTTCGGGGCGGACGTCTCATCCCACCCGTTCAGGTTGTTCGTTAGTCCGTTCATTCAGTTTTTTTTTATTATTATTATTACAGAGGGTAGCTAACCCTCTGACCGAACACGCTGAGCTACCGTGCCGGCACCATTCAGCTACCGGGGGGCGGACTTTCGCATTATGAAAATCGTGGACATATTCGTACTTAAATTCCATAATTGTGAGACAGCCTGTAACGGTTGAGAATAGAAACATTACTAGTTTCCGTGGCAAAAGAAAACGAGGCTTTATTTCATCTGCTTCATATACATATACGAGGGGCGTTCAATAAGTGATGCAACACATTTTCTTTCTCGGCAAGTTTAGGTCGAAAATTCGCGGAATTTGTCATGGAACATCTTGGGATATTCCTGCTTCAGCCCGTGTAGTTCATGAAGTTCCGATAGGTGGCGGTTCTATAAGTAGCTCTCAGAATGGCGTCTTACAACGTAGATGCGTTACAAGCAGAGAGCTGGCATTTAGTTTCGTTTGGCGGAAAACCAAAGCATCGTAGATATTCGTGGGCGCTTACAGAATGTCTACGGGGATCTAGCAGTGGAAAAAGCACTGTGAGTCGTAGGCCGAGGCGTCTGTCAACATCGCAACAAGGCCGCCCAAACCTGTCCGATCTCTCGCGTGCCGGCTGGCCGCACACAGCTGTGACTCCTGCAGTGTTGGAACGTGCGAACACTCTCACTCGTGGTGACGGACAGATCACAAACGAACACTTCGCTTAGCAGATGACCATGAAGAGCAACAATGAATCATCTATGCTGAATTGCTTGTGCGTTAGGGGCTGATCGTGACAGTACGTGGATAATAGGGAGATTACTGATGCAGCAAGACGTTGGTCCCGACGTCGAACAGTAGGGTGGAACCTTGCAGACGTACAGACCCTACCATACATACTGAAAATCTGGGGATATTCGTAGATGAAATGTCGTAGTTGTGAAACAGCCTGTAACTGTTGAAAGTAGAAACATTATTGCATTCCGTGCCAAAAGAAAAGAAGGCTCTGTTTCAATTATATAACTAGTTCAGTACTCTGATTCGAATAGTACCGGGTGATCAAAAAGTCAGTATAAATTTGAAAACTGAATAAATTACGGAATAATGTAGATAGAGAGGTACAAACTGACACACATGCTTGGAATGACATGAGGTTTTATTAGAACCAAAAAAATACAAGCGTTCAAAAAATGTCCGACAGATGGCGCTTCATCTGATCAGAATAGCAATAATTAGCATAACAAAGTAAGACAAAGCAAAGATGATGTTCTTTACAGGAAATGCTCAATATGTCCACCATCATTCCTCAACAATAGCTGTAGTCGAGGAATAATGTTGTGAACAGCACTGTAAAGCATGTCCGGAGTTATAGTGAGGCATTGGCGACGGATGTTGTCTTTCAGCATCCCTAGAGATGTCGGTTGATCACGATACACTTACTTCAGGTAACCCCAAAGCCAATAATCGCACGGACTGAGGTCTGGGGACCTGGGAGGCCAAGCATGACGAAAGTGGCGGCTGAGCACACGATCATCACCAAACGACGCGCGCAAGAGATCTTTCACGCGTCTAGCAATATGGGGTGGAGCGCCATCCTGCATAAACATCGTACGTTCCAGCAGGTGTTATCAGCCAGGCTGGGGATGATGCGATTCTGTAACATATCGGCGTACCTCTCACCCGTCACGGTAGCAGTTTTGCTGTCCAGCGCCATCTGTCGGACATTCTGTGAACTTTTTTTTTTTTTTTTTGTTCTAATAAAACCCCATGTCATTCCAAGCATGTGTGTCAATGTTTACCCCTCTATCTACATTATTCCGTGGTTTATTAAGTTTTCAAATTTTTACTGATTTTTTGATCACCCGGTATATTGAAAGCAGACATCTGCGCGCAGAAATAACGTCAACAACTCAGTTAACGAAAACAAAGATCTTTATTATAAATGTAATTTAAAAAAGATTTGGTGGTAAAATGATCGTTTTTGTTTTATTACCGTAATGAAACGAAGGACTTAACTGGGAGTAAAATAATGTAGATGTGATTGCATGCGTCGTTATCTGATTGAACCGGAGCGGTAAAGTCATGGAACAGTTCATACTCAAGAGAATTCCCGGCAACGTGTTTTCGCCGTAAGCACTCTTGTCTGATTGCCTCAAAGTGTTCGCATTCTCTCGCGCCCTTGCCGCGAAGAGTTTCGCGCGTATTCCTGGAAGAGCAGCTGTTATAGCTGCGACAGACTACCGGGTGATAATGCGTGCTTCAGTAGCTATTCCGTGGTTACCTGCAAAGCCACTTCCGCAAATCCTCCACAGCTGTCATGACTTCATTAGATTACGCCCCTCTCAATTGATTGAGTGGGTATGCGAGTGGGCCTGTGGATCGAGGGTTGCTGCCCTGCCAGCCATCAAACACCGGCTCAAAGTACGGGTCAGTACTTGAACAATCCCCCCGCTCCCCATCTCTCTCTCTCTCTCTCTCTCTCTCTCTCTCTCCTGTGTGTGTGTGTGTGTGTGTGTGTGTGTGTGTGTGTGTGTGTGTGTGTTTGCGCCGGCCAGAGTGGCCGAGCGGTTCGAGGTGCTACAGTCTGGAGCCGGGCGACCACTACGGTCGCAGGTTCGAATCCTGCCTCGGGCATGGATGTGTGTGATGTCCTTAGGTTAGTTAGGTTTAAGTAGTTCTAAGTTCTAGGGGACTGATGACCTCAGCAGTTAAGTCCCATAGTGCTCAGAGCCATTTCAACCATCTGTGTGTGTGTGTGTGTGTGTGTGTGTGTGTGTGTTTTCGTTCCTTTCTTTTAAATGGAATAACTTAAAGCCTACTTGCAAATCAGTCTAAAATATGCTTACACATGACTGCAAAATGATGAAAATAATCCGACGGTGTCGTTATATTAATTACGTGTTTTAGCAGAGTCGAGACACGAGAAAGAAACTACAAGCTTTCAAATCATTCGGTCACAGCCAGACGATGTCCTAGTACTGTCGTATTCGGAACAAACTATTTCGTCTCATTTTTCTCCATTATGGAAGTGTTTACGACACTGACCGTATCTGACAATGCAGTAATGGACATAAGACACTGCCAGTGACTTTTTTTGTTGATACACAATTCATTCGAAGCATTAGGGCTCATTGTATGCCTCTTACGGCACAATTATTGAATTACTAAATTTGTCACATAACTATAAAGCATTCTTGAAAGATATTTTAACATGCAGCTGGAATTACAGTTGTAAGGAATTTTCTCCATAGCAAATTTTCACCATTCGTAAAGCGATTAGCAAAACCCATAAATCAAACATTAATTGGCGGTCAGTGGACGTAACAACGGTTTTTAATTTAATTGGAACATGACGTTTCACAAGCTTAATCGAGGCATAGATTAGTCATTTATCCGAATTCAAAGAATCTTTTTGCTTTCAAATGCTTAGTTTGTGAAAACAAAGTTGGTTTCTTTAAAGCAGTTGTGGGATCCACAAGCTGACGGTACTATTCTGCGAGAAGCATTATTAAGGATCCAAAGTAACATAAAGATGATCTGAATTTTAAGTATACGCTAAGTTCGTCGTTCTGAAGGCGTTCTGTTCTTCAGTTGGTGGTATCTTCAATAGTTCTGATACGAGTCAACGTTTGATTTGATTAGTTACATACCTCAGTCCAGCACATAATTCATGACGCCTGTTAAAGACCTGGATAGTGTACACACGAAGCAGTATTGGAAAAGTAATCTGCAATATGCCGCTGTACTGCGTGATGTGGGCTATCCTCTTTAGGACCTTACTTATAATGAACTTCAAGAGCACTGACGGAAGGAAAGTAACGAACGGGATGTATCATGTATAGCTGATCAGTCTTATTAGTTTATTAATCCCGACAGTCGCTTAGGCGTTACAACCGCAGCTGTCAAACGATCCATCTTTGTGTGGAGATATTTGCCGTAGCACTCGAAATCCAAATGGTATTCGAGCAGACGAACTTTCGACACTCAACTAACTGTTCAAACCCGATGCGGAGGCGCCTCGGGATGAATTTTAAATAAAGAGCAAGGCCCACTTTCCCCGTGGACCTTCAGTAACTCGACTGGAGGTGCTCAGCCGCTGAAGGTTTGCATGTAGATGGCTCGTTAAGCAGCGTATAACGCGCCACAAACTACCACTCTTCGTCGCCTGCTTCCTCCACCTCAACGTGCCGTGCCCCAGAACTGACACTAACATTACTTGGAATCTACTGGGCCGAAGGTAACAAGTAAAATGAAGCAGAAACGATTTTATGAAGTACTACAATCACTCAAAGGTCTTGGCATTGTAGTGCGGGGGAAAGCGAACAAATAAAGTGTATAGAAAAAGTTTTGCGATACCTGAGGATCTATGAATGTGTAGATTGGAATCAATGGATGCAGGAAATGAAATAATAAGTGAAATCAAAATCTGCTACCGAGTAACATTTAATATCGTGTTTCTCCACCGTGAGCATCGCAACGTGACTGGATCGTCCTTGACGTGACCTCCACGACGTGTCGAAAGAACGGGGTGGGTGGGGGGGTTGGGGGGGGGGGAGCGAGAGAAATGGTGAGCTTATCTATTTCAGTGATTGTAAATGGGTTTTCTACTTCTGTTGTGTAGTTTTACACTCTAAGTATTCAGCTGTGTCTGTGAGTTCTTGGTCGTTGAGGTGTCTTAGCCACACACATCGGACACTGACCCTAACTTGCCATAGTGTCTTCCGAGCTCAGCGCTGTGCTAATGACAAACCTCTGGCCATACTGAAGTTAATTCTAGTCTCTTGGCACGTTTGGAGAAGTTCTGTAATGTAAGGAGAAGTGCTGGTTAATGCAAGTGACTGAATGCTGGTCTAAAATACAGCTGTTACAGCCATGCAAGAATGAACTGATTCACATCTCGAGTACACAATATCTGGGGTGTTCGTGGGCCATACTCAAATTTTGGGTTGATCGGAACTGTACTGCATCACCAGCCTCCCTCCCTCCTTCCGGCCGACATGGCTGCGGAGGAAGGTCAGTGTGCACATAGACACATGCATATTTATATAAAATTGTTGGATAGACTAGAGCCTTCGATACCATGCGTTGACTTCGACCATTGACGTCATACCAAGCTCCAAAATGCAACACGACATGGTTTCAAAATGGCGACCAATGACATTACTCATTCACATGTCACCGAAATATACACATTAAGTACAGAACCATACAAATTCTTAAAAAGAAATATTGAAGTTAAAGGGGACGGCAGTGGGAAACTGTGGGGGCTTGAGGCGGGGACAAACTAAAACAGCTGCAAAATCACGATAATGGCCACACATAAAAAACCAAACAGAGGGAAGCATGATACAGTGGCTAGTTTCAAAGACGCAAAAACACACAATTAGAGTGAACCAACTTTAATAGTTATCGAAAACATTAAAGGGGTTAAAGCTGCACATCAGTTAATTAAATATCATATCTATTTGTATTACTAATTTTGAGCCAAGTATACATCGTAGCGAAGTGAAGTGCAAACACAGAACGACAATGATGTATTTTCGAATCAACTGTTGCTAGAACGAGACGCGCAGCTTGTACTCAGTTGTCGTAAGCAAGTAAGATGCGCGCTCGCAGAAGATCGTGCAAGGTAATCGTAGTTAAGGCGTGGGCAGACAAAGCTATTTGCTCACAGTGTGATTAGCTTTTGCGACAAAGAATAGGCTAAAAGTCTCGAAATTACTGTACACAAACCTGTCAAGCGAATAGCAGTGTGTAAGTGATTGAGTATGAATAAGAGATGCAAAATCGGGC